>NW_021939063.1:12853448-13482825 GCF_001715985.3 Manacus vitellinus | reverse complement strand
CCGCCCCGACGGCCGCAGCATCGCTCCCGGCAGGTTTCTTTACTCCCTAATGTCCCAAAGAGCCCTTCCATTAGGCATCCTCGCTGCCCGGGCTGCTGTTCATTCCTCGGGACGCCTGGTGAGGAATTTATAAATTAGGTGTAGCACCAGGTCCGAGGAGGGGGGAGGAATAAGGGGGCTGTTCGTTCCTTTAAGAAGACCAACCTTAGTTTTATGCCTAGTAAATAATATTTTATTGCCTTTGGTTTACTGTGGCATTTCAATTATCCCCTTTAGGAGTCTGCAAACTGCGTAGGTTAAAGGTCATTTCTCAAATCACTAGAATTAGTAAAGAATAGCAGAAAACTGTAAAAAGGGGAGGAGCTGCGCAGTAAAACAAGAAAGATCGCCTGGAATAAACTAATAAAGAGCCCCGAGCTGTTTACCTCTCGCATTTGTATTCCCGAATGATGTTTATCATCGTGTAATTGCATAATGTCATCGGGCACAGGAAAACACCAAGCCCAGGACGATCCATACGGGCAGGGTTGTGAGTGGTAGCTTGGCAATGGGCGAAGCCAACACCAGATAATTTTCCTTCCCGGGATTCCTGGTCGTTGCTTTTAAAAAGAAAATTGAACAGGGAATTTTTAAATCGGGCAAATTTTCAAGCTATGGCGCATGGAAGTGGAAATAAAGGGCAGAAATCCAAACATCCCGCAAGGCTTTAAGAATTTTAATTTCTCCTCACTATTTAAAACAGCTGGGTGAAGCTAGAGGGGGCAGGAGGGAGAAGTATTGACAGTGTTAGAGGCATTCGTGCTGCCTAAGCTTTTGTTTTCCAGGTTTGTTAGTGACAGAGCTCTTAAGGTAACCAGACAGTTGATCTGCCAACATCAAAGTGTTTTCTGGAGAAAAATATAAATGCTCAGAGTAATGTCATGGGACGTGTAACAACATCGTTGAATGCCCAAACAGCAGAACCCCGAAAAGCAGCACTGCAGGGTTTTAGAGATTTAGGTCAGGTCTCCCTGCAATTCTCTGGAGGACAGAAATAAATTATTTCTGGTCATTTTGACATCTTTCTGCCCTTTTTCTGCAGAGTAATGCATTTTAACAAAGGAGTGGTCACATCAAACCCTTGTTCACTGTAACGTGTGGTGCTGTGTGATTTATATCTTTCCACCTTGGCCAATGGCAGCTGTGCAGTCAGGGGCCAACAGGCATGGGGTTTTGTCATGAGGAACCTGTTTGGGAAGCAGAACTTTCAAGGAAAGAAGGTGTTTTCCTATATGTCTATTTATTATGGAATTTGAATATATAACATAGGAATTCTGACAGGTATCACACTGAGCCATTGTGAAGGCACAGCCCATCTGCAGCTGTTTTGGTATTAGTGCCCACAGTGTATCTGCATATAGGCTTTTTCAGATGAGGGTCATACCACAATGAGCATTTGACAGAGCAAATATGTTGTGTCACTTTGGACATGTCACCTGCACTCTGCCCACCAGCTCATCTACTCCAGGGATGACCTTTTAAGCTCCAAAGGATTTAGGTGTAACTGCCTTGAAATCATATATGGACTTTCCTAGGGCCTTTTTTTTCCTAAAGCATGCCGTAGCTGTTTTTCTACAGACCACCCTGTAATCCAAAAGATGGCTAAACTACAAAAGAAATGTCAAAGATGATGATTTAATGCCAAATCCTGCAATAATTGTTATTTTCCTACTCCTTATCCACTAGAAGCAAGAAATAGCAAGGGAAACTCTCTTTTTAAATAATAATTTTATATTTCTAGCTTGCCTGAACTCTGCTGAAGAGAGTTTGACAAGTTAAGAGACTAGAAGACAAAGAAAAGAGTATGGATGTCTGTCCATGTATGGATGTATCCCACCCCATTCCCTTCCCATCTCTCAGATCCCAAATTCATGATGTTGAAAGAAACCAGGATATTTGGAAGCAGCAGTAAACCACTAGAGAGGAAGAAATGGAGTCTAGATTAGCATTCATGTCTACCAGATGAAGACATATTTTAGATGCAGTGAGATGCAAATAAGAGGCAGCAGGCGAGAGAGGAAAGTTTACAGGGTAATGAAGTGTTACAAATTCTGGTGAATACACCAATCTACAAACCTGCAAAGCCTGTAGAAAAAATTATACTACTTTATATTTAAATTGATGATAACTATACCGATTTGTTGTTACTAGTAATGAACTGCATAGCAAATAGCCCCCATTTGTCTGCATTATCAGCTGGAGAAAGACAGCTGTGGACTCATTTCTAGTCTTTCATGTGCAAAACACAGGTGGGTTCTTTTCATTCCCTTCTGCTGAGGTCTAACAAACCTCACTGCCACTGCAGAAACTACAGCCCAGGTACAACATGCATGTGTGCTGGGTCATGGAGGAAAATAGAGAGATGAGAAAATCCTTTACAGAAAAGAGAAGTAACTCTAAAAGCTATTGAATCAGGATGCCAACTAGGTGCACATCTGTTGGAGCATGGGGCTTGACTGCTGTGAGCTCAGCAGGTGCAAGATAGTCAAAAGATACCCTCTCACAAGAGCAGGGGAGGCTGAGTTTTGGTGCCCCACAGCAATGATTATTTTACTGTTCTGGGAGACTGGTGCCATGGGCGGCAGCTTGTGCCCAGCCCTGGCTCTGGCACACTGAGCTCAGTGAGCTGAGGTTCAGGTACTGATGCCAGTGCAGGTGTCTGAAGGAGGTGTTCAAGGAGGACATGACTCCTCTACAGCCAACAGAACATATGAAAGCTGCCTAGACCTCTGCAGTTATAGAGACCGTGAAAGGGCTCTGACGTTTTTTAGTTTTTGCCTCTGGAATAGTAAGGTTGTTGAAGGTAATTATTGAAGGGATAAGTTTATGCCCCCACAAGTGTTGGCTGTTTTCTCCTCTGTCCTGCCTGTGCCTGGGGCACACGTCCCTCTCCTCACACCTTGTACCTTTGCCTGTGTGTGTGGGTCTTTATCTCAGTGATACCTCGCCCGTCCGATCTGCTGCCACCATATGTCATTGGAATGTTTCAAGTAGTGAGTCTGGTTTACTTAAAGAATAGTGCTTTTAGAGGAATAATACTTTGCTTTGTTTCCATTAGGACCTTAAAAAAAAGTTTATGGGAGGAAAAATAAACAATCCCACCACCACTCCTTAACAACAGAGTACTTACCCTCTCCTAATGCTACCAGTTCCTTCTGTCTCTGAGGCCAAAGGCACCTCCCATAAACTCTGGAGGGCTCTTACATGTTTCTTCTGAGTGCCCTGAGCATAACTCTCCCCAATATGCACACACAAAGGCACACAGAGACTTCATTTTCCAGAGATGACCAGGTAGGGAGCTTTGTCACACTACAGACCAGCGCAGTGTCCCAGTTCTGCCTCAGAGAGCTGTGGAATAGGTGGGGCATGGAAGGCCACAGCTGCAGCAGGGGTCAGCACAGGAGACAGTGGGGAAAGGACAGCACTTTTCCACAGCCCACCTGTATCCCTTACCTCTCACAGTCATTTAGCAGTCCCACTCTCGCTGGCAGATCTCTGCCTTATGGCTGTGCTTCAGGTTCCCAAGTGCAGCAGCAAAGGGAGGGAGGAGCAGTCCAGCACCAGCTGTAGAGATGAGGGATCCCACTGTGGGGGTCTCTGCTCTTTGAACAGACACCCCATAAGCAGACTGCTGTTGCTCTCTGTTGACACTGCAACACACCCCAGGCAGTCTGAGCCGTGGTTTGGGGCTGCGCACACTGTGCTGGCTGGTACATCATCCTCCTCCTTATTAGGTAGTACTTCTACCTTATGGAACTTTTAAATCCCATTTTCATGGTGGTGGTGTGATGCTCATGGTGCCATACTCAGGAACTGCAGGTAACTGGGACTCTCAGGAGGTTTCAATGATGGTGAAAGAGCAGATCATGAATGGGTACGAAGAGGCACCACAGATTTCCCATAAGCATGGACCAGTCTGACATCCACTCCTGACATGGGTCTCAACCATGTGTCCTTGCCAGGGACCACACCCACTCCTGAACAGCTCTGCTTCCATCTGAGAAGATTAGAAGATTAGGCTTGGGTTCATAATTGTAGCAATATTAGATCCTCAGATTCTACATAGCTCAAGGAAGAATGGAGGTGGATGTTGTCTGAAGATCTCACCTGAAATATCTGTAAGGATTTCTTTGGAATATGTACACACACATGTCATCAGTAAAGTGTGTTTAAGAGTGAGAGGAAGGAGCTTGGTTAGCCCCTATATGACATTTATCTTAAAGACTACTTGGCTAATTCATCATTTCCTTAGGACTAAAGATATGTCATAACATCTAAGCCAATGTATATTTATCCATGACTGCTTAAAGTCAATATATTTCTGAAGATAGCTAGTAATCTAGGCACCATGAGCAACACATCTGATAAAATTAACCCTATCTTCCAAGGTCCATAATAGTCTGTCAATTGACCTTGATTCTTGTCTGTTTATTTAGAACACGGCATTGTTTTAAAACTCACTCTAAAAGATATTTACTGTTGAGATTAGTTCTGAACTCTTCATTTGAAGTACTTGATTAGGCAAACCTTGTTGCCCCAGTGATACTACTGTCTTCATTTCTCCATGGAATGATTGAGGTACCGTTTTAGCTCTACATTATCTTCCTGAATTTAAATGAAAATTATGAAGGCTATTCAAAATGGCACTGACAGCGTAAGTGTTTTCCCACAGTGAAGAACACAAGGGTACAGTGATAGCACAGCCAGGTGGAGGAGTACGTATTAGGATTCTATATGGAATAGGTGTAATGGGCACATGGCACTTATGGCAAGTGCTTCTCCTGCTAAAATCAATAACTTGAAAAATTGAAACTTGATTTGTCATGGACCACCTCTCATTCTCTTCTGCTGTTTAGAGCCTGTGTAGAGTGTCACTTGGAGTGACCTGACACAACATGCTTATAGTATAATATTGGAAGAAACAAGGACGACTGTGGTGGAAAGTGTACTGTGCTTCCAGGCAGGACCTGGCAATAAAGTGGATGAGGGCTCCTGCAGTAAGGCCTCTGCTGCACCCCAGACTCTGAGTTCTGGTATCAGAGTCCATAGCCTGTGTGTGTGTGACTCCTCTTGTTCTGCTTCTTCAGTCAAAGGCAGAGAGAAACCATCTGAGCAGTGTACTGTGCTATTGGAGCTGACAGTCCCACCGAGATGGAAGATGATCTGCTCTTTATAATAGTACAGAACACTGTAAGCATTTTCATCAAGTAGCTGTATTTTTGCTTCTGGGAGAGCATGACAGGTAGTCATTAGTGCCTGTGTGCTGCTGTGAGCAGCGGTGGTAATTGCCCAGCCCTGCCTCGCTGGCATCTGTCCTGGGCGCAGCATTTCTTCCACCCAGCCAGTAATAACCTATAATTCAAAGCATAGTGGTGACTCCATGATATCACTTTTAACAAAGCAGCCAAGCAAAGGAACAGCTACAGGAGTAGCCACTTGATTGCTTGATAATAGTCATTGCACTTTTGTTTATCTAATTGTCTTTATTACAGGGTGCCAATTTTGCATTTTTTCCTTATTTAATCAGTTGTTTTGCTAATATTTTCACAAAACACTTCCTTCCAGCTCATCTGAGGCTTACAGGGGAACTTACCCAGCACGGAGGTGGATGTATTGATTGATCCAACACTGGCTGTAGTGAACTCCACAGGAAAACAAAATGTCATTCCTTTCTGTAAGGTTTTATACTGAGCATTTATTGCATTTTCATGATCACTTAGGTGTATTTCAATGGAATGATGAAAATGCCCGTGGCTAATACCCTATCTGCTTTTCAGGCAGAAATGCATTTTCATGCAGTTCCATCATCCTGTGACTTTGTTTGTTTGTTTGTTTTTGACAATATGGTCTGAAGTTATTGTGATGCTGCATTATCATAGCTGGGATATTTTGAGGATATTCTCTATTTCCACAGAATCTGATAGCATTTCTTCACCATCCCATAACACCAGCTTGTATTCGTTCAGAAAACATTCCCAAGGTTTTCAGTATTTGCTTTGTACCTCTCCTCTGTGTCAAAAAGGTACTTTAGTTGTAAGTCCCAGCTTGACTCTGTAAAAAAGGAGTATAGAATATACATTGTAAAAGTCACTTAAATAGTTAAATGTGTGTCACAGCAGGGCTTTTTGCCACTAAGCAGGCAGGGCGCTCCCCTTCCAAATGCTGGACTTTATACTTGCCATTTGCACTGCAATGCATATTGACAGTCCTGTCCCTGAGACTGGAGTAGTTTTGGGGAAAGCATTCCTTGTCTGAAATACAATTTGAGCGGTATTTTATTATACTGTGACCCTGTGAGTATACATCCAGGAGGGACTCCTGGGGTTTATTTCAGCTGATTATGGAACACAGAGCAGAATACAGCCAGTGACCTCTGTAAATGATCACATATTTGACTTTTGGATAAGAAGTCATCTAGTCATAAATGATTTATCTAAAAGATTCTATCTGATCTGAGACTAAGCTTCACCCAGCTGCATTAGCAAAGCATGTAACAATTTATAAATTTCACATACTGTAGTACTTTAGAAAATATATTTATGTTCTATATTCTTTACATATATCTGGACTGGATTTTGAAAGCTAATTCAAAGTAAAATCAGATTTTTGAAATGTTTGTTACAAAGCCCTTCCTAAAAGTCTGGTATTCATTTTAAGATTATATCCTGTATTTAATAAGAATTGTTAATATTGTCTGCAAAGCATAATTGCAGAACTTACTAAGATGTGGCACTCAAAAGAAGTGTCCTTTTCATCTTCATTCCTGCGGTGCAAGTAGGATGTGCATCACATCAAAACTATCTCTTCAATTGCCATTTTGTTTGTAACATAGTTTAAGGCAGTGACTTTGAAATGTTTTGAATATGCAAATAAGAAGAAATTTAGAAAAATAAAAAACACCTGATTTTTTTAAATTTGTCCCATTCCTCTGGTGTTTGACCTTCCTGGAAGTACTAGGCTACCACACATCAAGGCACCATTCCTTTCTATTTTAATTACTCAGTTTGAATTACTCTGTTTGAATTACTCTGTTTGAATTACTCAATTCAAATATCTCATTTATTTTCAGACTGCAATTTAATATCTGTATTGGTAAGTAATCTAAATTCTTTTCTGAACTTGCTATGGTGGCAAGGTCCAACAAACCAGTAGAAAATGCTCCTTCAATGCAATTTTTCACTAATCCCTTGGAGTTTAACGAATGTTTGTGCATCACCATTTGTATCTGGAATTTCAAAACTGAGGGAAAAACAGTCATTGAGCCAAACTAGGCAGGTGAACTCTGAAAAAACAACATTTCTCAACAACCTATTTTAACATTTCTTGGTTTGCCTGATTCCTTGGGACACTGATGATGACAACCTAATGTATATCAGGAAAATTTTATAACTTTTTTTTGTATTTCAGTCTCTATCATGCCAGATGCTGATTATATTCAAATCCCACAGCAATCAAAGGAAGTAGAGCATTTTCCTATTGCACAGGACCCATAGGTAATCCAAGTCTGCAGTATGTGCTTAATTTCAGACAGTCTTACTTTAAGTGCCTCCTACCTTGTGCAGAGTTCTCTGTGCACCCTTACAGAAGACAGCAAAGCAGCTGAAGAATCACAGGGTTCCTCCAAAAAGAAGTTTTTAAAGACTGCATATGGCACTTCTGCGTGAGGGAATTTAGAGCTAAAAAATGTGCAAAGCACTGCAGGAAGTAGAAAAAGCTGCAATGGAGACGAGCAAACAGAACAGCAGCAATGCATAAACATTTTAACTGAAATCATTCCCTGTGATGTAAGTAGAGAACAGATGTGGACAAAGATTGCTATGAAAAGGTACCAGTGTGACCACGAGTATTCACATTAGCCAAAAAGCATTAATAATTGATTTAAGGCTCTAAGTCCTGTAAAAATTTGCTCACGTGAGTAGTTGTGTTCTTCCATAAGCTATCTGGCCAATTATAGCCCAAAGTGCTAAGCACTGATATCCCTCACTGCCTGGAGAAGGACTGAAAGTAATTCCTTCTGACTTCAGTAGCGTGGGAACAAGGTGCTACTCCTGCTCTCTGATTTTAAATTTGTAACCTGGTTCAAAGACACTGATGACCATCATAACATTTATAGTTAGATTAGTAAATGGTTCTCTGTATTTTAGCAGAATAACTATATCCAATGCACTATGCTTCACATAGAAGGAAGATTGTAAGATATTTCAGTTAATTTATCTATGAATTGCAATAACTATTGGTAATCTTGAAGAAAAATTAAGAATATCTGCAAATTAATCAGGTCTGAAGAGGCTTCCACTGAAATATTAATTTTCTTTTAACCAAGAAAAACCCACTTATCATATGAGCTGGACAGGTCTTTTCCTGTAGTTTTCAGACCTTGATGTTTTATTGACCAAACTCCTTGCTTTAGACTTGAGCTCGTGTTCTCTGAGGAAGTACAAGTGGTAATTACGCAAGTCTTTCCTTCCCTGTCATAGGCAACATTCACAAGGGAGATTTACAACCTTCAGCTTTCAGATACGGAGACTGGTTGTTTAACTTCAGTGTGAACAACTCTGACATGTTGAAAGGCATCAGAATTGGAAAAAATCCTCTAGAAACCAGCTACCTGGACAGACCCAGGAGTTAATTATTATGGGGGTTGGTTTGCCTCTTCTTTTCCCTGTAGTAACACCGACTGCAAGATTGCTTGGAATTTATTTTGTTTTAGAAAACAGACTCCTAAATATGCATTTTACTCCTTGAGGCAATAGCAGATCTATCTATAGCAATAGCAAACTACCCCATGGACTGAGTGGTACTTATTCAATTGTAACAAATACAATGAAATAAGTGATCATAATGTAAAGACACTATAATGAAACATTGTGTTAAGAGTCGGTAGGAGTTGAGTGCTGGCCTAGAAACACAGTCAGGACAACTATAAACAAAACACATTGTAAATTAACTTCAGTAATGAAACCCAAGATATATTTTCTTATCACAAAGCATTCAAAAAATCAGTTTGTTCATTTGAATTACATTTAGCTGAAGTTTTGATATATAGATGAAACATTTGGCCCCATGCTCCTCTAAATGTACACTTTTGCTCCAGAAAGAAGCAAGCGGGTTATGAGCAGAAACTTACTTTTAATCAATGGTCTTTCAGGTCACTTCAGTAAAGTTTGGATTAGCCCCTTAATGCACACACTTATCATGACTGACAACAGTCCTGCCTTCACAGGTTTGATTGATCTAAGGCTGGAGAAGGTGCAGAGGGCAGGAGAGCTGCACAAGGAGTACGGCTGGTCTGTAATGACCGCGCTTCTGTGACCCTCGCTGGATTGTAATAACGATCTTTTTATTAAAACAAAACAAAACAGGACTGCAAGGGCTCGAGGGCAGAGCTGAGTTCTCTTTTGGCCTGTGTTAACCTCTAACCAAAATCTGGCCATTTAAAAAAAAAAATGTACCTCAGCTGTTTTTCTTTATTTTTGGAAGTTTAAAATGAAATATAAAGCCCATAATAAAATGCATATGAGGACACAAATCAATAGACACGAGAGCTATGTTTAAGAACTACGCAACCACATAGGTCTTCATTAATGAGAGTGTTCTCCTTGTGAAATTCAGAAAATGCTCTTATTCTCTTGTAGGCATGTTGTTGTTTGTGCCATTATTTATTTCTATGGTAACCAAAACAGTAAACACAGCATTAGACAACAGTAATCAAGCAAAAAAAAAAAAAAAAAGAAGCCTCATTGCAAAAGAAGACAACAAAGAGCCAAAACAGAGGTGTTTAGATGATGGTGTAATTTGCTATAATAACTGTTTAACCACATATTTGGCAAGCCCTGGATAACTCACTTATGAGTAATGCATTTGTCCAAATTACATTCAAATAAAAAGTAGTTACCATGCTACATTATCATGCATTCTGCACAGATATTTCCTCCCTATTGATTTTCCCACGACAAGAAGGCTTCTTACTGAGCTCAGGTTAGCTCTGGGTTGGTGCTTATTTCTCTTTTGCAGCCTCTCTGAGGTTGGTTAGGTGACATGGAGCCACACATCATCAGTCCTTTGCTATCTGGAGCTATCTAACTTACTTGTGCAGCCTCCCACTCGCCTCTTCCCTGTCTGCTCCATCTGGAGGGAGCTTGGCTGCTCTCCTCCAGCCCCAGCTCCCTGAGCACAAGGCAGGCTGCAGCTGCCAGAACATCTGCTGTCTCCTGGCCTCGCTGGGGTGAGTACCAAAAGCACAGCCTTTGTAAAGTTGGACACTCGCCTCAATTGGAAACTGGGTGAGTTCAAAGTTCTTGTATCTGTCGTGAGACTTGCAGCTTCGTGGGAATATATAACTGTCTGTAACACAAATTCAAGTGTGCTTTTCAAAGGGACACATGCACCTTCTTTAGGATGCACTGGCATTGTGCCTGCTCTTCCCCTGCATCTGTGGAGATTTGGGGTTAGAATTGTCTTATTCTGAAGAAAGAGTCATTTTCAAGAGCAAGGAGTGGAAGAAATGCAAACCCAAACAAAATCAGTCCTTGATTCTGCAACTGCATCCTTCAAGGGTGGGCTTCTCCTGCATCAGTGCCTCCAGGCCATACAACAGCTGTAATGATGTGCCCTGGGCTATTCCTTATGAAGGCAGAGGTTGCCTCTTGTTTGAGAAGATGCATTTGAAACAGAGATATCTTGTTTGAAAAGTTAGAAGCATGAAATAACATCACTGTAATCTCACAGGAGGAAAATCTGCACAGCAGCCCCCCATCAGCTGTACTTTTCATATGTGGGTCAAATCATGCCCTGGCGACGTGCAGAGCTCCCACTGACTTCATAATGGGAAATGTATTACTTATTTAGAGCTGACTTGGCTTTATTTTGAATGATTTAATACTTTGGTTATTAAAAGTTCCATGTTTCATCAACAGGTGACACATAGTCACACTCTTCTTTGCCCCTTTGCTCTGTATTTTCTACACGGGGTGGGACCCATTGATTAGTGTGGCTCTTCCAGGACCAAATCCTGGACCTGGAGCACAGTGTGAATAACTGTAGTAGGTGTTCTGAAATTGGCTTTATCCAACTCACACTGGCACAGAGCTGTTTGGGGCTCTCAGATGTGTCTAGAATGACACGTTGGCTTGAAACGCAAGCCAACACATAGCTCCATCCCCTGAACGTCCCCCACTGCCTAATCTGCTTGCTCAAACCTTGAGCTGCTTTGGCTCAAGCCTGGAGTGAACAGACAGACTCTCTGAGGAAGAAACCTCAACCTCAGCTTGGTCCTTATTCAGGCTCTCTCAGAGCTAGAGGAGCTCTTGAGTACAAACTCAAACTTCAACATTAGGTGATATGATCTCGCACCCAGTTGCCCTCTGGGGAGCTCCCCACCCCAGCAGACACAAACATGCTGGTCCAGTCCCTTCCCCTGGGCCCCTCACAGTCCCTTTTTATAGAGGAAAGATCCTTGCTGAAAACCATCTTACAGAAAAAGAGGCTTAAGAGCCTTTGAGAATTTCCCCAAACCCACTGTTGTCCCCTCTGTAACCTCAGTATGACACATTGGCACGTACTGTCCCCTTCACCACATGGAAGCTGCCTTTAAAGCAGGAACTGATCAACACAGAAAACAGAATCAAAAATGTTTGTCTCCAGTGGGTTGGAGAGTCCCCTAATACAGACACTACCTAAATACAGAACAAGACCACTCTGAAAAACTCTGCAGGTCCAGAAAGGAGCTAGAAGCAACTACTACTCAATTTATGGTATTGCAGCTCAAAGCTAAGCAGGCGTAAGTAGAATACACAATAAATGTATATTTAGCTGTAGTTAAAAGTGAAACTTAATATCTTGTGTTAGTACATAGTACTCTCTTACCAAGAAAACTAATTTATAGGTAAAGAAACAGAGCTTAAAACTAAGAGACTGTGTGTTTTTAAATAACCTAAGTAAAATGCATACTTAACTTACCTTTTATTCTCCTGCTGTGTGTGCCCTGAGCTGGTCCAGGGAGTTCTATGAGGTAAGAAATTCCTGGTCAACAAAAGTTCCTTTTCTAAAAAAAGTGAACATAATGGAAACGGGGAACCACTTACCAGGCAGCTGAAAAAGGAGCTGACTGTGCAGAGAATTTCACACCTTATGGCTTTTGGTCAGTAAAGTACATAAACAAAATGTAATTTTCTATGCAATTACACAGGGTCACACAAGAATATTATGTTTTAGAAACGCACTCAAAAGCATATTGCTCTCTAAGAGCCCAATCCAGAAAATGATTCTTCACTTTAGTAAAGTTGCTCATAAGCATTTCTGGGAGTGGAGCCTAGGAGACATTCTCCTTTTTATGCTTTCTTAAACAGTTTATGTGATAGTAACAACAGGAAGATAAATTACTTTGAATGGTAGCAATTAGAGAAATAAGGAGTGTGATAGATTTACCATGTGGAAAACATCTCTCACACATTTTCTTACAGTCATTAAACCTACTTTTAATGACACAACACTGATTTCAGAAAGAAACAAAGTTTATTTGATGAATATAAACAAGCTGATCAACACTAAATACTTCCCATACACATGATAACAATGTTATGAACTCTAAATACCTTGGTACTTTACACTTCTACTAGACATTAAATTACAATGACTGTCTAATACATGCCCACTGGTAATTTCTAGGAATTCCTTAGTTTCATATCAATGTCCTTAACCATATATCAATATCACAATCCAGAACATGCCACTCACTTGAAAAAATTATTACAAGAAGCACTATCAAATGAGGATCTAAGGTAAATAGGGAATACTGACCCATTGCTGCAGAACATCACATTCAAACGTCACCCTACACACACAAAAAAAAACATTGCGGATATAGTTTGTGTCAACACATCTGAGGTCTTTTCATAAACACTGTTTAAAAAGTAAATTGAAACCCACTTTCAAATGAAAGTCAATGTGCAGGTACGTGCATACTGGATACACAAAATTCATTAAATACAAAATTCATACTGTACATTTAAATGAAAGAAAGAATGTGCAGTACAAGACTGATCTCACATTAAAATAATAATCATTATCTTAAATGCTAACCAAAAGTTGGTTTGCTTCATTACACTTAGAGGGGGAAAAAAAAATCTACCAAACATTGCTGAAATAAAATACTTCCCAACATCACAGTGTTTATTGTAAACCCCGAGATTCTATTTTAGTATATGAAAGATTTTCTCCAAATATCATAGAGTATCACATGAAATGAAAATAAAGAAAAAAAAATAAGCAAGAAAGGAAAAAAAGCAATGTTAGACAAAATTTTCCTCTTTAAGGGGCTAACTTTTAGGCCCTGATAAAAGTTTAGATCAATACTCTTACCAACATGAGTGGAGCAAAAATGCCCCTAAAATAATACCTGTGACAAAATTGGCACGTACATATAAATATCTAACTATACAGCTTTGTATCTGTGACCCTATTTTCCCCCTAGTTTACATCCTACTTCAAGTATTCGGTTGCAGAGTTAAGGTAAAGACCTGATTGTAAGAGACACAGACGATTGTCCCCTACTGCGACAACAAATTTGTCATGAGAAACCAGTTTTGTTGTCTGAGTTTCCGAGTGCAACATTTGTCATATGTGCTAAATATACTCCTCAAAGCTTTGCTGTTTCAAAAACAAAGATCTAAAATGCCATTGATAGTTAAAGGACAAACTTTTTAAACATGAATGAAATTGGGATTATCTACGCTATGCTAATTCTATACATTTTACTCTATTTACTGAAGACAGTAACATCCAGCAGGGCTCCTGCTCAAATAAATTGCTCTTTGATTGCACCAAGAATCATGGTACAAGTAAATAAAATATCATCTCTAGATAATAATTTTAAAGGGGTTACTATGTATGGCTCATGTAGGAGTTAATCGCACCACAGGTTCAAAAAATAATTTTTCTAAATTCAGTGCAAGACTTTAGGAGTATCCATTGAGATTTATTTTTTTTTTTACAGCAGCAAAGAAAAACTACTAAGGATTAAGGCCACCCATGCTTAAATTTATTGTTTGTCCTTTAAAAATGCAGATATTCTCTTCCCACTGCCATCAGCATGGAAGCATTTCTTCCATGGACAAAAAGATGCCTCAACAAAACAGCCAAACATTTTTGCACATGTTTGCCAGACTGACTGAAAATGTTCGTGGAGTCAGAAGGAACTTCTCCTTGAGAAGTTGTAGAGATCTGACTGTCAGTTAATAGTCTCTCACTGAATGTATTTTTATTTTTCCTTGCATGTGCTTTAAATTTATTTTACTAGACGCATTTTGTTGACACAAACAGCCTTCAAGTGCTATTCGTTCATTGGTATTTTCTTTAACATCTAAGATTCATTGGGGTCCATGTTGGAGACTGTTTTTCAATGTAGAGAACAATAACAAACAGTTCCACATTTACAGGAGACCTAGTGCATATACTGTATTCACAGCAATCTTATTTTTATTTTTGTTTTTTGTTTGTTTGTTTTTTTAAGAGTCCCAGCTTTTATCATTGAAAACATGTATGCATTTGGATGGTAAAAGGTTGATACATCCTTGTGTACATGTCCATATATATACATACATATGTATTTATATACGCCTCAAGCTTTTACCATCCCGGAATAGATACATCTTGTATATAATCATATATTTATGTTCAAATTAGATGTCCTATGCATTGTCAGAGACACACACCATATTTTCATAAAGCTAATCTTTTTCATCAGTTATTAGTACCAAAAATTGATTTCATTTCCAACCTGGCCCAGAGCTTAATACCGGTTATATTATCAATATTTGTTTTTTGTTTGGTTTGGTTTTGGTTTTTTAATTGATATTATTTTATCAGTAGATATAAGAAAACAGAGGAGGGTAAAGGCTTGTTTTTACTTTTTGGAAAAGCCCACATCTAACTGGGGGTAAGGTTAATGCCAACACCCTTATATAGCATTTTACTAATACCTCTTTGATAATCTAGTGCAATAGAAGTGATACTTTAGAATAGACTAGGTAAAATCAGCAAATGCAGATACCACATCTAAGAGAATCTGAATTACTTATTAAAATCAATATTAATTTACCAAAAATTAGTTAAATAACCTATTTAACTGAACTTCATTAAACAATCATATTCTGAACAGATGGTTTCTTTGTGAAAACAGAATAACTCACAAGACCCATTAAAAACAGAAATGAAGTTCTTATAATTTCTGCTTGAGTCTCCTTCATTATTTTCCAAAGTATCTAATTTCACAATAGACTACAAGAAATAATGGAGAAAATGCCAATTAAAGCAGCATTTCATTAGATATCAACCTTAGCATTCATTTTCTGCATCTGTGATCTTCTCCAGGTTATCATGGTCATGTTTGGAGATCCAATGCAATAGATTATCATTGTTACCTTCCAGTGCTACAGTTTTTTCTTCCTTTTTCGCTAGCTCCTCTGACAACTGTAACAAGGGAACAAAATATTCCAATTAACAACATGATTGAAGCATCCAGAACATTCTACTTCTCATCTGACCGAGATTCTCATTGACATGAGTGGGTATATTGCTTTTCTAGGGACTAAGGATTAAGTAAGGCATTTAAATTCGATTCGAACCCACTTACTATGTTCATAGGGGCACAATTAGTTGTATTGCTGATTTGTATGACAAGATTCCCCCTAAATGGGAAATATTTTAAATTCCTAAGATGTAAAATTCTATTGTGCTTGTGAGTATGTAAACAATGGGGTTTTTTATCTTGTCTATAGGCACAGTAGCTTTGAAGGAGTAATGCTATTAATAAAACTAAATATTTTTATGTGGCAGCCAAAGGAGTCATGCATTTATTTCCATGTTAGGTGGGAATATGCTGTACCTTGAGCAACTCTCCAAAACTGAAGCACCGTTTTGTCATTATATTTTAAGCACTTTAAGTTCACTTTAAATTCCCAAGTACTTATTTAACTTCTCTCACAGCAGAGAAAGGTTTCATGGGTACAAGAAGCTCAGATTTACAGAAGTTACAATTCAGAACAGTCTGATATGAGTTTTTCAGCCACACTCCAACTAATCACAGGCTTGGCATGGCCAAAACCTGGAGGACTGTGAGAGGTAATGGGTGTCAGCCCAAGTCAGTCAGTGGGAAGAGCCTTCCTGCCTTCTACAGACGTGTGTCTGGTTGTGAGTGGCTACAGAGTGAGACCTGAATGATCTTCATTGTTACACCAGTTGAGCTGCAAGCAACTTCGTGAGCAGAGAGCAGTGAATTAGTCTTATTCACATTATCTATATATCAGATGAGTGGGAGGAATTAAACTATTCCCTTACAGGGCAGTTGTTCATTTATCCACTGACTGTTTCTAGAAAATCTGAAATGCATTATGTATGGGATTCTCTGTTATTGCCCTTCCATTTATGTAACCTTAGAAGTTTCCAAAACATCCAATTGTATGAAAAGAAATTGCCATACAATGCTTATGCTTTTGTATACAGCTAAAAACTTATGTTTTTTTCAAATAGAACTAGTTGACTAAAAAGCCCCTTTAAATTCTAGAATCTAATATTTGTAAGAGAAAATTACTCTGTGAGTAAAGCAAAACACTGCTTACAGAATAAACTCAAAAATTATTTTAAATCCTTATTTTCAAGTTCATATATATGCACGAAAGTACATGTAACAGTTTATATCATACAAACTTAGATGAATAGTTCTGCTTTTTCAGTGAGGGGTTGGTACAATTCTTCTGGTTAAAACACTTAGGGACTAATCCAAAGCCCACTGAAATGTGGAAAGGTTCCCACTGACTTTAACAAGTTTTGGATCTGGCCCTTGAATGGTCTAAAAAATGACTTCTGCAGAGCTGGAAAGCCAGGGAGTTCCTAAAGTAGATCATGTTACTAGTTCTGGCACATAAAATCTTTGCAAACTTTTTATGAAAACTGTAAGTCAGAGCATGCATTACGTTTTGTGAACTGTGCATAGCTCCCATTCTTTTGGGTGCCGAGAATTTCCTAATCATCATTCAAAGAGATACGCAGGCAGAGGAAGAGCACGTGTAAATTAACGAGAGGACATTCCAGAAACTGTAGCACAATAATGCCTAGATTTTTAAAACAGGCTCACTAAAACGTAACCACAGCAAATCTTCAATATAGTTGCTATTTTACAAGCTGAAGTTCCTTTGCAATTAACACTCTTTTATGCTTGGAAAAATAAGAACCCAGAACAAATTGTCCAGTCTGAGGAAGAGCAAAAAACACAAAGTGCACTCTCCCTCCAGGTTGCTCCCCAGATTTTCATTGGGATTTTGCTGTAGAATGAAATGCCCCAAATAAACCTCACCCACTTAATCAACCCACCCATTCATCAGGAAACCATACATGTATTGGAAGTGTAACAAAAACTTGTTCACCACAGGTAGGAAATGCAAAGTATTTCTCAAGTAAGCCAAATAAATATATAAAAGGATATTGCTGTCAAATACCAGCTGAGGTTGAGTAAATTAAATTTATATTTGTTTCTTCAATACTGTACTTGGGACAAGTCACTGAACCTCTAAAACAGAAATAAAGTTTGGTAACATACACTGGGCCTGAATTCAGCAGTGCTCCAGCTGAAATTAATGTCTTATGAGTTTGGCACCTCTGTCAGTCCATTAGATACCAGTCAATGAAAACAGCAGAAGGATGTGAAGATATAAAAGTGTAGTAGCCCACAAATATTTGTTCAGATTGTTTTTCCTTTGGATAAAGACACCTGCCTGATTAGTACTTTTTACTTCCAATCCTTTCCTCTCAGCAGTGATTTGCAGAAACAAGCTGGAGAGAGTGGGTAAACACAAAGGGGTTAAAGGGGAAACTGTTTAATAACAGTAGTAAAATGCAGGCTATTTTTGACATCTGGGTTAATGTCCATTATGCACCATATGCTTTCCAAATGTTTGCAACAAGCACCCAGATACAAAAACAGATACCCATTCACATAGGCTTAAATTGCCCTCTCCTAACCTGTTACACATGGTACCTACATAAAAGGCCAACAACTGATATGGTAATTAGTGAGTCAGAAAGAGAGGGAATAGCCACTTTATTACAGGGAATTGGTATCTGACCAAATGTTAGTAGAGAAGGATATCATTAATGAAAACCTATTAGGGTTATTTCTGCTCCTTAATCCATGACAAGGCATCTGTACTGTAATGTGACATCTTTTAAAAAGCTGTCAGGATGAATTCCTCAGTTTCCTTCTCCAGACTCATTCATCATTACTGCAATCAGAGTACCAACAAATGATGGGAAATTATTTCATTTTCTGGAAACAAGTAACTAGACTGAAAAGTAGTATTTAAAAAATAAGGCTATAACTCATAAGGTCTTTCTCAAGTGACCTCCTGGGACTCGCCTGTGCCTCTTGCAACAACAAAATCTAAATGGCATGAAGGAAAAAAAAAATGTATTCTCAATTTTTACCTTTATCTGTGCAAAACCATGAAAAGAATGACTCCATTAACTAAAACAAAGCCTTGGCACATACCACTCTAAATTCTGTCCCTGCCACCAGCTTATTCTGTGACTAAGCAAAAATCATATTATTTTTCTGTGCCTAACTTTCTCTTTGCTACAGCAGGCATAACATCAGGCTCCTCACAGGAATTTGCAAGGCTTAATGTTTGTAATGTGCCTTAAGAGTCTTGGATGAGTGCTAAGTATTATTATTTTTCAGTTCCTGCATTTGATTAAAACTGAAATAACATAGTAAAAATTAAATTAATATATTAAGTTACAAGTAAAGAGCAAGCATGTGGTTTGTGGAGCTACTTATAACACTTTTAATACGAACATGTATTACAGACTAGGTGATTCCCAAGGTCTGTACTGACATGTACCATGTGGGCATAACTTAACAACTGAAAAACCCCCCAGAAGTTTGATTCGGCCAAAAATCTGCTTGTGGCTTCTGTGTGAGCCCAGAGCTTGGACCAGTGGGAGCACTGTGGGCTGCTTTTCCCTGCCCCTGAAGTGCAGTTGCAGACACGATCACAGCCCAGATATTTGCAACTCAGCACAAGAAACAATATTGGGTAGCACAGATCTGCTGGAGTGCTTGCCACTGCGGAGTTCCCTTAACACAGGATATGACAATGGCATAATATGTGCTATTTGAACCTCTCTGTCATTACAGCCCCAACAATAAATACCATTTTTGCTACTTCCTCCTGGCTGAACTCTTGTGGAAAGAATGAAAACCCACCTCTCACTTTCTAAAGAATACAGTAACCTGTTAAAGCCTGTTACATCGATAGGAAAACCTCCCGTGAGGAGGGCCAAGAAGAGAAACAATTAAGACATAAAGTTGTATCCAACCTATGTACAAAACTTCCAATGCTGAGATGCCAAAGACACCTAAGACACTTGTTGAGCTGAGTGAAAAGGTAAAATCTAGTTTAAATTTATAGCATTCCTTCAGTGTCCCTCTAGGAGTTTGGCTTTTTGCCAGTGTTCCTTGTTAAAAATTTGTTAAACGTGTTTGGCATTAATGCAAACACAAAGTGCTCATTTGTTACAAATTCTATTGGAATGCATTCATTTAAGGCAATGAAGTAGTTACCAGAAAAGAAAAAATGTTCATTAAGTACATTTTAAAAATACAATGATGTATGCGGTGCATAACTATGGCGCCCCAGTGGCTATATAAATATCTGACAGAATAACCACAAGTTGTGTTTGGTTTGAAATTGGAATCTTTTAAACATAACCGATAGAACAAAAACTGGTTTTGTTTGTTGTCAAAACTGATGTTAGTCTTTCTTGTTTAGAACTACTTATAATAACCAAAGTTTTGGCGTGCAGTTTTTTTACATCTCAAATCAATAAAGCCCACAGGTTAAAGTAATGCTCGAGGAAGTTTCTTGATTTGAAAGGTGAGTGCAGCACTGCACATTATCTGGAGAACACTGGACACAGAAAGTAAACACCCTGCTTGGAGAAGAACAAATTTTAGTCATTCTTAAAAACTCCACTTAAGGAAATGTTACCTGGGAGATCTGCAACTGTCTGACAACATTCAGGTACACCCAGGCAAAAGGTGTCCTGCTCTACTCTTAATGCACTGGTCCTTTCAGAAAATAAGGAGTTCAAACCTAGTTTACAAAATCCTAATAACAAATCTCTCTTTTATAATAATGTGAAATATCCCTGGTAATGATAACTCTTAATTTTTAATAGGCAATTGTGAGGTTTATTTCTTAGATGCTAGAAAATAGCTACATTTTAAAAGTAAACCCATTTTTCTTTTTGTTTTTTCAATAATTTATAGTTACTTACTAAAAAGCTTAAAAATGGTAAATACATGAGTAAAACATATTCAAAAGAAAGATCCATAAACTCTGTGATTTAATTAAATATTGAAAGGTTCTCAAAAACCCATCAGCATAAAAAGTTATTTATAAAGACAAAATTAACTTTGCTCCATTTCTGGCAAAGAAATTATTTATCCCATTTGTTGCTATTTATGTTTTAAATTCACTACACAGTAAACTTCAGAAGGATCTGCAGCTGGTGGTAGAATCACTGCACGAATGTGATGAACTTTCCATATTGCTATAATGCCAGAATTGTTAATCTTAGTTAGGGATAAAAGCAGATACCATTGGGATGAATAAAATCAAATGGATTCAAGCCCTCTAGAGAGTAAGAGTCCTTGAAAACTACTGTACAATTATATCATAAAATTAGATGAAGTTTATGAACCTTGAGACTATTTGGACAAGGATGCCTTCTCTACTGGGAATGTTTATAAATCAAAATTAGACAAGTGCTATATGAGTTGAAAGACAGCTATTTTTTTTCTTATAACCTTTTTCTTTTCATAAAACAAGTCTAGTCCAAATCAAAGCTCTTCAGAAATATGAGAAAACTCAGCACATATCCTTCAATCTGTCACTTTGACGCTGAATTACAAAGAGGGTTACAGGGAATGTTAAGGATGGTTTCAGTGCAGCAGTCTGCCATGGGCAGAGCTGGAGCGGATTGAAGATGATGGAAGAATTCCTGTAGATTCCAGGAGACCCTCAGTCCGCTCAAGGAGGCGGCCGTGACTCAGCAGCACAGGGCAGGGGGTTCTTTGTCAAGACATTTATGACTTCCTTAGGATGCAGCACGTGAGACCATGGCAACTTTTTTTGTTGTTATTTAAATGGAACTGAAGTGACAAGAAAAGAAGAAGAACTGAGTAAAGTGGCTCAAACAACAACGTTCCCAATGCGATCCGGAAAGCTGTCAATAACAAGACAACACTGGATGAAATTGGAAGGTGCCTTTTCCACCCTGGCTGATGCGGAATGCCATTTATTCTCGTGCCCGGGACTAATTAGGGGCCTTTTTTTTTTTTTTTTTTTTTTTGAAGATCAAGGTTTTTTGCGATCTCTGCTGCTTAATAACACGGTGTTGCCTGCCCGCCACCTGGCCCGGCGCGGCTCTCCCGGCTCCCGGCGGCGGCACCGCCTCGGGACACGGCAAGTGCGGGCAGGAAACCACCGGCACGGCCGCGATTAACCCGCGCACTGCCGGCCCCGCCGCGGGGGACAGCCCGCAGAAACCCGTGTGCCTGCGAACCTGGCACTGAGGGCGAAATTACCGCATCGGCGTGGGGATAGAGCCGGCATCGGACCCTTGGAGACGGGGATGAGCGCAGGCGGCAGCGCTGGCTGCGAACCCACGCCCCGCTCGCTGCGCTGCCAGCGCACAGACAGCTCGTGTTCCCGCTGGCTGGGGAAAGAAGTGGTTAAATAAAAGCTGTGTCAAGCCCCCAGTCTAATAAGTCATCTTATTAGGAAGTTGTGATGCCCTGTTTGCCCTCGCCTGTGGCTTGTCTGCTCCACTGAAAGGTCTCCTGCTGGGACCTTCGTGGCATTATACGAGGCAGAGAAGGCTGCTGCAATATATGAGCCTTGGTTTGGAGCAGCCAAAACAGCGGGAGAACTAAGCTGCAAAGAATTAAACATGTAACAACTTTGTAAAAGCACAGACAGTGATTGAGGTTGGCCCTTTTGCTGTTGACACATTCTGGCCCCTGTAGGTTGTGGTCACTAAGCCCATTAGAGCTGCAGTGTGGCAACATCTAGTTCAGCAAGTTCAATGTGTTTCTGTTTTATTTCTAAATACTGGACGCAAGCTGGCAGCGATAGGAGAGTGGAATATGGCACCAGAAATATGTCATAAACACAGTCGTCATTGTCAGGGATGTGAAATTACTTTTCAAACTATTTATTTTTAGCAGAGGGAGGGTGGGCGTATTTTTGCATTTTGTTAACTGACATTTAATTGCGACTTGCTGCATGTTTTGTTTAATTAAAAAAAAAAATAAAAAGAAAGGAAACCTCAAGATGCTGTTTTCTCTTAGAAGAGAAAATTTTCACTAGAGAGAAAAATCTTTTTTGCTAGAAATTCACTGCAAAATGAAATGAGAAGAAATGAACCCACTAATATCTCTGCTGGGATAGGTTTCACTTATAAGCATCCACTTATTTAAATCAACACTCCCCAGTGTTCTAACTTTTTTCATTTCTTAAAGATAAAACATATTTAATTCAGAATTTAAAAACTGGATAGATAAATGGAAAAGAAAGATTAATTAAATTAATGAAAGGAGATATTACAGATATAACTGAGGGGTAGATTTAAGTTCTAAATTCTAATATGCAGAATACACCCACCCATTTCCCTAAGGACCACACTTTTTCAGGGAACAGTGCAAGGTTTCTATTGCATATCGATGAGATGTTGTGATCCCTCAGCTCTGAAAGCTCTGCTTGCCTTTCAAAACTGCATTGTGGTCCCACGTTTTGTAAATCCCTGCAGATTCATCACTGCCAGGAGTTACCAGTCTGTAGATATGGAGCAAATAATGAGTTGGCTGAACACTTGTGTATCTGAAACATTTGTCTCTCTCTTGAGCCTGTTACGTGTTGGCTCTGCCCTCATCCCCGGATGAGCTAAAGCTTATGTAAGAGGTTAAATGTGCAGAGAATGATAAAGACAGGTCACAGCTGAAGGAGGGAAGGGGTTGGCAATCTTTTGTTCTTTTTCCCTGGTGCCCTCCCCTGTGTTTTTCAGGGGTTTTTGCTCAGGCAGAAGTTTCAACTTGCTGATCCACAGAAATGACTGGCCACTCCTTTTGGAGGGACAAAAGGGCAAAGCAGATTCTTTCTCTGGCCACCAGTGGTGAAGGAGCATTTCTTTTCTGTTCTTAGGAGTTTGCCTGAGCCAAGCAAGGTCATAGCTGTGGCTTTTCTCTGCATGAGGGAAATTTCTAGAATTTGTAGGAGTTATTTTTTTTTCTGCCATCTTTTGAGATTTGCTGATAGTTTGGGACTAGAAGGAAATTCTTAAGATCTCATACATATTTGACTGGTTGTAGCAAGGATGATTTGGGTTTTACCTCATGCATCCTATCAGTCAGTCAATATTTAATAGCTAAAATTGGCTGGCTGTTGTGCTTGGATAACTCTAGTTACTGTGGCTGCTACCACACTGTTGTTAGAAGCATATTGGTTACTAGATGTTGTACCAGAGTAAATACTAATAAATTTGGTGGTTGTGGTGAGGAAGTTTAATCCAAAAGCATTCCAGCCAATGAGGAGGCACACAAGGGCTGTACTCCTTCTTGTGATGTGCCCAAAGGCTGGATGGAGTCGGGCAGAAGAGAGGTGGCAAGGGCTGAGTGCAGGTTTGAGGTACTTGATGTGTGTGTGCCTATTTCTCCCCTAAGGAAAAGGGTGGATTCTTGGCTAGAAAGGACAAGACTTCTTAGAAGTGCTGGACATAGCATAATGTCCTTAGGGCAGATAACTCCAGTAAGTTAGCAAAAGTTTGCTGGGATTATTTTTACTTAACCAAACATGGAATTTAATAAAGATGCATCTAATGGCTTGTGCCTGCTTTTCCAATCACCCCAGATCTTCTACAGTTGAGAACAAACTGAAGAGCTTCAGAGTCTTGCTCTGTGGATCTGAATATCTGTACCAACAGCTGTATGTTCCCACCTATACTTCACAATTTAGACAAACCATTAACATGCCATTTCATTAGTTTGTTCTGCTAGTTAATAGCCCTGTACTCTTTAAATTTATCCTATCAGTTATATTTAAATACTGATTGTGCTGTGGAGGATATTATGAGGTATGGTTATTGTAGTAATAATAATATAAAAGAAATCAATATGCCAAAGGATAGTCAGAGTTCTGTAGTATACAAAAAACCTGTTTTACAGTACATGAGATATACTTTCATCTTCTTCCCCTTCAAATGATCCTAACTATATTTTTTATTTTACCTGGTTCATGATATGAACCTACTTATAAAGGTGAAGCGTGATATTTACAGTTGCATCTTTTAATGTCAAGAAGAAAGAGATACAACTAAGGAAAGTATTAGCAGGTTTGGTCTATTTGAAGACCAATGCTGGATCTACTTAAAACCCTTCGAACTGCTAAAGCAATGCAATGACTGTGTGTGGCACTGTGAACATGACCATACACGCTCCACAGCTACTTATTTTTTAAATACCCATCCAAGTAACACGCAGCATTTTGAAATCTAACTTGTGTGGTCTAGTTATGCAATAATTTTTATAATTTAGGCCCCAATATTATGAGCTTCTCCACAATTATGGCTCTACCCACGCATTTCTCAGTGCACGATAGGGAAGACTTAGGGACCAGTTCTGGTAAGTATATAAGCATATGTTTTAATTCTTTAATTTTTACTCTAAATGAGACTTAAAAGTGCACCTAATACTAAGAGAAGGCTTAAGAGTTTATCCTGAAAGGGATCTTACAGGCTTTCATTTAACTAAGGGCACACATATAATATGCCATGCATATTGAAGACCCACAGTTATCAGCATACCAATGATAATGACTATTGCATAAAGGGAAACAATAAAACAGCAATAAGCCAGTGTTTGAGCAAAATATTGCTCCCCCAATCTTCAAACACCATGTTTATAATCACTTTGAAACTCAAAAGCACGCCTGTGTGTAAGAGCTGGAGAGATCAGAGGCTTAGATTGCAAGATTTCCAAAGGAGATACTCAGACCTTCCATGCAAGTGTCAAATGACAGGTAAACATAAAGAACTAAAAATATGAACTCTACTATAAAATCATATAAAACTACAACGGCAACGTTTTCTACTCAATGCTGTTATAAAAGAGCTTGATGCATCACAACTAAACTGTTCAGCAATACAAGTCTAGGAAATTTCTGAACAAAAATAATCACCACAGTTTCTCACTAATCACAATTTACACTGAGTAGTACTTTTTTTGGTTAGAGAACACCTATGTCTCTGTGCTCATTTTCTTTCTCCTCTCAATCTCCCATTCCAGACAATCATGAACACAGGATGTAGAAAAGGAAGAGCTGAAGGAGGAGGATCACCCATGTCCTTTGCAGATTTTTTTTGCCAATAGAATGTTTTGGAATCTTTCATTTCATTAAACGAAATCTAATTTTTCATTCCACCATTAGGCATTGCTGTGATAATGATCACAAAATGTTTTGTAGGCTCATAGAAAATGGAGCTTTTTCCAATTATAATTGATCTGTCTTCCAAATTTCAAAGTGTGCATCAAGAACAACTCACACTTTCCCCTGTCCCTATGCAGAAGGAAATAGGGAATTCCCCCTTCAGGCAATGCAGGTGCCCCGGAGAGCTCAGGGTTCCTGCTAAATCCAGAACATTGCATTTAACAATCCTCAGTAGACCAACACCATCCACAAACCATTTAGCACCGTTCCAGTTTCATTTATCCTTGTGGTCCCTGCAGTTGGCATGGCAAGTGTGGGCAACAGTTACACGATATTTGAGTCAGTATTGCTCATATTATATGTAGAACCATTGCCAGCTCATTTCACTCTGAGTCCATATTGCAGGAAAATTTACCACTCATTTCATCTTCACACCCTTCAGACTATTTATGATTTTAGAGAATTCTCATATTTCTACCTCTTTTCCAAACTGAAGCTTCTCTTTATGTAGAAACAATTTAAAATCTCCTTTTTTTTTTTTTTTTTTTTAGCCTTTGCTGTGCTCTCTGTTCTTTCTCAGTGGTTTATCAGAAATGCATGTAATAACAAAGATGTGGGCAAGCCTTGAACAGGTACAGGGGTTAAAAATGGCTTTGTGTTTAAATAGCTATTTTTTTTTCCCAAGTATTTATTATATTGTTTCTCATTTTTACTACTGCTGCAAATAAAGCTAAATTTTTGGAGAACTATGCACAATAATTCCAAAATATCCATCCTGAAGAGCAATAGCTAATTTACATCCAAAAATTAAGTATGGAGTTTTGGGGTTGCTTGCCTCCCATGTGCTTCATTTTACATTTATCTAAAGGAAATTCCATCTGCTCAATCCCTCAAATCACTGCAACCTAGATTTTGGATTTCCAGAATTCCTTCAATCCTGCAGAGGAACAAAATAGATTTCAAAACCATTTCATGGGAAATTTCCAGTAAATATATCTGGTTTCTCAGAAGAATGAGCTAAAACCTGCAGGGCAGCTGGGATGGAAGGAAGGTAACAGACATAGCTCCATTCTGTGCATAATTCAACAAAGTGCCAATCCATGCTTGTGGAATCCTTTGCTGTGCTGGTGTTGCTGGCTGACACAGTGTCAGCATTTTTCAGGATTACGCCACTATCAGCCTGTGCTGGGACCCTTTAAAACAGCTGAAATAAAAGAGCTCTTTCTGCATATTTATGCCATCCTGCTCTGAGCACTTCCTGTTGGCCCCAGTAAATCTCTGCTAAATTTCAATCGACTCTCATGGTGTTCCAGCTGTTAGATAAACTTGCAAGGATATTTTTGTGACAGGTACAAACCTAGACAGGAAATCTCAAGAAGAAATCCTAAATTAATTATATGTCAACATTCAAGCCACAAGAAGGAGCAATTGTCATAAATTTTTGAAAGCTAGAATCCAATTTTAGTTTTAAGTGCAAAAAAGTTCACTGACTCAGTTGTGAGTCAGTGCCAATAAAATAATATATTTCACATTCTTCAGCAGCTCACTTTGGCTAAACATAGAAGGGAA
The DNA here is from genome assembly GCF_001715985.3 of Manacus vitellinus. Taxonomy (NCBI): domain Eukaryota; kingdom Metazoa; phylum Chordata; class Aves; order Passeriformes; family Pipridae; genus Manacus; species Manacus vitellinus. Next base: position 13,455,679 of record NW_021939063.1, on the reverse strand, counting down.
GAAGCTAAGATCAGTGAGCTGTGTATTTAAATCACAAAAAAAGAATTCAAACACAAACTAATAACAAATTGTAGATTTACAAATTATAATTCAGAATTGTCTAATCTTATCTCACCTTTTTGAAAATATAAACTAATTCTGTGTTAAATGAAAACATCTTCACTACCTGAAAATCTGATAACGGTGCCAAGAACGTCTTTCTGCAATACCAAACAACACAGACTCCATCTCTCTTCTCTGTCCACACACACTGTGCCTTTCGTTTGCTTTAGGAATGCTGGGAATAACAAGTAAGGAAGGGGTTGAGAGGGCAGAGAGCACTGGAACAGTACTAACCCACAGAGGGTTGCCCGTGTTTCTCTGGCTTCAGCATTGCTATGGAATTCTTGACAGCTTTTCCCATTCCTCTGCCACATGCCCTTGCAGAAACTGAAGACCTCGGGCAGCTTGAGTGTTCTGCAGCCGGCACCGGCTGCGCAGGTGGCAGAGGTTCCATGGCCTGTTCCCACAATATTCAAAACATTTTCCTGGAATGCTGTGGAGCTCCATAACCCTTGCCACGCTCCCTGGCTGTGCTGCCCTGGCAGCAGTGTGTGTGTCCCTCCAGGTCCATCCCTGTGGCAGCTGGGGCAGAGCTCCCATCCCCTTCCAGCCCCAAGCAGTTGAAAAACCAACCCCTGTGTGTCAAGTCAGGTGCTCAAAGGAGACCTTGTGCTCTAACCTGGCAGGGGGCCCTTCCCAAACCTGTCTGCCTAAAGACAAAAGGGAGAATTTTGAGACACCTGTTGTCTCAGTACAGAGAAAACTGTGTCATGGGGGTGGGGAGAGAGGGAGTGGGAGAAAATTCACGAAGCTTTGCAGTCTGCATTGCTCGGTGCAGCTTTGTGGCACATGTGGGAGATGCTTGTGGTCCTCATTCTGGCAAACAGCCGAGCACAGATCACTGTTCCAAGCCCTGCAGCACTGACACAGCCCTGGGGACACTGCTGGGGATGGGGCTGGTGGGGACACACTACACCGGCCACAGCCACTGGCCCCACCCTGGCAGAGCTCCACACCAGCGGCCACTGGACACATAGTCTGGCAACCACTGCTCAAGGAAAGCCCAAGCAAGGAAATGGCAAGACCAAGGAAGCAGGCCAGAGAATGTGCTTCCTCACAAGAAGAGTTACAGTTCAGAGGGAGAGAAGATAGTTCAGGCTATTGACAGGAGAGGCAAGAAAACAGGCATCGTGCACGGTGGGCACGAGGCCATGGCTGAGTGTTCTGTTCGTAAACAATATTCTTTTATACAATGCAGGTAACATTCCCCCTGGTTTACTGAGTGCTTTCTCTTCCCAGACAAAAGACACTAAAAGGATCCATCTAAAGCCCACAGAAGACAGAGTCTTTCAATTTATCTCAGTGGAGCTATGTCAAATAGTCCCAGGAAGCAAACACTCAGAGACCTAACTGCAGCCAAAACTGGGCCCACAGCACAAACAAAAATACATCAGAAATTCAGCAAGGCACCAGCAGAAACATGCTGCACTTAACTGACCACCTTGATTCTGTGTCTCTGAAATACTGTGGATAAATAACTACTTATGTCACCCTGGGAGAAAAGGAATGTATGATATGGCTATGAAACCACCTGGATTTTTTATATATAAAAAGTGTTTTCACTACTTATGGAAAGCCAGACATGTAAATTACACTACCCTTAGCAGGAAAAAATATGTGCCAAAGACCATGCCTAGGAGCAGAACTCGGGAAGAATGGGGGTATGGTCATGCCAGCTTTGCAATGTTTTCTTTTACAAGCCTGTTTTACTGCTGAGGCGGGGGAGACCAGTGTTATTGCTTCCTCAGAAAGCTGTTCTCACAGGATTTCACTATTGGTCCTGAAAATCTTATAAGGTCAGACAATCCTGCAAGATTTTAACAAACTGAAGGTTTAACCATGTTCCCAAGATTTTGGTTATGTCCGTTCCTAAGATGGAAAGTAATCCCCTTAACAATGTGTATCCATTGGGAAACCTGAATAAAACGAAAGCAAACCTGGAGACCTAAATTCAGTTCCCTTGAAAGTTTACACAAATTTGTTATCAAATGACCTATCTACTTTCAGCATTTCATATGTGGACAGATACAGCTGGCACTACCAGCAAAACTACACCTGCATATTCGGTATGGGAATAAATAGGCTTAGCCTGTTTCCTTGGTGTTGATTCTGTGAAGGCTGATCATTCTGCAAGAGCAAGAAGACACAAAGCCACAGCATCCTATGCCATTAGAGGTCCCTTCGAGGCTGATTGTTAGCATTACAACATTAGCACTCTGTGTATTTATCAAAATGTGGACACCAGAGTGGCCTGAAGTAGTTTCACTTCCTCTTAAATGATAATAAATTGGCAGCGTGAGTGTTGACTGCCTGAAATGCAACTTCATTACTTCAGAGGTTAATGGAGCAACCTCTCTCTGTTGATTTTCCTGTCACCATTGGCTACAAAAGACTCTCTGACACAGTGCAGTTTTCAGGAGAGGCACAAGTACAACAGAGATTAACCACATCAAAAAGAATACTGTCCCACTCCATTATATTCTGCAAAGCTGGTGTGCGGCAAATCGCAATGGCCAGCAGTGTCATCTGCCTTGTCTGAAAATGAAATCAGCATAAAAAGAGGTGATGATGCTATATTACTGAGACAAACACCTTTCCATCTGAAAAAGAAAAGAAAAAGGGGGGAAAAAAAGAAAGAGGAAATAAAGAAAAAAGAAGGAGAAGGAAAAAAAATAAAGGAAAGAAGAAAAGCAAAAAAAGGAGGAGAGGAAAGAAAATGAAAAAGAGAATACTTTAATTATGATGTAAATATTAGGAGCTATTGACCTTGAGTTATTTTGCATTAATTCTACAGAATCCCTCTTGTATTTCTTACAGAAAACTGCACAGTGAATTAGCCAAACTACTATTCTTTTGAAGGCTGAATTCATGATTTTGCAGGAGATGAAGACTGACAGGAAAAGAGTAGGAGGTGGCCATGAGATTCAAACAGGATTACATTTAATGCTGGCTAAGTGAATAACCCGCTGAATGAAAATGTATTCATTTAGGGAAATGTGCCTCTTCTTGTTACAGGTTACTGCCCTGAAATGCCTGGAAGGTGTGCTAACTTTCAATAATTCATAACTCCTGTTGATCACTAACAACACAATGAACGTGTCCCTCACAATTCTGAACAGAGAACATTGCCCAAGGAAGTAGAACGTTCTGTTCATCCTATACACCAATAATTGGAAGTCACATCCCAGAACGGAGGTTACTCCTGTCCTACAAACAGCATCCACTTTTTCAGGAACCCAAATTCACAATAAATACAGGCTGGTTTTCTTTTTGCGAGTATGCATGTCAAATAAAATTGCTCTTTAGGAATGGTTTATTTTGTTCAATATTTCTGTTCAGCAGATTAACAGATGAATACGTAACTAAAAGTACATCAGACATGCAATTACAGCACTGTAAATGCATGCACATATCCAGTAATTACGGAGGTCGTTGTGCAAACCATTCAGGTGTGTTTCAGGTCACTCGTATCCACTCTCCACTTCCCACCCCCACCAGTGTATGGGATGGTATTTAGTCGGTCTGACAACCTGTCTACAGCAAACACATCAGATTCCCTTGTTGAACTCTTATCTTTTGGAGGTTTCAGTTAGAAGTGAATACTTTTGAGCATGAAACACATCAACCTGAATGAAAGCATCCACTTCCTATGCACACACAGTGCAGGTACTTGGACTTCTTATTAGAAGGCGACACTGATAATAAGGAGTGTCTGCTAATAGCATAAGGGAGAAGGAACCTACTGGAAATTGTGGGAGATAAGGAAGAAGCAAACAAGAGACATTCCAGGGAGAAACTCCTCTGAAGACCAGAACAAGTGTACCTTCCAGCTTGTGATCTAAATGCTGTGAACAAGACAGGAGTTCAGTGCTCAGCTCTGATTGTGTCAGTGGCTCCTTTTGAGACCTTGGGAAAGTTGCTTAATCTCTCTGTATGAAGATTTTCTCAACTGTAAAAGCCAAAAAAGCAGCTACTAAACCTAGAGAAGTCCCTTATAACTTACAGATCAAAGCAGAATGTAAATGCTCTGCTTTCTTCTGTACTGCTACACCATTTTCAGTTTCTTTAGGTTGAGAAATATGTATGGTGTTACCTGAATTTAGGTTGATTAGGAACCATGGCTTACCTTTTAAAAGCATGAATGGATGACAAATTTAAAAAAAAAAAAGTAAAATATTTTACTTTCACAAAGTATTCAGCCTTTCTCTAATTTAAGATCCGAAAATGAGGTCTACCAGTTTGAAGTCATGGTTTGCAATAGCTGCTCTGCAGCTGTAGAAAGATAACTCTTTAGTGAAGGATTTGTAAAAGAATTAGAAAGACACACCATCCCTGGAAGTGGTTCAAGGCCAGGCTGGATGGGGCTTTGAGCAATCTGGTCTAGTGGAAGATGTACCTGCCCATGACAGGGGGGCTGGAACTAGATGAACTTTAAGGTCCCTTCTGACCCAAACCATTCTATGATTCTATGAATTGAAGAGGAAAAAAATGGTAGTTCAATGGCATGTTGGCTCCATGAATGTTAGAGTTGAGAGTGTCTCTTCCATAAATATATCAAACTCAAAGCAGACAATTAAGATGATAGTGCTGCAGGTTCTAAAAGTAACTATTTGTAATACCTGAAAAAGATATTGCCCTACTGAAAAGAGTAGCATTAAATATGGCATAAAAATATTAATTGAATGTGAGAGTGTAAGACAACTCTTAAACACGGGAAAACTCCACCTCTGCATACACATAGTACCAGAATGCAACAATATGCACTTCAAAGCCACATTGCTCAGACACAATCAGCCACATCTTTCTTTGTAGACTCTCCTTTGAAGAAGGAACTTTAAGGGTAAGTGGGTGCGTAACCACTCATAGCTGCACAGAGTTGTCCAGCCTCATATCAGAATGCTTCATTTTTGATCCAATCAAAACCAGACTAAAGAGCAGCTGGTCTATAGGTTAAGAAAATATTTGGAATATCTGCGAGATTTTAATTCCGGCTTTTCTTCAATGTCCATACAATTTTTTTGTACTTACTTATATTTTATATCTCTAAATCACATTTGGCTCTGCTGCAACATTGCTGCTGCAATGCCAAATATACAGCTAATATAATGTTCAGGATCACATAATTCCATCCATCCTGCATCATAAGGAATACTGCTGTGGATACATTTATATAAAAGCATTTCACTTGAACAACACAAAGGAAGAAAAAGTCTATTATGTATTTCGGAACCTACTCAGTACCACCACCTAACAAAATACACGTGACCTTAGACAAAGGTAAGCTATAAGAAATAAGAAACTTGTATCAGAAATCCTAATACAACAGAAAGTTTTATATTTTCTGAAATAGTCATATCTAATTACTGATATCAGGCATCAGTTTTTATGCATGTTGTGTATGGCTACAGATTCCTTATCCCCCAACACCGTGGCACAATGTTGTACTTCTATCTGAGAGTGAGCAGTTCCCATTCTCAGCACATCACTGGAATTAAAGCAACATCCTGAATTACAAAAATAATTGAGTATAGACAGTTTATAAAACAACTATTGTTAAATGCATTTTAATGACAGGTATGTTTTTAAAAAAAGTCTATGGTAGGTAAAACAGTCCTAAATATTTTTTCACAGTAAGAAAATATTCTGGATCTTTAGAATAGATTCTGACTTTACATTCTCAACTTTTTTTCTAAAAACCCTTCAGTTCTTTCTTAGTTAGAATTTTTAACAATCAAGGGCAGAAAATTTAGAGGAAAACCTGTACCAATGTATTTTAGAAGGATTTTCTTTGTAAAAAACCAACATTTTTTGTTCTTTATCTCCATTTGCATGGTAGAAGTATTCAAAGGAGTGAAGCATTACAGTCATTAGTAAGTAAAAGAAATATCAAATGTACTAAACTCCAAGATTATCCACCAGAAATGAAACAAAACAAAGACCCTACAAGTACAAGATAGGCTCTTTTTCTGCTAGCTGAAATCTTTCATATGATATATAATGCTGGCAAAACAGAATTTTTCTATTCACCTTTTCCCTATTGAAAAGCAATGCTCTCTTTATCTAACCTTTTCTAAACCACCATTGAAAATTGTACTTTCTGACTCAAACAAAACATTGTTTTTCTTTCTGCCTCATATGGCTAATAATAAAGACTTGAGGTAAATCTCCCTACAGCTGCTTTCAGTTCATTTTAAGTCAATGAAACCTATATAATCCTGTAATACAGTCAATTGTTTCTTTTCCACTAGGCCTGAAGGGCTGCAAGCTTAGAAAGGGAAGAATTACTGTTTTGCTTTTAAGCACCTATTAATATTTTGCCCCTCCAGCAGTTCTTTTTTTCCCCTTTGAAGCCTTTTTCCCACTAAATTAATGTTTAACAATTAAATCAAGCTGAAGGAGATCTTAAAAGATCTAGACAATTACTGATTGGGTAGAAGAACAGGCCTTTAATTTAAATGGGAAACATCTCTGAAACGACGGTATGAGACCCCACAACTAATTACATAATTTTCTGCATCTGAGAAAACATGAGCTGAGAGAATGCAAATAGAACCACACATGGAATACCAGGAAGAAAAGCTGGAACTCTAACATCTACCTATTGTCTTTGAGAATAGAGCAACTTGTAGAAAAACAAGCTTTGTGCTACTAGATAGATAGAGTGAAAATATAACTTAAAAAAAAAAAAAGAAAAGAAAAAGCAGAAGAAAATCCAACGGCTGACATTTCTTTTTCAGGCAAATATTGCCAATACACCTAGAATGGCAACCCTAAGTCTCTATGTAAACATCCCAAGCAGGCCTAAGAGCCCTTTCGAAATTGTATATTCTTTGTATACATAATATACTTTTGTGTACTTGTAAGATACAAGTGTTCTGCGTTTCCTGCTTTCTTCTATAGTAATGTGTATGTTAACTTAGAAATATATCCACAGCTGAGTAGTAAGGTACAATAATGGAGTTTTTCTCTTAAGCCTGGATAAATAGAGTTTGTTCTGAATGAAAATCCTTAACCTGAACTCAAAAGCTGGCTGGTGGCCATCTCCTTTGCCAATCCCCTGAGTGCCCCATCAGACAGTGCCCCTGTCTGCTGCCCCTTTGATTCAGAAGTTCTGTGGGTACTGAGATCTACTCAGATCTCACAAATACATTAATGTTTGCTAAGATCACAAACACGGTTCTTTTTCCCCCCTAACCCAAGAAAATGTCATGTGTTCCAAGCAGAGTATTGTGTCTAGCCTTGCTTCTTAAAAGGGGTCAGACTGAGCAATGGCCCGGGAGTGTTTGGACCAAATGTGCATTGATGAGACCTAATTAATGCCAGTGACATTATCCTACTTCCAACAGAGGTGCAGGGGTAGCTAAGGGCACCTACTAGAACATCCAAGAAAACAGTGGATCGTATCAGCAGGAACCGGGTATGTCCACAGTGTGAAACTTCCAATATCGGACACGCGCCTTTAAAGTTTGTCCATCACACGAGTTTTAGGGACAGACACCTAATGAACAGACACAATGAACTAGACACTCAATTTCCCAACAGACCCTCTAAAGTATTTCCAAAGGCATCTGGCTCCCACTGATTCCAAATATATGAGAAAACAGCAGTTTTAAAGAGAAATACTTTATGTTGGTTCCAGTTAAAACATAACAGTTGAACTCTCAGAGAACCTGAACGTTTTGTTTGCAGTTTCAATGTTGACTAAATTATAGCTATTCCTTAAACATTTCAAGAATTGCAGATTTTTCTCCTGTGAGATCTCAAGTACTTCCTACTACAAGACAAGCCACAGGCAAATGAATTAATAAAAATCCCAACAGATTTTCATGATTCAAAAACTTGCTTAATATTTCAGATGGAGTTTTCTCTAATTTAATAGTTTTACTCATCCCTAGATAGAATCAAAACCTGATCTGAGGAAAAAGTGTTTTTCAGTTTTATGAGTCATCAAATCATTTTGAAACACCGAGCACATTTTAGCTCACCATCTGTTACATAACCTCAATGCAAAGTAAAGAATATTATGTTTTTGGCTAGAAATCTGAATTCCATTTTCACGAAAAAGTTGGGATGACAAACAGACTACTATGAAGGACACATTTAGCCAACAAAAAAACAGTCTAGCACTTCCAGGAATGAAGCCTCTCACTCCTATAATAACAAAAACCACCACTGATATAAGAAGGTCATGTCCTTTCCTGCTTTTAATAATTTTTTTAATATAAACTCTTTAGTATCTTTCTATTATTCATTGTAAATGTTTCATTCCACCAAGCCAATTATATTCACAATATATTTCCCAATGCAGACTGTAACTGATTCACGACTGTGTGTGTAGCTGAGGCATGTGCACTAAAAAATGATCTCCACTCAAATGCCTTCTTTTTGTCCACAGAAAGAACAAACAGTTAACCTCACATTTGTGTAGTAGACACAACACATTGTTAAAAATCAACAAAACTAGGAATTACTTGTATATTATGCAAAACTACCACAAAGACAAACACAGCCCCTCACAGGACATTGTATGCTAACATTTAATTTACAGTCCTGAAAGGAATTGACTCTCTCAAGGGAATATTTCCACTGAGGACCCCCATAAGCACCAGCCCCTTGCAGACAGCTGAGCGTGGGCTCTGCTCACAGGTTTGTTCCACTTGTCCTCGTTTGAAAATCCTCTGCGTGTGAGTGGGTGGGACAGGTGACAATCTCTGGGGTTGTGACTGGGCAGGCAGCAAGAGAAGGACGTACAGACAGGGAAATCAGGTTGGAACTCAGGGGCTCCCACCACCACCGGCATCATTTGGGTGCAGAATGTGTTGGCAGTAGCTCTTAAATGACAAATCTGAGGTGTGGTTGTAAGTGCATAAGTCTCTGCTGAGCAACCAGCACTGACTTACCTGCTGCCACTTTTTTTCCTTCTGAGTCACTCTGTACACCGCCAGCATGTCCCACACATCCAGTAAGATGCTGGAGCTCGGCCCATCCCCAGGTCTGCAGTGCCCTACACAGCCAGACAGCTCGAGTGCTGCTCCCATGCCTGAGCAGGACACGATCACCGGGGTGCAGAGCTGGGAAGCAGCTGCCATGGTGGGCTGGTGAGTCAGGAAGGGACACACAGGACAGATGCTACAGGGAAGAACAGCGATCCTGGCTGCCACCAAGCCTAGGACAGGCAGCGTCAAAACTGTGCTGTGCCCTCACGTCCTCACTCTTTGCCCTCCATTTCACATACCAAATAAATCTGATGAGGACACTGTCCTCTGACACCTTCTGTTCCAGAGAAACTACAGAACAAGCAAAGATGTTGCTAACACTTCAAGAATGTGCTGAGCTGGGCAGCAAGTTTGCAAAGGATTGCCTGAGAAGGCAGAACCACCCTCCTGGGGCAATCTGAAGGGAGCACAGTATTAAACACTGTTTTTAAATCCGTGAAGATAGGGTGGGTCAAGAACACAGATGATGCAAAAAGCAGGAGAGAGATGAACAAAGGCATAGGCTTTGGGCCAAAGAATAAACCCTCCTTACTGCGTAATGGCAAAGGTGAAGGGGAGTTGGCTGGCAGCAAGAAACAGGCTGCAAAGAGGGACTGTACCCCCCTCTAAAAGTTGTGTTCCTAACGCAAGAAGGAAATCACGCAAGGACATAAAGATGTTTCTTTGTTTTGGACTCAGTATGTTTTGTGCAGTGTCAAAAGTTCAGAGGGAAAATTTCCACCTCGGTCCGAAGAAGAACAGTGCAAATATTTGAGTTCTGTGAAAGCACGAGGATCTTCCCGGAGATCCGGCCTGAACGCAGGCCTAAGCAGCAGAGAGCAGGTCTGAGCAATGAGGAGAGCGTGTCTTTTGAAGGCACTTGGGAGCCTCGAGCCAAAGGCAGTCCTGGGCTCTGCTCAAAGTCAGGAAGATTGAGCAAGCACAGCTCCAGCCTGGTGGGACCTACAGACAGAGCTTGGGGAGCATCCAGCCCGGGGAGCCTGTCCAGAGCCGTGACACCTAGTTACAAATAAATAGCAAACAAAGATATGCCGGTGACAACAATCAGCTTTAGAAGTTAACAGGAGGAACCTGGAGAGTGTAAAAAGTATTTGTGTTGCTAGGCAAAGGCAGTGAAACTAATTCTAGAGTAATGCTGTGTCAAGTACAGTTTTGTGCAGAGGAATTCAAAGACCAGAAAACAAGGAAGATTAATTGTTATTTAAATTTCCAGATCTGGATAGTTCCCATAAGCCTGACAATGAAAAATTAATAATACAGATTCATGAAGCTTGCAATAAAGAGACCAATGTTATGTTCTTAACAGGCATTAGCTAATGGGCATGGAAAGGTTTAAACTGTTACCATTCAGAGCAGTGATGATGAGTGAAAAGTGACACAGGAAACTTGGGGACTGTTTTTAATTACCCTTGCATAGCTGTTAAAGGCACAATAAAATGGCAACAGGACATTATAAATAGAGCATGTAAAAGAGCCTTCTGTGACAGAGAGAACTGTGACAGACTCCCTTATTAGACAGGTTGGCTTAAGCATTCACTCAGTCACCTTCCCCAGTTGGTTAAATGCTTTGTCCCAACTCAAAGTTAACTCAGCTTGTTCAGCTTGGCTTGGCCCATTTTTAGGTTAATATTAAAAGGGTGATTTATCAGAGAGTTAGTTTAAAAAGCAAACCAAGCAACAACACAAATGTGTTTAAACTTTTTCAAATTCATGGAAAGGATGCCAGCTTTGTTGTAAAAGCCTCAGAAGTACAACCTGTGAAATACAATTTAAACAGCCTGGGATGTTTGGAAATAAATCTGTAGATAAGAGACAATCTTCCCACAAAGATGCTGGGAGTGGATGGAGTTTCCTGGTGATTTCTAGTCGTGCCAGAACTGAATTTTGCACATCTGTCTGCAAACCACTCCACAAACAGCATTGCACAACATTGTCTTTGCCCTAATTTTCAAAGGTCATAGTACCAATAATTCCCACTAAAGTCCGTGAGAATATGCAACCACTGAAAGGAGTCTGAACATTCATTTCATTTATGAAGAATAAATTATCACCAATCCATTTAGTCACGAAATGTGGCATGCAACCATATTAAATTCTAGATGCTATTCATCATTTACAGCAACAGTTTCATCATAGTGCCTGAAAGCTTAAGACCAAAAAAAAAAAAAAAATCAAGACAAATATTTCTGGTTTTTTAATAATTCAGTTTGGAAATAATCCTTATTTCCCTGCCAGTTATGAACTGTAATATTGCACATAAAAATCAACTATCATTCAGAGTGAGCACTGAAGAATTAGAATTTTGTTTCCAGCTGTTACTTCCTTTTGTTATTACATCACAGATGTGCACACATTTATTTTACTACAAGTTTTATGCATTTAAGGCCACAGTTAAAGAAAATGGGGTCTCCCTCTAATGAGTTGTTAGCAATACTTGCCCTTTGTAATCATACAACAACATACAGCAAGAAGCTCATAAAAAGGAATATTGGTGTTCATGTCATTTAAATTTCTTATTCATCCTTCCTTGCCCCAAATGTGTACTGTGTTCACCTAATCTCACTTGTCATTCTCGGAAATGTTTAAAATAATGAAAAAAAAAGCCTTAAAGAGAGAGATGATTTCCCTTAAGGCTAGGCATAACTGAAGTATTCCAAGGAAATAATGTTTGTAGTGCTTAAAGACAAAGGACCTTTCACAAGACCTACAGTTCTGGACATTTTTACTTACATTCTTCTCCCAAAATGAGGCAGAATATCAGTGATTAAGAAAAATGATTTTTTGGGAAGATCACCCAACATAATAAAAAAAAATTGAATAATTAAAAGCACAGTAGAATGTTGAAAGGGAAATTAAACAGCAATCAAATAAATATTATTAGATTTAAGAGTGCACTTTATATATGTTTACAATTCTTCCCTCATACCTGACTCCATTATTGCACAGGTTAGCTTTCCTTTACCCTTTCCCCTCTGGAAAATGAGTTGGTGGTATGGATGAGAGGTGCTCACCAGGCACAACAAGACTTACAAGGGATGCATAGGGGGGTACTCTGAACACTCTTTGTAGTAACTCATTCCAGTTTTTGTAAACAAAGGAAAGAGTAAATAAGAAGTTCACGTACAAGTCAACTACCCTACACTACTGCAGACAGACATGCTTCACCTCACCAGGAGGGAACTCTGTGCACAGCAGACCAAACCTTTCATATATGTCATTTCCTAAGACTAAAAAAGAACACACAGCAATGAATCTTACTGTTGTTATCTTTACTTTTTCAAGTTCTACATTTCTGTTCTGCTGCAAACTACTCCATTCTCCTGGCTTAGAGCAGCTGTAGCGTGCTTTAAAATTATGCCACTACTTCCCTGCCTTTTCCATTTTACAGTATTCAAATGTTTTTAAAGGAAATACATTTGAAAGTCTTTTTCCTCAACAAATATGTCCTTATATACTGTCTCTGAAATAATTAAGATTGCTCAATGCTAACCTAGAAAAAGATTGCACAACACTGAGAAATAACCCCCCAGACATAAGGACATTGCAAATGACAGGATGTCAAAAGCAAAAGGAGGGAGACACCTGCAAATTAATTCTGTCATCTGCTCACTGCTCACCCACTCACATCACGTGGGGCTGAAGAATGAGGGACCTCACCTCAGCAGGGTGGTGAAAGGATCAGAGAGAAGAACAAAGTAGCAGCTGATCATAATAGTTGCAATCGAAAATTGGAAGGGAAAAGTACAGGGAAAATTGAAAAACTGAATTTAAATACAGATGGAGAAAGGCCAAGATAGAAGACATAAAACATCCTGAGCAATTAAAGAGAGAAGACTGCATTAGAAGAAAAGCAGGGTTTAGCCCAGCATGTTAAACAAAGGCAGCCTGCACATTATACCTGAAGGCCCCCCTGTGCCAAAGCACAGAGGGCACTGATGGATGTCACTGCTGCTCCTGGACCTGCAGAGAAACTTCCCCAGTTCTGGAAGAGGAAGAAGGCAGGTACAGGCACGAGTGATATCCACCATCCTTGCTGAACTCCACTGGAAGGCTGCCAAAAAGTGAATGCAGTTGAGGATTAATTAAACTATGAGCAAACTACCATCGCTGAGCAAATCCTTCCCTCCTCCCTGTGCCTGAGAAACTGAAAGGTGGGAGACTGAAGTGCAGAGGTAGTGCAGGAGCACCCATCACCCCTAAGGATGGCTTTGTGGCTCTGCAGGATCCCCTGTGATATTTGCAGACCTTGCTGCTCAGTTCAGAGGGGAAACCCACACTGCTCGTCGTACACTACAGGCAAAATACAAAAAAATGGAGCAGCTGGCAGGGAAATTTTCTGCATTTCTTACAGGCTTTTTCCATTAGTTTTAGAGCAGGTCCTAACATTGAGATATGATGCCTGGCTTGAAAATCTGCAAAGCTCACCTGCCAGTATGCCTTTAAGGAAATGTTTTGTGGAGAAGTGCTATGTATGTGGGAATCTACCTTATGGTATCCTTATCACTGTGCCTTTGCTTTCCCTCCCTGGGAGGAGGTAAAAGTATCAGTGTAAAATGATAGCTTGATTGTTTGAGCATTTACATGGTTTTAATGAGTAGCTGGCTTAAATGGTCCAGCAGTTCCACACACAAATATTTGACCCCAGGGCTACAGTAATTTATGGACCTTCCAATTATAGAAAGTATTCTTTTTTCTTTTGCTTTGCACTTGGACTGTTTCTTTTTATTACTTACTCCATATCCTTTCCCACTGTTCCCCTATGGAGCTTCAGGTGATCCTGGGAAATGACAGAGGGAGCTGTACATTACCCACACATATGAAGGAAAAGTGTTTATTTATTTACAATCCAGGCAAACAAAATACAGGAATTGTGGAGAAGTTCATGTGGAGCTTTTCCACATAATTTTTTTTCTTGAACAGTGCAAAAGGGGACCTGAGCTAAAAAATGGGGTCCACAGTTAGAGGTTCAATATTATATATATATATATATGTGTGTATATATATATATGTGTGTGTGTGTGTATATATATATATATATATTTGTCCCTAGTTAAATGTTGAAATCCTGGTCTTTCAGGTATGTGTCACTAACTACTGTAAAGGTTTATGAGAGGGAAAATGGAAATTCTCATCTAATTCCAGCCATGCCAGCAACATATTTGCATTGTCTGCAGTGATACAGAAACTGTATCAACCACAGCCTGATCATATTAAAATTTTAATTACAAAGTCCTATGCAATTATGAACAAAGTCTTTGGATGTTTCTCCATGAAGTTCAACCTAAGACACACATATCCAGAACTTAAAAACTCTTGCTGTTTATGGCAGGGGATTCATTAAAGTACTTTCAAAACATAAATTCTGTATCTTTCATATAATATTTGAAAAATCCGTTCTAAGTGTGTGTTTCTCAGTGCTGGCAATATTACAAGAGAATTGGAAAAGAAGAAAGCCAAAAGTAATCTCTGTCCAATTAATAACAGCATTTTCAACTATTTGAACTGGCTAAAAATACACTGCTTGGATGAGGAAGTATAGCTTTGAGCTAAAAATAGCAGAAACAAAGAATATTTAAGACAAAACAAAAAAAAAAAATCCCAAATCACTGTTAAGAATTTGTGCAGAACTTTAATATTTATAACCTCCTTTCCCAAGCAGAGCTTCAAAACACAAAGAGGACATTAAATTGATAACAAAGGAAAGACGCCAAGAATGTACAAAATAGAAAGAATTTCTGCATTCCTTCTGTGTACATGGAAGTCCTCCCTCTGAAGCAATTTATCTTGGCTGATGAGGGATTGGTGGGTGTGCCCAAGACAAAACTTGTCAGACAAAGACATGTTTGTTTGCTTTTCATTTATCTTGAAGTCAAAAGCACAATATGTGTCAGTGCCAATGTGGGCCTTTCCAGATCTTCACTCTTCAGTGGGATATGAGATGAAGAGAAAAATTTCTTCCAAAGGGAGGAGAGATCTGTAACTAACTCTATAGTTATCATAAATTTGTATAATAAGTAGCCTTTGGAATGGCTGTACAAGCATACTGAAAAGCATTCTAAATGGCTAAGACAAATAAAGACTGAAAGCAGCATCAAAGAGGTGACACAGCTCCTACAGTAGAATAATGGCCCACTCATAGCTAGAACTATTGGACTATAGGTCCTTGCTCCCTGCAGTGATGTTCTACCCCAAAGAAATGTAGATCCTTAAATTAGCATAAATTAGTGACTCAGAATCCACTCCAGCTAAAAACTCAGGCCTAACTGGAAGACAAATTTCCTTATTTCAATCCCAGCCTTGCAGACACTGAAAATCTGTTTTTGAAGGTTATGTGCTATCCAAAATCAATAGCTTCAGGAGCATGACAGCAGAAGATGCTGCTTAGGGAGTAGGAAGATGGAATGCATGAACTAATACATATACTTTTTTGTTTCTATTGTCCATGGTTCCATGTGGACAAAAACTGACCTGGAAAGCTGCATTCCTAGGAAGATTAAACAGAATACAATTAATTTTCTGTTTAGAGCAAGATTAAAGATCTCTGGAAGGCAGATAGTCAATGCTTTACTTCAAGGATAGGTACGCAAATTTATTCTGACAAAACAAAACAATATAAAGAGAAAAGGCAGAAAAAAATTTTCTTGGATCTCTACTAATTGCTTTTTTTCAAAATGGAAGTCCAAGAGGTCCATCATCAGGAATTCTTTGTAGATTAATTACATGTTAAATGACCAGTTTAAATAAATTTACTCATGTGTTATATCTGATCTTATTGTCTATTTTTAACTGTACCTTGTTTTAAGAAGCAAAGAGCAAAGAATTAATGCACTGGACATAAATTATGTTTTGTACAGTCACAATTGCAATGTAGAATTTCTGGAAATAGGGAGGTTTTGAAATGCTGAAATGTTGCTACATCACCTCGAAGTAAGTTCTGCCTTGTATATTCTTTTGATTGACTGACAACAATAATAAAAGTATTAACATGATAATCCTTTCTCTTGATGAAAATTGACTAATTCTAGTTACATTTATAACCTTATTAATCTCTTAGGATTACTAGTTTTAAGCTACACAAACTAAAGTGTATTATCTGATGCAATCATTTGATGAAATTAATGGCCTGAGTTATTACTATGGAAAATGAGTGTTCAGCACCTCAGGGGAGAAGGGGATAGCAAGGCATTGCTTTTTTGTCCAAAACTTAATAGTTACATAATATTTACTGTTACCCACCCATAAAATAAAACACATAATGCAGATGGTATTCCTAACCCGAATTTATCTCATTCTCAAACCAGCCAACAGTGATTTTATTTATTTACTAAAAGGCACTGAGGAAAGCAGATATCCACTGCACTTGCACAATTCCTGGTCAAGGCCCAGGGCTGGCTTTAGGCTGCATGAGCTTTGGAGGACTCATATCCTCCCTCATGTTGCAGTATTCCAAAACCTACCCATGCCTGACTTTTAGTCATGCTGTTCTCAATTCTGGATAAAATTCCATTGAGGTTTTTTGTAGTAAGAAAATCAGGAAGAGGGAAAATGCAAACACCTCAACTCTGTGGCAATAAATGGCATTTGTTTGTCCATGACCTATTTACCACAGGAAGAACCCATAGGGAGGGGTGAGGTCTGTGCCTTCCAGAAGCAAAGTGGGGGAAAAACTTCTGCCTAAATAAGATGCTGTAAGGGGTATATCATGAGTCTCATGAGTTTCCAAAAAACAGCATCACTGCTTTTTTTTCTTACAATCAGTTTTTTCATGCATTCAATCTGTTCTGTCTTACAAACCTGTTACTCAAATATCCAAACTACCCAAGACCACTATAAGAAGCATTTCTGTTTTCAGAGGTAGGTCAACAACAGAACATTTTATAAGAAATGTGTACTTTCTCATGAAACATCCGACATGTTATCTTTTAAGCAGACAGTGACTGGATGGCACAAAATAAATGTAATTAAGTAGCAAAGCCCAGCAACAAGGGGGTTAGAAGGAACTCTTGAACAGTCTGAAATGCAGAAAGTTATCCTTTTCTATAGGTTTTAGTCCTAAGGTAGAGAAATCCTGGAAAATTATATCTTTTAATAAGATTCATATAAAATGCAAAACATTCATAAATATGGTTTTAAGCTCCTTCAAATATAATGCTATAAATCTTATTACAGACTTCAGATGTAATTGTTCTGCTGTTTGTCTCATAACGCTGTGCCTCTTAACTTTATACGGTTACAAAGGGGATTAATTTTGCTTTAGTCCTTTGTTTTCTTTTGCTAATAAAGACCAGACTTGTTTGTTCATTTTCTTTCAAGTACTTCTGTTTCTTATAGCATGAGCTCATCGAGATGTAATACAGAAAATCAGTATAAAAATCTAGATGGTTCAGGTAAAGTACAAAAATTTGGACAACTTAAGAATAATCAGAAGCTTTTGGGGTTATCCATTCATCTTTTATTCCCTCTTATATTTCTCATATTCCCTCTTAAATTTATCTTAAATCTATATTTTCCTTTTTTATTGCAAACTAATAGGAACTTTTTTCTCTCCTCCTAACCTCACATGCTTTGCTCTCAGAATGCATTTTTCTCTTTCCAAATACCAAGTGAGAATATCTTCCCATCAAAGGCTTAAAAATTCATCTCCTTCAAAAGTCATCTTGACAACAAGGATGGACATTTCTAGAAAAGACCATCTGATCTTTCTGCCAGCTGAAGGTCCCTGTGTATGTAGAGAGCTTTGCTGGTATGAACGTGTAGGTGGATGGCAGATTTCCCACATTGCACATCTAGATCAGGTCTAGTAGTAATAACTTCTTTTAAATACAGCATCACTTAATAGGGCTCAGCATATAGGTTTGTACCTTAAGAAAAGGAAATAGAAAGAAGTGAAAGATATTTTGGAAAGTCAACTGGGGTAGAAATGCTTTCACATTTTAAAAATAACACAAATAATAATTGAAATTATTTCTTATTGCCAGCCCCCAACCTCTGCTGTGATCCTGAATACAACAGAATGATGAACAAAAAGGGTAGGTAATGCATAATTGCCAAAATGAAATAAAAATGTGCAACTGAACTAAATATTTAAATCAATACAGATTTTGGCACTCTCTACTCCTGCAGAAACCCAAGATGTTAATAACAAGTAGGAGCCACAGTTTACCTTGACAATACTCCTTTGCATTCTCTAATTATAATTCTATTTGAAGGAAGAAACACTGGTTTAAATAAAAAAAATTCACGAAAACAGCTCCATTCATTGTATTCTTCAGACAACAGAGGTGTCTCTGACCTGTAATTTCCTGGACTGCAGCTCATGTACATATCAATGAAGATATAATAGCTCTCATTTGGTGTTGGCAAAAAATTTCCTCAACTTAATGAGAGATAAGCTCTTAGAATGCAAATACCAGAAAGTTTGCTTATAGATTTTTTTCACCCATCTCATACAGTTGTCTAAGGCAGGATGAATAAAACTCAAGCATTACTATGCTGCTTAAGTAGATCTTCATCCAGACTTTCTGACTTCATCTTCCCCTTCCCCTCTAAACACACAATATTCTAAGCAGTATTCAGCTATGCTTGTATATGCACTTGGTACTAATAAGTTTAAAGTAGGAAATGATGGTGATGTGATAGCAAATGAATGTTGGCAAAACGTCAAAGGTCCGGTGTAAAATTTTATGAGCGCGCACATTCCAATGTAATGTGGACGCGAGCCATCCACTGTAGTTCCCTTTGGCAGAAATACTGCAAGAAATATAATTTTAGCATATATTACAATTCACTTACGGGTGCTTAAAAACACATTTGTCAGCCTCCCAAGAAAGGTCAAAGAAACACATGGGCACACCAGATACAAGAGGAACTGGTGCATCCGAAAAGACTGGTTGAAAAGTGACACAGAGACAGATGCACCGAAGCTTTTGGACAGGTTCCTTAGTGCTGACTGGGCTAAAAGCAAATACAAGTCTGACAGCAGGGAAATGTAAGTGAGCATGGCTCACTTTTCATTTGAAAAGAAGAAATTTTTACATTACCTGATTTCATACTCCTAAACATGTAGTCGGTGGGAATTAGAAGTTTTCAGGATGGATGTAAATAGTCACTATTACAATAATTCTTATTTATATAATCAATTAAAGTTCACAAATGGAAATATGACATTCACCATGCTGAGAGATCTGTAGTGAGTAGTATTTCTTCTTGTCCTAAAAAGCACATTCTTTAGTTGGCAAAAACACCTGACACCTAGAAGAACTGACCTCTTCGAATGTTCATCTCTAGACACTGTTTTATCACAAAGCATTACAATATTTGTGAAAAAGGGGAACCTAGCCAAGGCTTTGAGATCCTCTGCTATAAATTTCAAAACCACCAACTCTCAGACAAAACTCTTTTAGAAAACATATGACATCCCTCAAACTCTATCTCTTCCAGGCTCATTAGCAGTAAGTGATAAAACTCGTTAACAAGGGAGATATTTTTAATGAGCTTGCACAGAGGACTGTGGGTGTCTGCTAGCAGCCTGACCCCTTCTAGTGGTCCTTGTGCTCTTGTCTTACCAAAATAGATTTCTTTTGAAGTGCAATTCTCCTCCTTTGGCTTTTGTCATCACTTTATAAGCTGTAATGAAACAAGTAAACTAAAAACCAACCAAAATTCTGCTAATTACCAGCTGAAAACCTTCCTTATGGCTGCACAAGAGTCTCCAAACACAACTCAGGTGCCCCAGATAGCAAGAGGTAAAGCTGCTTTCACAGCAGAAGTCGTATGGCATGTGCAGAGACCATGCAATATCTACTGCTAGTGACTGCTTAATACCAGGCAAAAACAGCCAACATCCTTCACCAAGGTCTGTGGGACCAGTATTATCTCATCTCCTCAGCAGCAGGAAGATTTAGCTCAAAAAAAAAAAAAAAAAAGGCAAAAGCAAAGATCCTTAAGAATTGTTATGACTGGAGAGGCCATGAGAAGTTAATGAAACATCCTACTGGATCATACACCCACAAAATCCCTACCATAAACATTGGCTTGTCCACAGGGCTAGCCTCAGGCAGAAGCTAATGGAGAAGACCTCTAATTGTGGAGTGGAAATGTGAAAGTAATACTGATTGTCAAAGATGCCCTGGGAACACTGCCCAAGACACTTAAGAACCACCTCGGTGACTTTTTCATTAGTCTCCAGAGTTTCCAAAAGTCTAGACTTACTATCTTGGAAATGTCAGTATCAGACAAATTTATGGTGAGAAGCAAAGTTCATGAGATAATGGGGGTGGGGAAAAGAGGATGTTGGGGGAGAGAGGAAGGGAGAGAGAGTGAGAAGAGAGAGAGATAGTAAGTCTAGACTTTATTTTTAATATATCTTCCATTTCATGACTTCATCTTGACTTCCAAGGATCTGGTTGATCTTGAGCTCATGAGCAAATAAATCCATTTCGTAGACAATGGCATCAGCTCATTTGACTATGACACAATTTAATAAAAACAACAAGCCTTGGTTTTATCCAATTAGACCAGCTAATGGCCAGGGATTCATTGTGATGCAGGTACAGCTAATGCCTAACTCAAAAAAAGCATCGATTCAAAGTTGCAGAGAAAGGCTGTAAGAGAGGGTCACACGTAAGTGAATGAATGATGCTAAACTAAGAGAATTTCCTTACGTGTGTCCTTCAGTCAAAGCTGGGACTAAAAGTAATGCAGATGACAGTCCTGCCCAAGGCTCCTTCCCTTCTTAGCATTCATCAGTCCTTAATTCATGGTTGTGTTGAACCTCAGTTGTACTGTACACATCGGTTCCTATGCAGCCTGAAAGCAATTAATGCTTAATAAATTTGCCTGTCACCTGATGAACAGGCAGACCAGAATGAGCTTCCAACCTGCCTGGTCAAACAAAGGAGAAAGACAAACTTGAAAACATTAAAGGGCTTAAAAATCCCCTTTGATTGTCATTAATTGATTTGCATCTGGTAAAGGCATCAGAGAGAGTAATGTGACAAAACTAAAAGGTTAAGATGTTTGCAGAACAAGAATAATCCTTATGATATAGGCAGGAAATATTTAACTCAGAATAAAGCTTAATGAGGGCAAAATAAAGCCTAGGCATGTGGAAGTGCTCCTCTTTGAGGATATTCTTTATACCCATTACTCTTCAAAGGTATTGCATTAATGTTTTTGGCAAAAGATTACAATTAAATCAGATGAATAGTTTCCAATGTTTTTGAATCTAATGTGCTCAAAAATGTTCTTTTGCTCATATTATGAATCTGTCATCCTTGTATTTTATTTTGGCAATTTGTATAGATACTGATTTCAATTATGTCAAGAATTGAAAAACAACATTTCAGCCTATTAATCTAGTTTATAACATGATAAATAATTAATTGGCTTTCATTATTGTTTTTTTGTTTACCATTTTTATATATATTGTAATTGTTTATAGTTTATTTTTGCTAAAATGAAGGATGACAGAATCACCTTAATGATGACAGAATATACACTCCCTTGTATTACAAAGAATCTAGAGGTAAATTCATATACACAATCAGGATTCTATTCCTCTCATATAATGGCTTTTTGTGCCATTATCCCAGCAATTACAACAAAAATAAAATAGATATAAGATGTCAACTACCAAAATAAAAGAAAAATTTCGTACCTCTCCTTAGTATAAGTGTATTAAATTAGGAGAACAAGATGGACTTGAGTGGAAACAAGGTACCTTTTCTACTGAAATACTGCCATAAATCTGACTCCCCATAAGTGCTTTGCTCAGAATTAGTGTCAGGAGCCAATACCATAATGCTCCTACTCCCTTTTTCCATCACACTTTTCAGCACTGAGGAACCTGGGCTCATCCCTGGGCTTTGAAGTGCATCCTCAGCCAGAGATCTGCATCCCACCACACAGCCTTAAGTTAATTTGTGCCATTTCCCCTAACTACTGCTGTATGTTGGGATGCTTTTCCCAGGCAGCTGAAGGATCACCTGTGTTACCAGCACTAGTAAAGTTAGTTTTCGGAGTCACAAAAATATGACTGGAGGCAACACTGGGCAGCAAGGTGCCTAAACTTGCTGCCTGCAGTTATGGAGCATTCCAGTCTGCACGTGGAGCACTCAGCAACCAACAAGTAGCCCCTTATTGAGATACAGGCCTAAAAGAATCGACAAGAGTAAAAAATGACATCACAGAATGCCTTTTATAACGTGGCTAATTTGTCGCAGGCTACAAAGTCCGTAGCCATGTAAAAAAGGCAAAACCATACACTGCATATGCTACTAACAACTCTTGTATAAAACATAACAGCATAATAGGAAAACAGATATTCTAATTATTAATAGCTGTAGACATTTCAAACACTAAGGTCTTCCAGTAAAATTGCTGCAAATTTAGAAGAAATGGTATTAAACCATGTCCTCGATGCCTGTTGCTACTCTTCATCCTTTTTGCTACATAGTCTTTTGGACATTACTGTAGCTCTTTGGTTTTACCTAAGGCAGAGTAGCCTGCATTCCTGTTTAATCACTTGTGGCCCGATGTGCCTAACATTGTTTCCTGGGATCTGGAGGGACCAGAAACAGCAGCTCTGTAGGTCACAGGTTAAACTTTCTGTGATACATGCATACATTTCAAGCATTAATCCTGATTTTGATTTTCAGGATATTCAAGAACTTCGAGGCTCAGCTGAAAGAAGTGTATTGTCCTATTATAGAAAAGGGGGGACAGGAGGGGCAAGTGTATAGAAAACAGTTTTCTGAAAGGCAGCCTCTCTTCTGCCAGAATAATTTCAAAATACTAGTTGAATTGCAAGCACAATTTCTGTTCCTTGCACCTTTAAGTGGACTTGACTGTGGATTCAAAAAAATGTACCTGTTTATTCTCTGAGGGAAAACTATTTAGAATAAGTAGATGCTTACAATTACAGTAATGCTTAGAAAGCTCAGTTATGAAAGGATTTGGGTTGTTTGGGGGTTTTTTTGTATATAAGTTGCAGAGTAATCTAATGAATTGTACTGAAAATGTACGATTTTTGCATTCACATCACATTGCCCCGTCTCTGAGCACAAAGTCTCATAAATGTAACCAAGACAGATCAAGTTTCACTGAGAAAATTAGCCTAAGAAAAAAAAGCAGAATTCCCTTCCACTGCCACCCTGCTTCCCCCATACACTCCCAAGAGCAAGACAGAGGAAATGTCAGCTGTACAGAGAAGAAAGAAATTTGGTCCAAACTTGAGATTTCATGCTACATGCTACACGTATTTAGAAAGAGAGCTTTACATGTGCTGGTATTTATCAACAAAAACATGGCTGTATTTAAATTCACAGAAATTGTGAAACACACTGCCTTTACTTTTTACTTCTCTAAATTTTGTTTTCATGTGCAGAAGAATGAAGATTACCTGTCAAAATAAAATGCTGTAAGAATGAAATATACAGCATGTACTGTGGGAAAGTACTTGGTTTCCTTACAGATGCAGCAGCTGGTGTGCATGGCTGAAAAGTGCTTATTTTAATCAGCTGGAAAAATAAAAGAGTTTATGGCACATTTCAAGTGAAGACATCTTGAATTTTTCACATGCTTAGTATTCAGTATTTCTTTTAATATTCATAAGTCTTCACTGAAAATTAGCACTTTTTATACTAGAAAAGGTTAATTTTTAACTTTCTTTCCCATTCAATGTAATAAACTACTACACAGCAAGGAAGTCAAGATGTTTCTTAAATGTAGCTTCAGCTATCCACACATTCCACGTTAAGCTGCAATGCTTAATGTAATATCTGTACAGGACTGGTAAACATTTTAAACAATGGATTATGTAGCCTAAGGGACAAAACTACAGAATTCAGAAGGTGGTATAATAGGTTTGAAGGATGACTGTGCACTTGAGAGGAGGCAGAAAAACCAAAAGCAAGGAAATTTGTACCACAATTGCCAGAAAATAATGTAGTCACTATGTGAGCACACCCTCTGGCACTCTCTTCTGTCAGGACAGGAGAGAAGTCTACAGTACTGTCATGGTCCACAGGCTACAAATGTTCCCAATGTAGCTTTGTATTCAAAGCTTTTGACAAAAAAGGTCAAAAGCTGTGGTTCAGTGAAAGTCTGGGGGCAATAATTCTGTGTTTTAATGACACAAATGACAATAGTTTTTCAACAATAGAAAGAACAGAGAGAGAAGAGAGACAGCAAAAATGGAAAATAAAATTAGTCTTATTTCATTTCCTTTCTACATTACTAGTTGGAATAAAACATAAAATATTGTTCCAAATTCCCTCAGGTGCTTGAACTCACTCTTCAAAATGAAAAGCGTTAATTACCTGCAGCAGTTGCGTTCATCGAATGTAACAAGATTTCATTTAGCCTGTCTAACCTCCTCATAGCTGTTATGTGATGTTTATTTGGGCAGTGAAGGGATGGCGTGCATTTATTATCAAAAGACTCAATCCCAAATATGCAAAAAAAAAAAAAATGCCTCAAGAATCAAAGGAAATCAGATCATTAACACAATACTCGCATCTACACTTAAAATTCTGTTGCTAAACACTGGCCCAGATATCAAAAAATTCTACAACTACTGCACATGAGACTGCAAACTGCATACAGCACTTCCAGGAGTGATGTAAAAAATCAGTGTCTAGGAAAGATAAAATGTTTCCTACATGATATTAACATTATCATTTAGGATGAGCCAAAAAAATATCCTTTGGCAGGTTGAACTAAACTTGCTTGGGAAACTCTGTGATCAAAATATTTACTACATGCAGATGTTATGAACTTACAAACCAAAAAGAAAAACTTCTAATCCTTCCCCCTACACTTATTCTACTGTTTCCCTACCATTCCTACCATTTCATGATGTGCTTGTGATTTTTCACAGGACCTCAAAAGGTTCAGCTCAGCCAGGGAACCAATGGAATAACCTTCTGCTCTCTTGTTCTCCATAATCTCTTTTATCCCCCAGAACACGCCTTCCACCACCGACCATGCGTGTCGTCTGCGTGATCCTTTTCTCCTTCAGTGACACCAGCAGCCCGAGTACCACAACTTTGTCTCCAGTATGATCCCTAAGAGCTAAATTCTGTGGTCCCAATGCAGATTTTTTTTTCCTCTTCCTGCTTTCATAACGAAGCCAATAAAAATGGAGGGTCTGCTCATAAAATCAGTTCCACACATACTTGTCTTATGGAGGTGAATAATCCTGCTGATTTCAAAAGAATGACAAATGTGCATGAAGTTCAACATAAGTGTAACTGATTGCAGGCTCGTGGCCTGGATGCTGATCCCAGGATTTGGCTCCAGCAGCACAACCTTATGCAGCTTGTGCTGATAAGTCTTATTTTAATATTAGTAAAGGGGATATGGCACAGAACGTGTCTGTTAAAAGGTTTAAAATACATGTGTATTTTATTTAAGTAACGTTGAATTTCTGGGCAACCTCCCTAAATTCCTTCAGTTTGCTGAACAATTAGAATCAGCTTTGGCATTCTTGTGTAATGACGCAGCGGAGAATTAAATGACAGACCATATGTATATGAAACGTATGTAAATTAATACAAACATGCAGTAAAGTTAGACATATTATAAAAGAAAACATGCAAAAGTATATGCTGTTTTTGTGCACACAAGGTTCAACACTGTGGTAAAAATCCTGCTGTGTTTGTCTATGAATTCATTCTAATTTGCCCCATCTATAGAATAGACAAATGTTTAAAACTTTTTAAAACCCACTTTTTCAAAGAAAGTGCACATCTGTTCACCAAGTCTGACCTGAATTTGCACACTGCATTGCATCCTTCAAAACATTTTTTCGAAACAAATTTTGATTTTTCAACAAAAATGTTCCTAATTATCCCCATATAAAGATAATTTTTATACACTATATGATACTGAAGCCCAAACTAGTAACAGATACAGAAAGGAAGCAGACCTCTCTTATCTGTGAGCCCAGGCACTTTTCTACAAGGGTTTGAAAGCCACACAGAGGCACTTGTGCATGCAGTCAGGGGCAGTGCTTAGATACAACATTTTAGTCATGGTGTTACCCACATAGAACCCTTCACTTACAGAATGTCACAAGTATTTTAACACCCACAGCAAGATGTCACACTGCTTACAAAGCAATCTCTCAGAAGTACAGGCAAACCAGATGATTAGCTTTCCATCATTTCGCTGGTGTTATTTTTCTGACATTCACGTGGGACACTTGACCCAGGGGCTGGTGTGATCCCAGGAGGAACAGCAGGACACACAGACCTGCCTCACACCAAGGGGGTCCTGGCAAGGGGAAGTAAAACTTGCATTTTCCTGCTGCTGCTGCTGCTCCATGGGCAAAAGCCAGCTGCAGCAACTGTCCAGCTTTTCCTGAAGGTAACAGCCTGAGAAAACCCTACACTTGCAGCAATGCTGATAAAGCTCAGAAGGAGAGAGGAGAGACAGACTGTCACTAGTACAGCTGAGCCAGGGCACAGGGCAGGGACGGGTCCAGCTGTGCAGGGACCAGCAGAGATGCAGCCCGAGTGTGACAGCTCAGAGCAGGCACCACCTGAGCTCCCAAATTCCAGTCCAGGGTCAGGAGCGCAGGAGCCCTGCTCCCCTTGCAGCCCTGCTCCCCTGGAGTCTACGATTTGCAAGTCACATCAGAGTTTCTGAAACTGGCACAATACCATTTTTTGTATGGGGGACTGTTTTTGGAAACAAGAATGAAACTATTGTGTTTGCAACTGCATAGTTTAGTTGTTGGTTATCTTTTTACAGAAATAATAAAAGCTTTGCCTTCATGCACGGTGAATTTTGAAACACATCAGTAATTTAGCGTAGAACTGGAAAAAAAATTAGGAAGTTAACCTGCACTCTGAGAGAAACCACTAATCTGGAAGAAGAAAAGAGCACAGCAGATTTTGGAAACATTTTCCAAAATACTTCAGGCCAAAATTTCCGCAGGGTTTCTGAACCATGATCATAGCATTTATGCATGTATGATGACTTATTACAGATTTCCATCAAGCCTAAGGCATTTAGTTTCTTAATTTGTTACATATCATAACAAGGAGAAAGTGAAAATAGTTTGTAATGACCACCAATGAAGAAGATTTGTAAAATATAGACTATATTGACCCAGGACAATAAGGAACAAGCAATTATCTCTCAGAATGATGTGCTCAAAAACCCTCTCCAAAAGCAGCACTGATTTATCATTAAAGAATGGAAATGTTACAATAAAAGCCCACCTCTAGTCATCCATCTGCCTATACCTCAATTAGGAAAAGAACTAACCTGTATGGTCCACAATCTAGATATAAACATCTGCTAAAATAAATACTTCTATAGTAATTTACTACTGTTGTTACCATGTTACAATTAATTGCTAGTTATCTTTGCAACAGGATAAAGTGCTAACAAACCCCCACAAAAACCCAAAACCAAACCGAACCAAACCAAAGAATCCCATAACCAAAAACCAGATATTAACACTGGTTGAACCTATCAGCAAAAGCAATCATCCTTATTGGGGAAAATTAATCATCACTGTGGACAATCTTAAGTAAGGAACATTTCCAATGGTTTTTGGTTAACTAATGTAATCTCAAATTAATTTGTATTTGCTCTTTGCATACCACCAACTGGTCCAAACTCTCATTTGCTACTGCAATTTCCAACTGGTCTCAAAATCAGAACAGGCTTCTTGAATTTATGAGTGTCTGTTAGGAAGCTGGACAGCTTCCAGGACACAAGATATGAACGTGACCCTCTGATCTGCAGGCAGCAGTTCAATACTTCTCAAGGAAAGAGTTTTTGGAGTGTTCAGCAGGAACTGAATCTTGCATATACTGAACACAGCCCTCTCTGCCCCCCAAACGCTCCCCAAAACAGCACAGTCTACATCCATTCGTTCACAGTTGTACAGAAACTGGGAAATTTAGCTGACATCTGAAAATTATCTGGTAATAATGCATAGAATATCTAATAATGGACCTGGTTCTTGTTTCAGAGCTTTTTATATCCATTCAAATGAAAGTTGAATTGTAGAGCCAAAAGAAAAGATATCACACTCATATCCAAACCATAATACTAAGAATTCAGTGGTTTTTCCAACAATGATTTAGTAGGTCATGTACCCAGTAGCAATTTTTCTACAAAAAAAAAAACTTGTTTCTGTGTGCTAAGTGGATTGGTGACAACAAAAGTAAAACTGGTCACAGATTTTGCTGTAAAACTATTCAGTTTACCAAAAAGGTAGGGAAAACTACCAATTTTTCTTTTTGAAAGTAATTTCCTTACAAAGTACTAAACCAAAATATAGTTCTTTTTGACTTTCATAAAAAAAAAAAAAAAGCCAAGTGGATTTTAAGCATGGAGCTTTATTCCTTAGCCAGATGCTACAGATATACTGATGATCATTGAAGAAAAAAATCCACTAATGGCAGATCCCTCTATCACAGATATATGTCACTGCAGATTTATCAGTTTAATTATGGCATCCCAGAATGCCTAGGCAGCTGTTTTTGTTATTAACTATGTATCCTGTGGTAGTGCTAAGTTAAAAGCTTTCAGAAGAATGCTATGTAGCTCTTTGCTCACTGTTCAGCAGCTCCATCTCCAGAGCAGAGCAGAGCTGTTGCTGTATTTGACAGGGCACACATGACTGAGCTTTGATATTTATGCTGTGCACTTTTACCCAGAAAGAAAGAATGCAACTCCTGTACCAGTTAATTTCCTGTATTCTGTAATTTAGATATTCTCTTAATGCTTAGTTTCATACTATAATATTAATCATTACTAATTGATTTATGACAAACTAAAAAAATTAGTTTCTTAGCTTCAAGAAACTTTGGATTTGCCACTAGGTATTTCCAGATCTTTTGTTTTCAAACTGAGGATATGGAGCAGAAATACAGACTATAAATTGAAAACAGATAATAAGTGCTTTTCTTGTGAATGACACAAAAGCAGGGAAGGATTTAGATGGCTTTGTGATTGGCATTATTTCAGTGCTTCAATAATTCATTCCTTGTTTCATATACATTTAAGATGCCAAATATTTTTTAGAGGCTAATTATGCACAATGTTTTTAACTGTATACTCCTAAGTTATGTTGTGAATGGATTTAATAGTTCAGTAAGTGTAACCAAGTAATTTTGCAACCTCAGCCAATCTCAATTACTATACTCTGTATTACTCCCAAACCTTAAAATACACATAAGCTAAATGGAAACTCAACATTAAATACAAATAAATGCATTTCATACATGGATATTCTATATCAAGCACCTTTATAAATATTATATGTAACAATTATACATCAAGTTTTTCATTGTTGATAGATTCTAATTATTGATGATCCAGACTCTAGAGAGCCCTTTAAAGCTCCATTCATATTTCTTTATTAAAAGATTTGCAATCTCTGGATCCTCGTTGCAGGCTCATATTAAACCTTATGTACAATGGAGGAAAACGTCATATAAAATAAACCCTCTTTGGGGTATTATCGAGATCCATTTTTTATTACCTACTCGTATTTAAGATATGCAAGTTAAATGGCTTAGGTCTAACTGATCAAACATTTCTGCACATCCTGTATTGAATAAATACTCATTACTGAAAATTTTGCTTAAGATGACACAGTACCAAACAGTTACTCAAATAGAAGGAATTTTTGTGTTCTTACAAACTGGTAGACCTACAGCACATGCAAATATTTAGAGTAGGTAAGTCCTCCTACCACTATCACCAGCCTACTTACCAATGTGCCAGCCTTTCCTAGTATCTTCATAACCTGAATTTACTAGAAGTATAACAACAGCACATAGAAAAATCACTCCATGACTTTGCTTTTAAAGAACCTGAGCGTTCCAGAGTAATAACTGTCTGGAAGAAGAGCAGATAGTATCTTTCACTAGAACCTCATTTCATACTCTTAGACACTATTACCAAATTCAAATTGTAGCTACCATTGAAACCTTGATTTTATAGTCAGGTCATGAGGAGTATAATATTGTCTGGAAGATACAAGGTTTCAGTGATCAGAGAGATTCCTATATGGGTGTATACATATAAAATGGACTCTATAAGTTCTCTATAGGAATACTCAATCTCTCAATACAAGGATAAGGAGAGGTGCTGAAGTTCTGAATAAATAACAGAAAGCAAAACCAGAAAAATAGAGACATATAGATAAAAAAAAAAAAGTAAATAAATACAGTCAACACCAGGGAAAAAAAATTAAATCCTAGGAAATTTGAATATCTTACAAAAATCACTACAGGGCAAGTTCTGGATTAGACATCTAGACACCACGATTCAATAAAACAACAGTTGTCAAACTGGTAGCAGACACATCAGCTATTTCCTGTTCACTGCTGTCCATTATGGGAATAAGTTTACCAGATTACTAAATCTGTGTGAAAAATGCTCTAAATAAGGAATTCTAGTGGAGATCTCTTCCCTCCCCCCCCAGCCCCACTCCCCCCCACTTTGTTATTTACATTAAAATAAGGCCCAGAGGCTGTAAACAGGATTGGAACCCAGAAGCAAGTTTTGACAGATCTTTGCACAGTAGTGTCTAAGCTTGCTTAACAAAATGAACATGTCTGTATACACACACACAAATACAAACACACAAATACAAATCACCCTTGCTTACTACACACACAAACATACGAACCTTATTTACATATTCAAACCCATGATTTTACAATTTCAGGGTCATAAATACTATATATATTTGCATCATATACAATGAAATGATCTCTTGGTCCATAGGTGGGTTGAGTAGATACTTCTTTTATATGAAAAGCAACCTAACACATAATCATTTGAGACCTGCTATTTTTGTAGGTAAACTCCATAGTACTCACAGAAAGAGATGTCATATACATTTTAGTATTAAACATTTTCCCCACACTTTTTGACATTATAAATTCATAATATATAAAGAAAAAAACAAGTTATACTTATTTGTTCAACATCTGATCAGTATTTTGAGCATGGGATAAAGTAGATATATTTTTCTTATACTTTCTCATTTCTGAGTTACCGTAGCAAATAATTGATCAAGACTAGGGTAAAAATCCTTTAAGTAGGATTTTTCCTTATACTTCATGTTCAAAGACATGAGGACGTGGTTTCACAGCAACTCTGTTAACTAGGCAAGTAGGAATGCTCTTCATCTCTGTCCAGAATTACAGAGTATTATGTTATGCTGTGGCTATCAAATCCATGGATATTCTTAGACACACAGCTCACTCTGCAGATCACTTTGCACCTTGAGACAATTTAAGTTTTATATCTATGTCTGCAATCTGAAGGGGAGGGAAGGCAGAAAGATAAATCTGTAATACATCTTAGTTACATATGAGACCTTTGCTAATTAGGTCTTCCTTGATCAGCATTCTTTAATTGGTATTTTTCTAATATCAGGAAGAGTTGCCTAATGTTTAGGTTTCTGCTGCTGCATCAAAAAGCCACTGATAATGCACAGCCCTATGCCAGTAGGGCAGCATATATTGAAAACAGAATTATTTATTGTTTTAAAAACAAAGACTAAGCAATGAAGTTATTTACAGTGTCAGAAGTGAAAAAAAAAATGGGGGAAGAAAAGAAGCGGAAAAAGCGTTATAAGCTGTTTCTGAATAGATAACATGCTCCCCAACATAATGGAAGACAGAAAAATAAAAGAGGACTGTACCACTGGGAAGACTGAGAGCCCAAATGACTCTGAAACACAGCGAAGAAAGCAACAAAAGGGACAGCAGAGAAGCATTTTTCTCCGTCTATCTGTAATTTTCACACATGTCACAAGTAAATGGCACATGTTTAAGAAATTCCTCAGTGCAGCCTATGAGGCCACAGTTATAAGAGCCCATATCATGGAATCAACTACACTGCCAGCAGAGAACAGACCTGGAGACAGAATGCATAACTACTGGAGATACCAAGGAAAGTCAGAGCTCAACGTAATGCCACGTATGACATACCAGAAATGCATTCAAGAGGCCAGATTTAGTAGAGAGGGACTGGGAGCTTTTTCTTTCAGTGGAGCTGAGGAGGACATGGATGTGTAGTGCTGTGTTGTGCCTTGCCATCAGCGATGAGAAAAATCTGGGTAATACACCAACTGTTGTGATTCCACAGGTTCCTGGACAGAATATTCCAAGATATTAAAAAATACCTGCACACATTCTTTTTCTGCTTTAAGATGTATACTGTAAGATTTTCAGAGTTACAATACACCTCAAGTTTCCATAAGCTTTCTGTAGGGTTTTTGTTTTGGGGTGTCTTGGCTGTACAAGGATTAAGAAAATAAATGTAAAACACCTTAAGATTTGTTTCCTCTTTTCTGTCTCTGGTTCTTTTCAAAGTTGTTTTTTTTCTAATCTCATAATATTTGCCTCATGTTCCTTTTCCACCCTGAAGAACCATATCTACTGGAAGAGCTTGCCTGCTAATATTCTCGATTATTATTTAGAAAAAAACCCTACAGAATTCAAAACAATATGGTTCAACTAGGTACTAATGCATTTATTTATGCATTCCTTCATTCTTTTCAAGCAAAATCTGATTTGGCCCTACATCTTATACATCTTCTAGATAAAGAGGGTATTATTAAAAAAAAAAAAAAAAGTTCATGTTCAGGCATAAGCCAAATGCAGCTTGGTGAATGTGACAACAGTTCTTATCTACACATAAGTAAATCAAGGCTGTATTTGCTCCATACAGTTTTAAGGGGTTTCTGACATTATGAGTTAAATTCCTTCTGTTAAATGTTCAGGTAAGACAAGAAACATTCTCCCTTTAATTCTATTTTATGCTGAATGACATTAACTTACTGACTTTGATGGCTGTACCTCTGTTATTTAAGATAAATATTTTTAGATATTCATACTCAGAACGTTTTCTAAATAAATTTATCTAGCACTACACTTTTATTCAATAAAAACAAAAGTACCAGTGATTAGAAGCTCATGAAGTAGCCAACAGAACTGTTTGTCTGAAAATCTACACATCTTTAATAGAGAAAGAAAGAATGAGGGCAGGAAGGAACATTTTCTGGTTATCTAGAACTGGATATATTTAAACTCAAGGGTTGTTTAATAGGTTCTCAGGCTTTGATTTATTTCAAATTGAAGGGATTCTGTCCCACATCAAAGATGTCTGTTAAAGAAAAAAATAAAGATTCCTGTCTTACAAACCAAAAAAACACACCCAACTTTTGGCTGAACACATAATTTTCAATTCAGGAGCAGGTGACAGTAAAATATCTCCCAAGGGTAGGGTATTTAGACTTTTACAGAACTAAAGGACCCTGTTCTGATGAAAACCGGACATTCCTCAGTGCTGGGATCTAATGAAAACATCAGAGTTTTGCTAAATTTCAAGACTGTCAATTTAAGAGTTTTACAAGAACCATTTAACATTTATCATCACTTTCTGCAAGTTACTTTTAGACAGGAGAAATAGTTACATAAAGCAAACAATCCTTGCATATAGTAAAAAAAAAATAATGCACAAACTTCTTAAGATGCATGCACATTTAAGAATGATGCCTCTCTGCAATAACCTGTCAGCTATAATGGGTTCCCATAAACAGGAAATGGTATTATAAAAACAGGAACAGATTATTATCATCTCTGATGAGAGAAACTACATAATTTCTTTTTCCTGATTATTCTCAGTGCAAAGTCCATCAGGTCGAGCACTTTCACAGACCAAATAACAGGAAATTGTAAGGTCAGAAGAGAACAGTGAAAGTTCCTGTAACACAACTGTTACAGAAGCTTTGTGCCACTGGAGATCAGTAGGAAAAGGCAGGAGAGGCAGGAGCAAATGATGTAACCTGGGAAAGTCAGCTTTTAAGTCTGGAAAAAAAGAGCTTGAAGACCCTGCAGGTTACTAATGAGGAAAGAAGGGAAAAGGGGCTGGAGATAGGCTTGTAAATATATCAAATGAACCTGAAAGCCTGGAAGGAATATTGTAGCTGGAAAAGGTTGTAAAGAGAAAGGAGATCACAGCAGAAATACTACATAGGAGGATGAAGAACCACTAGAGGCTCTAAGAAAGGAGACATTGAAATGCTGGATGCAAAATATTAAAAGAGCAAATCTGGGAAAACAGGGATAAGGTACTTCCTTGCATTAGGAAGCCAAAGTTGAATTTGATGCAAGTGTTGAGATATTAGTAACTGGAATACTGCAACATTCGTCATTTAGATAATTTCTATTAATGACATGAGGGACATTTTCTTTGATGGGAGTGGTTGACAGAAGACAAGCTCTACGTGTTCAAGAAGAAAGCTGAAAGACAAATTTGGGGAGATACCATGGTTCAGAATTTCTTGGATGTCAAGAATGTAGAAATTATGAAACTGATATTCTCGTTCGTCCTATAATGCCCAGAACAGGAAGCTTCTATACTTTAGAACTAGGCCTTACAAATCTTATAGGTTCTAAATGGTATGAAAATTAGTTAAAACAGACAGATCAGTTTTAGGAACATATGCTAACTTTTAAATATGCCTTTAACTGCCTATACAAACCATTGCTGTAAGAGAAATTGCCCTCGTCTGTTTGGCAAAACACCATTTCCAGAAGTGAAGCTTGCTCTTGTTGAAACACAATTAAATATTTGTGTTCAGATGATGAATTCACTTGCTTGTTCTAAACATTCATTATTTTGTTTTTCTTATAGATGTAGAATCCAAATTTGCACAAAGGTTTATCACTGTACCATTTCATTAGTGCACAGAAAACTGAAACTGTTGGAAATGTGCAACTGTGCCTTGTGCAACAAAAGCCTATTTATAAATTATGACTCTGTACACAATATGCCTTGGGGATTGTTCCTGTTCTAATC
Source organism: Manacus vitellinus (assembly GCF_001715985.3). Taxonomy (NCBI): domain Eukaryota; kingdom Metazoa; phylum Chordata; class Aves; order Passeriformes; family Pipridae; genus Manacus; species Manacus vitellinus. Next base: position 13,420,730 of record NW_021939063.1, on the reverse strand, counting down.
AAATACTTTTGCAAATTTGTTGCCAAGAACTGATAAAGTATTTACCTGTAATAGTTAGGTGAAAAAATGATACCATCAGGTAAAGTATATTTTCACGTATACTTTGGATGTTTTATTCACTCACTAGCCAGCTTCTAAAGGTTCCACGAAAAATTAAATCACATAGCTTAAATATTTGTCTGCAAATAACACTGGTTAAATAACTCTGCAACATCTGGTTTCCTTTTCTGTTTGCTATTTGAGCGCTTTCTCTGAGTATAATTAATCCTTATAAAATGGGAATAAAGCAAGTTATTGTCTTCTGGAAACCGATGAAGTACATTACAACTACAGACAAAGGGACTGTACTTCATTCTGCACAGCAGAGTTAAGATGCCCACAAAGAGAAAAAAAAATGTTTATGTTCATATGAAAATGGTACTTGGAGCTCAGAGGCCTAGATTCACTTAAGAAATTTAGTAAATTGAAGTACTTAGAGTAACCACATAGCTGAGGAGGAGAATTTCAGACAGACAGTTTGAAGAGTTGGAAAATAAAAGCACAGAGAGACATGACAGGACAGTTTCTGTCTGTCTTGATTTTCCAGGGCTCTGTGCCAACACAGACTGAATTTGTGGGCCAGTACAGATAATCAAAGTGGGGAAAAAGAACCAGTGTGTGAATGGTGCTTCTATGGGAGCTGTGGCAACATACACAAGTATTTGCATGCTCATGACAGTATTGATCTAAGACCAAAAAAAGGTTTTGTCCTCCCTGTATCCATCAGTCTGCACTGTAGAACAAAGCCACACTCCTAAGAAATCATCTTTGAATTGAGGATTCATTACTATAACACTTCAACCACCAGAGCTTGAAAGGGTAGCTCCAAACCAAGTTGTTTAAAAAACTCTACACCAAAAAAAGTCTTTATTATGCTAATTACAGAAGGCAAAACTAACATATCCCAATCTTTCTTTTAGAAATCAATAAAGTTTTTGCCATTGATTTCCGTGAGTATACATTTAACATAAAAAGGTCAACAACAGCCACTGAATCTTGTGAAAAATACTGTTCTACTCTCCTGTTTCTGTCACCTAAAAAAAGAGAAGCAATACTAAATTGAGCTACATTTAGTCTGTACCACTGGTCCAGTTCAGGTACTTGGTCTACGCCTAAAAATAAATTAAAATAAAGGGAGCATTTTTTTTCTTTAAATCACTTCTGTGACCTCATCAAAATCAACAAAGGAGATGCATTTTGATCAGTGAATTAAATATATCTATGATGCATAATAAAATATTATCTACTTTCCATTTCTGTTTTGAGGTTTGATCTGATTTTGCCTTGTAAGTGCAAAGTGTTATATTTATAACTTTCTTTGTTCATAGAAGACACCTTTTATAATCAAAGCTTATTTTACATTTTAACAAGGTATTACCCAGAAAAGGTTTCAGACTTTACTGAAGAGGCTGGTCCAACTCCTCAGCTACCTATACAAGCTACACCTTGAACCATAGACTCCAAAACATAACCAAGAGCTTGTCTTTTCTCAAGAAAGCCTAAGCAGGACTGTGCCTTAGGATGCAACCTTCAGTATCCCTCAGCATTTTAAAGTGTACAACACATATGAACGAAGAGTGAGGGATACACATAGGAGTCACACAGTCATAACACTGTAAAGCACAAATGTCCACTACCCATCATATTCAGTTTAATAAAACTTTATTTTTACAACCCTCTTAAGAGTAGGATCTAGGCCTGCTGCATACCTAGACATGGACTGAACTTTGCTCGCATGGATCAAATTAAAACCATGAATTTGCATTACCAGTTTGGCCAAAATTAATTAAGTACTCTAGGTATGCCACATTACACAGTTTCCAAAAATCGGTTTGCTGAAGGAAATCTTCCCGGTGAAAATATCAGTTGTGTATTTTTCAATATGCTTCAAATTTCTGCATTTTTCTGCATCAATTTGTTATGGAACTATCTTTCATATTATCCCTGCTTTTATTTTGTTCGGTGTTTGTTTTTAAAGTAGAGTCATAAATGTATTTCCATTTCATGCTATTCCCTGTTAGGAATAAAATGACGGTACTTCCAAGAAAGAAAATTACCAGGGAATCTGTTCTGCATTTGTAGGCAGGAGTGAGGCACTTTGAATGGAGAAGAAGAATTAAATTAGCCCCAGATATAGGGGCTGAATACTAGCCATGTGTTTTTGAAGTGAGTATCTGCAAACCCTTTCCTATAGATCCTTTATAGTCTGAACTTTATAACAATATAGGTATAATCTGGTAAAAAGTTTGCTGCCCTACAGCAAGCACCAAACACTTTTTTTTTTCTCTCTTCCAAAGGGACCACTGATCTTTGAATAATATATTTTTACCTTCCCCCACAGCCACCAGTTTAGAATGAAAGCATATTCCATGTTTAAGATTCTATATTTACTTAGTTTAAATATTTATGGGTGAGATGTATATACAGTATTGAATAAAACAGAAACCAGATTCATTCCTTAATGAGTGGGAAAGACTAGACTTCGTATGGGGCAAAAAGTACTGTTAGAAATTGTCACTACTTCTTTCAAGTCAGCAGCCACAAGAAATGTTGTCTTCTCAACTACTGTACAGAATAACAAAACCAAAAGGAAGTGTTATTAGTTTTTCTTCTACATTATCAGATTTTTATGACAAAGGTTAGAATGTTCAAAAATGTGTTTAAATTTATTCAGCTGTTCTCATAGTTTCATGTTTCACTGGGCTGCTACACTGCATTATGTTCCCATATGACTGGATTAAAGCTATCTAACAGGCTGGTGAAGTTATTAGTCCAGCAACTGAATACTTGTTCAGAACCTTCTTCAGCAAGTATTGACAAGCTGCAAAAGTCATATTGAATTTAGTTGGGGTTTTTTTGTTTGTTTGAGGGTTTTTGTAGGGTTTCTTTTTTTAAAAAAAACAGGCCATCAATGGTATTTAACAGATCAGCACTCCTAAAGACTGCTCTTCATCCAAAGACACTGATATATTAAAAATGGTGTTTAACCCAGTTGTAGGGAGATTGGACAGCCCAAGGGAGAGGTAATGGGATACAGAGACTTTAACCTTTAGGTCATCAATTTAAATTCAGCTCAAGTTGATCATGACCAACATTCCCACGTGATGAATGTTTGTTAGCCTGTGTAAAGGAATAGACACAATAAATATTGGTGGACACATTACCAAGGTAACTGATCCCTTTTGGTAATCCCAGAAGAATACCTACACTCTGACAGGCCACCAAACAATCCCGATTCCTCTAGTTTCATGGAATCCATCACTGACTGCATACTACAAAACAATATCTCAACCACTGTCAAATTACTTTCCAGAGGTTTGGGAATATATTTTTCAGTAAATGGACATTTCAACTAGAAGCATCTTCCACAGTGATCACCACTGAGTTCAGCTTGTCATAATAAAGTGTAGTGTGCAAAAACACAGAGAGAAGACTATATTGAAAAATGCCATTGTATTCATTGCTGTTATATCCCCAGTACTACTTCTGGGCAGGTTTGGTTGAACTGTTAAAAGTATGGATATAGGAAAAACAGAAAAACCTGAGACAGCTGACAGGAATAACCAGAGGCATGGAAAGACAGTTCTATATGGAGTCTGAGATTGAGATTTGGTTTAGAGTCCAGATTAACAAATGTTGCCTGGTATGAATATATAAAATAATGATTATTACAGGCATTTCTTCAGAGCCTGGGGGTTACAAATAAAGCTAAGCACAAAGGTTCTTTCCTAGCCTATAAGAATTCTGAAGATTTCAGAAAGGTCTTGTTAGTATTAGGACAAATCCTTTCACAATTTTCACAAAAGCAGAGATACCCAACCTATTACAGACAATAGTCCAGTGGTAAAGACAGTTGCCTTGGATGCATTAGATATTCAGCTGGATTTAAGTCTCTATTCAGCTGGATTCAGAAAAGGAAATTGAACCAAAGTCGCATGTCTTAAAGGATAATGCCCTAACTATTAGGCTCTGGGTATTGTAATGCAGATTTCTCTCACGGTTTCTTGTTGAGCAGTTCCATTTCCAATAAATTAGTTATTTGCTATTTGAAATTAAAGTTTTCTAAAGGAAATTTCTTTAAACTACCCTTGACATGAGAGAGGTTTGATAAAGCAACCGTTTCTATCGAAAACACTGCCAACTTGAAAATTTCTCTATTAGTTTCAGTATTTCCAAGAGCAAATATAAAAAAATTCAGACACTTGTAAACAAGCTTTTTTTCTTTCTGGCAACACTAAAGAGGAGACACTAAGGCTATGCCATGCAATCTTTTCCTGTTCAAGATACCAAATGATTCGAGGCTGGGGAATCATTGCTACTAATCATCCATCAATGAACCACTTCTATAAAAAAAAAAAAACAAAATACATAATAAAATTTAAAATGTTTTCATTTAAAATTGATTGAGGGAAAACACAACAGCATTCATACTTTTTCTTTTTTTTTTTTCCTAACTGACAATGAAGTTTACAATTTTTATAGCTGGGAGGATAAGGCCTTTAACTAACATGAGTCATATTTACTGTGATTTACTTTTACCCTTCCAATCTGTAATCTTGAAAATATGCTGTTCCCAAATGAAATAGCAATTTTCATGTGATTTGAACTACAAGCCTGCTATAGCTGGGCTCATGTTTGACTATTATCTGACTCCATCAAAATTCCTATTGATCACAACTTTTAATTACTGTAACTACCTCATGCAGGCCTTCCCAAATTACACTGATTCAAATCTGCTAGAATCATGTAATATGGTTTATCCATACTTTTTATTTATTCATTTTTGGAGACCTTTACTCACCTCCCAAGTTTACCACTCTATCAAGTCATAGTTTTCTGTAGAAATGTTTGGTTTCTCCACTGTCCTATTCAATTTTTCCATTCTGGTTTTCATTCAGTATTCTCTATCCTTGTCTGCCATTACGTGGGTTATTACAGTGGTTTCTTAGTTATTTAGCCCAAATTCATCACACTGGTATCTAAGGACCTGCTTTAACATATTAACAAACACTTTAAAGCAATTAATTCAACACGATGCTAAGAAGTTCCCTACACAAGTAGGTGCCCATGCACACAAAATCATTAATATGATGTTGATTTAAAATCTTTATCAGCTTAACTTCTGTTCACTGTGGAAGGAGACATAATGTTAAATTGTGCAAATGGTAGCCCTTCTAAAGTCAGATTATGAGACAGGGAATGTGCACGGAAACACAAATGCCGCCAAATGAACTCAATGAACAACTAGGACACAGATTGCATCCTTCTACTTCTGAGTGCTATCCTACTATATATAAACCTTCATTGCAATGATACTAAAGAGGCAGAAAAAGACTTGTCTTTAAAACCAGCAGCCTGTCACAAATATAAGTTTCTATTCCCAACTCCATCACTCCAATTCACCATATTACAAAGCAGCAATAGTTGACATTTGGATACCAAACTAGGTGATACATCTACTGCCAGAAAAGCAACGTGTAATGAAGCACATTATTCCTCCAGTGTTTTAAACAGGTAGAAACAATAATAAAAGAATTGCCAAGGAAATCCACTGTTCTATTTTTATGCTGTCTGTAGCTCTTCAGACTAAAAATAATTCACAGATGTCATTTTGAAAATTAGCATTTCTATTAAAAAGAAAACCAGACTCATCCTAGTTGATCTCAGACATTGGCTTACTCACCAGAATATTCCACTGAGGCAGATAAATGCATTTGCATGAATAAGGACCTGCACTGCAGGACTTCATAAAAAACACACATGTGGCAAAAAAAAAAAAAGAAAAAGAGTCTAGGAATTAAGTCAGCAATTTTGGCAAATATTTGTGTTATAACTGCAATGCAGTTAATTTAGTTAACTATTCCTGAGATCTGCAATGCAGTTATTTTAGTTAACTATTCCTGAGACCAGATCTAACAGACACTGCTCTACACAATTGCCTGAACAGCATTAACACATTTAAAGCAATTTCACTTTTTAAAGCTTCAAAACACACTGTCAATGCACTTTTGAACCACAAATTCTTCCTGTCATCTTGTTTAATTACAACACATTCTTTAAAACTTAACTTATGTTTGAAAAACAGATTCATAAAAATCTCTCAGTTCTACATTCAAAGGACTTGTTAAATTAAAATAAACTAATTACAAGCCTAAAAATATGGGAATTCAAAATGGGTCATGAGGAGAATTTAGGCATGTCTAGCCAAAATGGTGATCCTGAAGGCCCTTACCTCATCCTGGAGATTCTATTCTCTAAAGACAATACAATTTTTGATGGCAAGATGGGCCAGACCCAGCAGCTGCATCTCTGTGATGGCCAGAGTTTACTGGCCCGGCCAGGGCAGAGCATCTCACAGCTCAGCTTATGTTTAAGCCTGACAGGGAGCTAGGAATGAAACCCACCCCTGCACAGGTGATCTGAGGAGTTTGATCCACCAGGTGCTCTCAAAGCCAGCCTAAGCCAACCTCATAAACACCAACCAGGTGGGTTTCCTACAGAATTCCTCAGGTGCTATTTCTTTCTAAAATGGTACAGGAACAGTCATTCACAGTCTAGCAGCAGCACTACCCATCCCAGGACCCAAATCCCCAGGTCCCTTTCCTTCTTTGGTCTAGGACTCAGAGCAATGTCTTTTAGTGGAATGTTCGAGTCAGTCAGCTGCAGGCTGTGGTAAATGCTGGGACAAAGGTTGGGATATATCAATGTTCTCCTATTGAAGCGCTATCATTGTACAGAAAATAATTCAAGATTCAGTGGGCCAGAGAAAGAACACAAGAGGGAGCAAGAGTCTGTAGCCTAGTGATCTGGGGACTCAGCTGGGAAAAGGAGTCCTGGGTTCTGGCCTTTGCTCCATAGAAGGTTCATGCAATTTATCTAACAGCCTTTCCATAATGTAAGTCTTAGCTTGAATGTGGCCATGTTTTCCTTCCTGATCCAAGTCCATAAATAACCTTTTGCATAATCACATTTATCAATTTGAGTACTGCAAACATCAACATATGTATTGCATGCTTTTAATGCTAAATTTTAAATAGAGAACATCAATAAAACTGAAATTGGCCAAAAACCTGAAAGCTTATTTCATATTCATTTTCCTTTATAAGTACATAGAATACAAGAACTTACTTGTGATCAGGTTAAAAATACTATCAAAATGCAAATACATGTTTTTACCTGTGTCAATAATGGTGCTTTGAATCACTACATTGGAATGAGCTTTTTCACCTCATCTTTCTCAGGATGCGGTAAGATCTTCAAAAAGTTGCAATAATAGTAATAGCCTTCTAACATCTTTATTCTTCTCAGTTTCTGATTCTCACTTAATGGTATTTTCATTTGCTGGTTCTCATTCCCTAGCACAACAGTGCAATGTCATGCAGGCGACTTTAAATCCAAGCAGGGTTACCCTGAAATTCCCACTCCAACAATTTCATGGACATATTTCTGGTTTTGCTAAACATTCTTTTCATAATAGCTTCATTTTGGGCCTAAGCCTACATAACAGGGTCCCTTTAAATAATATTCCATGCCTTGAAAAATATTACAAAAACTGTTATATCAAGGCAAGTTATGCAACAGCTCTCTATGGTTTTAGCATATTTACTCTGTCACGCCATATGTGAGACTGCAGCCTCCACAACAAAACCTTTACACACTGAAGTCATTATCTCTGTGAAGTCTGCAACTGGCATTTAAAACTTATTGATGGCCTGGGTATTGGTGGCTCAGTAGGCAGCACTCTTGCCGGAGGCCCAGGAGGTCAGAGGTTCACATTCTGCTCAAAGAACAAGTTGGACATATTCCAGGTTTGTGTGTGGGCTGTGCTAGACTCCTAAAGGGGCAGTCCTTAGGACAGTAAGAGAAACCTTGGCTTTTTGGGGATATCAAAGTCCTCTTGGAAATGGAAGAGGAAGAGTAAAAAGTGAGTTTAACAAGTGAATGAAACAGTGCATCTGCTGGGGACCTGGACTTAGTTGTGTGCTAAACACGGAATGCTACAACTGCAGTACACTGAACAGTTTGAAACAAGCCATTTTAGTCTCTGTGGCCAGCATATGTTCAAGAGAGATACAGACTGCCAGGCATGTTCAGTATTAGCTGCCTTCCTTAACAGCAGAGCAACTTTGGATTCACGCCACGGAACTGTGACAAATGCACACGCAGTTTAAACAAAAATGCTTTAACACTGGTAAAACTTTAGAGCATACTATATAATTACTGAAAAAAAAATCTTCAGCCAAATATCCAAGTCAATACTAGCAACACACATAGAGAATAATATAAATCAAGATTCAACCTGCTCTGGTGTTAAACTTTGATACTTGAATATCCCAGATGTCTCCCTCCTCCTCTTCTTCTTTATAGACAGGTAAAGATGGATCTCTTGAAGGAACTGGGGATCACACTCTAGGCAAAGGTTGGACAGGTGATCAATGTACAGCATGAGATTTTGCCGTGGCTATGTGCCTCCAACAGTGACTGGATCATCTGGTTTAGAAAAACAATTCAAAATTGTAATATTTTCTAAAGCACTTATTAGGTAAAAACTAGCACAAGGAAGAACAAGCTATTTTTATAACATGGAACATGTCAGAGAACTTCTTCCCATAAAGTTATATTTCATTTCAAAAAATCATTAATTTCTTATTTAATATCTAGTTCATTAACTTTCAATTCCTTAGAAGTCAGACTTTGGAGGATTTTGCCCCATTTCCATTGGCAGAATATGTTCAATAGTTACTGATGAGATATGAAGTTATAAGTTTCAATTTCTTTTTTTTGGCATCTAACACCGGTCTACGAAGTGCCAAGGCCAGGCCTGGCCCATACCTTCAACAGGCTTTGGAGCAAGCCAGTATTTATTAGCCAAATGGGATTCTACTCTGCAGTGCACTTCAGGGAGGTAAGCACAGAGGTTAATGTTTGTTAATGAAGATACATCTCCCAGCACTCCGTTCATTGTCAACAGAATGAAAGAGCATATTCTGAAGGACCACTCAGAGAACCTAAAGTGATACTTTTTCTTCTAACATGTAGGAAGACCGTCTTTTATCTCCCTATCTTTTACATTGTGTCCTTTTTTTTTTTTTTACCATCATGGAAAAACAAATACTGCCCTCCTTCACAGAAATATCCATTAGTATAATGGACCTTTAGGTTTCAGTTTGCTGAAATCAACCTGTATTTAAGCAACAGTGTTTACACACAGTAAAAGAGATAATGAATTACAAGCATTGTGACATCTTTAGGCTATCACACAATAGACATATAATCAATGAGCTGCTTAAATAAAACAAGATATTGATGGCATTATTTCAAGTCCAGAAACAGAGGAACTCATAACATAATCCCAGTACAAATTTTCAAAGAATTATGAGCTCATTTTGTCACTAAAATATGAAAAGAAGCTGTTTCAAGGAATGAAGGATGTCCTCTTAACCTGCTACAACAAATTTGTTTGTTTTTTTCTCTTCTTGGTAAGAAAGCAATTAGGGTTTTTTCCAATAAAAATATCCTTCTCCATATATAAACACTCCTGGTAATCATGTAATTACCTTACCCAATCAGATTAAATTGCTGTCAGTTGAGTTCCCACTGTTGATTAACTTTTGTGTACTCTAAACCTAAATGAAGTCTTTGGTAAAGTCACTTAGTCATTTACAAAGGTGTCTCTATGATTCCAAAAAGTGTAACAGCAATATATTATTTGTTATAATCATCAAATATCCAAGGTCAAGGATAGATCACAGTGGACCCTTTTTTTAAAACGCAAAGAAACACAGAATTAAACTATGTTGCTTATTTTTGTGTTTCTTGCCATGACTTCTAAATGTAATAGTAACCTTTGACCCCCCCACATTAAACACCATAATTATGTAATTAAAACTAATTATGCAATTTAACATACATATTTTTGTCCTACAACAGGCAGGTCAATTACCTCACTCATTGACCTTGGAAGCTTTCACAGTTTAAACAAAACAATGAGGCTTTCAATTAATTTTAAAGTACAAACAGAGAAGGAGCAGCAGAACCACAAGTCTTCACACTGATACTGCATAGATGGATCACTTACAAACCTCTTCATTTTGTATTAGAATAAATCCCTTGATAAAAGTTTTTAAGTGTCTTTCCTATATGTTGCCATCATTAAAAACGTTAACACATTTGTGAACAAATCATATATACATATTCCTTTCTAAATGCAAGAAAGGAGGTCATATAATACATTTTCTTTGTCCCATTTCTTTCTTCAGTATGGTTTCCTCTGCCTCTTCCCATACCTTACTACCTCTCTCCCTGTTTCACCTTCACTTTCTGAAGCCTTTTTCCTTCCCCTGCTGTAGCTGTTGTCTTTTCCAGCTTCCTCTTGCAACCCTAACCCCATCCATGGGGTGGTGTTTCTCATCAGGTCTTGGCAGAGTGGCTCCTGCCAATGATGATCCAGCACCTTGAGGGAACTTTAGACAACAGAACTCTAAAAAACATTCTGAATTTTCCAGAATGGGAAGTTTGGTACAAGTGAGAGACATTTTGTGAAGTTGTTGAAATATGTTTCACCTTCATGATGTCTTTTTTCTCTTTATACACTTAGGGTTATATATACTGCACTGAAGATTTTTTTTAAACTGTACAACAAAGACTCAAGCAGTATTAGAGTGTGTCCAAGGAACTTCTTCCTTTTTACAGAATAAAATTAAAATTATAATTTAACCACATTCTTTTTATTTTCAATAAACTAAATCCCATTATCTAAAGAACAATTCTTAAGGCAAGTGTAAGCCTAGAAGCTCTGTGTTAAAAAGGATCATGTTTTGCTATCCCATTTTTTTCCAATTGCTATCTTAGCTACAAATAGATCTCGCAAAGTTAATAAGCTCAGCTGTGAAGTAAAGGAACAGACAACACATATAGATATAGATGTGTATACATATATACACCAGTCAAGCTTTAAGTTGTTTTCTCTAAACCTTGTTTTATGTGGGGATCAGAAAATAGCTGCTGGAAAAATACAAATGCAAATCTTTGCTGACTTCTTGTAAGTATGGCAAAAATACCTACAGTGCACTTTGTGCTTTGGTGTCACTTCTAACACCATTTTTGGAGTCCTTTCAGTTCTCTGCTTTAATTAGGCCTGACTTGCACAAGGAGCTTGAAAAGATTTCAGTAAACCCTTGACATAATGGAAACAAGGAGCACTGAACTCTGAATGAGGAGTTACAACAGGAAAGAAACAACTTAAGGTGGTAGCAGGCCTTACTGCAACATTAAACCTCAAATTGGATCTGATTTATACAAAGTAAGCCAATATATTGAAATAGTGCCCCAAACTTCTGGACAAAAGTTTGAAGGAAAATAATTTAGTGCATGTGTAGAAATTCTGTCCAAGGGAGCGGAGGAGATTATTCCTTATGTTCTCATTTAACAAAAAGGTTCCTTCTGTTTTGAACGGAACATTAAAATTCTAATTCAGCTCATAGAGCATCCCAAACAGAGTAGCAAAAGAATCTGTGAAGGAGCCCAAATATGGTGCTATTGAAACAGAGTGGATTAGAGGAATTGGGATAGAATCCTACAAGTGGCTAAATAGCAGCAGGAGGTCAGCTTCACAAACAGCAGGATGCTGTTCTTGCCAGACGTGAGTGACATAATACAGGCAAAACAATCAAGATTTCAGCTGATAAATGTATGCCTTAGGAAAAGGCCCTGCTGAAGAAATCTCATAAGCAACACACATTGAGGTAAATTCTGTAGGCCTAATTTACACTGAAGACCATTTTGTCTTATACGAACACGTCACGTTAATCGCGTAGAACAGAATTATTTCTAACATAAAGACAATAATTTTAAGAGCCTAAATGCAGGAAACACGGTAGTATTTGCTTAATGATTCAGTAAACAGATAAAGCAAAGAGCTTTCATAGTTGGACACAGCTTTAATTCTGCCCTGAGCAATTCTATGTATATTACATTAAATATACATAAAAATATTAGCTCCAAATATATATCCAGGATACCCAGAATGAGTAACAGAATCCATGTAACCTCATTAGTTATTCATAAATTCCATATAGCAGCAGCATTAGACAAATTTCAAGGTTGTAAACAGTTGCATTTGTAAAGAGACATATTGAGATATTAAAGATGATCAATATAAAATTTTGATTTCTAAATTCGATAGGATTTTATTAAATCAGACTCTAATTCTGAACATATATTTTTCACTCATACTATTTTCAAAATATCTTTTAAAAGGCTGAGATTCCACTTATTTTCCATCTTATGCTATGAGCAATTAGAAGAAAATTTATTTAATTGCTTTTTAGCTGGGAAAGTGCAAAATATTGTGTGTAAAACATTCACGTCTTCCCCATATTTTTCTCTGTCCTCCATAAAATATCCTTTCAGATTAAATACTTCAGTAAGTTTGAAATAAATTATAATTCTGAGGTCAGATTTCAGCCTGGAGTAGAGGTCACAGTTCCCCTAGACTCTCAGCATATTGTGAAACAAGAATTGCTGAGTGGTGCAGTGACTGCTGGAGGCCTGGTAGAGATCTAGAGAACACTGGAGCACACCTCAGGTCCCTTCACACAGTACCCCTTCTCCTGTGGTGGGGCAGTCTCCCAGCTTAAGCAACCTCCACAGCACAGATTTTATACATTGCAAATAGTATCTCAGCATTTAATATTGCCCCTGACGGATTTCCCACCCCCTTCCCTCCCCCATGAATCCATCAAATCTTTTTTTTATACCAGTAAAAACTTTGGCACTCACAGCATCATGTAGCAAGAAGCTCCACAGGAGAATTGCAGTTTGCAGGAAGAAATACCCCATCAGACTAATCACAGCATGAAGAATAGTAAGTAGCTGTTTGGAATTCACTTTGTCATCAGGGATGGCTTTATACTTTCTGGAACCTCACAGGCATTTGTTTATACTTCATCACTTCTCCAGATATCAACCATCCAGCTGACTGTTTTCATTCAGAAATCAGTTTAAAAGGCAGTTGTGCCTTCACAAACATGAGGTACAGAGAGATTAAGGAAGCAGGACAGAGAAAAGACCAACCAGAAGCCCAAAGGCACAGAGTTCCCCTGCCATGGCTTGGGCAACCACATAAGAACATTTGCAGCAGACACCTGAGGGCATGGTATTCCCTGGCCTTTCTCCAGGCATGACCAGAAGCTCACCTTTAATCTGACCACAAAGTGGACAATTCACATCACATGACTGTATTTTGACAATTTGGTGGACATGTAAATAGATTTAGGGTCATTTCTGCTGCAGAAAGACCAGATTACAGAGCAGATCAAGTTTTTGCTATCGAGCTCCAGTCTACGGATCTTGCAACAAGTTGCCCATCTGTGATCTTAACTTTTATGATTTCTGGAGATCTTTCATAAAAAAGGTACGATCGGGAATTTGGAATGATGGATAGACAGCCATGGCATTCAGCAGCTCCTGCTCTAGCCCCCTGCTCAGCTGAAAAACAACGAGGCAATGCTGCTTTTCTATTACCTGCAGCGTTGTGCTGTTATTGAAATCTGCAGTCATCTTGTTCTCATCACCACAGGGAGTGTGACTTATTTACATGTACGGATGTGCTGCACATTTATAGCATGTTTGGTACAGAGCAGAGCAGCTCTGTAAAAGCTGATTAAGACATTGTGCTGAGCTAAAAATTGGATGCTTTGTGAATATCCGTCTTTTGGCCTTTCCCCAAATGTCTCCCCCCCACAAGCGAGAGAGGACAGCTGGAGTAGACAAAGTTTCTGTACACAAGAGTCTTTTTTTCTTTCCTTTTGAAGGTATTACTTGCCTGTTATTACATTTACATAAAGGATCTTTATTCTTTCCCATATATAGTAAATTGCACTCCCGCATGTGAACGTTGTGCAGCCATTTTCCCCCAAATACAAAACAGAGTTATCCTCACTGTCATTCAAGCTTTTTTTTCCCTCCTATTACAAAGAATTGATGCAAATCTATTTTTGTTTGGCCTGGTTTATGCTGACAGCAATTAATTCTAAAGCCTCAGCATAAAGACATACAAGAATCACATATGTTTTTAATCTACAAGCAAGTTATCCAATTATTTTAGGTAAACTTTATGATCACAACCATTCTTACCAACTCTGATATGATAGACAATTTTCTTCTTAATGGCTTAAGACTAATATACACTGCTATGGGGAATATACTCTTCAACATTCCTCATGTTTTACCTCCTGATCTTGAAATAATAATATAGTCAATGAGCACATTTTGTTTATACTTGTTAGTAAAAAGACACTAAAAGCATGCTGGGAAATAATATTCCATGCCTTAGGACTCAAACAAGTTCTCTTTATAAATAGAGCTTGTGTAAATCACAGACAAAGTTGACAAATTTCATGGATTAGTCATGGTGAAAATATCAGATTTCATGGTTTAAAACAGATTAATAGGAAAATCATATTAGAATCCTGATTACCTAAATTCTGCACCTTGCTGAAGAATGAAATTAAAAATACTGATAATTCCAGAGCCCATTCCCTTAATTACACTTACACTGAGTTGCATAGAGAGGGTAAATATTCCTCATCAACCAAGCGCCTCGTGAACCTCTGAAATCTATATTTATCTACATTAGAATGAGAACATCACAAGTTGCAGAGATCACAGTATATTGAAGCTATTTCAATGCATTATTCCATCAAATTATGCTAGTGTGACATTATTTTGTCATGTTACAGAAAAACAATTAACTAAAGGAAGAAACTGCTTTGAAATTAAAGCTGCTATTTTCACAATTAATTATATTTGGTGCATCTAATTAAAAATTAGGGAAATTACCTCCTAAAGAAGTTTCACTTTAATAGAATATCTCATTATTCTTGGAAAAATATAAAAATCACACCAGTGAAAAAAAACATTTGGAGTTAAGAGAAGCTATCAGTTTTCACATAAAACTTCATGGCTTTTAAGTCGTTCATGATGATGTAATTTAAAGTGAGGCCTTATTTAAAATAGGGGTTACACAGAACCATGTGATTCAAAGAGACTTGTTGACTATATAACGATTTGGCTTGATGCCTACACGCCTTCTACTCAGCTGTACAGACCACTTGTCATCCTTGCATATGAAGGCAGCCAATTTGTCAGACATTTGCTTTAATTCTTTTCCTTTGTCTTCTTTACAATATCTTTCATATCCATCCTGGTCATCAATATCATATATCTGACTGGAGGATGGAAATTCATTTGTGTTTCCGCCTTATTTTCTTTGCATGCAATCCTCCTGGGTCTTATAGGATGTACTTAATAAGAACCACATTACTCTGCTAAAGGAAGTCCTTGAGCAGACTTTGAGAAGCAGTATGGCAAATTAGTTTCAGAACGTGGAAGGTCAGGTCGGAAATAAAAAGCTGCAGTTATCTGCAGTATTTTCTGCAGTTCAGAAAGTAAGAAAGAGAGGTCTAACTTTCAAGGAAGGATTTGTTTGATGTTTTCCCTTTAGAAAGCTGGACCAATTTATGCGTAAACAATAATTCTTGAACATTAGCTGAAACTAATTAAAATTAGCTTTTAGATAAATTCACTTTTGTAATAAATGAGCAATCACACTTATTTTCCAAGTGCACTGTAACGTATTTTTTCCACAAATAAAATATTATTTGCAACAAATTCTATACCATTCAAATATTGAAATTTACATGTGTGTTTGAGTTTGAACATAAATAGCCCTTCAGATGCTTGGAAATGCCAGGTTTATAGCTGTCCTTGCAACCTTAATTCTGCCCCCTGCTGTCTATAAATTATGGCCATTTCTAACTAATGATCACACATTTTTCACTCCAGGGTCTGTGTCATTCTGTTCACAGGACAAATGTTCCTTGCAGAGTGCAGTTGCTTTCAATACTACCAAAGTTTTAAAATGCTGCTTTTGCTAAGCATCTCCCTGAAACTTGCCCGGGCTTCTCTGTGCTGCTCATCACCATATACAGATCTCTCTAGAACACTAACAAACTGCTTTCACCATTTTCTTCGTGATTTGAGAAGAGCATTACTATCTGTGTGAGAAAAGATGGTGCACAGATACTGGGCACAGTTTCAAAAGTCTTTGTTGCAGATGTCTTGGTCATTTGCTCTAATGCATTAGGCTTACTTGTGTAAAGTTCTTTGGATTTTATAGTCCTTTTCAGTTTTTAAACAGTTGTGTAGACTTCAATATGTTACATTTGACACATCTCTAAAAAGTAATATTGTACATTTTATTTTGCTCACTTTGTAGATGTGAAAAAATTACTTTTTTCCTGGCAGCCCAGAAAACTGTTACAGCTGCCCTAAAACTCAGAACCACACCTGGTGCTTCACCACTGGTTTTGCTCCTGATGACCAGATACTTTAACTACCACGGTGGCAGAGTTTTCATTGCTCTGAACTTGCTGAGAGTGCTCTCTACATCTCAGATAGATCATGACTGAACTAACAGAAGTTCACACAATCACTATATTTTGGTCTACACAATTTTTTAGCACATAAGAAATCTGAACCAAGAGAATGGATAGAGGTAAGTTAACCAATAACAGAACTGCTTGTCTCTCCCACAGTTGCTGTTCCATTTAATACGCAACTCAAGAATAAATTTAGTATAATAGGAAGCAAGCATGGAATAGCAGTGAGGTGCTGCAGAAAAGGCAGTAAATGGCTGTATAACTGAAAAGTGCTGTAACATTTACCCAAAAGGGCACCAAAATAAAAACTATATGAGCTACTTTGAATCTGGCACTTTCTAACTTCCAAACTTTCAATTTACACTTCAGTACCCATTTAATGAAGCCATTTTGTTGACTTGCAATATGTATTTGCTGTATTAAAAGACAAAAGTTACAGACAACTTTAATGATGGCTTGTGAGTAGCAGAAGCAAAGTCTGAGCTGCTAAGAGAGACAGTCGAAATACAGGTATGCACCACTTAAAATAAACCTGGTTTTATTGGGGATCACTTCTAATGTGCTGCTAACATACACCTAAGCAAACAAAGGCATTTTGGTTTGCTTTGTTTATTGTTAAGGCACGTTGGAGCATAAACCCATCACTTAGTCTCTGAACAAAATCTGAGTGCCCTCTGGAGCTGCCATGCAAACTAAAACATAGTTAAACATAGGGCTTTGATTCTTTAAACGTGCCAGCTTTCCTTCCCTACTCTGAAATGGATCTGATCAAAAAATCAAATGGACTTCCAAGGAGACTTTTTGTTGATGTCACAGTCAGGTGACTTGAAGAGTGCTGAGCACTGCATATGGTCAGGTCAAAAATGTCAGATCTACTCTTTGTTTTCACCATCTGGTTCTCCATCCCACACATAGACCTCAATGGATTTCTCATTTTAACATCAGTAAATTAAAATCAGCTACAAAATTCAAGTAAATAAATTTTTTCATAGAAGCAATGAATGAATCGTTAAGAGACAATAATAGTCTCAGGTCAATCAAAAACTTTCCTTTTCTACTGACACTGAAATGAGAAGAAACTCCCACGATATTTTCTTTACAATTCTAAGCAAACAAACAAAAAAGCCATGACAAAACCAAATTAAAACCAAAACACATTTGGATTAAATTTGGTCAAAACTTTGTCATAACAATCTGTCCCCCTCTTCTTCTCCTATACTGATAGAAATAAGTAATCCACGTTTGTAAAGTGTTTTAATGACCTCAGATGAAAATTACAGAAATGCAAAGCAGGTATGATTGTTGTTATGATGATGAAAATGTCTCATTCTACTCACTATGTTCATTGCCTTAAGTAACACAGTGGGTAGCCTGTTATTACTAAAGGAATAAACTTTTTCATCAAACACTCTTTATAAAAATATTTCCCTGGAAATGTAACACAGCATGTAGCAAGACTACTACAATTTTCCATCAACTATGAGTACATTCAGCGTAGGTACTGTTTTTAGATAATTTCACTCGAGCTTTTTGGCAATAGTCCCTCTCAAGGAAACCTATATTAACCAGAAATTTAGAGTCTGTTATCCCCAGGCCAGCTTCATTGGAATTTTTAATATGGCACTGTCTATTCAACAGTTGTGTGTAAAATGCCAATAAACTGGCCAGAAAAGAGCTGAAGGGCTAATTGCCTTTTAACTCCACTGTGATGATAAAGTCACGTAGAAAGAAAGGAAAAACTCCCACTGCTTTAACAAGTTTATCTGACTGCCACTTTAACATTCTCTGTCTGCATGCACTTTAGTGCATTCACCAATAAAAGGATAAAAGCAGTCAAAATCCTGTACCCTCAATAACTAAGAAAGTCCAGATTCAAAACGTCTGCTCTGCTGGAATCAGCCCATTAGAACAGCAAGCTTGTTGCCTGGTACTTGATTTCAACTATACAGTATGTATCAAGGAAAAATTTCCTTTTGATGCAAAAGATTATAAATCCTTAGGAAACTGGAGTGAGAGAAGAAAAGGAAGGATACCATTTTGAAATAATAATAAAAAGCAGAAACTGCTTCTCAGAGATGAAGGGTGAAATAGTGCCAATCAAGTCAGTGTTGAAATTCCCATTGACCTTAAAAGGTCAAGGATTTAAACTCAAAATAAAACACAATAGAGGAAAATATAGCATAATGCCATATATCCTTAATGCTGGATAAACATATAATTTTCACTTATTCTCTGTTCCTTCAATTATGTTTTATTATTCTCTCCAATACTTCCCCTTTCAAAAATCCAGTTTTATAAATACAATTTATTTCACCTGAATGAGATTTTTCTACTTAACTCTGCCTTTCTGCACTTTGTGCATACTGTTAATTCTTCTTAATCCATAATTAAAAGTAGGCATCCAGTAATGTCACTGGGGAAGTCAGTACTACAGACAAATGGTTTATTTTCCATTGCCCAGCTGAGTGATAACCCTTCTTGTCCTACTTGATTCCACAAAATGAGAGAGCTTTTAAAAGACATTTCACAGAATGAAAGGAAGAAACTAGTGGTCATTTAATTTTTTGCTAAATGTGTATTCACTTCAACCAGAGAAGGAGCACAATGAGCTCTGATACTGAATTGACCTGTTCCACTTAATAAAATAAAAGCAGCAGTAGAGGCATTGTGATTGCCAGCTGCAAACCACTGAGTGTTGTTTTTCTATTAAAAATCTCTTCCATATTTTTCTTATTGTAACCTGGAAAGAGTACAAAATCTGAAATCCAATGGAATTTCTATAGAAAAGAATACTGTTAACACTGGAAGTTCCTTAAGTACTCACCCAAGCAAATGTTATATCATATTACAGTGAAATTTAAAAGCAGAAGTTCAAACTAAAAATGAAGTGTCCTTCAAAACAGACTCATGTGCATCAGAGCCTATGCATTAATGTACTTATTTCCATACAGCTTTGCATTTCCCTTCTCCATCACTTGGTAATTTGTTCCAGATTTTGTTATTTCTTTCACATTTGAAGGTACATTGTTCCACATTTGAGTGATGAAAGACTGAACCGGATGGAAGTACAGTGAAATGTTAGAGGGAGAATGAAAACAAAAATGAAGTTAAATTTTCAATTTATAAGGTAGTAACAAAACTAAAGAAAATATAGTGCTCAGGGAGACACAGAATGGTCATGTTCACAGCACAAAATAAACAACTTAGCTATCCTTCCAAATTTAAAATGCCAATACCTAAGGGAAGCAATGAATTTATCGCTAATACACTACTTTTAGGTTGTCACTGCAGTTCAGGGGCATTCTTAAAGCTTAGATCTTTCTTACTAGATTAGAAGGCAGAGTAAACTAAAAGATCAAGCTAATCTAGGATAAACTTCTTTTCCACAGTTCAAAGGCATTGGCCTTTCCACAGGTTCAATTGCAGGTTCCTTTGAAGATGTGCCCTAAAGTTCATTAAAGAAATTTCACTGACTTGAACTGATTTCAACATTAAAAAGATAATGTGAGAGCTTCATTGCCAGAAAGAACATGACAGACTGACTTTGAAGCCTTTTTAGGTGGTATTAGATTATTTTTTTTATTCTTCCACTAAAAGCCTTTTTTATTTAAACAGATCTTCACATTTAAATCCTTAAGAATACTTTAAAAATTAAATGAAAAATTCCCTTGGAAATACAGATTTTTAAAAATCCAGTAAAAAAAAAATCACTACTTAATTCTTTCTATAGAATCCAAACTCACCATCACTGATTTTTCTGCCCCTCAGTGACTGTCCTTAACAGAAAACCCAGGTGGTATTGCTGCTTATGCAGCATCTGTGCATAGAGCTTTGAAAAGAATTCTAGTGGCACGAACAACTGCAGGATTTAACAATATAAGATTTAAACAGATTTACATAGTCTTTGTCTTAACAACAGGTGCTCCAGAGTCTGGGAAGAAGAACACATTGCTTAAGATTTCCTCAACCTCTGTTGAAATCCAGAGAGACATACCTGCTGATTATAACTCCAGAGTTATACTTGGTCGTTAAGATAAACATTTGGTTTCCTACACTAGGATAAATGCTTATCTCCTTATTCAGAAAAAAAGAATACTACAAACATACTTTCAAGACTTGTTATGAAATAGCTTGCAATGCATTACAATTATATACCTCTTTTAGTACACAATTCTGCACGGATGACATGAAAATAGCTAACACACAGACAATTTACCAAAACAAGGGCAAGTATATCAGTATCAGTTTTCTGAATAACCAGGTACCCTCTTAACTTTCTAGCTGTGGTTCCTGGTTACTACAGACTTCAGACTTCTGCACCAGACTCACGAAACAGTTTTCTTGAATTTCATTCCATTTCATCTTTACTCTAAATACTAACTTACTGACCAGATCCTGTCAAATAAAAAACCCATCACGGAGTCTGACAACTATTATTTTGTAAACACTGCTGATGCATGGACCTCGTCTCCTTGGACAATAAATTCTACATATTTAGATAAACCAAATACTTTCATTGCCTCAAAAAACTCCCTACAGGACAAGTCAAATATTCTGGCAGAACTCTATTCCACCTTTAAGTTTTTCTACCTTGAATCTTTATGAGAAAATCCTAAACAGAGAACTGTCATATGTACCAAGGTTCAATTGCAACACATCATCCTCAGCTTTCTGATTTATCCTTTGTTACTGTTTCTCTTCACAAAAGAACGCAGCTGTCTCATTTACCCTATTTATTTTATTTACTTTGCTTTTTTGAGTTCAAGATTTTATCTTGTAGATAAAAAAAAAAAAAGTGATAGAACTACTTATCAATGTTGAGACACTTAGGCATTGTAGTAAAAGTTTTCAGGCTCTGTAGCTCACTCAAGAAAGCTGTCATAGCAGAATAATGCAATTGATTACAAAATAATCATTAAAAATATTACAAGCTGACTGGTACAGGTATACACATTGAGAATCAAACACTGAAATTGGTACAGGTATACACACTGAGAATCAAACATTGAAATTCATATTACAGCTTTTGTTACTTAGCAAATCTCTTGCTGCATATTCAACCTCTTGCAGGGATGAAAAAGCAAATATTTTATTTATTGAAAAGATATTGAGAAGTTGATCTTTCTGTCACCCACCTAAATGTTAAACCACATAACATGATTAAAGCCTAGACACCCATCAAATTTTTTTATCTTGCATAAAATCTACTTTATGTGTATTCCTCACACAGAAAAAACTGCTTGGGTATAACAACATTATCAGCTTACAAGTTGAAACAAGCAAAGTGTACAAAGTTCCAGGATTGAGGTTATCTGTTCAGCCTGAAGTTTGCACCTTATTAGGTATTAGTTATGACACAGTCCTTAACGCTGCATATTTTGTTTCTCCCCAGGACTCCTGCCTCAGTCAGTACACAGAGTGAATGCCAGGCCCTCACCCACGACCAGCTGGCCAGGATGTTGGATATATCTGATCTTCAAGCTGCTTGACTGAACGCTGTTCAAAAACTAATGTCAAAACAAAACAATTCCTTCATTCAGGCTTTTCTAGGGCATCTTTTATTATGACATGACTGCCTTCATTTACCTATCAGCACCCACTACTTGGTCGACTTGCAGTTATCCTCATCCCTCTGGACTCTCTTCCCCTACCATCAGGGATTTGGCTCAGCCAGTTCTAATATTCCCTCCATCTTCCATTCATTCTTCTCTGTGTACTCCAGCCTCCACCCTGCCCTCCAACCCCCATCTCACAACCCCCTTCTGCAGAGTTTAGCAGTCCCCATTCCTCTCCTTGTCTCCTGAGCCACAAACCATTCCCACCCGTGTGCACAAGCACCTCAGCTCCATCCTACCCCACATCTGAGTTGCCCTTTTTTTTTCTTTTGAGGTACATTGCCTAAGAATCTCATGGAAAGAGGGATTCTTCTAATGTAACCGAATTTAACATTTTCTTGGAAAACAAAAAGCACACCCATTAAATGAATACTGTTCAACTGCTAAAACTCAGGAGACCATCTTGAAGAAAATGGATCAGTAAATCTTTTCAAACAAGTTGTCACTCGTATTGTTTACTACCTTGTTGTTTGTTTTTTTTTTTCCTGTATTCTCTGTGCTGGAAATAGCTGAGACTTTTCAGCTAAACACCTGGAACCATTTGTGCAGAGTATAAACTCTTCAGACAGATACTCACTTGGCAAGTGTCCCAAGTAATTTTATAAAATTATCAGCTAAAAGAAAGGATTTCTTTATGGGAAAAGTCAGACAACCTCTATAAGCAGGTCTGTAAACTGGGAATATATAATGCAGATAAATAAACCCCATACTACTGCTTTATTGTAATGACTTATTTAATTTCTTTCCTTTTGCTGTCAGAAAGGAAATTCTGAAGTGCTGCAATTTGCAATTATAAAATAAAAAGATGTGGAAAATCTTGGTTGATAATTATGTTAAAGTAGCTGTAAAACTCTATTAAAACCTCAGCAGAACAACTTAATAAATATTGTAAAAGTTCTTAATAAAAATTGCATTAATATAACTTTATGTTAATTTTTATTTTTCACACATTGATATACATTTTCATATATTTATATAATTTTGATGTCCTTATTAAGCATAATAGAAATAAAAAAATTACTGTATGCATATATTCAATAGAAGAAAAAAGGATATATAACACTTTCAAGCTACCGTATTGACAGCTGATTAAATATATTTAAATCTATCATAATAATTTTTCTTTTTTTTCTTTTAAAATTTTGTAAAATATTAGTGTTCACAATGAAATTAGGGGCATAATTAGTCACAAACCACGTCAATACTAATAGATAAATACCAAATAACTTATGTACAGGTCTTCATAATTCAGTTTCTCAAAATGAAATATAATTGCTTCTCCTTGCGAGTTACTTTGGGAAGTTTAAATTTATTAAAAGAGAACACATTAGCAGCAGCAATTAACACCAGATATTATGATTAAAGATACAATCAAAGGCCTCTCAGAGGAACGTAATGCATAAACTATATACATAAAACCTAAAAACAATAGGCTGCCTTCAACAGCACCCTTATGCTTGGGCAGAGATGGTAAAACTGACTTTTATGGTTTGATGTAAAAGGTAATGGTTGACTTTTAGTCGACATTGATGGATTGTAGATCACACCTTCAAACCCAGCTGGAGGAGTTCCAGTTTTCATAGGTGTGATATCACTATCAGTAGTGCTACCACAGTCAAATAATTGACCAGTGACATCACACTCAAATTGTAAGATTTTATTTTGAGGCCATGGGCTGCCACGTGTTTAATACTACAGTGTGCCATGAGGGCCCTTAAAACATTTCCTTTTAATTTTTTTTTCTTCTGTTAGCTGGATTATTAACTGTATTAGCAGTATTTCCTACTCTGCATATAGGAAATACCTGATCATACCAGTAATACCTTGTCTAACTGTAAAAAAAACTAAAAGGAAACTATCCACTATCCTACACTCCATAAATACATCAGGCTCTCAGGCACATAAAAGTGAGACCCTGTGATCCCTGGTTAATACCAGATAGGTCTCTGTTAGAGTAGCTTGGCTCCTTCTACATACACCCCACCATTAAATTTGACTCAAATTAATCCTGCCTAAAATTAAAGTAATGGTCACTTGCTATTATTTACTTATTGAATGTTAATTTTTACTATAGGAGGAGAAAAACAACCAAGTAGAAGAAATGACAGTAATAACAGATATTTGAAATATAAATATTTGTCAGTTATCAACATTAATTATAACATTAAAATATAAGATACTTTAAAATGAGATTTATTTGCTGACCAAAAAAATGGTTGTCTATAATGTCTGTTGAACTCAGCAAAGCTGTCACCTTATTTTTTAGGGCAAAGATCATTCATAGAAACACAAACACATTTTATCTTCCTTGGGCTTCTGGGAATGACTGTTCTTTTGCTAAGATACTGTATATTTTATTTTATGGGAAGCTATGAAAATTCAACCTCATTAAATTAATGCCTCACATAAAATTCAAAATTGTCGGTTCCCAAGGAGGATGGTGTATGGAGGATAACTTGGTTAGCATATTGCATTTCCCTTAACTTCTAGCCTATTAATTTCTGCATCTGAATTCAATTTTTGTGAAGTGTTTAAGCATAAGACATTTACTTCAAGAATCCCTTTGCTATAGATGTTAAGCTATATTTAGAATTGTAAAGAACTCTCTCTTTTCCTCTTAGAGGAACATGGAGAACTACATACATCTGAAAACATTTTTATTTATTAAAATTTAGTCATCTCATTTTTGTCTTTTTGTACCACAAACAGATGCAGAACTGTATAATATTCAGTGTAGACATGTCTAAAAATGAAAGGCAACAGAGTATAAGCCAGAGTCAAATTCTTTCCCAGCATTAATTCCACCCTTTTTTCCTCCACCATGCATTCTTGCCCCTTCTACAACAGTCCTTGAAGTTTAGCAGCCTGAAATCATATGTCTGTCTGTTAAGCTGGTAGGTATGTGGAAACAAAGTTTTTAGGAGACCCATAAAATCAAACAAGATCAGACTAAATTATCTGCTGCTGATCTGCACTGATACATTACTGCTAGTCACTAAACCGGTCGCTTTAGGTCCTCAAAAAAATTCAAGGGCAATGAACCATAATATACAACTTCATTGAAAGCTAGTTAAGCACTTTATCAGACAGAAAAAGCATTTTTGACCCCCTTTGTTGTCAACTTGGAAAACAGTAACAGTGATAATTACCTCCCTAGCACTGGTAGACACCAACTGAAATATTACAGCATGAAAGGCCTTTCATTCCACCAACTGATCTCCTACTGACTAGGAATGCATTCAACTATTTTTTAATTCTGGAATAGAAATTATGCTACAAAATTTGTGCAGAGGTCTACCTGAAGAAAAGAAGGCTGCACTTCAATCACTTTCTCCACAGTCATGCCTGTGCAGATACCTTATCCTATTCGCCAAGTATGGGAGATCAGATCAAAATGTGGCTGTTGGGCTTTCATCACTGCTCCTGCTTTTCCTTTTGGAAATCAGGATATCAGACACTGCCTTATTTACCTCCCACTGTAAAGCTGTAACCGGGAAATGGTGTTTTCTCCTCACTCCTCTGCTCTTTCTCCCGTATCACGCACACAGTCTGGTTTTCTCTTAGGTTTATAACTTTTAAGACAAAAAAAGGACTGTAGCAGTCATTTAAGCATAGTGTTCCAAAACTTTCAGATCATCTGCTAATTCTAACTGAAATTAGAACTACACACAACTGCAGGATTAATCACAACTCCCAAATATATTTGGTATTAACAGCTATGAAAGGTGTGTAAAGACTAAATACTGAGTATGCATTTGTGCATGAGCTTCCAAAGAAAAGTTTTGATCCTGGAGGACAAAAATGTGCAGGTGGTGAGCAAGTTCAATTGACCCTATTTTATAATAAAATTCTTTACATTTCTCCAGGTCCTTTGTGTATAATTACCCTCATGCTTAAAGCCATGAGAAAGCAACTGATAAAGCCAAAGTCCCTCCACGACATCGTGCATAATATGCCTTCAAGGGATTCCTTCAACACATCCAGAATTTTTTGTTTAGCTAGAACAATATGCCCTAAATGAAGTTTTCAGAATGACAGAATCCACAGCAAATTTTTTGATGTTTGATTCTCTTGCCTGATACAAATTTCTCTCTTATCTGCCCTGTTAATTTTTTTGGTGTGAAATACATGCTGCAATTAGTTCCATCACAGGTTTCCAGTCATGCCAAGTGGTTATTTGCAATTTTCAGTCCCTGAATGTCATGACCGTGGCTTCTGAGCACATCTTCCCCTGTTTTCCTCTACTGACATGACTAATAGTTTTATATGATTTATATTCTTCCTTTACTCATCAGACTCCTTTTAATTCTGTTTCCTGCAAGAGTGTATTTCTAATTTCCAGTTTCTCTGTTCCTGCTCTCACTTTGCAAAATATCACTGGGAAAGTCTCCTATCCCTGTGCCTTCCTTTGTTATAAATTTGTTCTTGTCCTCCATTTTAATAGCCTTACTTTGTTAAAATTATTCCTATTAGCCATGACTCATTCAATACATTTTTCATGTTGACCTCCCAGCATATTCTCACTGTCTCTGCTCTGAAAGTTCTTGACAACTTACTCAGCTTGTCCCATATAGTCAATAAGTTAACTGGCAAAAGTAAAGATGGAAACAAAAATTATTTTTAAAAATGTTATCCATATGCAGATGTGGGCCAAAAGGGATAACAGAATGTCAAAGTGAGAAAAGCTGAGAGAGCATGTCACCATAAAAATATAATCTTCTAGATTATATTAATTTATTCAGAACTAAAAAAAAATATTGCTTCTTTTATCTGCTGTTTGACCTATACACTTACCGAGAAGAGGTAAAAAATAAAGCAAAGAAACACAACTATCATCATCATTTTTTTTCTTTTTTTTCTAATGAGACCAAATAAGACAAAATGGAACCATCAAAAATTATTTCAAGTACAAGCAGATCCCAACTTACTCCCTAGTTTCTGGCTGCTGTGTGTCAAATGACCAGAATACACACATGAGGAAACAACTTGAAGAGTTAAGAACAAAATGGAATAAAAGTATGGATGTCTGACTGATGTGAGGAAATACCAGAAATTATTCAATACATTAAATCTTTGCTTGCTATTAACAGGTCAATAGTAAACTATAGCAATGCTCACAATACACTGAAGATACTTATTATACAGTAAAGTACAAAAAGGCCACCAGCATGCCCTGGTTATGTATGGATCTCTGGCTTATGATTTGATGATGACAGTTTATAGGTTAAAGGTGATAATTTTGAACCACACTACTAATTATGAATCTTGCAAGCCAGCATCTCCTAATACTGAAATATCCACCCTTGATATTAATATCTTTAGGAACTCAATTTAATTACCAACATTTGAAAAATATTTTGGCTCTAATAAAATAAAACTTCTTTATTGTTGTTCCAACAGATATATCCTCAAAGACTCCAAAACTTTGGCTGTGAGAATAACCATCTTTTAAGTCTTTGATTCTTTGGATACTTATCTTCTCTGAGTACATCAAGGAAAATAAGCAAATAAATAAATAACTCAACTTTGAACTGCTACGCCTAAGACCTTTAAGTAGAAAACAACAATACTTGACTGAGGTACACTATAGTAAGAATCCAAACATCATACATACAGTACCACGGAGATGTTTAAAAAAGGAAAATAAGAGCCCTATACACAACAATATTGTATGTTTTAATTCTCTCTAAACAAAAGAAGCATCTTATAAGTCAATATCACACATGTTAGATGTACATCATCATTTTTTTCATCTTTTGTTTTTGATTGGCTTGGAATATTTTTTTTCTCTTTATAAATACAGGGTGAAAGGAAAAGCAAGAATCACAGGTTGGTTTACAAAGCAAATGCTCAGCTAAGATCTCTTGAACACTTTCAGGCACTAGCATTCTCAATCACTTGTACTCTTGCCATGTCTGGTTAGCTCCCTCTATTCTCAGAGCCATTATCAGCAGTTATGAGGCAGGCACAGCAACGAAAAAAAAATAAAAAATTCCACTCCTAAATTCTGGAAGCTTTTCCCACATCAAATACTTTGTGGGAGACATCACTACAGGAGACACAAAACAATCCAGGACTAAACAACATGTTCACATTAATAGTTCTGCTATGACTACACAGTA
This sequence comes from Manacus vitellinus, assembly GCF_001715985.3. NCBI lineage: Eukaryota > Metazoa > Chordata > Aves > Passeriformes > Pipridae > Manacus > Manacus vitellinus. Next base: position 13,392,512 of record NW_021939063.1, on the reverse strand, counting down.
CATACTTAGAGTGCACACAACAAAGGCAAGGAACACTCATTAAGTTGGGGATCTGAACTGACTGAGTTCAGGCCTCTTGCTTCAATAGTCCTTTCCTGTCTCCACATTTTTCACTGAGCAGTTACCTTCACTGAGAGGAACTATTCACCCTGTCTGTAAAAATGACAGCTACGATTATGGTATTCCTCTGACATTTCAAAAATTAGTACTCCTTCTAAGGTCTATTAGATAAGGACTGACATCTGTTGGGAGCAAACATTTAGTGTGCCTACAACATAGAAACTGAAGATCTTCTTCCTATAAACAAGAAAAGCAAAGAAACTATCTTTCAGAGGCAAGCAGTCTAAACAGCAACGCTACATATCACTCCTAGTAATTTATACTTCTAGAAATAATAATACTACTTCTACATGTGCATACAAAAAAAAAAAAGTGAAGTATATTGGGTAATTATGGCTTTTGGAAGAGACATTCACATTAAGTATGTCTTTGCCTCATGCAGTCAAAAGTAATAATTGAAACTTTCTAAGGAAGGTGGGAAATAACCCACTTCAGAGCAAGAGAATGCAGTGGCTGTAAAGGTGTAAAGCTGTAAAGGCTGTAAAGCTTTCCCAGCTTTCCAAAGCCTGTCACAATCCTAACAAAATGCCCCCTCCAAAAGGTCTGGACTGAATGCTGACAAAACCAGGCCAGGACAGCAAGTAGCTACAACACTGCTCAGGAAAAAGCCAAGTTGTGTATATTAGGATACAGATATATAGGTCTGTAACAAAGACAGCTCACTATTAATTGTCTCTGTTCCTACAATAAGTGCACCAGGTCCCCAAAAAGTTAAAAGTGGCAAGTTTGTCGTTGCATTAAACAGCTTGGATATTCATAGCCTCTCACCTTGGTGGAGATGGAAGAGCCATTGATATTGGAAGCGATTAGATCACCCATTAAAAGTTCAAGTAATAGGAGAACATACCTTTGAAGAACAAGAGCAGCTGTATGTACTGCTGTGAAACCTTACATGCACATCTGGGCAACACTTGCTTCATACAAAAAGACATTTTATTTGTACTTCATGCAAAATATATTTTATTACAAATTATTTACCTACTTTAGGAGGGGCATTAATTCAATTCTTATTTTGATTAAAAAAAATAATGAAGTGACTTAGAGCTGGAACTGCCCAGCATTCATTTAAAATTACGCAGTTTGGTTTTGGTAACATTTTTAAATGCATAGTTTTTCCCTTGTACAAATGCACATGCAAGCTGCTCCCAAACAAGTGCCAGTAACTATATCTGCCAAGTCTCATGTGCTAAACACAAAATTCATTCTTTTGGCCTCATCTCATGCTCTCCTGCTGCAAGATCTCATGCATTTACAGCATGGTGCTGCTTCCTCTCTCCAAATCCATACCCTAAAATGCTGCACACAACTGACAGGATGATCGGCCATGGGCATCCAGTGTGACTTGGATGGCAGTGGGGAAGTGACAAGGGCAAGTCACGCAGCTGAAAAAGCATGGGGCCTGCATGTCTTTGTCACGGGAGCAAACACCCATCTCCCTCAGTCACACAGCTCACATGTTGGGATTCCAATAAACTGAGAGGGCTGGAGCGCGTAGGAGGGATTGACATGTGGAAAATCAAATATGGAGGGGAAACACTTCTTTTATGATGCACAAAACCCATTGGTGTGGTCAACACATGGAATGTAGCCAGATGCTCATTACAGCAATGCTATTGACATTGCTACAATTAAGGTAAGAGTCACTGTTTCCACTGTAAACTCCTGTTTGCAAGACCTTATAAATTGGCCGTAAAACTTCACTTCAGGCAGAACCTTAACACACAAGGTCTCAGCATTAAAGTATGTTTCACATATATTAAAAAAATGGTGTGCCTTTCAGATTACAAGGTAGCTCAAAACAGGTTTCCCATTCTAGTTCTAGTATTCTCTGTACTCAGAAAAACCTTTGTGTCTACTGAGCAGAATGATGGAATTTTCCATTCTAATTACAATTTTCCATAGTTGGTAGCAGTTTCATTTCTTATTTTACTATCGCGTTAATAAGTTAAGTCATTAGCTTTGGAAAACTGGTTATCATCTTTTGAAACAGTATTTTTAATTCACAACACCTCCTATATATTCATTTAACATAATCAAAATACAGCTCCATATAATAAAGCACCTTGGTTGAAAAGGATGCATTATAGTTTTTAGTCTATTTTCCTCACATAAACACCCTCCCTCAATGTAAAACAAATTCAACTGGCTAATACAGTCTGTTATCCTTTGTCCCTGAAGTAAGACGGGAAAAATTTCCTTGGATTTCAACAGAAGCAGATCCAAGTTTTCAAAATACATGGGTGCATAACACTATAATTACTTCTTATTTATAGAGTGCTGACAGTAGGCTCAGTGCTGTACAAACAAAAGAAGACATGGTCCCTGCCCCTTGGGGCTTACAATCTGAAAACACAACAATTGAGGCACATAAAACATCAAGTGGTGATACAGTCCACAGTGGAACACTGACGTGTTTGTTTTCCCATAAATAAATCGCTTTTTGGGGACCGAGAGAAAAGGGGTAGATAGTCTTCTTTGATTTGCTCTTTAAGAGAGGATTTGAAAGAATTCATATTCCTAGCACCCTGTCTTCCAAGTTCTCCATCAAATACGACTGTGAGAAAAATAATACATAATATATAAGGACTTAGTAGATGCTATTAGAGAAAAAAATAAAGTTTACATTCCCTTCAGAAGGAGCTCAAATGCTACTGTATGTCTGCATTGAAAAGCACACATCATCCTATTTCTCCACAGAATGTAACTATCTTTATACACACACATGACTGCATAACTCACTTTTAACTAACTAATGGTTAATACTCTGACTGGAGACAGCAGGGCAGGACACTTCATTTTTCAGGAGAGACTTTGTGCTTGTGAAACTGGGATTGAGATGTACAAAACCAGTGCCCCTTCTTGTTAAAGAACAAATGCAGTCACGTTTTCTAAAGCTCAGGAGGGACACTGGCCTAACTGCTCTAAGATAGGGCCCATTTCAGCAGCCCTCCAGGAGAGACAGAGCATTTCAATCCATTCCCTCCTAGGCACTTTGCCAGTGACGTTCCCAGCAGACATGGAGTCAGACTCACCCTATCCTACAGAGCAAGTTCTTGTTTTAGAACAGTAGTTTTATACTTAATTTAATCAGACCAGCTATAATTCAAACATTGAAGTAAGGCCAGCCACTCCTTTCTCCTAATTTCACCCCTTCTGGTTAGCAACATCCCTACAGCGTGCCCCGTACGTCTTCCTACTGCCAAATTAAGTGAGGAAAAATGTTGAAAACAGGAAGACATTTTGGCACATGCAACACAATCCCAACTAAAGTGCTAATGTTAATGCTTTTGAAGTACTCCCCAACTGTGTATATGACGAAATCCAGTCAAAACTTTGTGAGAGCTGGATCCTGCCGCTTGTAAGCTCCACAGTGCAAGTGCCTGAGACCAGGGCTTTGCATTCCTCACATAAACTTCTTATGACCTATGGCTGGATACAGTTTTTAAATTAATCCAGCCTTGATTATTTATAACACTGGGTCACTGACAAGTTTTTTAAAAAACTATTCTTTAAATAAATATTTACATTGTTAGCTTAATAGACTGTAATGTCTATTAAGGCCTCAAATTTGACCTATCCTGGAAGTGATCCTCCTTTCCATTTATTTATTTTTTTCTAACCTGCTCACCACTGGTAAAATTAAATTAATGAAAGACAAGTGATATTAATAACAAAAGAACTGAATTAACGTATAGGGAATATGAAACAATATAGAAGAAATAACAATAATATAATAATGTGAAACAACATGCAAGCTTGTTTGCTTACTGCACCGTCCCCCCAGGGGGAATCCTGAGGCTTTTAAATGAGCACATTGTAACTGAAGAGAAGGATGGTGGTGGTGGGGAGATAATGTCCCTGCTGGTGGCAGAGGGACAATGACAAGACCTTTGAAGGTCCCTTCCAACCCAAACCATTCTATGACTCTCTACTATAGAATCTATGGCAGACTAACTTACATTTGCTGATAATGCAAATATCCAAATAATGAAACAGTGTACCAAATAAACTTCAGTATAATCACAGGAGGGTTGAATGGCAGATTTTAGAACAGACAGTGGAAAATCTAGAGGGAAAAAAATGAAGCAGCATTTAATCTTTGACCGCCCAACCACAGTGAAGCAGAATTTGTGCTGACTGCACCTTGCAACCAGAAATGTGAAAGGAAATGTAAGTGAACACCCCCTCTACATCCACATTTTAACATGTGTTGCTGAGAGTTCTTCCTCTTTTATCCCCCAATATTATGATTAAAGCCACTTATGCTACTTAAGACATCTTTGCACTGTTACTACATTCAGAGGCAATGAAGAGTGTTATTTACACACGGAGTGGAGGTGAATGTAGATGGCGCCTAGAAGTATAAACTGTCATGAGGGACATCTTAAGGATAAAAAATGAGATTTAAGTCAACCCAGATAAGACTCTATCCAGGTTTAACTACAACCCATTCACAAAGACGTATTTGCAAGGTAAGTATACACTGATTTTTATCCTGAAAGTATTACGGAATCCTTAAGTGGCTTGAAGGGGACAGTGCAATAGAGAGCAAAGAAAGACCTGAAAAATATGCGGTGAGATAGAAGATATAGAAGATATAGAAGATGTTTTGTGCCATGTAAGTGCATTTGATGTGGTTGTACACACACTGCAATCCACACCAGATACAACAGCTCCACGTGCAACCTTCCACTATTTTCACTGGCAACTGATCCCTGACTAACAGAATGTGCCTTCTCATGCTCCTAATCCTCCTGGTACCAGCATGCTATGCATGAAGTTCACTTATTTTTGCTGACTTTTATATTGGGATTTTTTTTCCCCCAAAAAAATTCTGTCTCTATCAGGTTCTTTTCAGATACTCCCCATTAAAATGTATTCATGCATGCAATATACATTAAATAATTTTAACATCAGCATCAGAGAAAGATTCATTAATAAGCAAATAATGCCTAAATCAAACCACCTTAAAAAGAAAAAACAAAACCCAAACCCATTTGGCTATTCTCTTGTAAGAACAAATGGAATAATCTCATGCAAAATTCATGCCTACAGACCTGCCAAATACCATGAGCTGGGTGTGGGGCTTGTATATCTAAGCAAAGCAACTTAACTGCAATTTTCAAGATTATTTTTAAACTTCTCAAGTCAGATTTAATTCTGCCACATTAAGACAAAAGAATCAATAAATAAAGAAACCCATGTAAAATGCTTTTTTTTCTAAAAGCCTATCTGTTATTCGGAAGACCTATAAAATTCAGTGTCATAATGAAGCGTTTCTCATCTCAGATGCCTTTTTATCTTCCATGTTAGTGAATTGTCAAGGCAAACCAGGGAGTTTACTGTGACTTCCATTGTTTTTATTGAGCTCTGGAGGAACCAGGCTTTAAAGTGTAGGTCACCTTTTGGAATGTAAATTACAGCAGAGCAATGGCTGTCATTTATTTATATATTTTTGGTTTGTTTAAGTTTCAAATCCTCTTTTCTACATTTGGTATGGCCCATTATCTAGAACTAATTCTATTTCCAACTACTTTGACTTCAGTCATTGTGTTGCTCAGTTTTCCCTGAAAAGGCTGTACATATTTATGATTGTCTAATTGTGACAAACGGAAAACTTTCTATGTGTTTAAAATAATGCATATTTAAATCCAATCCTAATTCAATTGTAAGCATCTTTAACACATTTGAACTTTAAAATATTTAATGCATTTCTACATAAAGGCATCTGTTGCCAGGGATTAATCTGCAACTGAAAGAAATATTTTCTTAATGCCAACTGAAAAGCAATTGACTTAACTACCTGGAACAGGATACAAAACTCTCTTACAGAACTCCCCTATTTGCTCCTTGCTGGGGTTGGCTCAGTCACAGGGAAAGAAGGAATCTTATCTTTCCTTTGATAAAAGGCTATTGCAGATACCCTTCTGATATCCAGGAAATATCATGTCTAATGAATAGGCACTTTGTTACTGAAGTTCAACTTCTGGTTAGAAATAATTTTTCAAGTGCTATATATAAGAAATGACAACTGAAATCTACCCAAAGAAAGAATAGTCTGTATGATTTACAGTTGGCAATGATGGGAAAACTCCATTTTTGTTATCCTGAATCAGTAAAGACATGACAGGGTGAATTTGTATTTGACCTTTAAAGAACTGGTTATGGAGGTAAAATGCAAAGACTTTATGTAGTGTTTTAAGGAAACAAAAAATCCCATATTGGTTGAACACATTAGTAGTTCAAATTCCTTGGACTATTTTTTGGTTCAGCAGCATATTCCTAAAACTGAATAAACATGCAGCAACTACAAATATTTCAAGGGATGCCAATGGATATAATTTTACAATTGCCTTCAGTTTATCTGCTCTCCTGCTAAAAGGGGACATCCTGCCTCCCTATGCCCCCTCTCCCTGAGCCTCCCACCTCCCAGTCACAGACAGGCAGTTCTCATCATTGACCTTTTTTGGCTTGAATATTCATTTGGCTACTGGTGAGATGGATAAACTCACTGATTCAACAAAGCAATCTTTTTATTTTTTTGGTGAGGGTTACTGTTCAGCAGCTCTGCAGGCTGAGCTTGAGTACTAATAATGGCAAAAAGGGGCCAGGAGTCAAGGAAAGGGCAGGAGCATCCTTCACAGCAGCACCAACTTCACAGTAGACCAGCTTTCACAGATGATAAAAAAACCTTTTCAATATTTTGCACTTTCCATATACACTGTTCTATCTCTGCTTTTTCATGCATAATTGCTGCCTTCAATATTATCCAGTTATAAGGCTATTTGATTATAGTAATTTTGCAATAATTATTAACTTGAACCTGTTACCTAAAGAAGAGCTTTAACTGCCTTTATCAATAGCCTGTCTTCTACATTTTCCTAGCTTCATAACACAGAAATCAAAGGAACTGGCAAACTTAAAATAAGTAAAAATCTATTTGTGATAAGATACAGTTGAAAAATCGTTCAAAATATTAATTGCTAAGCTTTATGTGAAATTTTGATTTATCCCTGAAGTCTGTCGGGATGGATAAAGTGTAACAGCCCTACAGAGTATCAGTCAAGTCTGACTGAGAAGACATTTATTCCCTTTTGTCCATCAATGAACATGCCTTTCTGAGCTGCCATTTGGTTGTGAAGTGCCCAGACATAAGGATGGTTTCTATACATCTGCCTATTCTCTGAGAACATAAATCAGCAGTAGTTTTTTTATATTACTTTGTATGCACACGTGCACTATTCAAGTACATTATGTATGGAATTCCCTGGATCTGCTTGCTGTGTGTATTTTAGCTTTTCCCATTAGGCTGAGCCACTCATTTTCTGCAGTACCACCTGAACTAGGCCTATTAAAAGTTGTCACTCCCGTGTCACATAATCCCAGCTAAAATTCACATGCAAGATGTAATCTCCACAAGCCACTTGGAATCATCTCTAAAATAAGTAAAAGCCTGCATTCTTCCAAGAGAATGAATCAATACGATAAAACTGTCTCAGATGGATGTCTAATCTGTTCACATGAGAACCTGCCAGTAGAACACTCACTCACAGTGTAAGATTAAACCACCTTTATAATGTGTCATTAGAAGGAAGAGAGATTCATTCCATTTCCAAAGCTTCTCTGAGGCTCTCCGTTAAACCTTTCACATTTTCATGTTTGCACAGAAACCCAGCAACAAAATGCATTTCAAAAAGTAAAAAACAAAAAATCTATTTTTGTTCACAAATTGCTGTTTAGTTTTGTCTCTAAAAATCTACAGAACAAGTATATAGGGCTGAACAACTAAAACACGATATCGAGAGCTGCAAATTATTTTCTTTAAATTATGTCAATTTTTCTTTTAAATTGTGCCAATTTTTCTTTTAAATTAACAAATACAGATCTGTCCAAGTAATTACTGACAGTAATACAGAAAACATTGTATTTCCAAAACAAACTTCTAATTGGGAATCCAGATATCAACTTAATACTTTATTTTAATGCAGGCTATTTCCACATAAAACAGTATAAACCAATCAAGTGGCCAACCACATCTTTACTCACTAAAAAGCAAGTATTTCCAAGAAAATACATCTAAAGCACAATGTAACCTATAATATTATTTCATACTGTCCTCTGTAATGGATTCTTTTTCAAATTTTACTTCAGAAAGTCCTTTCCCTTGACATTTTTCTCATTACTATTCTTTAGTTATGCCTCAAAAACTATCTCCTGGGAAGCACAGATCCCTACGTTGTCTCCCCACATGAACTAGTAGAGGTTACAATTTCAGAATTAAAGAGACAAGTCAGTGGCTTAAAAAAAAAAAGCTTTCTAGACTAGGAACTAAATATAAGCTAATTCTGAAAGCTCTGCTAATCACTTGATAAATCATCCTCAGAAACAATATTAGGGCATATGACAGTAGTTTATCTTTGTAACATCTGTCATCCAGACGAGTGCCTATGCACCCTTTAGATGAAGTATATTTGAACCAAGACACTTCAAGCCACACCTCATTTTGAGTAAAATCAACAAAAGTTAAATAAAGCTAGCAATGTGATTGAATAGTTTAGGAAAAAAAATTAAAGCATACTGACTCCAGCAAAAACACAATGGAGACTTTCAAGTGAGGCAGAATCTCAAGAAAATGACTACCTAAGTTAGCTTTGAAACTAAAAGCTCTACTTTCATGAAAAATGTGGTAATTTGAAGACAAGATGAAAACAGTGACACTCCTAATATGACAGCACACAACCTTACATTTATTTTGTTAGGAGCAGTGTTATCATAATGATTTCACAATGGGCAAAGCAATATATTGGAATAAAAAGGAGCTGGTTTGAATTCTTCATGGTAAAGCCAGAACAGCAGCAATCAGGTTATGTCTCTCTCATCTCATGCATATTAGACACTCATGCATTCTTTAGAGCAGCGTGCAGTACTGGTGTTGCTACACAAGCAGCAACTTTTGACTCTCTAGGAAACATCAAACCTTTCTTCTTATCTGTGACTCTTCTAGTCCCCACAGTACAGACATTGTGTCCTCTAGAATGCAATTCTAGAAGTAATTTGGAAACACTATACTGATTTCCTGTCAGGGAGTGGGCTACTGTAGGTATATAAGCATAAGCATCCCCAGAAACCATCTTCCCCAAAAACCTATCCATATGCCTACTTCTAGCTCAAAATGCTAACCCCAGCTTCAGCCCTGGGCCAGAGGAATAACTAACTAACAGAATGTAATACCTTGCAGCTGTATTAAGCTATATCTGAATGTTTGACCATCACCACCAGGAGCAGCACAGCTTTGAAAACTGATGAACACCTCTGGACAACTTGTAGAGTGTCACAATTTCATCTCCACAATTTCATCTTCATCCTTGAAATCCTGCATTAATTTTGAACAGTTTTAGGGTTTTGTGGGTTATGGTTTTTTTGAGATATGGCAAGTCAATAATCTAAATCAATGTCGTACTAAAATCTAGAACTAAAATTAGCATGACAGATGAAGGAGAAAGTCTATGAATAGTCAAGATTCATCTGCATTACAGAATCACAATTTGTGAGCACTAAGATTGAAAATTAGATAAACTCCCGTTCCAATAAGAAGCCAGAACTAATACCATGATGGAGGAATGAACTGCTATCATTCACTCCACCTAGGGTGAATTTTCTGTGGTCATTATTTTAAGGAGTATGAAAAAAAACATACAGCAAGCTGTTTCTTGCTCCAAGAAACCTACTGAAATGTCAGCTCAGTTTAGTAAGATTGATCCTACCAGAATAGTGTAGTTACCCATGGCAGAGGCCACCTCAGAAAAGGGGGTCTGGGTAATACTTAAAGATGTCTTACTTATTCCATAAGAATAGGGACCAGTTCACAGTGTGCACAGTCTGTGCAGCTCTATCAATTCTGCAAGTATAAGATACAGCAGGATGCTATTTCTAACACTTAAAATCAACAGTGTATCACTTTCCTCTAAGGATCCCTGTAATAACTTATTCATGATACATAAGGTTTCTCATATTCTAACTCACATCTGCTTCTAAGTTTTTATCAGTCACTCCTCCATACTGTGCACTTTGTTAAATCATCAAAAATCCCTGATTTGTGTTTCAAAGGAAGCACCATACTGGTTAAAAATTATGCTAAAAGATGAACATCACAGATGATCCCACTAACATGAACATACACCTTTTTCATTTCACTGACTTTTATTTTCATAGTTTTACACACAAATATTTTTGAGCAGGGGAAAAAGCAAATAGAGGGGAAGCAAATGAATGTGATATCAATGCTACTGAGAACCATTTTTTAAAAAAGCACCACTGGTATTTACAGCTTGGAAAATAAAAACCAGAGACCAGCTGAGGTGTCAGTCTTTTAATTCACAGTAGGGCAAAATGATTACCAGGTGTCAATCCAAATATGCAGCTGATGGGCTGGACCCAGAAATCAGGTGGGAATTTTGCAAACTGTTTTCAGAAATTGAGATGAATTACTTTATCTCCATGAAGTGAAGTCTCACCAGAAAATCCTGCCCAGATATAAATGCAATAAGGGCTTAGAAACAGACCTATCAAGACTTGCATCACACCTCAAAACAAAGCAGGATCATGGACCTAAACTGGGTGACAGAGTCAAAGGTACATACACAAAATTCCAAAATGGAATTTCAGCCATAAGTTCTAACACTGGCTCAACTTTAGAAATAGCAAACAAAGCAGCCATTTCTTAAAACAGGATGTGAATGCTAACTATCAATAATAATGTGAATTGTTGTTTAGACTAAAATCTGCAAACAAAATAAAGGGGATATAAATACAACGTAATTAAAAACCCTGAGATTTGCTTTCATATCTTACAACGGATTTAGGGAACTCGACCTAACAATCTCCTTTCAACACTTTCAATTATTGCTAATATTTAATTAAATTACATATTTGAAAAAGAATTATTTATTATTGAAGAGGATTCAAGTTAGGGGAAATTTTGTTTTTGTTTAAGAAAACAAAAAAGGGGCAACTTGTCCCATCTTAGCCCCCCACCTCGTAACTAAATAAATAAATAAATAGTATTTTTATGTTTATGGCAAGTTGCCAATGCTTAAATTGGCCTCCTTGAGAGGCTGATAGAGCTGTTTTAGTCACTACCACTTTGTTTGAAAAACTGAATGAAAACCAGGGAGGCTAAAAATGTCTTGGTTTACATTCACTAATACGTAAGAGAAAAGAAAGAGTGATAATGGATACAGTGAGTGTAGCTATGCCAAAATACTTTAGAGTCTCTCTCCTTAAAAACAACACAGAAGAAAAAAAGAGTCTGAAAATTCTCCTTGCAAACAGGGACATTCTAATTGCTTTTCATTAGACTAATTGGTTGGAACTGACACTGGACCTTTTCCGAAACGAGCTACATAAAATAGTAGATTTAAAATAAAGCATAACTTCTTCGTGTCCTCTAAGTTTATTGTAAATGCTTTATTTTCCTAGAATGATCTCACAGTGTTTCACCAAACACTTCTCAAAATTTTCCCACTAGGGGGGCTCTAATTCACTCCCCCTTTCCATCCCCCCTAGAGCCTCTGCACACTGCCAAGTTCTTTCTAGATGGCAGGGGCTGTGAGCCCCAGGAAGGAACAGAAGGGAGGGCCCACATTAGGAGGCTTATTTCAGATTTGTAGTTTGCTCTGGGCAGCTACTCACAGAGCAAAATAGACATGTCCCTGTAAAGTGTCACAATGGGTACATTCTCAAAACAAAGTGCTCTATCACACTAACCCAGAAACTCTTCATTTCAAACCTTAGTAGAAATGAGCATCTTTTAGAGAAGAAAAGCTTCTACTATTACTCCTACTTTGATTAGAGGTAGCAAAATTACAACTGTTGCTCCTATTATCGTAAATCATCACATCTACCTTGTGCAAAACATCAGGTCTCTTCAACAGGGCACTGGAAGAGGTAGGAGGAAGCAGGTAAAGAAACATTTTATTTATTAATATTTTCTGGAATGTGAACTTTCATGTTAGTTTTCTGTGCAGCATTTTTTCCTATTGAGTGGGTTATCAGCACCTTCACCTTTTTTTTAAATTTTCATCATTAGTATTTCTTTCATAGAAATTTTACTAGTGATCAAGGGCAGTCCTCCTATCAGTGAATAAGCTTTAATTAAATTAACTCCTATTTGTATATTTGAAAGATCTCATATGTAATATGTATTTGGATCAAAGTCTACAAAGAATTCCCTGTTTGAAATCCTGTTGCTTAAATGATTCCTGATGCATAAAATGAGCATGCTCTTGAGATTTTCCATTCAGTTTTATGCAATGCATAAAGTTTGTATAAATATTATAAGAGGAGCCTCCTGTAAGATATGGTTGGATTTGAATTGTTATCATCTTAAGAAATATGCATTGTTCAAAGTCTTAGTCCTGAGAATATTTAATCTCAGGTTACAGAAAATGTATGAGTTAATGATTCTGAGAGCTAAAAATATGCTTGGGGTAATGGTCAAAGGTACCTTCATGTACACAAATAGGTACAGTTACAGTTTTGTAACAATACAGAAGTCAAGTGGTTCACAAAATTCAAAAACCGGCTTCTGTACATATCAAAAAATGCTTATTTGAGTGTATTTTAAGTTTAAAATACCAAGCAGACACCAGAAGCAGTACTCCATTTTTAAAAGAATGCCATTCATCATTGTACATAACCAAAAATCAAATGAGATCAGAAGAAACCAGACCTAAGCATTTCTTTAGCCCTACTTAAATTCTAAAAATCTTCAGTACCTGCCAAAGCACTTGGGATCATATCACCAAGAGATTATTTGCCTACTGTACTTCAAAGCATTTAAAAATAAGAGAGAAAGTTTCCTGTAAATTTTCATGTTCCTTACCTTCATTAGTATTTTGCATCAGTAAGGCTTACTTTTCATTGTGCAGAACACAAAAGTAAAGGTGTTATAAGTAATTGTTCATTACAAGTATCACAAAGTATGAAATGGTCTCTTAAAGAAGGCCTATTTGGCAGCAACTTCGAAAGCCAAACCAAGGTATTTGAGAATTAATCTGCTGCTCAGTGTAGTCTTACAAGTGCAGCTTTGGAAATGAAGATAAAAGAAACTATTGCTGGTCAACCACAAATCACTTCAGGAAAAAAACAAACAAACAAACAAAACAAAACAACAAAAACCTGATAAATCATCAAAAAGGCATATCATCAGGAATGACAAGAAAAAAGTCCTACTGAACTACTACGAAGGGTCAAATGATGTCCTCTTATTCTGTGCCTTTTATTTTATAAAGACATGAGTGCATTTTGTCTCAAGAAGCAGAGCTACACGAAGAAAAATTTCTTTAGATTTACATAACTTGCAAGATTTTAAATTAAATCAAGTACAAAGCTCAATTTCAGCATCCCTTATTACAAGCCATATTACAAGGACCAGCTAATTGGGAGGTAAAGCTGCTTTAGCAGTGATGCTTATCAAACTTCAACACATCTTTCTTCATGTTTCAATCAAAGAACAGCTGCTGTCATCCTACTGAGAAAACAGTGATAGCAGAACACGTAGCAAGCCTTAAAACCTGCTAACACAGGAGCCTTATTGTGGAAATAACTCATCTCCCATTGAACCTCACATACAGGGAAGCTTGTAACCGAGGTGAAAGGATGGATTTAGCAGTAACATTCTTTCAAAGTCTGGTGCTCCCTTTTCCAGGGGAGCTGTGAGCCAAAACAAGGCCTTGTTCTACACTTGATGCACCTTGATCTCCTCCAGAAAACCACAGGGATGGTCTTTCAGCAGCCAGGCTGTCACAATGATCACAAACTACTATGTACATCACTGCCCCATCAAAAACCTTTAGGACAAAGGGAGGTGTGTCTTGATGTTGACAACAATATCAACAAAAAATTACTTTTTAAATAAACTAGCTGTTTTTTCCTACCTTTAAACTGATATTTGGTATGGGGCATTTATTTGGTATGGGGCATTTCTTTGCTTTGTCCGACAACAATTTTGTGGGCTTAGGTTTTTTTTTAATAAATGTAGAAAATAATTTTTCTTGTTCAGTGAATTATTTGGAGAAACATGTTCCTTTAGGCAAAAGATTTAAAACATAGTCATTTCAACAAAAATAATGCCCTAAATCAAATGCAGTAGTGAAAAGGAATCACCTCAATGGTAGGACAGTGCACTCATACATCATGTCCATGAGGTGAAAAATTCCTTGGACTTGCTCACTTAAACAAGGACCTTCTGTAGCTTTTTATTTGGTGCAGATGAGAAGAGAGCAAAATTTTCATAAACATAACACTTCAATTAATCTAATTTTATTTAGTTTTTATATGAATGAAATCTGTGTACCTTTTAAAACATAGTCACACATTTTCTTTAATACATGCAAAATACTGAAGTCTGCAAATGTTATATAAACTTTCCAACTAAGGAATGAACTAATTTTAGGAGGATGAGAACCATTCTCCTCTCAAAGGAAGATAGGAAAAGTGAAAATCCTTCTAGGATTTCACATCATTCCTATTGCTTTGAGGAAATAGCTGCTAATACATAAAATCTCTAAAGATTTAAACAACAAACCACAAGGACCAACATATTGACCTTCAACCTAAAATAACTTTTACTGTATATTGACCTTACTCATACAGTTGTTTCTTTGCCTCGATAAATAAAACAGAATATTAAGCACAGTGCATACTGTACCTTTGTTAACACAAGAAATTCCCATGAAGAAATGCGTGTAAGGAATACCTCAGACCTGGATGTGCTCACTTTGCCAGTTGCTAACCACTTTGGTAAGTAAAACTTCCTGCCAATATGAACAACTAGATCCTTTGGGAAGGAAAACTGGCATGCTCTACCTCATCAGGTTGGCCCTCACACCACACAGCGAGTTAAAGGGACATTCACACCCCAGCACACACGTGTTCTGCTGAGACCCTGCAGGAACAGCAGCTGAGCATTGCTCCTCAGTGTGTCCTTTGTAACCCCTTCCTTCTCTCCCTGCCTCACGGAGGACGCCACCGCTCAAGCTGGGCTCACAAAATAATAAACACTATTCGACTATGCCTACGAGAAATACACAAACCATACAGCTAAATATGCAAATGAAATGGGATGGGTAAATGCCAGATGGATTGACATTCATGTGGGTTCAGTTCAGGTATGAGCGATTGGAATGATTGACTCTGAAAGCTTCCAGTCACTCTGTGTAAATAAAGATGAATAAAAAAAAATTGGCACAACTGCTCAATCCCTGGAAGGAGAGTCAAGCCAACTGGCCAAAGGAATTTAGATCTGGACTTCCTTGAACATGTCAGGTTTATAAAATAGTCCATTAAAAATATATTTTATTCACTAGAGAAAGAGCCATGACATGTATTCTCTCAGCCCCAAACATTGATATATATTTATGTTTCAGTGCATGTCAAATTTTCAAGCATTCAGAATCTAAAATAATTAGGAAATTATTCATTTAATCAGCAAAATATATTTAAAATTCAGGCTTACAGTGTGCCTACAAACACAAAAATAAACCAAAAACATGTAGCATATATGACAAGGCAATAAATGAGCTTTCTTTGAGGTTGTTTTAAACAGGAATAGCAAATTAAAATACGCCCTTATAGAACCAGGAAATTATGCCAGAAGGCATGTCATCATTTTTATGATATTGTTTTAAATAAGCAGATTGAGTAGTTGATTAATTACCCATGATGACACTGTAGGCATCTGGATTTTTTTTTTTAGCTCAATGGTCATACTGTAATTTATTGAGTGCTAGATAACCTACCAGATTCCTACCTGGAAAGTCAATAAACAGCACTGTCCTAACCACAAAACCAAAATAGCTGAGTTTATACTTTTAAGACTTCTGCACAACAAGTCACCTTTTTACTAAGTGGCAAACCCTTGGGAAAACACTACAGCCCTGATCTGGAATCTGGTAGACTTGATTTCTGCCTGGACATAAAGGCACCTTAAATCTGGTGAATCAAACCCTCTCACATTTTTTAGCATTGGGAATTCTTTGATGGTGTACGGGCATTTTGGTCATATTCTTTACCATGATCCACCTCTCACACCACAGTAATGCAAATAGTGTAGAATTCTAAGAAAACTGGAAGAAAAGGGAAATTTCCTCGATTTCAAATGACAAAAATGCAGCTATCAAAAGGGTATATTATTTCTTGGTACCTGTAAGTATGAGATCCATTCATCTGTTGTCAATGACATTTTGTAAAACAACATGATAATAAATGTAAATGTGCTGAGTTATAGTAATTTAGGGAAATCAATATTTTCAAATACAGGTGCAAAAATATGTGCACAAACATACTGAATCTTGATTTACATTTGATTCATTTTTTTCAATCTGCATGTATGTACTGGGCTTTGTGTTCAGAAAAGGGCACAGAAAAGGATTTGGACATGTAAGCCTTACCAGTTTCATGTTCAGATTTTCTTATGACGTTAATTTCGTTTTAAAATGGAATTCTTTCTGTTAAATCTGTAAAGCCTTTGATTATTGACTCTAAAGCACAGAGATGTTCACATCATAAAGTTATTTAATCTATGTGCACACCCTACAGATTAGTAAATGTCAAATTCTCACACTGTTTCCAAATTTTTGTCCTGTTTTGGATATCATACAAGCTGCCCTATACAATATAACATTGTCTCTGCCAGAAATTGCTGAAGTGAGAACAAGTGTTCAGGACTGACTTCAGCAGTTGCCTTGGAAATTGGCAATAAGGATCTAAAATTCTTTCTCTTCCACACACCCAAAATCTTGAGTCATTCCTGATTTCATAGGAGTAAATTTACACAGTGCACTCCATATTAACAGACTCTCTTTAAAAGCTTTAGAAGCTTTAAAATCCTTCGTATTCTACTGGAAAACAGACAAACAGAAATTATGATGCATCTGTTTGTTTGGAGAGAGAAGATGGATTACTATGAATAAGCTACATTTGGAGTGGACTTGAAAGTCTGCCAGCTACCAGCCCTCAACTGTCTTTGCAGAGTGGAAACACCAGCAGAAAAGAATGGCAGGCAAACCTCTGGCTCTTCTAAATGTAAAGCACAGTGTTGATGACGGTCCATCCACACTGAGGGAACAAGGAACTGACTTTATCTTCCATCTAAATTTCTACACCTTTCCTGACTCATCCTTAGCTCCTGAAAATTATTTAGAGTTTGTGAAATTCTGGGAGGACTTTTCAAACTCTTTATTCGACCTCAGACCAACTGGAAAACGGAAGAGAGAGTATTAACCCTGAAAAGTTGGGAGTGGTGGGGATTTAATTTAAAAACTCATTAAGCAATAAAAGTGAAAGTTTCTTTAAAAGTGACTGGCCCTGCATGATTTTCTACTTCAATTATTTTGACTGTCTCCTTAATCAGAGAGATTCAAGAAATACTAACTCCAGTAGAGTAAAAAAAATAGTGGTTTCCCCAATTCAAAATTGAAATGTAATACAATATATATGATTCTATATGTAATATTATATGTAATATGAACCCAATACTTGTTCTTTATTTCAGAACAGCAGTTCAAGGAATCTCTGACATCATTATATATTTTATTATATTTTATATTCTATATCTAACTGTATTGTACATACATATTTCTAAATCCATTATATATGTCCGAATTCTCCATTCATTAATGGACAATTCTTAAAAAAACCCAGACTCAAAACCTAAATGCAGCCTGCTTAACTGTCTTGTTTAATTTAGATATCTGACAAGAGGAAAAATCAGATAAAATGTTTTTTCCAGTGTAGTTTCAACTAGCTTTGGAGAAGAAAAGAACAATTTTTTAGTCTTTCCCCAGGCAGTAGGGCTCCTGCAAGAACAGACAAAATGACACAAAGAAAGAAGAAAAGTTTTCTCGCTGCTCATGTGATATTGCTCGATCAAAAAAGCAAATAAAAGCACCTGAAACAAACAATACTATTGATTTAATAGTTTATTGTGGGTTTTTTTCCTTAAGATTTGATCTGTTCTCCAGATACTTTTTTTCTATACTCTGTTCTGTATATGACTACAGATCAGATTTACCTCACTGTGTCAACTGTGACTATTTCATACTCCTTAAATAGTTTTTGGATACACTTTACTGTAGCAATGTAACTAATATAAATTGCCTAACTCACTGGGAACACTCTATCAGAAGGTTCTTCTGTGGGCTGGCAGGATATGTATGCTACATCTCCATCCATACTAAATCCCAGGCAGTTTATTTTGTATTAAAACTATGGTGTAGTGACTCATCTAGAGTAGCAAACATTTATATATGTTAATTATTATCTTTAGCAATAAATAAAACAATTGTTTTCTATTCTGGAAGCCAATTTCTAAAGGCGCTTTCACATTCACATCATCAAAACAAAAGATGTTTTGGTATACACAAGCAAAACAAAGGTAGAAAGAAAATTTACTCTTCCTTTGTTTTCTAGACATCACTTACCTCTACTTTCTTGCTTTGAGGTTTCAGCTGTGTGCTGCTCATTTTATGTGCCTGCAGAAGTGAATTACAGTTCAAGGTAGTTTGACTATTTGGGGAATCTTAGCAAATTGATTGAACCATACTATTAGAAAAGTCAGATTATGAAAGCAAGTAAACAGAAGCAAAAGGTAGATTATCTATTGTAGATATATTTCCTCTAATTATTAACCAGATATCTGAGGATTCCAATAGCCATGATTTTAACTGGGAGAAAATTTGTTGGATCTGGGGTAGGAATTCAGATTATGAACTACAGCAAAGACATAGTAAATAAATTCTGTTTTCAGGTGAGAATATCCAAAGATTAAGGTGTAAAGATATGAGAAAAGGGAAATAAGACAAAATAGAAACAAAGGGAACCTAAAAAGAATGATGGAGATCAACCAAAGAATAACCTGAAGAGTGTAAAGCAATTACAACTATTTTTATATTTCTCAGTCTTTTGTTGTTTCCCCATATCCTAATTCTATCACTAAAGCTAACTCTGAGCACACCACGTACCTACCACTTCCATTGGACATAACTCAAATAACCTGTTTTGCCTTTCACCTTTTCACTGCAGTTGAAAGCTGAAGTTCAATCCTGCCAAAACAAACTGCACTCCACCCTGGTGCTAAAACCAGCCAGGTTCTTCAGCTGCTTCCTACTTCCCCCTACACACGCAGGAGAGCAGCTCTATCTGTCTCTGAATCACATACAACGATCACAGGTTTGAAGAAGTCTCTTATTCTCAATCTGCAGCCCCAGAAAGCCAATTCCCAGCTTCATAACCAATCTCTTCCTTCTCACTCCCATCTCACCGATCCAAATCTTCCCTCCCCATTACTAAGAGTGGGAACGAAAAAGCAGAAGAAAAAGACAGCACATTATTTAGCCAGCATTGCTAAATTTTGACCCAAGTGGAACTGTATACAGTTATTTGATGAATTTTCAGTTCCTTTATAAGAATGACAAAACTAAAAACAAATTACTATTCTACAAGGCAGAAAGCAAATTTCCTGCCACCACATCTTGCTCTATTTCAGTTACTGGGGATAGCTGTGTCTTGCAGCAATAACCTCAATTCAAGGATCACTCCCTTATACGAGCTGCAGTGTTGTCACAGGCATTGAAACATTAAGTAATTTCACAGCATCCACAAAATTCTCCAGGATGTTAATTAAATTTTAAAAGAAGTAACATCATCTACTACCAGAATCTATATCTTATTATATTACTCATACAATGACCCATGTGACTAAATTAGCAAAAAAAACCCAAAACAAAACCAAACCTAACCAAACCAACCAAACAAAAAATGCAAAACCAAACCAAAATAAAAGGGGATGAAATTTAAAAAATTTAAAATGTAGATTAAATATCACATTGTACTATACGTTTGAATACATCCCAGACAAAAAAGCACTCATAACAAGATACTCGGAAACAAAACCAGCCTTTTGCATGATCCCACTTCCTGTAGGTGGTTTAAAACTATTTTTTTTCTATTTTAATCCAGTATTTCAAAGCAGCATCTGGGCAAAATATGCTTTAAATATAGCCAAGTGATTTATTTATCGCTTGCAACAATACTTGGCAATAAGAATATGCATGCAACAACCCCAGACAAAACTTGCAAAGACACCGAGAAAAGCAAGTACTCGTAAAAGACAATTAGTTTGCTAAGCAAGCAGGCAGGCAGCAACACGCCTTTTGAATGACAGGTCTAAGTTCCAACAGCAACTTGCAGGAAACATTTACATTTGAAAAATCCCTACTTTGACCTCTTTTTTCCCCAGTTTGCTGGCTGGCAGGTAGGAGTACATGACAAATGAACCTAATTTAAGTGGGCTGAACGCCAGACTGCCTGTTAAAAAAGAGCACCTGATCGCGCATTAGGTGAGAGGTCAGTGACACCGAACACCGGCAGGTGCAATAACAACCGCAGGCTTTCTGTAAAGGAAATGCAAACAAGAATTCACCCCCAGGACGTTCGGGACCCGGCCGTTCTGCTCAGGCACCGAGTGATTGGCAGCCAGTGCTGCACATCAGGAGACTCGGCGGTGCTTTGTCGAGCTGCATCACGACATGACTTAGAGCCACAAAAGACGGAGTCATTAGCTAAAATCATAAAGCAATATAAAACTAGGCACTGGAGAAGAAAGCAGTTTTTCTACTACTCAAAAAGCCTCCAAATACACAGAATGAATCGTTCTGCATCCCAGCACCTGGTTTTTCCTTGCTACAAAGCCTTTATCTGTAATCATTTAAAAACAACACTGTTGGAAATACCTGATCATTAATCTTTGAAACTTTTGACAACAGTATATTATGGTTCTTGCAAACTCTGCACTCTGTACCCACCAGTTGTGGGAAAAATATATAGAAAAACAGTATATAAATAACATTTTAAATCGATGTTATTCCATCTTGTTAAATTACATTAATTTGTCAAACACCTCTCCTGCAGACTTGGAGGTTTTATATTCCAGCTACTGCTTTTTGATCTAAGGAAAAGTGATTGGCTGATAAACAATATTTTTCTTATACAGAAACTTGCTAAAATTGCATTATAATACCAATAGCAAAGCACACAATTTGGAGCAACTGCAGTGCAGTCTGGCAACAAAGGCAATACCCAATACAGCTTTTATAGATTTGTGAGCTTTATTTTCCAGAATACCACATCCGCACTTTATTTCTGGAACGTTTGCATCTCTCTTGATTAAGATTTATTTATTCCGTGTTGTTTTTAGAATCTGGCAATGCATGTTTGTGTTTCAAAAATTCAGTCGTGATATTAAAAGAATGTAGTGTTCTTGGGTAATGGGATAAATACTTTAATTATTGTTTGCAGGATCCTAGAAAAAATCATCTGTGCCATATGTATATCTACATTTGACCTCACATAATAAAATCATGAAAAAAATTAGTTTGCTTAGTAATTAGCTTACTGCTTTCCATTTTGTGAAATACATTGTTTGGAATGAGGGCATGTGGTAGATCCTGCTTATTGAGAAAGATGGTTTGATTACCTTTCACATAAAAAAGCATTTGTGCTACAATTAATTCTTAATAAGATTTTTCTTAAGATTATGTTTCATCAGGCAACTCAAATGAGGCTACTTATTATAAAGTCATTCATTGATGAGATTTTTCTATCTTACTAGCAGTGAAATACAGCAGAGGTATCTTAGATTTAGATTTTGGATGTTGTATTACGATTTGTACTGGAAAATGAGTCAAAATCATGAAAAAGAGATCAGCATAGCTGACATTCTCCCCAAAAGTTCTGGTGTGAAATTTTGTCCTCAAAAACGTCAATGGGACAAAGACAGATTTTACTGACATCAGTGTCTTACTACACTGGACATTCTTCAGGACTGGAAATTTCGTGTTCTGTGTTCTTCCTCTTCAACAAACACGTATTTGACATGTGATAAATAAAATATGATGAAATCACGAGAAAATACAGATTTCTAAACCCAGTGTTATAGTTCTAGAAAAAGAATTGAAACAGCCCCTGTCATTACTTTTGAGGCAAACACAGTCTGTGGCTTACAGAAGTTCCAGCTGGTCCAGTCTGTCTCTGAGCAGCTTTTATGTGTAAAACCATGTACCACCACACCCTGCAGGACTGTTTCACCATACTCCAAACTCATAGTACAGCTGTCTATTAATGAATTTCTCCAAAAACAGAAAGCATACACAAGGAAAAAATATGTAACCACTGACATGTGGAAAAGCCTTTTTTCCCCCGATATTAAAAATGCAGTTTCATAAGGTGCTTAGCAATTCTTCCTTTAGAGACATTCATATTCTAAGGCAGTTTAGTAGCACTTGTGTGTATCAGATCATGTAGCATCATGAATCTGGATGCACAAAGACAGCATTTGAAATATTTCTAACATCAGTCTATTAACTGAAGTTTGCTTTATGGGTGCTAAGCAGATACTCAGCTTTGTCCCATCCACCCATTGAGGGGAAAATGTACTTATGTGTTAATCACCTGCTGGGTGGTGGTTGGGAATCTATCCTTTGATCAAAGAGAGACATACTGGTTTTACTTTACATCCTGTCTCTCTCACTCTCAACCGGCCCATAGCTGGAGGGATTCATTTCAGGATTTTTCTTTATTCCAAGTATTCTGTTACTTGCTGCATACCACCACCCAAGACATCAGGGCTAAAACCAAACACTCTTTGTGGTGCACCCATATGACAGACTTCAAAATGGAAACAATATTTAGGTTAAACCTGTAAGATCAAGTTTGCTGAAACCCTGCAACTCACGCAGCTTTTGAACACTTCAACATCAGATCAAAGTTTGACAGACAGACTCAAGGAGAGAATCAGTACATTTAAACTTATCAATCCTCAAGGAAAAACAGAGTACATTGGTAAAAGTGCAGTTGACAGTATTCATTTTGTCCTGGTGCTAACAGCAGTCAAATAGAGAGCTCATGTTTTTTCTCTGTAGAGTATCTTTTTTCTGTAACTGAGGCAGGGTTTTCTCACTCAGCTTGTCTTAAAACACATTCTTAGAAGCTACGCTGCTTTCAAGAGGGAAAGAAAGGGTATTTTGACATGGGAGGCAAGCACAACATTGGACCAGGAGCTATTAAAAAAAAACAAACCAAAAACCAAAAACATTTTGCAAAAGGAGTAAAGCTGTTCCCCTTTATCATTTTTTCGCCCGACAATTAATGCAGGTAGGACATGATACTCAATTACTTTAAAAAATGTAAAGGCAATCTTAGAGCACTTTCCATGCAAAAGGCTTGAACACAACTTAATTCAACCAGAATGTTAGGATCTGTTATTACTTACACAGGTATAAATTCCTATGGGGCTACAGAACCAACCTAAGTCAGACCTAAAGCTTCTAAGTGCCATAATCAAAATCATCCTGTCTAATAGAATTCCTAAGCAATTAAAAACTTACCTCAGTGTTTACATTCGACCCTATCCATATTCTTAGAACTAAAATGAACCCTCATGATAAGCTCACATGCTCCAGGTCAGCAGATGGAAAACATGACACAAACATGACTGTGTTGTGCTGCTCTGAGGGCTCCAACAAACACAGATTTAGGCCTCAGCCATGCTAGGGAACACCAGCCATTTGTAAGCTTTCAGCTTTGTTTGATTTATCATCTAATGCATTTCAAGGTCCTAGAACCACGTGTGATAAAATTAATCATCTTTTAAATATCATTGGCTCAGAAAAAGCTTGTTGGAAGATCTATCAAAAGATCCCAACCAAAAAACAGTCAGAAGAACTGATTTTCCTAAAATTTAACACATATTTACTATCCAAAATTACAGATCCAAGGAAAATATCATTTATTACTGATCTCCATGTTTGCATCTGGTAGAAATATGTCTATCTGCAAAATGAACAAAGAGGTTCTGATTCTGATTAGTTAAACAAGAAAACTGCACGGAACGAATTTAAATTATTTTAATAACCTGAGTACCTAAATTGGTGCTAGAACCTTTGAAGATAAAGCCAGTTCAGTAAGGGTCTTTTTGTTTTTAACTTATGGATATAATTCTCTTTCAGACTAACCTTTTCCTCTTGAAGATGTTAGTGCCACTAGCTGCTCTTCAGCAGCCATCAGCTGGATGTTACCACTAATCCATGTGCTCTCTTATCCACAGGACCCAACGATAAACAGGCTGGCCTGATGAATGGGTACTCAGCACTATTTATGCTAACCTGGCTCAGTTTGCTTGGAGCCAATAAGGGATTGATTTCCTCTGTTGATAGGTCTGGGAGGGTAACAATCTCCAGCAGAAAAATAGTAGTAAGTAGATAATGGTGGGTGGCAATAACATCATCAGCTGGCACAGCTGTTTGCTGAGCTCTGCCCAAGGCTGTGGACAGACACCCTCATCTACATTCAGGTATGCTGTTGAAGGATTCCAGCTGCTTATCCCTCTCCCTTACAAGACCATTACCTCTTCCAATCTTCCAGTAACGCTGCTCAAGTGAGTAGCTTGCTCATTTTAGTCAAAAACATCCGTTTTAAAATAAAGCCAGGACATAAACTGTTTAACTATAGCTTGGCTCACGTCGGTAGAACTCAGAGCCAGGCTGAAGAAGAGCAGATGATCTGGCCAGCCAGATGTTCAGAAAGGCTCCAGGAGGGAACCAGTGAAATCACCACTGCTCTTCTGGAACACAGACCTGTAAACATTTTCACCAGCTAAATGTCTATAAAGCAAAGATCAAAACTGAAGCAAAATGAAGCAGCAAGGCTCTGCCATTTGTGATATGAGGGGATACTCCATCACAACAGCTGAAGCTGCTCTTTTCTGGTGGTCTCTTGAGCAATTAGCACAACAGATTTTTTAAGCAAATGAGTACTGATGCCAAAACAAATGATTAATTAGAGTGGGACAGAATAACAAAATGAGAAACATCAACAGGCATTTCTTAAATATTTCTAATCCATTACATTAATATTTGCTACCAGAACACAAGTATACAAATAGCTTAATAATGTCAAAACAACATTCCCAAGATGCTGGATACTGGACTTAATTAAATCACATGAATAAATATTTTTCTTAGATTTCTGTATTTTACTGTTATAGAATTATTTATAAATTATCTTGATTTGGCCACTGATTCAAGGCTACCACTCAAGACAATCACATCCTGTCCAATACCTTTTCTTTGGCAGAAAAGGAAATGACTATACAAGCACTATACACCTGCTGAAACAGCCAAATACTTTTGCTTTTTGTTTCTTTGCACCTCACTCAGCTCAGTCTGAGCTCTAATCACCACACCCAGATGAACTGCTTCCATTATTGCACGTGTGTGATCTGAAAACCTGCAACAGAAACCACTGCCAGAACAGCCTAAAGCATAAGAGACAGGGATGTGACTCCAAACTGGCTCTAGGCTTTGTGGCTGGTAGGACTGGATACCTATGACAGTCATCACCTATCAGAGCTTTCCCTTGAGGAAATCAAGTGACAAATGCAATGACAACTGCTATTTCATTGATGTTAAGTAGGTCAGCACAGGGAGGTTTTCTTAATTTTTTTCTTTTTTTTTTTTTTTGGAAGTGGCATTATAGCATTGTAACTAAGAGAATATTAAAAATAGATACTAGAAAATTTTAATTAGGTACATATTTTCTGTACTCTAATGAACATTTCCTCTTGTATGTATAAGTTTTCCAAAGCAATTTATATAAATTTCATTTATTCAAAATTGGTGTTTTCATATTTTAGTATTCAATTGTAAAATCTTACATTCGAAAGTTCAGGTCATATGACCTTTGATTAGGTCAGGTGGCACTTCTGCTTCCAAGCAAATCCAAACCTTCCAAGCAGAATGCTGTACAGGCAGTCCCATATTCACATATTCTTACATTTACAACCAACTCTTTGAAACTGTTTTCAAATCAAATAAAATAATAGCAATTTCACACATTCCCACAAATATTTGTAGAAGTGCAATCCAACACAATGCAATTCATCACTGAATTCATATCTTTAGAGCAGATTTTCACTATTTTTTCAAGACTTCAGCTTAGCTGTTAAATCAGTGATTAAATACTCAGAGCAACTATATAATTTTGAAACTAAGATTAGCTGCGAAAACACATTCTGCCTTTTCTAATTTTCTAGGGTGTTAAAAATTGCTCTGGTATGTTATTTATTTTTACTATGGAAGATTATAAAAGAGTATGACTGATGATTTTAGGCCCTGTGATTGTTGTCTTCAGACTGACTACATCAAAAGCTTTGAAGTTCAGTTCATCAGCTACATTTTCCAATTTTTTTTAACACCTCCTGCAGCTGCAGTGAAGAATCTGAGGCCTAAGTTCAGGCAGAATGGCTTGACTCTCACAGCTAAAATACAAGTGACAGACAAAAAACCTGCTGAATTTATCCAATGCAGTTCTACAGCCAGACACGAGCATGGTTTGGTGTCTCATATACACCAGGTATGACATGAGATGCCTGTCAGGGTAAACTAAAAGACATCTAGTTCATACAAATAGTTTTGAGAATACATAGGTCTATATGAACAGATGTTTTTCTACTATGAATATGAACAATCAGAAGAAAGAAACTGCTCTCAGTGAAAAGTGAACAGGACTGAAATAAGTAACAGGGTTTTCACCGACTTCAATGGGCCCAGGATTTCAACTTCTGCCCATGACTCTCATGTAATTTGGCCACAGCAGTGTTGTAACAAAGACTCTTTTTTTTCTTTTTCAAAGGAACAATGCTGATGATCTTTATTGATCATCCATTTCATAGGAAACACAGAAAGAGTTTTATACTTGTCAAGTGATTCACATATTTCCAGTGTGTAATCAATAAAAAATAACCAAATACACACAGCTAAACAAAATCCTACTTTTAATGAAAACTCTCTGTCTTCTGTAGTGGGCAATTAATACCTCAAAATACTAGCAGTAGTAATGATATCTTTAACAAGAAAAGAAAAGTAACTTTTTAACGAATATAAAATTTTGCAAACAAAATAAAATCTATAAATGTCTTCTCTTATGAATAAAAGTATTTTAACAGGAATGAAGACTAGTCACAAATCTGTCCATGGTTTGCAAAACAAACATTCCTTGGGAGGTTCCTCCTTTTGTTTAGTAAAAACTAAGTTGCAGTAAAACAATCATGCCTAAAAATTCACAAATCCAAAATGCCCTGGGGCTCCAGTCAATGCAGCAACACCCATTTAGCTAATTAAGCATAGAGCTAGTATTCATACACTCTATGAGAAAATTAAAATGAACACTGCAAACAGTCATGCTCCTTATTTTTCCATGCTATTGAGGCTCATTTCAAAGTTAGCATGTTTTTTCCAACACAGGCTAAACGGAACATCCAAACATAAAAAAAAAAATACAAATTATGTACAAAAATCAAGACTTGAAACAATGAAAACAAAAAGCAGAACAATAGCTAATAGTTAATGTCTTTTAACATATCCTTATATAGCAACATGGTCAAATTTTGTGTGCTTTATACTGCTATTAGTAAGGCCATCTTGAAAGAGAACTGTTTCCACATCTCAGTAAAGACAAAGCCAGGCACCACATTTGTTTTAAAACAGCCTCCTCCTCCCTGAAGCATATAAAACACATCCAATAGTTAGAAGTGAACAGTGAATATTTGCCTGAGCAATATTCTTTTGCCCATGCTGTAGAAATTTCTGCTTTGAAGGAGTTTTTTACTGAATGACACTGATGCCTCCAGAGTGTCTTACGAGGCAAAATTTTAAAATTACTGACTTTATGTTCTGCTCCTAAATCCAAATTTAGCAGACTAGCCTTATGATTCCATTTTCAGACATCATTTGCTGCCAGGCACAAGCTTCAGTCGTTCTTTGTTTCAGGTGTGAAGGTAACCCTGTTCTAAGGATATAACAGACAATAAATTTGCCCAAACACTCCTAAGCATCTTTTCAAACATCCAATTTACTTCACACCTGGCAAAGAACAAAGTCTACAGTACTGTACAAACAAATACTGTCCAAACAGGTTTTGTGTTGATTTCTCTTACAGGCACACACAGACAGCTTGTGGCAAAGTCCCAACTGGTTTTCCAGTGTCTGCTGCACTTCAGTGCTAGGAACTGGAAAGGGAAAACAAGCACTTGTGTTCTACCTGCACTCCCAGCTGTGTCACAAAACATGTTTGCTGAAGGTCACATGGCTTCAGTTACTCATGACAGAGTGCTGTATAGGCTTTATTCTTAAAACTTATCATCACCTCTGATTTTCTTTCTTTTTTTCCCCGCTGTAAGTGTGAGGAGAGCGAAAGAGATCCTGTTTCTAACAACACTCAAGCCATGCAGCTACATTTGCTCCTAAACTGGATGGCCAGTGAGATTTTCCTGAACACCTTGTCTGACTCTTAATGAGTAACTAGCTCTCTATAACCTCACAACACATCCTTGCCCTGCCACTCTGCATCTCCACCATCATTTCATGCCACTCCTGTGCAGCATTTGAACACTAAAGCAGTCAAGTTTAAAGGGACTTCCATGATTTTTAATTTACAACTTTTTAAAGAGTCTGTTTGCTCTCAAGCCTGTGCACAACAGAGACATCTATCCATTATTTTTTCTAAGTATATCCTTTGTAAGATATACTTACAGCTCTTAAGAGTGAATATGAGGAAATTTAGTATTCCCACGTGTTTTCAGAAAGGTCTATAGGTCTGGGACCTAAATTATTTTTTTCCCATAGGGAAGGAGGTCTGTGACATGAACTTCCACCTTAGGATAGCAGTTCCACCAGAGTCATGGCTATTCTACCCACGAGGACAGGTCTACTTATGAGTTCAGTCTGCAGGACTGGCTGTGCCTGCTACCAGCTATTTGTTAAACTACCCTTGCCGAGATCCTCCCCCTGAAAAGAAACAGCAAACAAGAAATTTGTCAAAAGTCTGATATATGACAATAGAAGATAAACTATGTTGGCATTTGCACAAAAGCATGAAAGAGGAATGTCTGTTCTTAAATTTTTACATTTTGTGTGTAAAAGAACAGCTCCAAATTCTTTCTCAGGCTGCTTATTTTCAGGAAAGAAGAAAGAAACTAGAAAAAATTTAGAATATGAGTCACATCCTTTCCTACTGTTACCACATGCAACATGTGTGTCCATAGACACAGAGGTTACCTACACATACAACCGGTACCAGCACACCATTTAGGACTGAATCAGAAAGCATAAAATCCAGAAAGATTTATAATTATACTCTGATAAACCAAGGTTGCTTTCTTTTAAATGTTAATGGTATCATAGTGTCCATTATTTTATTTTAAAATTACTGAATCTTAAAGTTCTCTGTAATGGAATTTTAAATTTTTACATTTTTTTTAAAAAGGAAATTCAAATTATTCATTATGGATTGCACTAATTTTGCATTTCACAACTATTCTGAAAACTAAACATATAAGAACAAAAAATATTTTTAAGATTTTATTCATATCAAATAGAACAATGGACTTACAACATGGCTTATAACACAGCTGGAAGCAAATCATACAAGTCTTTGACTTGGGGTGACAGGGGTCAAAGCAATATAAAGTATGGAAGCTTTAATAATACAATAATCTTTACTTATAAGAGTAGAAGCAGTGAGTAACATTTTCTAGGAGAAAACCACCGAGCCTGATGGTCTCAGCAATGTTGAGGCCACAGCAATCATGAGCTGCAAATTCCCTCCAGCTTCAAAGGCAAGCACCAAAGAACTGGATATGCATCCATCAAGAAGTGACTCACGATGACAATACAGTATTTACTCATAACTGAGAGACAAACAAAAGGAGCTGCACTTTGTAGTCTTAACTATCACAACCAAACTATTGCATGGTTGTTATTCCATCATACTGTTTCAGGCACAGAATATGAACGGTATAGAGAGATTATACTTTCCTTGCTAAGAATCTGCTGCTTATTTTAAAATTTCATTAAAATATTTCAGCTTAAGAGGTAGTCTCATTTTTCCATGCATATTATAAATTCTACTCCAGTGAGATTCCATGCTTAATTTGTGGCAAACTTTCTTAAGTATCATACACGTTCTGCAATAATATTACAGTGTTCTTACAGGGATTGTTGAGATGATATAGCAGATTAATATTAGTTTAAAGAAATTCTTACCTACCTACTGAAAAAAGAAAATTGTTTAGACAGATACAAACAGATACAAATAGACTTCTTTTAAAGCTTTGTACCTACTTACACCTTTAGCCACAGTAAGTTATGAAAAAACTAAACCACTAGACCACCAAACCATTAGACACAGTTTCTCATTTTTCACTGCATATGAGAAAACATCTTCACAAACACACGTGTGGGTTCACAAACACACTTGTCAAAAAACACACAGCTCCACACAGTTTAAAATAAAACATAAAAATGAAAAAAGATAGAAAAGAGAGTTTCTCACCCCTCAAAACAAAACTGGAACTTTGGTTTATAGGAACGGCTATGCCCATATACCCTCCTCATCATCCTGCGTGCCAGATGTTAGGAGATGCACAGAGAAGGTGTTGGCATTGGAATGAAAGAAGGAAAGGTTAGTTACTTTGGTGCACACAAAATACAATTTTCTTGGCTGTTAAAAACGTGACTTCTTTTTTTTTAAACATAAGCCAGTGAAAACAAGTGAACAAGTCTGTGTTACATATACAAGAATCCGCGTCTATAGCAACCAAAAAAACAACAACAGTGACGTACATATTTTTCCATCCTAGTTAAAAGAGTGTGTAGGAAGTAGATTATAAGATTAAATATTAAAAGATTATCTATTTTTTATTTGCACGCAATTCTAAACAACATTGTCAGCAAAGATCAAACCTTATAAGGAAGCAAAGTAATTAGTATAATCAAACTGTCTTAAATTCTGTTTGGTTAAAAGATACAAAACTCCTGAACAACAAAATTCTGTCATTAGCAAGGCACACTTTTCCATCTCGCTATCAATTAACTCTATCTTTTAAAGAAATGTTAAACACTGCACATTGGTGAATACTATTAGATAGTTTTTCTTTTTTCCATTTTTGAACCATTAACATTACTCATTCATTTAGAGTTTTAATGATGAATAAAATTAATTGCAAACACAAAAATTCCATGAAATTGTTTTTAAAAGGGGCTATTTTATGGCAGATAAGCTGAAAGCAGGTCTTTCTTCACATTTTTTATAAACTTGAAGTTAATAAGAACAAAATAAAAAGCATGAACTAAATCAGAAGAGTGAAATGTTCTTCCCAGGATACATTTACTGAAGATTACAATTTTACCATGATTCTTTATCTATACACACAGAGATGTGTATGTGCAGAGCTATCTCTATATACAGCTCTACTGTGCCAAATGATGTGATACTCAGCTTCTAGGACACAGAGGTGCACAACACAGTGTTTTTTCATTGAACTCAGCATTTTGAAACCAAATAAAATCATATAATTCTAGATTCACCCATTAATATTTTAGAAACATGAAAAAAAATACATTCTATAGTTTTGGAGCCTTGAAAGTTAGCTGGTGTAACATATTGCTGGCACTTAATTAAATCTAAAAACTAAATAAAATGAATGGTAATTAATTATGATTGGAATGGACAGGAATTTTAGCCTGAAAATATACACTGCCAGTATCACTACTGTTCCTAGTCCATTCTTGGAATAAAAAAGAGCTCCCAGATGTCAACTGTTATTAAAAACCAGATGTTAAGATAGATGTCTTGCATGTTGCTGAATTAAGTAAAGAAATCTGACAGTCCACTATAAACTTAGCTATCATTTAACACAGAAGAAATGTGGGTAAATTTTTTACAATTAACTTGGAACACATCTCAGTTATAAGGTCTGCACAAATACACCACACAAAGCAAAGACACAGCGAGGCCTGAATATTCTTATTTATTTTCTGAAACAAAGGGACAGGTTCTGTAAAACTTCCAGTGGGTTGGGTTTGCCTCACTGAAAACACAAGTCATTCCCTCTGAATTCTACAGGAGCCACTCTAGCTCAGGCCTAGTAACACTAATTGAACTGACTTTCAAGTTGACAAGAGTTTTGCCAGAGTAAAGGTTGAAGAAAGACTGAAGGATTTCTTTTCCACTGAGTAGTTTGATCCTATTTCACTAACAGAATGCATTAGGTTAATCTTTGGTGACATCCTTAAAAACAGCACAAATCAACAAAATGGGCAACTCAGTATGTTTCCAAATGACTCCTCCTAACTACACACAGCTGGTTTGCTGCTAGTGCATTGTAATTCCTCTAACAGGCAGACATTCATTTTCACTTCAATTATTTGTGTGATCTCTTTTTGGCAGAATTCTAGAAGAGCTGAAAAATCAAATATTGTCAAATATTTGTACAGAGTTTTATGGAAAATTAAAGACTATATAGTTTGACACTGATCCTGATATACAATAAGCAATAAATTAAAAGCTGGAGCTCAGTTAATGTCAATCAACATTGCTTTATTGAGTACTGGTCCTGTCAAAAGAATTTTCTATCTGTTCCAATTACATAGAGACTCTTTTTGATAAGGTAAGTGCTTTGAAATAATATGCTGAGATTTCTGTAAGACATTTCATTATGTGCCACATGACACAGTGTCAGACAAATTAGCTCTATACAGAATGAATGTTTGCTGGAGAAGGAAGGGGACCTGCAGATATCTTTCTCATCCCAAACTTGTTCCATATTTCCATGATCTGAAAGAAAAGCCTGACCAAGACTGCTTGGAAAACTGAACATATTTAGGATGAGCTGAATAAAGGTTATCAGCCACATAAACATATGCCTGAAAGCATGAATACAGTATCATCATTGGAAAACATACAGGGCAAGCTTAGAAGACAGGGGAATCTGAAATCAGTGATCTCAAAAAGGGCTTTACAGATCATGGTAGAAGTGATATGTGATACAATCTTCAATTCACCAGGAAAAATACAGGCAGAGAAACAAAAATCACAAAGTTTGCTGTATCGCTACACAGTAGCATAAGACCATAAACTGAATTACACATCTGGTGCTCATGTCACACTCTTGTGAATATCTGAAAGACTGTAACCACATCAGGAAACAGCGAGAAAATTACTGAAAAATAAACTTGGCAGTGAGAAACAAAAGAGACTCAACGTAACTGATCACACATAAAACATTAAAAGGTTGTCTGATCATTATTAACTAATACATAGAAAAGATGACAGCTCTTTTCTCTGGAATCAGAGGATACAGTTACACTGCAAATATGGTACATATTTTTCAGTAACACATCAGTTCTGGGTGACTTGAAGATTTTGTATGAAGACTTAAACACTTCCTAAAAGTGTTTGTACCCAAAATAAATTTTAAAAGGATAGATTTAATGAAGGAATTATTGTGTGGTCAGGTCCAGATTATGATCATGGTCCACTTCAACTTCAACAGCTACAATTAATAAAAATCCTCTTCCGTAATTTTTTCCTCATATCTGTTGCCATGAGAATGTGTGTGCCATGATCTTATTCCTTATGCAAAAAATTTATTACATATTTTCCAATTTTATTGATCAGCAAGTTCACAAAATTGAACACGGTGATCTTTTTTAACATACAATTGAATAAAAAGTAAAACCCAACAAACAAAATCTACGCTGGAATTTAAATTTTTGATACTAAGAACAACCCCAAACCCAGTCTCAGCATACTGTCTTGTTTTAAAAACCCGTATCTATGCAGTATTTTGACTTGATTTGCACTTACCCCAGAAAATCTGTTCCTATCTCATTTTCAATTCCTGACACAAGTTACTTGATGAACAGACTTACACTAACCTAAGCAGAGCTCACTCACTTAGCATCCCCATCAAAAAAAGCCCAATGTTTAATAATTATATGTTTTACTATCTAGTATGTTTGGTTAATTGTGTCATATATTGATGCACTGACCTAAATATACTTGGTGCTTGATGATAATTCAGGAGAAAAGTAAAATTCCTACAGATGTTGGAGAATGTCAACCCTCTTTTTCAGTAAAACAATAGGATTAAACCAAAGAACTGTAATTTCATGATTATGTGCTGTCACTTCTTAATTTAACACAAGCCAGAAGGTACAGATGCCAGTTCTCTAAGGGACAGTAAAAGAACTCATTGATCACTTACTATTCCTGTTATGCAGACAGGCTGTTTCCAAGCCCTCACTTGGGGTAAAGCTGTGAGATGAGCCTCAACTATCCCTGTCATTCTGCTGACCATTGCACTTTGAGGAGTGGGTATTTACTGGTGTAAATCCTAACTTAGTGGTACAGATATTTCTGTATGTACAGCTACCCAAAAGCACTGGATAAAAAGCACATAAGAATCAGGATTGTATCTTTAACTGGGCTCACGAATAAAAATTCATCAGGAAGCTAAGGTTTGGTGCCTCAATGCAAATAGATAATGATGGGAACACGGCATTCTTCACTGAAGTTCTGAGAAAATGAAGTTCATTACTTATTTTTCCATTCTTGTGACACTGTGAAACAAAATAAAAGCTGCAGTTATGCCCTATCATGTATTAATATAGGATCAGAGCCTTCCAGAAGTATGCTTAGTTTTTCATATCAGTGTGTATCCTACAGAATCATTAATCTACGGTTCTTTCAAACAATAAACTGTAATCAAGCAATTTTTGATTAATGCTTGTGTACATTAACTGCCTTTTAAACTTGGATCTTTCATTCGTTTATAGGGTCAAGAATAGCAATTCGATGACAAAAACTGCAAAGCAAAATCTCAATTCCCGACAGGCAAAAAAGGAAAAAAGAGAATTGATAAATTAGTATTCACACTTAATTATTATAAAATTATTATCAATTTAAAGTGCTTAAAATATTGAATGCTCTGAATTTTTAGGTCTGACATCCAAGTATCTAATTTGGACATATATAGCACAGTGGTATAAACTCAAATACTATCAAAGCCTTTGCACATAGGCCATTAATAGATTATAAATTCATTGATTTTATTTCATCCTTTCCTAGTCCTTTTTTTTTGTTTTCTGTGCTGCTACTTCTCATATTTGCTTACCATCTTAAAAATAAGTGCCTGCTAAATACTAATACTAAATATGATTTACCATTCTGGTCCAATCGCCACAAAATCTAACATTAAAACCTCAAAACTGGCTTCAAAGTAGCAAAATGAGGAATTTAAAGAATAGTGCTCAGAAAATACTACACAGAAATGTAGAAGGCTTGTATAAAGACATCTGTTTTATTATTGGAGTGTATCTCAAAGCAGGTTTTGCAGGCACATTTCTCAGCCATCGATTCTATAAAGGCTCATCAGTTTTAGGAGCAAATTTGAGAGCATGGCTTTCAGATAACAGGGGCTACATTACACAGCGGGTTAGAAAGAGAGGATAACTCTAATCATGGTCTACATGATTAGGTAATCTACAGAATTTTAAGAATCAGATGCCAGGAATGATCAGTCTATTCACAACCATTCTGCACTTGGCATACTCTGGATTACTGGTGAACATGGAATAGTTGCAGGAGGCTGTATTTAGCAGCGTGTTGGAACAGCAACAGATCTGTAGCCGATACAATTGGTACTGAGGGTCGGGCTCCGTACAATACACCCATCCTGGGGGGTATTCTGGATTAATTTTGCCTTATCTCCAAGACTGAATTCCTTTTAGCATTTTCTCTGTGTTGGAGGACCTCCTGGAATGTATCTTTCATTTAAGTTCAATTAAAAAGGAATTTGGAGTGCCCACTCCAACATCATTTCTGGATATGAACCATAGTGCAGGAAGTGGGAATGATGAGGAGGATTTGATTCAAATCTTCATTCCTGATCAGAACTAAAATCCCAACATAGGTGCACCCAAAGACTGCAAAAAATGCATTTCTACGAGGTCAGCTCATAAAAACATGTATCAAATTTGGTTACAGCACAATTCCCCTCAGTTTTGTGGCATGCAAGTATCTTTTTAAAATCCATTCTTTCAAAAAAAAGAAATAAAAAAATAAAAAAAAAAGTCCTAATCTCCTTTTAGCCAAAAGCTTTTGCAACACAGGCAACATTAAACACTTGATGAGTTAAGCTTTTCTGGCTCTCTTCCCGCAGTAGAAGACCCTTCCTGACAAGGCTCATCACATTTCCCTTTCATGTGCTGCATGCTAAGAATTAATGTCTTAACTTGGGTTAAATAAATCTACCGATAACCTGCTCATCTCTTCAACTAACTTTCTGATGACTGATTTACATTACTCTCCTTGTTATCTATGGCTACTAATGGGTCATTAAACATGTAACTTCTGGCTCTGAATTGTGAAACTGTCCTACTTACAGCAAATACTTGCACTTACAAATATTATTTTCCCATTGTTACAAAGAAATCTACCTGCTAAGCAACGACATTTCATTCAAATCAAGGACTTAGTCTAAAATCAGAATATCTCGGAGCTTAGAGAGATTTTTATCTGCTACTCATTTTCTAGGAGCAAACACAGCTGAGGACTAATCTTCCAAATTCTCCATACGCAGAACAACTGACTACAGAAGAGTTTTGTGCATGAATGATTTGAAGAACTGAGCCTATAACCAGAAAGCAGAAAGATTAACAGTGGATTCATTTAAGTCTTTGGTGTATAGAGCTTTAGAAGGTCTTTATGTTTCATTTGTATATTCAAAAAGTTGAATAAATCTTAAAAATTGCTCCAGCAATATGTATCTATGTCAGAGGTCTATTTTCATAGCTATCCATAACAGAAAGGGTCACAAGTAACCATGTATCACCCAGCTATGAAAATGACCATAAAGCCCATCTCACCATTTGTTCTATTTGTATATAGTAAGGTTAAAATCAATCAGAAATACTGGAGATGGGGGTAAGCAAAAGGTTGTTTCTGACCATCTACTTTACAACACCCAGACCAGCATTAACAGGAGTAAGATGTTTCACCAGATACTCATGCATTCTGAAGTTTTATCACTAGATGAAGCGGAAACTCAATGCTTCTTACAAGAAGTGGTCCGTGAAATCAGATTTGCAATGCAAAAATTTATGGTCCCCTTTGTAGTGAAAGCCTGTGACATGTTATCTCACTTAAGTAACCAGTGCCAGATATGCAACTTTTGTTATCAAGTTACTGTCTCCCAGAAATGCATTTTTGGCTCTTTCAGTTGGTCTAAAGACCTATTTTAGACTATGATGGTGGCAGATAATTTTTCTACTGAGAAATATAAGATAAATGTAAACCTCTATATGTGTTGTATATTATAACACACACATTCAGGGGAAGTGAGGGGGAGAGGTTTCTGTAGCTAAACATGATCTCGAAAAATTCTTCCATATGTGGAAAAGACTGCAAATCTAACATATAAATATAGATATATATAAATATACGCACTGAGCAGTGTGTATACATTTATATCACATTCATTAAACCTCAAAACATAAAATAAATTCATTTCTATAAGCAAAGGAGAGGTATAACTTTTCAATATAGAAAATCCATCTCCTGGAGCATCATAGACGACAAAACCTATTTTCTACTTCTTGCTTTTAATACAGGTCAGGTTCAGCTGGTATTTTAGTAAATTAAAAATTTAGCATAATTAAAAGGTAGATGAAAATTAATCTGCCTATAATAAAATTACAATTAGGAGGAATAAAAAAAGAATTAACAAATATTACAAATTTCTATTGGCTTTTACTGTCAATGAGAAATTCTGAGTAGCATACAATGTTTGTAACTGCATAATGGCAGCATACCAAAATCCAGAACTAGAGTATCCCTGCAAGATAAATTCAAATCCAGAGCAGATTCTTCTGGATTTCAGGGCTCCTTCTTTTGTTCCATCACAAGTACTATGCGTCTTAAAGTAATCCTCAGGTTTGAAACCAATCATATTAACCTCAAAATGTGGGCAAGCCTCTGTGGAAGACTATTTCAGTTTTCTTTTGAGGGTAAAGTAGACAGAAATACTTACACAGATGTCAGAGGCAGGAAAAATTCTCTGTACCTACTGAAATAATGACACGATAACACTTTCTGACTTTTAGGAAACACTTAGACAGAAATAACATCCTCATTAGAAGAGAACAATTTGCCATTCAGTAGCAATTTTATAATAAACACTATAGCTATGATAACTGCATACAATTTAATTGGAAAATTGATATTTTAAAGGTGACCACGATATAAATAGGATTTCACTGCATTCAGTTCAGCAAGTCTGTACAACAGGTGATGTGAATCACAAGTTCTTTGTTCCAGAAGAATAACACGTGTAGCAAAGATGAAAAATCAGAGGAAATACTTAAAAATGTGAAAGCATTTATATGACTAATTTGCACTGCACTCCTGAGTTCTCAAAAATCTAATTAATTCAGCACAATACTAGTTATTTACAGTGGATATGCCTAGGATTGTTTATACTGAATGTACTGACAAGCAAACCTTGCCCTGCCCAAATTCCTAAATTAAATAAATCCATGTGACTCCAACGAGCTTAGTGCAGGCTCAGCTCTGTGCTAATGCAATTGCATATTTCCTTGCAGCTTGAGGCACCAGCAGAACAAGTTCACATACATTTAGTGAACAGACAAGAGCAAGCTCACACCTGCCCAAATACAATGTGTAAACACACAGGATAAAGAAACACACAGAATATTAAACAAAATCTGGGTCAGGGAGGAAGCCAACATTTCCAATTTACTGCGTTATACAGCTATATCATATCATATCACTCTATACGACAATGTCACTGGTGCTTTGGGTTTTCCCCTGCTTTTTTTTTTCCTTCTTTCTTGAAAGACAAAGTTTCAATGATGTAGAAAACTCCCAAACAAGATATTTCAGTTTTCCAGGTACTAAACTTCTGCTCTGATTGAACTTTCTACTCACAGACACAAGGAGTTTGAAGAATTGTATGCTTTTCAAAGAACCATGGTTATTTGCATTAGCTAAAATAATCGGTTTCGGTTTACGTTTGTCCGGATTTTAGGTTGTGCTGTTTGGTTTTGTGTTGTTTTGTTGTTTCTTTATTGTTTGGCTTTTTTTTTGAGGGAAAAATCTCAATTTCAATATTCCTGAGGCCTATTCAGGAGTTTGAGGTTGGCAATTTTCCAGTGTGGACACAGAATATAAGGCATTATGCTAACAGCCAGAGCTGCCAAAATACACAAAGTAGCATGCTCTGCCTTCTCCACAATTACATACGGATCAATACAGTGATCTGTAGATCAGGATCCAGACACTAAAATAATAATTGTTGCTTGACTGTCCTATGATTCTGATTTCAAAGTCATCTACCTCAAACAAAATACCATCTGACCTGTTCAGAGTTTTTCACATACCATCTTTCAGCAACTCCGAGGACATTTAGCAGTTCCAGCTGATGAACAAAGACCCGTTGCCAAGACCAGTCACCACTTTACAAAAGAATAAACACATTTTTTGAGAGCATATGGTCGTCTTCAAAAAGTTAGTTTGTAGTGGCATACTAAAACTACTTGGCAACAGTCAGTTTGTTGTCAAGTTTCATGCATCACTGCATGTGATTTCGTTTCTCAAATGAATGAGTTTACCAGCATACTTTCAAAAAGCCTGCTTCAAAATGACATGCATGTAATACTAAGACAGCTCTGTAACAGTTGGCTTTGTGACTGGAGATAAAGTCCTGTCCCATCACTGTCCTGATAAGGAGGACTTTTGCTTTAGAGACCTCGAACCACCTTTTAGGTCTCCTTGCTGAGATCTCAAAGTAATAGAAAACTTGTTGT
The DNA here is from genome assembly GCF_001715985.3 of Manacus vitellinus. Taxonomy (NCBI): domain Eukaryota; kingdom Metazoa; phylum Chordata; class Aves; order Passeriformes; family Pipridae; genus Manacus; species Manacus vitellinus. The sequence goes on along the minus strand of NW_021939063.1, from coordinate 13,352,610 downwards.
TGAGTTTGTGTCCAACTACTTCTAAACACCACTACCTTGTAGAAGGGCCATCAAAAATGTTTTAAGTGGGAACAAAATCTCTATGTAGCCACACAGGATTAAAAGATGTAAAAGGACATCTTTTTACATGCTTAGACACCATGTGACATTCCATCCCCAATTACAGCTTCTAAGAATAGGGCCAACTTTTTGGAAAACAGCCAGCTCCTAAAGCCTTATGGTACACCCTGTGATATTCACATTTTTCTAAAAATCAGATTCTTTTTTATGAGAACATAATCTCTCATCATAAAACAAAATTAAAATATATTTGTAGCCCTGGTGACCATAGAGTAAAGCATTCAGCTTTGAATCCACTACAGCTTGGGAATTGAGGAAACTCTTAGGAGATTAGAAACACGGTACATTTTATGTCTTTAAAAACCCCAAGTACAATGGGAAGTAAGAAGACTGGATAGTTCTTATAATAATCAGGTCTGGCAATAAAGTCTTAAAGTACAAAAATTCTTTGGAATTCTTTGGAATACTTTCAGTCTTCCACTGTGTGGATGCAGAATCAAGTCCTCAAACAGTCTAATTTCCTATCAAGAAAGCCATCAGACCAACTTAAGTATATCCGAGCCACACACATGTCATAGATTGCCTACACTTCTTATTAAGTCCCTTTTTCATGTAGAGAAACTGCTTCTAATTGAAATAATCAATTATAGTTTTTTACTATGTCGTAAGGAAGGAACTGTACTTAAGACCTTCAACCACATGGCAAAGTTCTCCTGAATTTGAAGAAAGTCCTGGGTGGTGGCAAAGGAATGCTATTCATTATGTGGAGAACATCCCCGAGCTAGAGATCTGTCATATGTGCCAGTAAGTTAAGGACTGTAAGGATTTTGAGCAGGAATGTCAAATGCTTACAGAAATTATTAGTAAGTGAATATGGGGGACTAGAGCCTGAAACTCAGAAGAGGAAACAAACAGGAAGAGACAGAGAGGCTCCTGAGATTAGAACACAAAGGGAAGGAGATGTCTCAATTTGACCAGACTGGTGGTTAGCAAGGCAGAATTCCCTGTTGGTTAGTAATGTGCAGTCCTGTTCTGATATTAAAAGGACAAAGTTGACAGAAGGGCTGCAGGGCAGGAAGGCAGCTGTGGCAGGGAATACAAATGTGCTGATTCCTAACAACTTCCAACAGTTACAGCAATTTGCTTCAAGAGCACACAGTCACTTGTGTGACACAGACAGGCACTTCCTTCAAGATATTTTCCATACAAGGAAGAAAACCGAACGATGATGTGGGTAAACTGAGGCCAAGACAAAAAGGTTTTGAGGAAAAACAGTAAGTATGTAGAGGTGAGAAACATGAGAAACATGGAGCTAGACAGTAGGTTTTGTGATGAAGTCTAAGCTACAGGACAGGACAGCTTCTAAATCTGGAAGTTCAAATTTATTTAGCCATGGGGGTTTTTTGTTCCAAATAGATCTTGGATACAACGATCCAGATTAGATTACTGTAATGCACTCTACAAGGTGCTGCATATTACAACTCCTTGGAAACTGAAGTTAGTATAGAATGCTTATTAAGCTCATTTTCATGCTAGGAGTATTACACCCACACTTCAGGATACACACTGACTGCCAAAATGTTTCCAGGTGGAATTTAAGAAAGATTGCCAACTCTCAAGCTAAAACTGAAGAGAATAAATTGGTTTTTGTGCAAAGCTGCAAAATTATCTTTTCTTCTGAGTTTTTTAAAGACTACTAAAGATGGTTACTACTGCAATGCCAATAGCATGGCAGCACTCAGTCTCCATATATTTATTCACATAATAAAATCAGATACACCAACATAACCAGGGATCACATCATGACTCACTGTAACATGACCATGTGTATGGGCAGAGGAGAGTTAGAATCTTCCTACTGTTCAAGAAGTTTTCTTACAGTTTCACCAGAGATTAGGTAAAACAAGGACATACAAGGGCAAAAAAGGTCACCAATCTATGCCTCTCCCTAAACAGAAGAGCAAAAAGAGGGAATAAAGGCAAGAAAGGACTGGAAACTTGATTTTGCTCCCTAGCAGCAGCCAGAAGACCTAAACACATCCATTACATCTGAAAAAAAGGTGTTCAACTGGTTCCTTCAAGAGAAGTCAGAGAAACTACTCCTTTACTACTCTAGAGCCATGCTGCCACATGCTGCCCATGGCAGGATATGAAATCAAGTAACAATTGTAACAAAGCCACGATCTTTAAAAGAAATGTCAATACCTGAATACGACAGCTCCTCACAAAAAGTAGGCTTATTTCAAGCAGGATGTGTGCATATATTTCTTCTGAGAAACTGGAGGTACACCATTCTCTTTAAAAGGAGTACAGAAATATCTTGTTCTTTGTTACAAACATGTCCTCCAGCGCACATGTACATACTTTTACAGACATATATAACAACATGAAGCTATTTCTCTATAGAAATGTAGCATGCAAATTAGAAAACTCAGTATTATCTATAGAAATTAGAAAAGTTTCAAGATTAACACTGTATGTTCAACCATACCTCTCCAGAAGTTGTGAGAAAACTTTCAAAACTCCTCCCTAGCATTCACTAAATTAACTGGTATTTATGTTACAATATGCACAACTTCCTGGTCACCTTACAAAATTAAAAATCTCCTCAGATGATCTGCAAGGTTATTATTCTTTTCAGTTTATTCTGTTCTTTTAAACCACATGTTGGTTTATAGCCATCAAAACCCACATATCTAGATTTTGTGTGTAATACTGAATGGGAAATGCAGGTTTCTAGAGCACATGACACTGAAGTAGCTGCACAAATGAATGCCATACAGAATGGTAAATACAACACAGAAAGGAAAGAAAAAATAAAACCTGGGATTAAAAAATGTAAGATAAAGCAATGACCAAAGTTCACTCATGATTATCTTTGTCTGTGCTGTTCTCAAAGGTTATTTCAGCAGGGATTTTGCTATGGATCTCTTATTTGCTTGCTTTGCAAGTAAACATATGCTGGGCTAATTGTTCACAGTCTGTGGAAACTTAGGGAGCACTTCAGGAGAACACCTATTCCAAGTCCAACACGAGGTGAAATAAAGCTATATTCATCTAACCTGTTCTTAAAAATCTTCAAGAAAAGACCTTCCATTACATGTATATGAAAGAATGTCCACAGTTTGTTTCCACTTACAGATTCATTAGACTCAAAGTGAAAAAGTTTTCTTTTTAATAACTAACCTAGTTATTCTTGGCAAAATTAAATTTACTGCTCCTACTCTTTCTCCACTGGGCACTGGAATACAATTGATCATCGTCTCCTTTATAACAACATTTTATGTATTAGAAGACTTATGTCTCTCTTTTGGTTCTTTCTAGACTAAACAAACCATGTTCTTTAAGCCTTCCTCACAGGTCATGTTCTCTAAAACTCCTATCATTCTTGTTGCTCTCCTTTTGTCCCTTTCTAATTTGTCTGTGTTCCTTAAAGCATGGTGATCAAAACTGTATGCAGCTTTTCAGATGAGGTCTCACCAGTGCTCAAAGGAACAAAATAATTGCTTCCTGCTTCTTTTCCAGCATTATACCTATCCCAGAATTAGATCCAAATTCATTGCAACGGTATTCCATTGTGCAGATTAGATTCCTTTTTCCATGCTATTACCTCACCAGTGCATGTGACTTCTCCCTTGTAAAGGGACTTGTCTTTACCAAATTTCAAATTACTGATTCTAGATTTTCTCCAGTTTATCATGACTGGAGGAACTTTTTGAGAGTTTGACTGCTTCTACTATGCTTGGAGTTTCTTACAGTTTGATTCAAGATCAACACTATTAATGGTTTTTCTATTTCATCACTGAAATAATCTCTAAAACAATACTTCTGTAACTGGTCCCCCTGTCTGACAATGAGCAACAGAAAATTTGTCTGTGGCACATTGTTTGTATCAGCTGCTCACCCATATCATGATGATTTCATAATTATTTAAATAAAAATATTTTTTACAGTTACAGCTTTTATTACTGTAATTCATTTCACATTACTTGTTAATTATATTACAAAATTATGTATTTATTTGTATATTACAAATACATGGTGCGACAGTGTTAAAGGTATTATGAATTTAAAGTATGTCACAGCTACCACTTTCTTCTTTAGCCACAAAACCTTATCAAAGGAAATTACATTTGCTTGACATAACTCTCCTTGACAAATAGAAGCATAATAAATAGAGGATGGGAATGCTAGACCTGCATTCTGTTTTAGAGAGTGGTCCAAAACCGTCACCTGGGAAAAGTGCAAGAATAAAGTGAGTAGTGATAAATGACCTCTTATCTTAAAGAATGTAAGGCAAAGAAATAGTTTATCTGGTCTAGGATAGGAAGCACCAGTTGATGATGATGAAAACAGGGTAAGGACCAAGCAAGTATAAAGTGGGCTGATATCCACTGAGATGGACAGATAGATAAGGTCACACAGTCTGATACACACATCAAGCTACTGAAAATGAGCAATAAAGAGATTACTGGCTTTCTATTGATTCAATGATTAAAAATAATTTGTTCCATAACTTTCCAGGGTCTAAAATAAAGCGATTCATAAATCCCCATATGTTTTATTTATAAAGATGAGAAGAGCTTTGCCTTCCTTGAGGCTCCAAGGATCTCCTATATCCTGCATGAGATTGTTCAGTATAATCCTAAATAATTCAGAGTAAAACTGAGAGTACTAGTAAAATAGCTAGTATTGTATGTGCTCTATCTTTAATCATGTACCTATTTCCATCATTCATATAATGCCTTTATGTTCTTGAAGATCTTCTGATTTTTGTGATGCTTCTTATCCATTCTTTTCCCTGATTAACCTGTTACCATGCATTGAAAAGCACCTTCTTGACTAAATGTTTGTTCTCTTATATCATCTTGTCCCTCAAGTTTTTTTCACAGGTTCAGATTTCTTGAAGTAGTTGAAACCAGTGTCTGGGTTTCAGTAACACTGCAGTGGTTGTTACCTGTTTTTTCACTTCTCTTCATTCTGTTTTTTCATTCTATTCCTTGCATAAAGTCAAAACTTTTTTTAATTCACAGACATTTCCAGATAACTTTTCCTTCTTTTATAAACTCAGCCAACTTATCTTTGTTAATCAGAAACAGAACTAAACCAAGACAGCAAGTCCTTAATACCCTTCTCCCCTTTCTGACAGAAAAATTTTTCTTAGAATGTTCCAAGAATTCAAACGATTCTGTGTTGTGTTGTTCAGGTTTTGGGGTTGTTTTTTATTTTTGAGTTGATATCCAAGAAATTGAGTTTTCTCATACCTACCAGTTTCTCTCTTCAGTACAATTCTATTGGTCATTCTGAAAAAAAGCATCTTTAGCTTCTTTGCTTCCTATTCCCAATTAAGTAGTCTATCATACATTCCCATTATAACTTCATCAACGTTTTTCCCTTTTACTTCTACCCAGACATTATGAACTTATAACCTCTTTTAGTATCAAACAATGACTTTTCATATAAAAGCAATGCTTAATTTTTCTTCAGGGTTCTCCATCTGAAAATTAGTTACTTGTGTATATAGACTGTTTTTCCTAGTGCAGATAAATAAGGCACCAGACAAAAAGCCAAAACTTCAAACTATTTCAGGGATGTAAATAAATACCAGAATAAATAAATAAATAGTTTCAGTTCAAAGAACACATCACTTGCTTATTAATTCTTTGGAAAATTTATTTTATCTTGAGAGAGCAAAATAACAAAATTATAAAACGGAAAAGTGAAAAACGAGGTGACCAACCTGATCTGGAGAGGGTCTGTGGTTGGAGTGTTGTGGCCTCCCAGGAGATCGATGATGGTGGTGGTGGTGATGGTGGTGGTAGTGGTGATGGTCATCATCATAGTTATCTGCCATCAGTTTCATTCTGTTTTGTGTCTGTTTAAGATGTAAAGTAAGACAATTCTATTACATATTGGAACATATTATTCTAACGGGAGTCAGAATTTTAGGAAGATCTTGGCTCTCCTTTTTTTTTTAAAGTCCAGACTGCTGGCTTACAAAGAAAAGGGAACAGAAATAGAAAAATGAAGTATGTGAATACATCCTCTGTTTCAGCTTTTACATCTGTAGAATTGCATAAAAAATTCAGAAAAGTAAACGATCAAGGATGTTGCATCTGAAGCATGAAAAACATTCAGCTTTTCTAAATTTATTTAGAACAGTTTCCAATTTTTTGCACTCTAATATTATGTCTTAGCAATTAACATTTTAAATCTCGCTGAAAGGAATATTAAGTGTACTTCAAATATTTACAGTTAGCTTGTATACAACAATCATAAACAGTTATGCTAGGAGTTCTACTTTGGCTTACTTATTTTAATTGTACACCAGGACCGCCCCGCTAAACCATAAGGAAAATGAATCTGAAAACTAACTGATAGACACACAGGCACTCAGAGAAATGACACATTACTGAATGGAAGTAAGTCTTAGATACAGATCTTGAAAAAGAGATCAACACTTCAGCTACAGTTGTGTACAGATAATAAAATCTATGTCACCATGAGATAACAAGATACATCACTGCTCTTTATCACTGTTACAATTATTCCATACCATGAAATACATGGACTGGAATAATTCAAACCTTGCTCATAACACCAAAAATATCTTACTACCAATTGTCTGATACCAGTGGATACAGTCCTTATTTTTTTGTGTTAGTAGGACTGAAGACTGTCACAGGCAAACCTATTAAACTGCAATCAAGTTTTACTTAATTTTGCACTAACGAAGCCCAGAAGAAAATGCTGTCAACTCTCAAAAACCTCTTCCAAAATAAAAATAATCAACTGGAGACATATACAATTATTATCACACAGTTAACTGAAGGAAAGATAGCAGTCTTAACACACTTAATGTCATGCACCATGTACAGAAACCCGGATGAGGATGCTGGTTAAATACACTAGCCCAGGACTAGCTCAAACTAATGACTCTTAAGCAGATTAATTTAAATACAACTCATTTGTTTGGGTATGTTCGTTTATTAACAGGTCTAACTGGCTCTCAATTCAAAGTGCCCATGAGATACCTAGTGTCCCATAGCTAGTATCTGGTAAATTTACTTCCAGGACTACTGTAATTTGATTTTCCTATGAGAACAATCCTATATCAAATCTCTGATTGGAAAATTTCACTGGTAGGTATATTTTAATAGAAATGTAAAACTCAGCAATTGATAGTAAATTACCCAATTTTAATGCTTTTTGCTAAAGTTGAAAAGGTATTTGGGAAAAAAAAAGGCAAACTAAATATTCATATTACATAATATTTGAACTTAACTAAATCTAATGCAAGGAAAACTATTAACCAGAGAATCACAGGAAATGTGTCTTTTCAGCAATTAATTTTTTTCCAGCTGTCACAATGCTTCTCAAGCACTTCGTGTGACGTCCATTAGAAGGATCATAGAATACTACTTTACAGGAGGGGATCAGTACTCAGTCCAAGTAGAAACAAACCAACCGACCCAAAACCAAATCCTTAAGGCATCCACAACAACAAGATACAGAAAAAATCACAGATCAGATGTGCACCATTGGAATTTCTGAGCATCTCCATAGCACTGGAACAACATGTTCTCAGTGTGCTACAGAACAAGAGGATTCTGCACAGTTCATTTTCTCCCCCCTCAAACGAGAAGATGGAAGCATACAGCTGTATGAATTTCAGCTATGACTTTATACCAGTATTTCTAAAAAGACCATCTCAATCTGAACCATCCTAGCTGGTCTTTTTGTCTTTAGATCGAAAGAGGAAGGCCTTTTGAACAAAAGAGTGGAAAAGATGGAGAATTAATAGACAAATAATAAGCCACTTACTGTAAACACTGTAATACCCTGCCTCTTTAGGGAAGCTCCTAACATTTTATTAGTTTATTTTCCTATCAATGAACAGCCTTAAATTTCCTACCTTTCAACTGTATTCCATAAAAGAATGCAAAAGTTAAACAAGATGATATATGCAATCCTAAAAGTGTCCTCTGTAATGAGGTGTTGGGGATTAGACGTGTCATGGGATAAGAACTGTAAATGAATGATGTCATCTTTCTAATTTGGTGCTGAAATATAAATAAACTACTTCTAATGTTTCTTCCTTTTGGATGCCAGATTGCAGTAAAATGTGCACAAAGAAATGTTAATGCTCTAGTAGCCCTCTTTTAGTCTGTCTGCTCTGGAAGCAAAATATATGAGAAATGTGAAATGAGAACTTCTTTTCCACCCAAGTGACCATCGAACCATCCAAACTTTTACATGACTTTTGACTGTCATTAATTTCTTAAAATTATTCTAAATACTTCCCAAAATATTATTTTTTAATGCTTTTTGGTTTTATTTGTTAGCTCTTCACAATGATAACAAAAACGATTTTGAGGTTCTGTTTGCCTTTCCTTCAGCTACTGCCAGAGCACTGTACTTCCACACTGAACTGCATTTTCCAGGCATGCTTAGCTTTGACCTAAGAAGTACAAACATGGTATGATTTCAAACTTTTAAAAGCAGGACTTTTGAAGAGGATGCACAGGAAGATTTCTGGAAGAAGAACAAAAATAAAACCGTTCTGAGGAACAATACAATCCTTTTCATATCCTCCTAAACAAAAATCTGTAACATTACTTCTGTTTGCTCCCCTTGCTAACCTCTAATCTTTAGTAGGCTTTGAAATGCCAGTTATATTTTTATTTGAGGAAGAAATTAATTAACCACACTGGAATTTGTTCAGGACCCCAGGACTTCACACCCCTACACCTACATACAAGCACATACATAGACACACAGAAAGGTGCTTTATCAGACAGACAGTAAATCCTCATGGTCTGGGTCTACATCAACACATTGAGGGACTGCCTCAGTACTGTCTGTCAGGGCAAAATACCACGTACTGACAACAATATCTAATATTCCATATGAGTTTTCTGGATGGTCTGGAAACTGGGTTCTCAAAATACACAATTAATGAAAATTAGAGTGATGATCGTACATGCATTTAAACTGCACAGTATCTAATGTGCATCACCTGCCACCCTGCACTCCTAATCTGAAATAGTTATAGGTCAAACTTTTATTCACATTTTCCTTTCAAACTTGAAAACAGGGTTTCCCAGAATTTACATAACTACACCTCTGACAACGATTTTTTTTTTGAAAATGCCTGGTTAACAACAGGCCCACACCTGAGAAGGAGCAGGTTTTAATTTCGATTTATACTAGAGAAGAAAAACATGTTAACTTGTAAAATACAACAATTAATTAACTGCATCTCCTACAGACCATGTATAGCCTTATTAGTTCAAGCTTAAACAATGTCCTCAGATTTTTCTCCTTTAAATTTATTGACTACATTCAATAAATACTGCATCCATTTTGAAATAAAGGAATGATCAAGGAATTAAAAGCAGCTTAAATGTAGGTGCACAGGTATATTAACCCTTAGGGTTTGAAACAGTCGTCTTTGATCATTCAATATCACTATTTGCTAAGCTGTCAAGGTCATGAATGGTATGTGTAACTGAATTTTTAACCCACTTACCAAAGAATTTATGATCTAGCACTGTAAGAAAACTGACAGATATTTCTTGTCCTCCTAAAATTCTGTTGAGTTTAAGTAAGGATATACCGAAGTGAAATGAAAGTCTTTGATTGACTGGTAACAGACTAAATAGCTTAACAGCAATCTGTAACTGTAAAACTATAATATTAAAACTGTCTTTTAAAAAATATTTTATCAAGGTGGCAATAGGGAACTATGCTTTGATCTGTCATCTGGATCAAGTTAACAACAAAACTCTCATGAACGAGGTTCAAATGAGGAAAAATAGTAAGATCTGTTGCTCTGGGATATAGGTGTAATACAATTCAATAGCTATTACTTTCCTTTGGATTTTCTTCTCAATCTCTCTTCACTAAATGGAATTTGAAATATTTCTAGAATATTCACTTTCAATAGAGTAGGATTTTTCCCTACATAACTGGAGAAGGAGGCCTGCAAGCTATCCTGGAGCTATCCTGAGGTCTAATTGTTAAAGCACAGAATTTAAAATCTGGAGCCCCACCTTCTGCAATTGATTCTGCAATTGCCTCTTTTGTTCAATGACACAGAAACTCTGTGTCTTGCAATCTCACTGTTTGAAAATAAACATTCTACTCTTTCCACAAAACACTCTGAGAACTTCATGTGGCAGGCTTTAGTTCTAACATTCATGATTTTTAATAATAAATTATTTTATCTGAGCTTTTTTTTTCTCCTAAGACAATATCTTAGAAAACACAAAAAGGTAATTGTCTAAAAAACTGTGTGTTTCACATATAGTGAAACACCATATAGTTGAACAAGTTTATCCAGAAGTTGCATAAATTTAGTACGTTAACCTGGATTTAATGAAAACATGTGCAACTGCAATTGGTTTTCCAGTATGAATCCAGTGCTTCAGACTTGAATTCCATTAACTGAGAGTTAACAAAATGTTTGCCAACTAAGTCAGCTCCGTACTCACTCTCTACAAATAAAATCAGTTTTCATGTTAGAACAATATTTTTACACATTCTTTGAAAACTGTTATCATCGGAAGACAAGGGAAGAATTTCTTATAATTTCTACTGCTGCATCTCGAGTTTATAGAGATACCTGCACCCCACATAAGTGATTTGATAATAAGCCAAATAGTGAGATTAATTTGCCACCTAGAGAAGAGACTTAAGAGAGATTCCTCCACAACGTTCCAGTTTAAATTTTTTTTAACTTCTTGATATACTTAGGGATTTTGGGGCACTGGTTCACTAATTACCTAGCTGAAGTAGAAAGGAATATTCTAAGGCTGTTACTGTTAAAAAGCCAAACCTTGAGACTGCTCTCTTTTTAATGGGAGCACACTTCTTGAGACAAATTGTTAAAACATACCCACCAAGTATGGTTTTGACAGAAGTGTTGTTTCTCCACAAGCCAAAAGATCTGTTAATCAGTTATTGCTCTGAAGGATCTTTTGCCAATATCAGAGCTGCATGGAAGAAGTGGACTTCAGTATCTTTTAGAGTATTCTAGAGATTGTATTACTTTACCCTAATTATCCAGATCACTTTTAACAGCATGATAATAACAACATCACGCTAATTATTTCCAGAATAAATCGTACTTTTGTCTTCAGTGTTTAGAAACATACAGTAATATTCATTTCAGGCTTTTTTGTTGCTTATGCAGTGAGCTTTTAGACACCAAGAAAATTCCAATAGAAAAAAAATGAAGTAATGAAGACTCTAAGTTTGCAAGTACTCATCAGTAACTGAAAACATTACAGTGTGTTAACCAAGCAGGAACTTCAAATGCTAAATAACTATCATAATCATAACTGTATGGGTGTTGAAATGCATCACCATGGGGTAGACTTATGTTTTACTGAGTGCTTTAATTATGTTTTTTCTTTTTATAACATCCCTGTAATGTAATCTGGTCTTACATTCTTACTCTTAACTACATTTTAACATGGGGTTTGCTGCTTTGTTTCCTGCCTCCATTGAAGAACACAAATTTTTCCCTGCTAAAATTCCAAATGGGCTAATAAGCATGTTTTTCTTTTCCTGTTATAATGTATGACTTGTCTTGGAAAGTGTGAGAGACAGGATGCATGCAGGCTGAAAGTGTGCATGACAACTTACTGGAGAAAAGTTTGGCTACTTGGCATTTAACTCTTTTTATTTTTTACCACATTAATGATTAGACTGTTCCACATGATATAAGGAACACAGTAAAGGTTTTATGCTGAGAAAGTATATAATTTTTTCTTTTTTCACATCTATATTTAGTTATATACTAAACTTAATTCACATGATGTTTTTACATTAAAATCTCACAATTCTTATCATCTGTAACATGGATGTAATCAGAACACTTGACCTTCAGCCTCTGTCTGCCCTCACAGGACAGAGAATAGGGATTCAGAAATGGTACTGAGTATTTTCCAAGTTTTCATTAAATCCAACATTCCTCACAGGTGAAACACAAAATCAATTGCTTGTCAAATTAGACACTGACTCCTGTGCAGCAGTGCAAGGCAGTTTCCAATGTAGATCTTTTCAAAGACTTGGATCTGATAATTTAGTGTTGAACATGAGCACAGAAGCTTTACAGATATTTCAATTTTTTTAATTAGAATACTAACTGATATGAACAACCATTACACTTGTTGCTTTGCAAGATTACAAAATGTACCTGGCTTACCCTGTAAGAAGTTAAAGCTCACAGTAAGTCTCCCTCTTCACCAGCTGAGGGACAATAATCTCACAAACACACCAGCAGGGATATTGGACACTTGGCAGACGGAGACAGGCAGCAGTTCCAAGTGCCAAGACACCTTTCTAAAGCACTAAGGCCAAATTTCAACTTTCCTGACACTTGTGATTAAACAAACTTATGTTGATATGAACATGGTCCGTGACTTTTTAGCTGCATTTTCTGCATTTAGAGTTTGTGTTTTTCAAGCATGTTAAAGTTCTGTGAACTAAAAGTATGGCTTGAAGCGCAGGAAATATCTTTAATAATACAGTATACTCAGTAATGTACGGGCTAAAGTCATGCTTAAGGTATTTGTCTCAGTCCTACTACTAAACTTGGTAATTACACAGAAGTATGTAAGAACATAGACACAAAGAAGTGGGTTAAAAAGCATAATTAAAGCTCTGAAACAGTAGCTGCCTGAGGACATCTCAGGCCAGGTCCCACTAAATGCAGACAAGCAACGGAAGAAGTCAAGTTCTTTTTTTTTTCCCCTTTACAACAGGAAATAACTCATTAAAAAGATACTTCCCCATAATAATTATTTTAAACCAGACATGAATCAGAAACTTCAGCAGCTAAATAAAACCTTTGAAACTGCAAATCTCAGGTTAGCAGCACTGGTTGCTTTTTTAGCATTTTTAGTGTCTGAATTGTTCATTTCAGCTGCAATTTTTGCAATTTCAGTACCAAGCCCAGGTCTCTCATTTGTATCATATACAAAATATATCTTAAGTTGCAAATACTGCATTTCTTCCATTACATGCAATAAAAATTGATAAATAGAACATAAATTTCAACACATGGATGGTATATAGGAATATAGACTGAAATGGAGATAACACCACACCACTGTCTTGATATGCTCTATAGAGACACTTTACTTAAAACTAATTTCCTTTTTATGCTAGTTTGTAGAAGTTACAAGCTTTATCCACCATTACAGCAGCAGAAAAATCTGACACCCAATACTTACGATATTTTTTTTTAATAACTGGTTACTTAGCACTATATTTGAGATCAAGTGTTCAACTATATTTAGCCTTAATATCATGGGGTATATTGTAGTAGAACTTAAGGATTTGTTTCAAAAATGTCTCCTGAAGCAAAACCATTATAATGGAGATATTCACTGTCCTTATTTGAGATACTCAATACCAATTTTTACCTACCAAGTAAGCCAGATCCAAAATTTAAAAAGTTCCAGTGTTAATATATACATTACTTGATATCTGCATTACCCACTTCTTCCATCTAAGATTTTCAATCTCAGTGGAGTTCAACCACTTGTCTGAACAAAGGGCATTATGACAATATAGCTATTGAGAAGGTCTAGGATAAGTTTGCAATGAGATTATCACCAGTGAAAAAGGCTGCCAGGAGACATGGCCATGCTTAAGCTCTGATACAGATTCTTCAAGAATGTCCTCTCTTCAGAGTGTTTTTCAAACAGAAATGGATTTTAAAGCAGGAAAGGATTTATGTACCAAGCCTGTGGTGCCTTCAGGGGCTGACTGCTATAGGCTATAAGGCAAAAAAAGCCCCTCTTATTGGAAAATATTTGTGTGAAAATACCACCCAAAAGAATCTGGATTCCTGAGAGCATGAGGAAAAAGTGATGCCATATCTAACTATGACTCCAGTCCTTCAATTGTTATAGCATAAATTGTCAAATCTTACTCAGAATACATGAAAAGTGCTAAGTGAGCACTGCCAACATTTTCAGTATTTTTCCAAGACAGAATATGTCTTTTGAATAGTTTGTTTAGGAAAGGACTGTTAGCTACACACACACATCCTCTTTCCTACCTTTGCCATATGGAGCCTGCTGCATTAAACTATAGGAAGTGCCATTCTGCCCTTTCACCCCTACAGTGAGTGATTGTCTGCACTGGGTTTATATCTAAGCTGCTTGTACTTGGCAAAATCAAGATGTAATTCAATTGTAAAGACTGTAATGACTCGCATTCAAAAATACAGATTCAAAACTCAGGTTAAAAATTAAGACAATAAACCCCAATGTTAAGACACGCATAAATATTCCTAATTATATCTATTATATAATGTAATATTATTATATTTCTAATCGATAGAAAAGCATATACTAAAAGGATTTTTAGTATATTTCTTTTTCACATCTATAAGGCCACTGAACTCATGGGCTGCTTGTATTGACATAAATGGGATCCAAACACCCACATTTAAAATCAGAGAGTAATAGCCATTTTACTATGATTTCTGAGAACTTTCAAAGAAAAAATTACCAGACTGATTATCTTCATATGAGTTCAATATATGAAGTTATTAGCACATCTTTTCTTACCTGTCCAAAATAAACAAAGAACTTGAGTAGCATAAGCATAACAAAAATAAAGCTAAAACTTAAGGGTCTCAGATTACTCTTGTGTACAAAGTCACTTAAAGCTTGAGCAAGACCAGTATTATGAGTGATAATAAACAGTATAAACAGAAGAGGAGAAAAATCAGCACAGTGGTCAATTCTGTCTGAAGTACCCATGTGAATGGCTTCACACCACAGGTTCTATTTGCTGTGCAGTAATACTTAGATTCAACTCTACCATAAAGTTTTCTGAAGTAGATATGTGTAAATAATAATAATAACAACAAGAATAACAATGTGTTCCTATAATACTGTCATCTGTAAAATTCAAAGCAATCAAAAAGATTAACTTGGTTTAACAACATCAGAAATTTAAACAATAATGATTAGGAACCAACACAATAGCAGGACAGTGCTGCTGATCCCAAGTGCTACAGATGATAATGTCTACAGACACCATAAGAAAGCATTGCAAGACTTTTGTTCCCACCCTTGCTAAACATATAGAGAGCTTAAATACAATTAATTCATTCACAGTGTTGCAGAACAATGTTTTGGGCTGCCAGAATAATCACAAATCACAACAACTTCTTATCATATCCTTTTTCTCATACAGTAATATAAACACTTTCAATATCATAAAATACACAGTGCAATACAGCTGAATTAATCTATCAGGGAAAATACAACGTGGGGTATTTTGTTATTCTTGAAGCTTTGATATCAGCACCATAATATCACAGTAGTACTATTTCTGATGTACCTAACTAGAATAGTATATGTAATGCAACATTTTGCCCTTCTATTCCATTTTATTCCTTTGCTGCTGAAAAAGTTCTTTAAAATATTTACATGGTAACTGGCAAGAAATAGTTCTGCATATTGCAGGCAGGAGAAAATATTGTGAGTTGTTAGTTTGCTGAGAAACTGTGCTTACACGCATTTTTTAAATTCCTGGATTGTTTCTCACCCTTTTTGTTTCACTAGCAATATATTCATATGATGAAATATAGAGCAGTGAACTAACAGACTGGAGAAGACTGCCAAACACCAGCTTTGCCTCTGGCCAGAGTATTCTGTACACCTGCAGTCCTGAAAACGCTGGAAAGGTTTCTAATTTCATGTTTTGAGAAGAAAAATAAAATGCTCTCAAGGAGTTAGAAGACCTTGCACTTTGGCCAACTCCACTTACATTTTTGGCTCTATATCCTAAAAGTGAAAAGAGACAACTGGGAAATTTGCTCGCAGTATCCAAGTTCAGAATGAATCAGTAACTTAGCAGTGTCTTCTGCTCTTACCAAAATCTCTTGAGACGTTCTAAAAATGAGCTTTAAGCTAATTATTTCATGAAGAATTGCATCACTATACAAATTTCTCTAAAAATAGCTGTCTCAGAATTCTCAAAAGGAATCTTGGCCAGGGTGATTATACATATTATGTAATCACTCAGCCAAGCCCACATGGTGATTTTGTTTAATGCTGTATTTCTGAAAGCTTCTTAAAAGCCTACTACAAAGTTCTATGGCTCTCAAAACACAGCATTTGGTGTATGAATCAAAGCAATTCCAGTGGTTGCTTTGCTGGGAGTGCATTACTATGCTTGCCATTTATTTAAAGCAGTAAACGATAAATATTTAACTGACAGATTGCAGCTGCTAAATTGTATTTAAATCATGACAATTAAATATGTTTGTTTCTTATGGGAATGTGTTTGCAACACAGAGGTCAGTATTATTACTACTAATGTTACAGCTGGATACACTGTGATAGAAATAATTTTCCTAGGTTATCAAAATATAATGTGAGAAACCTGCAAAAGTAAGCCAGCACTTGAGATAAAAACAATTATCTTCTTCCAGTTTAGAAATAACAGAAGTTTTACTTACACTCACACAGTCACAATCCGTAAAAATATGGCTCAACTCATTCACATAAATAACATTTTAATCTTTAGACATATGTCTATCTCTAGCTTTATTTAAAATAAATCCTAGTTCTCATTTCCTTACAAAGGCACTATATTTCCTTTCTCTAAGATGCCTCTTTTTTCTTTTGCAGTGTAAAAATTGTAACAAATTACTTCAAAATCAATGTCCTGATAGTAGTTTACAATGTGTTTGATAATCCCAAAGGCCAGAAAACTAAAGCAGAAAAATTGGATAAGGGAATTCAATGACATATTTGGTGCTAGGAGCATTATCTAAGCCACAAACTATATAAAAAAAAAAAGGAAAAAAGCCTGAAATTTGCAACTGAGACTTTTTTTAAACTTTCTTTTTTTGAACACATTCTATTTCTGGTTTCATTCTATTTCAGTTTAGATTACTCTTAGGCTGCCTTTTGTCAGTCTGCAGGCACTGCTGAAAAATGGAGATCAGTACCTTTGTCAATGTGAAAAGCACTGACATTTTATGACCAAAAAAAAAAATCGATTAATTAAAAAGAAAAGGATAAAGGTGTATTTTTGAGCTGGGGACCAGGGCTGGGGTGGGGGGTGGGATATACCCTTGGGAAGTAAATACTTGGCCTCCAAACTGAGTAATAACTCATTGCACTGGTGCAAGACAACCCACATGAAAAATAAAAGACATTAAATAGCATCAAGTTTATGTCATGGATACACTAAGATGAATATTCATGCCTAAGCAGGCAATACACTGTATTTGTTTTATCTTTACCAGAATGGGGCCTGTTCAGAAAATAGCCTGTTACTCCTAGATATTGAAAAACCCTTGGTACTTTTCTTCCTTTCATGGAATTTTTCAAGCTCATGGCCTGTGGCACAAGGCTAACATACTTCTGAAGCAACCCTAAGGAAGCTTTTGGACAGCCAAGAAGCTTCCAGTTGAAATGCAGAATGGACTATGATGGGCCAGAGGAGTTTTTCTCAATGCAAGTCTGTGGCAGGAGCAGCTCTGTGTGCATTTGGCCAGTCGATCTCAGACCAGTCTGTGATACATCACAGTGCAGAGACAGAAACCTCCTGGCCTTCATCCAACACTAAAATTCTATGAGGAACCTCAATACTTTGGGTTACTTCATTGAGTTTAACAGAACTGACCTCCTGAACCTTTAAGACATCACTACACACTGTGCCCTAGCTCTCTGGATGCCTACAATGACCTTGGGTGAGTCAGACCTTTCTGAGCAGGAAGTACAAGAATTTGAAGGCATTTTGATGTTCCAACTAGGTAAGCACCTGTGTTACAAACTACATCCACTAAAATTCCATAACCCTTCTTCTAAATTGCAACCCTACCCCATCTCATCAGAGTCAGGGGAAAGAGCAGTAGTTGGCTCTCTCCTGGGCACTGAGTATCAAGGAAAAGTATTCATGTTTCTCATTCTGATTCTGGGAAATATACTTCCATCAACACTATTTTCCAGGGGAAGACATTGACTTCCCTTCTTAGTCCTCAAAGAGGATATTCCTGGGTGTTTCATGGATATAATCAGAAGTCTTGGATTCTGATAAATTCACATACATACCTGTCCTTCTCTCTCTCAAGTAACAGCCTTTGTAGCTCTCAAGGAAATCCCTTTGTACTTACTTTTTTGTATCAGCAGGGGACTTTGCAAGCTACAGCAATCCTACCTTGGACACTGAAGCCAACACTTCAATAATAGTAGTAAAGCAGCATCCTAGGCTTCGTATATAATGTGCTTTTGTGGGTATTTCCTATTGCAATTGTCCACAGTACAGCAACATTTGAAATTGCGAAAAATATGGAACTGAAGTTTATCAACAAAGTCTAAGATGCCACTGAAAGAGACAGCAGCAGAAACAGTGACTCAGGGTTTCTGAGATAGAAACTCCCCAAGCTGCAAACAAAACAAAAAGCAAATCCATCTGACATATGATGATGCAGTGATACACTTGTTTATAAAAATCACAAAATAAACTTGATTGAAATAATATGTTCTATTTCAAATGGCATAGCTCATTTTCACTAAAGTCTAATTTCAAATTATTGCTTCTTTACTGAAATGACCAATCTTTGAAAAGAACAGATATAACAGTAACTTTTACGTTCAGGAGACACATTATTTGATGTGCAAACCAATAATGGGATTTCCTCTGGGTTATACGTGCATCAGAATAAATGTCTCAATTGCAGATGCTGATGGAGAAAGGAAGAGCTGGTCTGCAACACATTGTGGATATATATAAGAGGAATATAGATTTTTATAATCTTATTTTGCCTCTCAAAGCAAAAATTCCTCCTACAGTATAAAACAGGGATGGATTTAGGGGTCTAATGTTTACAATTATCTAGTGAGTCATCTTCTAATATCTATAAATATTTCTCCTTTGTTGATCACATTAGGATGGAGAAATATGGCTTTCTTTTTTTGTCTCTTTTAGCAGTGTAACACCTGTGGAAAGCAAAAAAAATTGATACTGCAGCTGATCATTCACTGAATTCTAGTGCATCAGAAATAGATGAGAGTCAGCACATCTCAAAGAAACTGAGGAACTGGGTGGTTATATCACACAGTGTGGAATCTGTCACTTCCCCCCTGGCCGAGTACAATCACAGCAAGGAAGAATTGCAGTAACAAGCCTTTGTGTTGGATGCACATGTAAAAGCTTTGGGGGTTGACAGTGGTTCTTCCCAAAGGGATTAAAGAAGTATGAGTGATGTCTACAACCTCTATTATCAGATAATTCGTAAGTGTAATAAAGTGGTGACCCAGTTAAACCACATTCCTGTTCCTGGTGTCTCTTTTTTTGTGGTGTCTGAGATAACAGGGAGATTATTTTGGCATCAATTTAATCTAGTTAAATAGCTTTACTGAAGATCTTTATCACTATAAATAATGGAGGTATTTGAAGTATTTGGTTACAATTCTAACTGAAGTTACCCAAAACAATGTCTCTATAGCAATCTTCTTCTGCTGTTCCTCAACTCTGTCTGAAGAAAGTTATGAATGTTTTGATCACTCTTCAGCAGTACCTTAAAGGTACAAAGCCAAACAAACCCCAAAACAACAACAAAACAGTTGCCCAAGTGTCTGATAAACATTTTAAAAATATCCATGGCAGGTAATATCCATGAACATGGTAAAGTGGTGTATTCATTTACTCTTGAGTAACATGAGACGAAGGTGAAAAAAGAAGATATGTAAAAAAGAAAGTAACTGTCTTCTTTTTTCCAAAGCAAAACAAATCAAAAATCCCTAAAATTATTTGGAACTTAACCTCACCTGCTCTGGTGCAGCACAAGTGGATGAAGTGTTAAAAAGTATGAAGCACATCTACCTACTTAGCATATAAATTTTGGGTGAAATGTCTCCTGGTCAGCTGCCTGACCTGAGACATGACTGCATCGTGGCTGGAACACAGGTACCTAGTTGGAATATCTGAGCTGAAGTCAGCATCAGGATTGGATGAGAAACTGATGCTCAGGGGTTGTTTCCTATTTTTTTAAACCTGTGGGAAAAAGCTGTAAGAATTAGACACACGAGATCAGAGCTATTGGGAATTTAGCACAGCAGCAGGGGTTTTCCTTAGCTTTCTGTCACTGAGTGCATGGAGTTCTACAGCATGTGATGCAGGACTGAGGATAAAGAATCATAACATTGACTGTGCAATATGTCCCAAACATCATTAACACAGCTTGCTCAGTTGCAGGGTGGCACAATGCCTGACAGCAGGGTGGTTACTGTGACAGGCTAAGGAGACCTCAGTGATTTTGCTGACTGTATTCTCCTCCTCCTCAAGCAACAATCACAGAATTCTGTAATGTCCCACAATGGAAAACATTACATACAACACCTGCAGACATGGTCTGAAAAAAACTAACTTTCTCGTCTTTTTCACCTATTCTGAAAGAGGAAAGGTGACTGACAACATACATGATACACACAGATCTTCAGTATCCAGGTTGTCTGAACAGCCTTTGCCCCCTTGCCTACAGTACCTCTTCTGTCTATGACCACAGATCTCCTAAAAATCAGGAGGAGTAGCCACTGCACACTATGCACAGTTTTAAACATTTTAACTAGGCAGAGAAGAAACCTATGCACTGTGTTTGGTACAAGTGTACTGTGTCTAGTATGGTTATTTTCCTCATTAATAAAGAAGAACATAAATTTGCTTGCTATGATACCTGTTTCTAGAGGTTTTTTAACTATGTGTTTTTTTATTCAAACCTCAAATAACTTATGGTGTTGAAGACAGGGGGACTTTTAGTCATTTGAGAATTTATTTTAAGGATAATCATGACTTCCAGATAACCCCTCAGAAACCTTCTGAAGACACAATTATTTGACAACAGATAAGCAAATAACTGAACAGAAGGAGGTTAAAAAGAGTCAACAGAACAGACAGATCTTGCTTTATGCAAAGAGCATCTGCTCTCCTCTCTCACACAATTAAGAAGGCTGGAAACAGTATGAGGGAAAAGAGAAAATGTATTGACTGCATATAATAGGAGCCAAGCAAACATGCAGTTAAATACCTAACAACTACAGAAAAGCAATAAACACTTACATTGAACACTTCCTACCTTTTGTAACTGTTGTCACATGCCAGACCTGGTTTGAACACTTCCAACATGATGTCAGAATAAAAAGGTACAAATGAAAATAATGCCAATTTTCTGTTGCCATGAAAGTATGAAAATTAATGTCTGCCCACCTGCTGTTTTAACTGATGTACTAATCTGTCCTTCTCTCGTTTAAGAGCCATTACTTCATCTTGAGTCTTCTTTTTCTTTGAAGCAGACAGCTCAAGCAAGGCAATATTTGCATCTTTTTCACTAATTGCAGCAAGCAAAGCTTCCTGTCTGATAAAATAGAATAAAATTAAAATTGTTACATTCTCATTAAAACAGAACATATACTACTATATCTCACCATGTGAGATGTTTCTTTCAGTCTCTAGGAGGACAATCAACTACCTTCTGAACACTCTAAATAGCAAACCTTGTCAAGTCTAACAAAATCATGAAATAAACAGATTAGCCAAAGAAGTTCTCTTTATAGATTTTCCATTATTCACTTCATAAAATATTTATCTCAGTCTATTTTACTACAATATATCTAAGAATATTTCTGTGAAACTTCTTACTTTTAAAAATCTTTAATATTTATTTTTTTAAATTCACTTTCCCAAATTCTAGAGCATCTTATAGAAATCTTTTGTGATTTATACAAGTCATGAAAACAAATAAAACCAATATATGTTTATAATATCCTGTTAATTTTGTACCCTAGAAACCTCAGTGCAGAAATATCTGGACATCTTCCTCATATTTATTTAAATGTTTTCCTATGGATTTATTATTTTTCATGGTGTCACCACAAAAATATATTTCTAGAAGTAAAATAGAACATCTAGAAAATAAGTTTCTTGATCTATTTGCTCATGAGAAGTTTTTTCCTTTGCAATCTTGAACCCTCAGTCTTCACAAAGCAACCAGAATCTTACAGCACTCAGAAACATACAGGATTACACAAGGAATATCAGGGGCAAAGCATAAATAGTTTGTGAGGACATATGACAAGGGTAATTTTTACAACATGCGCAGATCTTGCAGTATCTTAAACTCTAAAGTGCTCGTGTTGGTAAGGCCATAATCTGTCCTTTAATTTCATAAATAAAAAAATATATTGACCTTCTGCAATGCATTCAATGACAGACTATGACTTATCAGCCAAGAAAAAGCATATAATACCTTTAGGCATCAAATAGCTTTTAGAACAGAATATGTTATGGCCTATGCCTTTTTTCCAGAACTATATAAGATCAATCATTAAAAAATAAACATGGATAAATGAATCATAAATTAACTTTAGGCTCCAACTGCTAATAAATGTATGAATATGGCTCATGAACTTCATACAGTCAAGGTGAGCTAAAAGTTTGGAATTCTCACAGTCCTTTGCTTGCCAGCAAAAATGTCAAGAAAGCTATTTCACTTTTATTTTAAAGTTCCTAATGTATTAATGTAAATATTTATAGGACAATATTTCTGATGGAGTCAAAGAAAAACAACCCATTTATTTTACCCCAAGTTATGCGACATGGATCAATTTTAGGTAAACAGTTGCATTTTATTCATACACTCTAACAGTCTCATTCATTATTCTGTCCTCTTCATTCTAATCACAGTCAAATGATGTTTAAAAGAAAATGCCATAAGACTCCAACAGTCTAATTTAAATTATAGGTATGAATTATTTTAAATAACCAGTATTATACATAAAAAATATCAGGGGCAACTTCCACTAGCCTAGGTTGCTTAGAGCCCCATCCAAGCTGGCCTTGAACACTTCCAGGGATGGGGCAGCCACAGCTTCTCTGGGCAACATGTGCCAGGACCTCACCACCCTCACAGATGTCAGATGTCCTAACCTAAATTCTCTGGCAGAAACAACAGGTATTCTGTTACTTTAAAGCCAAAGAAACAGAAACAGCATATTGTATATATACATAAAATATGTTTTTCCAAATCAAATAAGATTAGGTTGGCTCCCCCACAGTCTTCTGATAGCACTCTGTATTAAAATTACTGAGAAAGGTTAGTCAGAAGTGCTGACAAGGTTCCAGTGGTCTTGCATCAAGAAACATTTTCTTACTTTTAACTTGCATCAGGCAACAATTTTGTTATTATTTTGGACATTATTGAAAATAGGTTTCATAACGTTCCTCTGGTTTTGAGGATATGCAGGGAAAAGATTTGCCCTGTCTGTAATTAACCCCAGTGGGATTAAATACTAATCTTTAAATAATGGTAGTCATTGCTGTAAAATAGGTAAACAGCAAAATATAAATAAATCTGTTTATACCATAATAATCATTGCAGAGATATACTTATTTAGTATCTGAAGGTAAACAAGTCATCACAAACTCAAATCACTTACAATGAACACAGGTAAAGAAATATACATCTCAGAAATTCCAAGGTTTTAAAATATAGTTAGATTCACTCAAGCTATGTCAGAACTCCATGCCCGCCAGACCCAATATAATGTCTGCTCTCTAATAGCAAATTTCACAGTGAATACTTGCCATCTGTGAGGTTTTTAATGATATATAGTTATTTAATTAGGAGTAACACATATTAGAGCTGTAAAAAGCCAAAAATAGAATGAAAGGTTTAAATTAAGTTGAAAACTCTATGAAGCTATTCTGAAGTTTTACTTCTCTGAGGTTTGCTTCTCCTCTGCCTCAAAAATTGGCAGCAAAAACACAAACCTGACTAGTGAGTAAGAAGAGTCAGAACTTCTTTGGTATCATTTATTATCAAATAAATGATATTTGGTATCAAATTATTTGGTATCATTTCAACATCTGATAACAGTATTCACTTGCATCCATATTTTTTGTATTGCCAGCCAAAATGATCACACATTCCTGTGGTCACAACTGCTCAACCGTACAACACTCTCTACCTCTACTTTAAAGTAGCAGATGAGGTGAAACCTTCCATGGGACAGGAGAGCCAGCCAACAGGCTTTGAAAAATCTGCACTCTGGATTCTGCAGTCCCAAACCCACAAAATTCTGCAGAGCCAAGCATGCACCTTCTCAGCTGATGGGGATTTTCCTATCTTGGGAAAACATGCAACCAAACACTTAATTCCAGGAAATAACGACTCATATCAAACACTTCCAGGAAATAACGGTTCATAGTCATGTGAAATAGCTGCTGTCATATGACACCACGAGTGCTCCTCTGAGACACTCTGAGATTTGAATCAAACCCACAGCACACACGGGTTTGAACCGGCCCCCACGAAATTATTGCCAATATATTTTTTAATTCTTATCTTTATAGTTAATTTAAGTGGAGCTGAGAGGCTTTAAACCCGTGCACGTTGAGACAAAACTATGCAAGAGTGCAAGGATGGGGATTTCTACTCAAATCCTTGCAGGGCAACGTGGAATGACGAATACATCACTACAAACTCACACTGCCAGCACTCCTGAAGCCACCCAAATGTGAGCCAGCTTCAGCCCAGAAGCTGTAAAGCCTCATTTATCTAAGAGACAAGGTGTTTTAGCTTGGGCACCGTGCCACACAACGTGCTGATGGCTTCCAGACTGAACTGGCTCACACACAGCCTGCAGAGCGCGGGCAGAGCAAGCCTGCACCTGTCTGCACAGACACACTCCTGGGATATGTCGGCACATTAGCTGTGTCTATTAGCATGGATAATCTGAACAGTAATAACCTCAAATATATAATCCAGTGGCATTTAACCAGGCAGCTGGGTTAGCAGGAGTTCAGCAAAGCAGGACTGTGGACTCTTACCAAACGACACACGTTGGTTGCTTACATCCTTATTAAACTACTTCTGTACAGCAGGAAGACAGAGAAACCCAACAGTTCTTATTAACATTTTTCAGAGTACAAGACAAAGATGTTGTGACAGAGCACCTAAGCAAACTGAAGTGTTGTCCTTTACTTCTGCACGGGCTAGCACCCAGCCTCCACTAAGTCTCTGGAACACAGAAGTTGAAAAATACCCTGCCCGTGCTAGTAAGGCATTGTAAGTGAAGGGATCCAAGCATTTATCAAACTGCCTCTCAGGACAGACTGGGGTCTCTAGATTATCACATCCCAGTTATCACATATTGCCCACGAGTTTACCCACATCTACCCACATCTTACCCACATTGCCAAGCTACCCTGTCATCACACTTCAAGTTTCCTATGGAAGAACAAAACCATGAACAGCAGCAATTTATTTTAGCTATCCAGTGACCCTGCTAAAAAAATAACATCACCGGTTTTGCAGGAAACATTTGAAATGACATTATCTGACCATTAGCAATATGGTTAAGATGCCAGCAAAGCAGCTGACAATGATTTTCTCACAAACATGATGTAAACTTTATTCAAAAATGTGAACTGGTGGCAAGGTTTTCCTCTAAATCTCTCAGGTGGGTAATACACTTCTACTTTGCTGCTAGAAAATGAAACTCATCATGTGTTTCAGTGTAAGAATTTTTGAAAATCAAGACCTGAACTGGCACCAAGAACAACACACAGTCCAACATATTCTCCAGCTAACATGCCTAAGAGTGTAAGCATAATTTATAATTTCTAATTATCTACTGTGTCAGGGAAAAAAAATTACTATCCAAATACAGTTCTATAGAGATGTTATCACTATTTGCAGCCAAAATGTCTCCTTATTGTTTAATAAATTATGGCAATAAAATACATTTTAAAATAATTTATTAGAGCAGTGGATTAAATGACATTCTTTAACAGTAATATTTATAAAGAGTAATCCCTTTTGCTATTAGTAGTTTTTCCTCTCTTTTTTTGGCAAACTAATCTGTTATACAAATAACAGCGTAGTACTTTTAACACCAAAAAAAAAATCACTCTAACTTTACAGGGTAAAATTAAGTAAACTCTCAGACTAAAAAAATACATAATTAAACCTAAAAGCATTTGCTCCACATTGTTAATTATTCTGTACATTTTCCTCAGAACTACATAAAGTCATTCCTAGAATTCTCCACTTACATATCCTCCACTATAATATGTTGCTCTTTCTAAAGAGGAGAGGGAGAACTTTTCCCTGAAAAAGCAAAACTGATGAAATTAAACTTCTCTCCCTGGCAAAGACTGACAACAACCACAGCAATCTACTCCCTCATGCAAGTCTCCTTAATACAGGACAGTGAATGGAACAGTCACAGCTGAGAGCTGGGCTTAAGATCCTAATGTTCCCAGTAAGAAGTACCAAGAAAATGTGCACAAATATTTTGCTATACTTAATGTCACTTCAGACTAAAATACAAAATAACAGACAAAAGAAACACTCCCTTCCTAATGGGCAGGAATTAATTTATTTACACAAGTTGTATTCTATGCAAAACCATTCAGGATTCCAGTCTGTGCAATGTTTTCATTAACTACATGAATGATGGACTAGAAAATCTACTTATTACATTTCAATGAGGCTTGAGAATGGGAGGATTTTCAAGTGCCATGAAGAGAGGAATAAAAATGTCATTACAAACCAAAGACGCTGTCTAGAAAACTAAGGAGAAACTCCATATTAAGGATCTGTTGTGAATAAGGCAAATATCACACTGAGAAGTATAAACAAAAATAGATTGCAAGGCAGAAGTCAGTCTTTTGATCTACATGAAAGAACTGAAATAATGAATCCAACACTCCAAGAAAAATGTGGAAAGAAGCAGTTAGAGAAATGACTGACAAGAAAACGTTGGGAAAAACTACAATAGTCTATGAGTGGCAACAGCATAAAGAGAACATAAAATGCTATGTCAAATTATAATAGAAGTTTTTTTTTCTATATTCATTCACACAGAACAAGAAATAATGTCCATAAATTGAAGAAGAAAGCTGTGTTGTTTTCCCTCCTAATATCAAGCCAAGGTATAACGATAATGGCAGGCTAAGTATCAATAGCAACTGAGTGCCAGAGGCTGAGGAAAGATGGCCACTGACAGTGGAAGCCTTTTTGAGCATTTTAGGCAAATATCTCTTAGAAATGACCTGGGTATAGTTGATCTTACTGCAAGACACAACTTTACCAGCAACCCAATGGTTCAATGTTTTAAAAAAGATTTATTCTGTCTCAAGACAGTAGTCCTTGGAGTTAATGCCATGCTTTATCTGCTTCCATCATATGCTTGCCAACCTTCCTACAATCTGAAGGAAAGACCTCTCACAGTTAAGTTTCTAAATCTGCAGTAAGAAGGAACAATACAGTTTCCTGTGAAAGATTCCATTATAACAATTGCACATAAGAATAACTTTATACTGTGTAGGCCATTCCTCAGTGATAGTGAAATACAGACATGCCTTTCCTTGGAGGATTGATCAACTATTAATCTGACAACAGAGGTGGCTTTTAGACAAACAAAAAAATAAAATAAATGTTTTAGTGAAGTCACTGGAAGTAGTGCTAAGGAACAATCTGAACTAAATAAAAGTACCATACGTAGGATTAGAGAAAGTAGATGATATCAAAGCAACTCAATTATAAACATTACCTAACACCTGAAAAATGCAATCTTATGGATCTCTAGCAATACAGACACAGAGTATGCATTTGTGAAAGCATCTGTCCTAGAGTGAAAAAAATTACTTAATATGAAAAGGAAGTCTTAGCATACTAGAAGGGAAGATAAGATAATGCAAGAAGAAATAAATCCATGAAAGTCTCCATTGAATGCCAAACTGAAAAAGTATATTGTATACAGTATTTTATCAAACTTCAGCCTAAACAAATGTCAAATGGAATAATTTCTTTAACAAATATGGGCAACAACTCAGAAAAAAGGGTTGCTCACTAGCATATATTTAGTCAAGATTAACTAAGGATAAAAAAATGTACTAAGAACAGATTTAATAACCCTAAGCTGTCATTCAGCTTGTAGGAGGCATTCAAGATACAGCTAATAAAACACAAAAAAATGGTTCCAACCACCCACAAAAAAATCTCAGTAGTATAAAACACTGCAGGATGACCATAAGATAAATGCTTTCTTTTGAGAGCTGCCTTGCAGTTAACCTTCTTAAAGAGTCTCCCAGAAACCTCTAATCATAATACATTGCATTGCCACTTATCACAGTCAATTTAGAAGTGAGCTCTGTAAACACTCCTGCCTTACTCCCCACCTCTGTTAGTCTAAGAATAATTTTTTGAGCTTTAATAAAAGAACTCATGACAACTTTCTGGGAGGTGGAGTGATTTCTTAGAAACAGTCCAATTGTAATCTAACAGAATTCCAAGATTAAGATTTATAGAAACAAGACCTTCTAAGAAGAACTTTTACTGCCTTTACTACTTAAGCTGTTCTCCACAAAATACAGAAATGTAACTTAAAAAGTCACTATTAAAGTTAAATCAAGTCAGAAATGTTTGAACTAATGATATACAGTAGAGTACTCAACCAGCTTCTTACATGCTAATCGTACTGCAGGAGAAAAAAAAAACAGCTCAATCAACTTTTTCCCTTTAATTATTGTTTTCTTTCCCTCATGACCCCCAGTATTCAACCTTAGGTTCAGTAGGAGGTGACTAGAGATAGACGGTGATGAGAGATCCTGTTTGAAACAGCTTCTCTCTGTCACTCCTAAAGCAAATAAATGGTTTGTTAAAACATGCTGTTAATCCATTATGGATGTGTATGCATCTCAGAAAATAAACTTCAGAATATTATTGGTATTTTAAAGCTTTTTCTTTAAAAACAAGGCATAGTGATCATACACATGAAATTTAAAATCTGTATATTCAACAACAGAGTTGTAAGTCTAAGTTAGCACTGTGACACAGACATGTAAATTCAGTCACTATTGATTTTCAAAGATTATCCTAAAATTGTATGTTTGAGGTTGACAGAAAATTTATCTCTCCAATTGCTTTACAAAAGGATATTTATAGCTTACTTCTTTTGAATGAATATTTATTTTGCACTGCATTCAAAGAACAAACTCTTCTGAAATACTTCCAGAAGAAAAAAACCAGCATGAAATAGGGGTTGTCCTGGTTCCCTTAACAGCAAACACAGAGAACTACTGATGCTCCACAGCCCAAACACACCAAGGAGCAGAGGGGACTGCCCCCTTAAGTGTGGGACACAAAGAGGGGGTGCCTGCTCTTACACACCCCAGTCCACCACTCTGACCCCACCAGGCACTTTTCCTCATATTATCTGAGTATCAAACCTTGAATTTTCCGTCTGATCAAGTCTTCTGCTGGAAACAGGTGTGAAGATGAAATGTCAATGCTTACACTATGTGAGACAAACAAACAGTCTCTATATTACACCTGAATTACATGTATATCTTCATTAGGCTACAATCAAGAAGAAACAGGAAGATGCATCTGTGCCTAATGTGAAATTTCAGAGTAAATGGAAATAAGGAGAAGAGAGGACCTGATTCTGAATAATCATGTAAGAGTTTCTTGAAAAAGCAGCTTCCTTACCAATTTGTCCTTTTCCTCCAGTTTACCTGCCACAGTTCATTACTCCCATAATCACACCTCTACTTACATCTCCCAGTAACTGTATTGTCTTTACATTCGCAATTGCAAATTATTCCCTTTTTTCCTCCTTAACATCAATTTGCTATGTGCATAGAGGTCTCTTGTTAAGCAAACAAAAATAATCCAGATTTTAAAAGGCAAAGAAAGAACTTCACACCCAACTTTTGGGGCTAATTTTCAAGCAAGAAGTAGGCACTCAACTGCCCTTTGAATTCTCGGAACTTTTTCAAGCCCTATAACATTGCACTTCTGATGTCTCGATAATTTATGTTTTTAAAATGACAGATAAGTAAAACAGATCCCTCAGAAAAGACACTGAGAAAGCAATTACATCATAGTTTCATAGATCATGCTTCAATGACCACTGCACTCTCATTTCATTCAAACAGGCAGCACTGCTCACACACGAGGAGATGTAACAAGCTTCAGACTGTGTGAGAAATGCAGAGGAAAAAAAAAAATCACAGTCCTGCAAAGCACAGCAGAATAAGTTAGGAGATGACAATTATTCCTGGGTTTTGCAGCTTTTTACTAGAACTGTTCCCCACGATTCTCCATAGCAGTGACACCCATACTTGGTTAAAATACCTCTGCCTGTTTTATGAGATAGCCCGACGTGGTGCAGAAATGGGAACTGCTGGGAAGAAGAACAATGGGATGTGAATGCACGGGATTGTGTTACAGCACAACATGGCACTGCACAGGGTCCACCTAAGTTAAACAGGAAAACAAAACTATAGGTAATCTGTCATTGTCAGCCCCCTCATCCTTCAACACCGCTTTTTGTGTTTATAGAAGACAAAGATAAAAGTACTTTGCAGGAGGAATGGTTTGATCTTTAGAATATAGTTCTTGGTAATGTTTTTGAACTGCCAAATAAAGGTTTAAGCTTGGAAAAAAAGTTACTATTAAGAGTTACTCCTGCTTTAATGAATTTACAAGGAATTCAAAGTAATTGAGTTAAAGACATACAAAACTGAGATGCAGAAAGAGAATATTAAAAAAACCCAACCTTTTCATTTATTAGTTTTTGTTAATTGTAATCTGTCCTTAATTTTGAGTTGACAATATATTCCAAACAACCATTAGTTACAAAGTAGATGGTTATGATAAAGAATGAGTGGGGCTTTCTTTCAACTTTTAATAAATGCTGATCAACAAAATTATCCACACAAATAAAAATGTATAAAAATCTATTTTCTCCCTTTCCATCGGAAATTTAAGAAAAAGATTGATCTGATTTTGAAAAAAGTAACTTAAGGTCCTCCTTCTAATTTCCATAATGCTACAAAGAGCTGGCCTTTGAACATGTTTAACAAAGCTCATAAATCCAACGTAGATCAACTGAACCTGAAAACATATCATAAAGAGTTATCAACTCTACTTTGAATTAAAATATAGAAACCAGTATGAATATGTATTAGAATGTATGCCTTG
Organism: Manacus vitellinus; assembly: GCF_001715985.3. NCBI lineage: Eukaryota > Metazoa > Chordata > Aves > Passeriformes > Pipridae > Manacus > Manacus vitellinus. Next base: position 13,321,511 of record NW_021939063.1, on the reverse strand, counting down.
ATCTTTACACTATATTAGAAGGCAATTTTGATAAATAAAACTGCCTGAATACTTATGATTAACAAAATGCACTCTCTTGGCAGTGTGTAATTCATATTTGATGACTGATTTGAGGGCACAGTTTAAATGTTCACTTACTAAATACAGTGTCAGACCAGTGTAAACCAGCATCATATCATTTCCACTAGTCACAAATATATGTCAGAGTACAACTCTGTATGTTAACTTTAAACTAAGAAACTCCTTCGAGCTTTGAACAAAGAAACACACACCCAACACATGCACATATCCCAAACAGGCTGACAGTTTTAACATTTCAACTATTTTAATTTAGATCTGTGAAGTCAGAAACATCATTACCATTATTAACATGATGACATCCATTACTTATTGCTACACTGTATGTGTAAAAAGTTACAAAGCTTAATTTGATAGGTACAGGAAATCCTACAAATTATTACAATTCACTATGTTTATTTGCTAAAAATATGTTTTTGTTAAACTTGCCTAGTTGATAAGGTATTCCTAAGTACAGAATAAACTTAAACATACTGTTCCTGACAATTTCATCATATCAAAAAAAGTAGTTAAGCATCTCATTAAAGAAGATATTTCTTCTCAAATTAGCAGGCCACCACTCCTTTAGGTGTGGGATGTCTAGAAACCTAAGTGTCTAAGGCCATTTTATCAGAGAATATTTATTCAAATACCACCACCATCATTTTAGTGAAAAAAACCAACTTCCTTTTTAATAAAATACTGCACCTCCAAAATACAGCATATGAAATTAATAACTGTAAAATAGAGAAGTATCAGTAAAGACAAAGAAAGCCCAGAGTAGGCACAAGATATTTTACATGGAAGGAAAGGGGAAATTAGCAGCACACGAATATTTCTCTAATTAGTATCTTAAAAGATTGGGAAAGAAGGAGATAGGATACCACATGATGTTATTTAATTATATGACTTCCCTGCTAATGGAGCTATTCACAAGCATTGCCAGAAGCATGAAGACCCTCATATGATTCAACTTTGCATAAAGAAGTTTGCTCATTGATCTTCTTTGGTGGGTTAACTGTTTCAAAATTTGTTTCAGACTAAGGAAACATTTAAAAAAAATGCATATGTACAGTCTTAGAGCTCTAAAATAATCTGCATTGGCTCACAGTGAACAACAGTTTGTTCTGACTTTCTCAAAGCTGACAAGAGGCATAAGTATATCCCTGAACAGTATCAGAGAGAAGGTATAGAGCACAGCAAGACAGAGGTCTGAATGACAACAAGGAATAATCACAGTAGAAATAACAGTACTTAGATACTTTTAAGAAAGTTCCACAATTAATTGTAGCATGTTTAGTCTTGATAAACAATTAACTTCTTACACATTGTACTAGACAAACAGGACTAACACACAGAGTTCTCTATTGATTTGAATAATATTTCTGACAGTCTTTAGCAAAACCTCTAAAATCGAAGGACTTTTATTTAGGGCAAAAAAAATGTTTGCTTTTGTGCTAAGATCAAATTAGGTCAAATTTTACTACAAAACTGGATAATAAAATTACTTAATCTGTAGTACTACGGTGACTACTGAAAATCAGTATTCGATGATACTTTTTAAACTGTTAAAATCTGTAAACTAGAACTAAAAGACCATATGACTCTTACTGTTAGTTGGGTAGGTCAACCAAACTGGTTTTCCTTTCTTGTCAATGATTTAACTATCAGCTCTTTCCACAGCTAGAACACTCCATGCTCAAGCTGTCCAGCCAGGTCTGTGTCAGAAGGCAACTGGTCATGACCCTTCTTGGGAAAAGAGGGTATTTATTAAGGCTTTTTCTGAAGCAGCTACCAAACCTTCAAGGTGGAACAGAGAAAGATGCCACAGCAGGGAGCTGGGGGGCAGCTGGCACAGACATCCAGATTAGAGGCAGGTGGGCAGGGACAGACAGGACTTTTGAGGAACCAGTGGGAACTGGACAGAGTCACTGAGGCAGCTGGAAAAGGGACACATCTGCAGGGGAGGAGTTATATCGAGATTTTATTCCTGCTGAGGCATTCCTAGCCTTTCCCTCATCTTTGAGGAATACTTAGGGGCAAAAAAATATAGATCCATGTCCAAGCTATGACCAAGCTGTGGCCCTGTCACAGGACATCACACTTATGTGTGTAGCCATTCAGTCATTCTCCATCAACCACGGGATCTAAGATCCATCCAGATGCACAAAGCTGAGTTTACCCCCCAGTCAGACACATCTATGCCAGCAATGCATGCACTGCTCTGATCTTCAAAGTGACATGGGAATAACTAGACCATCTATAGTGGTCTTGTGCATATTTTCAAATATTTTCTTTCTGATGAGGAATGCAGCATGTTTCTTCTCAGTCTTTCTGCTTTTATCTTATGGAAAACTACAGGAGTCGGCAATGTTTTCCTCCCACCTCATTGTATCTGCAAGTTCTGCAAGCTCCCCTCCTCACTGTATCTCTCTAATTTGGAGGACACAAATCACTTTTCTTCTAGAAACAATGTTGAGTCTGGTGAGCAAAGGTAGGGCATGAGAAAACACAGAGGAATAATCTGAAAACCCATCAATAATGAAAAAAAAATCAAAATACTTGCAAAAATACAACTCAAAAATACTGCCTAGATGTTATTTTGCAAACTTTTGATGGCTGTATCTTAGCAAAATATACAGATCTGTTGCAGAACACTGGGTGAAGTCATGTTTATGGTCTTACCAAAATTTAAGAACTTTAAAGAAGTCAACAAAACTACAGAAGGCTTAGTATTTGGCAGCCTAGTTACTTAAACCTGTACTGCATGTTACAAAAGCAGAGGATAAAATATTCAATTAAAGAAACACAATCAGAAGGAACTGAAAGGATCAAAATGGATTATCACTGGAAATCCTAATGCTTGGATCAGGATAAATGACACTTCCGGGCAAAGAGGAAGTGAAGCTATGATAGTACACTTGAATTTTAACAGAAACATATATTTCATAATTTAAATTAACATTACAGTGGAAAAATAAAAGCACAGCTTAGAAGCATCATGCAGAATGTAAATAATTTCAACTTTCAAATCTCTTTTTCAAATCTGACATTCAACAATCATGAAAAACTTTATCCTACAAAATTTAAACTAAAGGCAAAAAAAGGAAAAGCAATGCAGGTTTCAACACTAAAAACTGGAAAATGCTTGATACAGGTCATATAGTAAATTCATACAACCGGGTTTCCCCTAGGATAGTCCTACAAGAGGTATGTTTGCAAGCACGATAGAATCAATCAAGATTAGTAAAGTGAAAACCTACAAATTTGTTCCAAAACCTAAGACATGGACTGTACATCTAATGAAAATCAATAGTGCTTTTGGAAAAATAACCACCAGCCAACTCAAACAAAAAAAACTTCCTTAGAATCAAATAGAGGACACATTCTGGGGCCTCTGCATGTCCATGGATGATTTGATTTTTCTTTTAACTATGTACAACATTGTACATTTACTGCAACCTTGGATGAGCTCTGGAACCCAAGACAACAGAAAAATAAGATGTTTCTAAGCAGGATTTTGAACATTACCTGAATCAACAGCACATCTGGAAAGAATTGTGACAGAATGAGCCTAAGAAGGAGTTGCTATGGAAAATGCTCTCTTACATTGCTATCCGGGTGGCCTTGTGACTCACACAAATAATGGGATCCATTTTAAGAAGATCTGTCTCTAGAAGGAGGAATGCTAATAGAACTAAGTGCCATTGCTGTGAGAAATGAAACAACAGCTGTTAATTTGTGCAATTAGCAGAGATTCAGTACAGGTGGTAAGAAATAACAGAACCTCAGCTGCTCAAAGAAGCCAGAACTAACCAAATCAAAGTCTACACACAAAGCAGGTGTAGCCTTTTTTTCCTGTTGCACAAAAGGGAACGAATCAGTCACTACAACTCAACTCTGCAGGCACCTATGCTGTTAAATTGCTGTCCAACACAAAAGAAAATGCATGAGCTCAAAATACAACAAAGATGTGAAATACTCTAGAAATTATTTTAAAGTGTAGGAGAACCACGTTAGCTGGCTAGAACAATATTTCCCCAAATAAAAAAATAACACAAAAACTGTCAGAAAGATGCAGAAAGAGAGAATGCAACATTATCCTTTCTGGACTAGAAGATTAAGCAAAATGAAAAATTCAGGTAAGGATCAGGTGCTAAGAAATTTTATCTATGTCTGCCTTATTTTTTCTGAGTAAGCCATACAAGCTATTATTGTATTCATTAACAAACCCTGTGATGTAACAGTAGAAAACAATGTTTTAGTTAATGAAGGATTCAGATATTTTTAAAAGTAGGAAACAGAGTGTAAAAATCTAATAAATACAATATTTAAAAAAATTAAAACTACATTCAAGTATTAAAGACCTGGCAAAGACATAATTGATTTGGGTTTTCTGCTCATTTTAAACCTACTATGTGAATATACTGCTCATGGTTCCACAGTTAAGGCTGACTTAAGCTTATCCTTAAGGCAGAGTCTCATTACTCAAGTACAAAAGAACAAAGTATGTTTCTCCCCAAATTACTTCCATGCTTCTTAACATTAGTGGAAGTTACTTTGTAATGAACAATTACTAACAGCTACAGTTGTTTGGGAGGAACAGAGGCTGACATATTCAGTTCACGTTTTCAGGAAGCAGAGTAGCTTGAAGCAAGAGACCTGAAAAACAAGGAACTTATCATATCAGCTCTGACTACCTATGTGAAAAGTAAATCCATGCAGGGTATGGGAACATATTTTCACATATGTTGATGATACCTCCAAAATATGTTTTCTAAGAAGTCACTATCTCAGCCACTCATATAACAGAGAAAATTACTTGTTCTTCTCTGCAATCAATAGAGTGGATAAGGCAAATGCACACTATGACAAAAGGAAGAACTGCAAATAGGTATTTCCTAATTTTTTTCAACAGTTAGAATAACTATTACTGGTTATAATCAAATCCTGTGGTGTTAGCCAGTGAAATTTTGATGGATCTGGAGTGATAAATTGAGAGTAATTTTTTAAGTCTTTCCATTCAAATGTAATCTAAGTCACTAGTTGCCAACATTTTTGCAGCTGAAAATCTCTTAAGGAGTAATGTTCCACGGAGTGATCCAACTTGACATCCTTCCTGTTCACAACCCTGGGCTGTTACCACCTGTCTTCTGTCTTAGCAGGTACTGTTGCCACTTCCACTTAATCTCAGGACACACAGTACTTCTGCATCCTGCAGTTGTACCAGCCTTGTCCCTTAGCCAGAACTGGCTTAAAATCTCTGCCCCACACCCCCCAGCATCTCCAGTCCCAGACAGCTGACACACAGACAGATGGACAAACTGGATAAATCTAAAACCTACCTGGCAGAGCTTATCTGTGCAGTTTATTCTGTGCAACACTTCATCATTAAATTTATACCATTACCTGGTAACTGAACCACTAAGTCACAGTACAGTAAAATGAATAAATCAGAGCACAATCAAAACCAGCTGAAAACAGTACCCAAAGTTCAATGTTGTACTTAAAAATGACCAATTCTTGAACAGGGAGATGGACTGTGCCCCCAACTCCTTTCCAAAAACAGCTTAAATTCCTCAAAGGACCTAAGCATATGCTTGTACTATTGAGAGAGGCCTCAGTTTTTTAAGTAATAGAATAGAGCCTCGACAACTATGACTATTTCCAAGTCAGCAAAGAAAGGATTACTGACACAATGGCTCCTGCACCTCACTGGCAAATTGTTAAAGATGTTGATAAAATGTGCTAGTTAAAAAGCTGTGGCGTTCATTTTCTAAAGATGAATCTAATACTAATCACCTTACAATAATGTATTCCAGCAGCAAAACCTCAGCTGCTGCAGGAGAGCAGAGAAGCAGATGTATGTCAGCTACCAAAAGAACAAACAGCATTTACCAACGTTTACCAACTCACAGATCAATTTTTAGTTATCAGCTTCAAGGTAGGCTACTTAAAACTCTGTTCTTTAACATAAAAATACAATCCCAACAAATTGCAATTTATTTCACACTGTACATGGGACAATATGTGTCTACGTATTCTTAAAAAAGCTGTAACTTCAGCCTAATAATTAAATAAAAATGAAGTTTTTGAAAAACATTCAAAATATCCCACAGATCCCTTTTGTACAGAAACTGAAATGGTGAGAACCCTACAAAGGGTCATGAAACTCTTGGACTGGGTAAATATTGCTTATTCCAATCAGCTAAGATCACTTTTTAGTAAATAGTAGTCAAGAAAATATTTTAAGTAAATCTCATTAGCCATAGACTGTGTCACTACCCAGCAAGAATTCACATCTTCCAGGTATTGCACGATTATAGCCCACAGTAAAGAAGATAAACATAACCATACCTCTCAGGTCAACATCTCCTGACAGAGCAGAATGTCAGACTAAAACATAAAGCAAGAGAGCTTGCTGGCAGGTTTTAGAGCAACCAGGTAACACTCACACATGAGAATCAGAAGTCCTTTGCTCCTTGCTTGATGTACCACCGGCCCACAGACTTGAGATAACTCTCATCTGCACCTCTCTAGCCCAAACCATAGCAAAGCATGAGCTAATCTAGTTCAGCAGAGCCTGAGGTAAGGATTAAGTTTCATATTGCTCCTGCCAGGAATCCCCAGAAAAATTATCAGAATGTGTCTTCTGAGGACAATAAAATAGAGATATTGAGAATTCCAGGCCTGGTCTTTTCCTATTCAATACAGACAAGAAATAGTATAGCTAACTAAACCACAGCAACCCTCTAGAGCAAACAAAATCCAGCTGCTAGATTTGGTCCAAGTCTAATACCAAAAAGGGACCCCAAGGACTCCAGTCCTCACAAGGTCACCATGTGGTATTGATTGGACTAATGTGCCTTTCCAAGCACCTTTCTTTGTCAAAGACTCTTGGTTCCCTGTGCTACATCTAGACTGCACAGCTGGCGCACATTATTCCTCAGCTCATCCAGATTGGAGGCCTGGTTTTAACAAGGTCTCAGGATCAGAAGGCACAGCAATTCTCTTCCATCTCATATTCTAGAGTTTCCTTCCTGTGAAAGTTAAGTATAAAGGTGAGTTGATGGGATTACACACAGATCTTACCCTGCCATACTTCAGAGGTATTCTCCATTCTCATGCTTTCAGCACTGTCCATCAACAAGAGACTCTCTTTGAGAAGTGCAAAGCTCTATTTAAAGAAAACATGTATTTTGAGGTGCCAAAGCAAAAGACCACATGCGTCCAATTCATCCTCGTTCTGGCTTTGTTCATCCCTTGCAGACTCTCCATAGAAGTTACACCTCATATGAAACTGGGAGGGCCCTGTGTCCAACAACAGATACTCTCCTACAGAGAAGGCCTCGGTTTGGATTTGATCAGTTTAAATGAAAAATACAGCCAGCCTGTCAAGGGCATCTGACTGCAGAAAGCCTAGGGATTGTGGAATTTTGGCCATGGACCAGGGTCAATTTGGCAATGTCAGGGTCAGAGCTTAGGTGTGAACCAATGCAGTCCTAAGAAAGTCAAGTGGTTGCTTCAGATCAGCCTCACCATGAGCATTATCATCTTCTAGAGTCCTTCCCTGATTTCTTTTGCATGGTGGTATGACATGGGCCTAAATTAGACACTGGAATAACCAGAATGTCTGTATTATAATCATCAGGAAAAAGTGAACTCAATGGTTAAAGGAAAAAAAATCACTGTTCCAGCTACCAATAACATCTGTCTAAAAATGGACTGTACTACATACATAACAAATTGGTATCTTCAGTCCAACTCACAGTACTTTTACTTTCCAAATACTAATGTCACTAGTAAATGTTTACACATCATATCTCAATCAACAAAGACAACATGGTAAGTGATTACAAATCTCTCAAACATGGCTTCCATTCTCTCCCAGTGTATATTTGGCCAAACTTTCTGCACACATTTGGTGTTATTCAGTTTTATTCTTTCTTACTGTTTAAAACGTTTTAAATCTGAGGAAAATTAAGTCAGAAAATTTATAGGCATTCATAAAATATGCAAATCCACAAAGGGAACAAAATTTAAAGCAAGGATGAAGGATCTGATGACAATTACGTTGAAAGTGTTAATTACAACCCAAACCAAGGACTTCTGTAAGCTGCAAATTTATAGTTCTTTAGAAATGATGAGATTCACAACTGCAGTAGTGAAAATATTAATGCTTCTGTAAACTCCAAGCTCAAGTATAAAGTAGATATGTAATCTTCAACTCCCTAAACACTCCAATTTGGCCACTAAAGATGCTGTTTTACATTTCCAAACATTTTCCCCTGTCACTACTTTTTATACTTCAGTTCTCAGGTTGTAAGTATTTGTTACTTGCAAAGCAACTCCTTTTGAACGCAGAATCATGGGAGGCATTTGTTACTAACTGCTAATGCAGCCTGCCAAACAAAAACTCCCTGCTGGTGACATGACCACCTAGTGACCTCTAAAAATGTTTTAACAATGTGAAAAATATCTCCCTCTCGTAGGAAACAGCAATTTTTTAAATTAAATGTACATTGAATGTTCGCTTACATACAGATAAATGGTATTCAGAGTCACCTTCTCTGTTTCCAATTTCAATCTTTTGAAACCCAGCCCAAACCTAAATAAATAAACGTTGATACTAAGAGGAAACTAAGAGCTCAAGAGCCTTGTGATTTCACAAACAGCTTTTTTCCATTTTCTAAAATCTAAACTTCAAGCCAGACATAGAACAGGTAATGAAAAGAAACAAGTTTGGCAGCTCCTATGTGGGTCTAAACTGAAAATATGTCAGGCAAAAATAAGTGGCTATAATTTGGCAGATTTAAAGTCTTTAAAAGTCTGCAGCTTGCTAGACTGATTTTTTTGTTTTAGTATGTAAAATTTGCAAATTGAAACACTATAACTGTGTTGAAAAGTTACTGTTACATAATGCCACCATAATCAAGCTTTTAAACATCATTTTACCACTACCTATCCCTTATGCAATAGTATCCCAAAAAGAAAAATATCTACTTATATGATAATGAACTTCTAATACTTCAATATGCTATATTTCTTTAATAGTCTATGAGATTTTTTTATTTTCAAGTTACCAGGACATTGACAGCTTTTAAAGCAAACACTTTTTGTATCTCATTCATTTATTTTTTCTTATTTAGAAGACACTGGATTAGAAAATAATGCTACCTGACACCTTTTTAACAAAATACAGGTTTCTGGAATATTAACCTGTAATTACTCCAGATCATTCATAAAGAACGAATGTGCCAATCTCACCCCATCAACATTTATGATTTTTACTAAGAATAATGAACTAGCTAAGGTACAAGTCTTGAATCTCTCTCCTGCTCAGAACTCTCTGGCCCTCTGATCCAGGAGTGTATCAGGTCAAAATAGGCTTAGCAGGCTCATGCCACAGGACTGAAAAAAGTCACAGCTCCTTCCATGCCATTGACACAACTGAATGTAGCTTCAAGAGTGCCACAGAAACTAAAGGACTTCAGTCCTATTAAAAAAAACCCACCATTATCACCTTCTCTCATACTTAGGCTTTGAATGAAAAGTCAGAAAAGCTGAGATAATAGAGATGAAAAGCTGAAATAGTGACATCACAAAAAGAATTACCCATGGATTTTGAACACGTTGAGTGAAGTCCACGTTAACATCAACGTGCTACATCAATGCACAAGGGCATGGACTTGCTAAGATGTAAGGTTTCAAGTATGGCTTTCAAGACCTTTATGGTGCACTAATTAGCAGTCACATTCACTATCAAGCGTGGATTTAGTGAATATCTTTATCTAGATAAAGAACATTTTGTCTAGATAAAATTCTATTTCTGCATATAACACAATCAGCACGTTTTATACACAGCTAGCGTGTGTAGCTACTAACAGCTTTTGGGTGAAGTACTCCTACAAGGAGTTCCAAAAACTTACTCATCTAAACCTTTTTCACAAGCTGCAGTGTATGTCTGCTTGAGTCTTCCTTTGTTCCAAAGGGAAAAAAGTGTTATTTACTCTGCTATAATTGCAGAAACCGTCAAAAAGTAAAAGCATATAATTCAAGTTCTGAGTATCAGAACAGAACGCTCTTCACTAGAACAAGACCCAAAGGCACTGAATTGTCTCTCATCTTTGACCCTGACCAAATACTACTGTTATCTGGGAAGCCTTACAGTGGTTCCCACATCTGTGTGGAAGAGATCTGGAGCAAGGTGTTCTCCATTCAGAAGCACTCTCTCAGACAATGTTCACTAACAGACATCTGACATAGACAGTAAGATAACTATACCTCATCTCCTTTACATTTGATGCAAGACACACTTGTGAAAAAAAAATCATAACCTAATTAAAAAAGAAAAAAGAATCTCTGTAGTTCATTACTTTTGCACCAAAACAGAATCTGCTGATTTTTATGAAGTGATGCCCCTTTGGTACTAGTTTGAGAACATATTCTCAGAGCTAATTCTCACCTGTCATTTCAGTGTGCTTTTATAGGTGAGGTACAAAGGTTTACATAACGCTCCTTAAATCAGATCTCCAGCTGGTCCACATTTTGTAAATTCCACTGAAAACACAGGGAATGTCCTAGTTCAGACTTAATGGTCTGGTACATAAACCTTGCACTGAACCAAACTACCTTATATTTAAAGATGTTAAGATGTTATGATGAGTGTTGAGATTGTATTTAGTGATTCAAAATAATAAAAATAAAGAAGCATATTTTAATGCTTTTGTATACTTATTAATATATTTTCTGACTTTTTTTCTCCACCCTGTTTCTTCATAAGTTTCAGAACAAACTGGGGCAAGACATGGCTCGAATTCCATCTCCAAATAACAGATTACTGACCCTCTGCTTAATACATTATAAGGTTTTATTCATCCTGCTACGACTACTGCACAGGAAGAACTACTCAAAGTTTTCTTTCTTCTTTTTTTTTTCACAACAGTGGGAGACATGCCAGCTGGGACATTTTAAGACTCTTTCATTAAAAAAAGGTTAAGGTCAAAATAAGTATGATAAACATGGTAGTTCATCTTCTCAAAACTCGAGATGAAAGACTAAACAGAAAAGAATATTTTAACCTCACTAACTGTAAAATAATTTTTTTTTTCCTTAGTACATAATTAGAAGCAAAAAAGACTTGGGAAAAAACATTTTTGCTATACATTTTTGTCTTTAAATGTACTTAGTAGTTAATTTAACAACTATATAAGTCTTAAGTTTATTATATGTTTTCAATTATCTAGATGACTGACACTTTCAAGTTTTATGAAGGATTATGAAGAGTAACACACTTAAAGAGAAAAGAAATACATTTCCCCATAACAGAGAATCCACACTGTGTTTTGGGTAAATTAGTTGTCCATTGTCTAAAAATTTCTAAATGCTATGTCTTAGAGATCTTTGCATGTAAGAATATATTAAAATAGAGTAAATCCCTACACTTTGGTGTCTTACACTAAAATACTTCGTTACAAGAACACTGAAATATGTTTTCACTCACTTTCTCAAAGAAAAAACCAGCCCAAAGGTTATCAGACGAATGGGGACAATAGATTAACTTCCAAAGAACTATATTCTGTTTCTCGTAAAAGAAAAGTAAATTTATAGCACACCAAGCTTTTATTCCCAAGTGAATATAATAACTGGAATGCAAAAGTCTAAAACTGGCAACAAGTAGAGCTGGTCAAAGTATATGTAATGAAACTTGAAACCAGGCAAAGAGATTTGAGAGGTTAAAGGGAGATAGGGTGGAAAGCTCACAAGGCAGACCTGTTCTCCCTCAAAACCATAAGAAAAATCTTCAGTACAGGGAAAGCAGCAAGGGTTGCATAAATTTGAAATGACAGAGACTTTTTGACTGTGGTGTTATTTAAAGTGAGAGGATCATTTGGGGGGTTATGGAGACCCAAAGAGCCCTACATAGGGGCAGCTTTCTGCCCAGTCTTGAGAGTTAAAATTAAAGGAGAAATATCAAATGGACCATATTAAACTCTTTTTACCTCAAGGACTGGTACAGTGAATTACTCATCAAGTGATAAGGGGGAAAAAAGGCTCAACAAGTTATTTTCAAAAAATACGCTGCTGCAAAACCCCTCAGTTAACCCAAGAAAATACGTTTTTAATTTTTTTAGTATTCCTTTAAATCACTGAAAAATTGAAATCATGGAAGCTTTAATAGATCTAATAATTATCCCGAATGGATGACATAAGTCATGTAGCATCAGTGGGTACAATGTCCACAAACAGCTGACATAGGATTTATTAAAGGAAGAGGGGAAGGCTTCTAGTTAGTACAGTTATAGAGAAAATGCAGCTCAAAATGGTGCCAGGTGTCAACAACTAATGGCATTACTCTTTGATTTACATACCATATACACTGACTGAGATGACTGGCACTATAGAGGGTATAAAATTAGGTAAGAATTTAATCTAAAGTGCCCTCTTGGGCTAATTACTGCAATGTGCTCAACACAAGGCAACTCTAGAGCTGATGCAAGGGGAAATCTGAGCTAATGCAAAAGGCAGCAATTAATTTAGTAAATCATGTATTTTAGACAGAGATCTTTACACCAATACTCCATGACCTGCACTGGCTGCCTGCCAACTTCTGGGTGAACTGAAAGTGTTAGTTTTGATCTACAAAGTCTGAAATGGCTTGGCACCTGCTCACTTGAAAGATTCCCTCTTACCCTTCCTTCGTGCCGGGCAGCTTAAGAGAGCTGGTGGTGTGAGAGTATTCCCTGTGGAAGTGTGAATGCATGGAGGCAGGGGGGGAAAATGGGGAACAAGAATGAAGGGAGTAGAAAAATTATCAAGAAATGTCTCCTGACTTGTGCAAAAAACTGCACTTCTTAATGCAAACCAGTCCAGGTTATGCCATCAGGACCATCATTTTTGAGTGCCTGAAGAGGGTATGGTTTCCTATTCCTGACTACTTGATGAACACGCAAACCGTACTGGCAAAAATTCAGGCTTTGACTTCATGAATGGTGAAGTTATTCTGAGATTTGCTTTATTCCTTGGCCTCACTTCAGGAGTTTCCTTAAAGAATGATAAAAAAGTACTTTGAGTAGTACATGACCTTTTTTTATGCCATCACTGCACAGCTAACTAACAGAAATAAAATAATATCAAGGCTTTATATTTTCCCGTGATGCCCTAAATCTATAGTAAAAGTCAAATGGATGTTATTAAAAGTCCACATTTTTATCAGTGCTTAAAGTACACCTTACTCCCAGTCGATTAAAGTTTCTGCATTCAGTGGTGCTACTCTGAATTTACTGCTTTGTTTTAAAGTTGAAGCACTGCACTTAATGTAAAGACAGACCTTAAGATATAAAATAAATTATATAGCAACAATTTCCAGAGAAATGCCATGTCCACAACAGCAGTAAAAAAGACTTAAAGATTTTGCAACTGAATGTTTGGAATGGTCAACGAATAGAACATTGATTTTATGACTGTTTAAAAGACACCTTCACCACACATCACATAATGCTTTTGTATACTTGGTATCCAGTTCTTCCTGTAGCATAGAAGCAGTTAAAAGGAACTGAATCAGGATAAGGGAAAGTAGCCATAAAATTCAGTCGTTATTCAATATATTATTTTACTATTTTCACACATTCCCTTGAGGAAATGAGAGCAGAAACCTGCTGCACAGTTAATACACAGCTCAGTTATGAGACTACTGTATTCCAGCAGTAAAGTCTGGGAGATGTCCCATAGGATATCCCTATTAAATTCTCATCTGTGATTTAATCTAGTTAGCCACAGGGTGTCAACACTGGTCCACACAGAGGCAGGCTCCCTGAATTTGTATTTGCCAGTTTAAAAATAAATCTTAAATAAAACAATCTAGAAATAACAGTTTGAACAATTTGACACATACAATAAACATATGGAATGACTTAGAAGGGAAGGAGACTGAAGCACAGAGCAAAAGGGAGTTCAGGAGACAACCAGTCTTGTTACTTAAGCAAGCAGGGAAAAGGAAACAAATTCATTCGGCTTAGAGCCAACGTGATCAGGTACATGTCTCAGAAAAACACGGTTTAGATAACAGGGAAAAAGGAAGACTAGGCAAAATGGTAAAGAGCATCAGACATTTTCTTCATCTATTTATACTACTGTTCTCCAATTCTTTCTCCAAAGACATCAAGAACCCAACTTATTTTTTTTCAAAACCGATCGTGCTGTATAGAAAAATTGTAATTGAATGGTATGTGTGCAGCTAATTAGCCTGCAATGTAAAAATCATCCAAAATAAAAGTTCCGCCTTACTGATCTCATGCCTGATCTCATGGCAGGGCTCTCTTTAGCCTTACAGAAGCTCCAAAGCTTACTAAATCTTTAGGTTTGCTTTATAGACAATATTCAATATATACAATATTTTCTTTCAAACCTATTGATTCTGGGCTATGTGTTAAACATGTATAATGCAGCAACCAAGTATATATTTGCATAATCTACTTTAATAATAGAGAACAAATAAAGCAAAAATGCCCTAGATAAAATGCAATCTCTATTACAAAAGTTGGACTAGTGGCAGTTCCACTTCAAATGAGCATTTTAAAAGCAGTAATTCTAACAGAAAGAAATTAAACATCCACAACTGCAATTACTTTTTCAATCATTTTCTGATCATATTGATTCAGAAAACTGTCTGGTATCAGATATATACATAGTACTATATTTATGCTTATGTTTTTTAAGTAAGTGGGAACTTCAGAAAAATAACCAAAGTACTCATTTTCCATACAGTGCCACTGAGTTACAACTAGCAAAACAAATTTTCCAAATTACTGAACACACAGTTTATAAGGAAAGAAAAGTGAGAAACTCTGTAAAAGAGATACAAATATATACAAGTCATAAGAGAAACAAGCGATTCTAACAGTTCATTGGGTCAAGGGTGTAGAAAAACACACTTAAAAACCTGCAATCACCATTAGGGATTATACCGCAAGTCTACAGAATCCCTTTAAGAACATTTTTCTTGACTAATTGGGTCAGGTTCTAAAAGCCACAGACTGGTCTGCTCCTCTTCACAAAAGCATTTAAACATGTGCTTTCTCACAAGCAAATCAGATGTGGATTCAGCAGAACTGCCCCCATGTTGCAGTTGAGTAAGTGCTGAAGTGCTTTGCTGGTCAGGAACCACAAGATTCTTATTTGTAAGACTGTCCTTTAAATCCCACCCATTTGTGGTTGTAGGAGTTGGGAAAGGGTCACAAATATTTTGTAACATCCTTCATGTTCCCCACAATCTTATTTCATCTTCAGATAAGAGCAACTATTAGTTGTCTTAGCATTCCAATATCTCTATTCTGTTCCTTGACTAAAAAGTGCATCTTCAAAAAAGTACTTCCCAGACTTTTAAACAGAACAAATCTGTCCTGTTTAAAAGCCTAGTACTCCAAAAATGGAGTGATGTAGCATGTTAAGTAAAGGATACTTTAGAAAATTAAAATCCTTTGTAACCCTTCATACTTCCAGTGGCAAACCTCAACATCAGCAGGCAGACATGGCACTTCTGCCTTTTCCACAGTAGATGTTAATTCAGGCCCACATAAGAACCTGTCCACCAGAGGCACTCATCTGTGCTGCCTACAGGAGACAAGCTCACCATCACTTTCAAAAAGGTAGGGAGACAGGATTGGAAATATAATCCAAGATACAGTCATAGTAATAATGATTTACAAGAGGTGAAAAACACGCACACTTCACACTGATGATGCCTGACTTCTCTAAAAAGCAACACACTTAAACCAAACCAATTTTATATTAAAAATAAATGGTGACTTTTGATGTTGTGGCTAAAAGTTGAGTTCAGGGAGTTTGGGATTTATTAGTACCTTAGATCAATTATACTGCACTAGTCCTCACCTGGGCTTCACTTTATGTCCTTCTTTAAAGCACAACATAAGCCCATAATCCTAGTAAATTTAGAAACTTCTTCAGGTTACAGTAATTCACTTCATCTTGATAGTTTTTAAGTCTAACAAGCCTTTACACTAAGACCATTAATTCCAGACTGGAATAACATAACTGATTATTTGAAAGTGTCATCTTTCTAGTCTTCTTAAGCAACTGTACACTATGCAAAACCTTCCTGCAAGAATGATCACCCAGTCTATATGTCAGAGATCATTATTTCTCTGCAGAGAGAATTTATAGAGGAGCAGTGAATCAACTTTAAGATCTTCTGCTAACAGACAGTGCTCTGCATGACCTTGCTCTTTGCTCTATCATGTTTACATTTTCTACTATAGCATGTCTCTAATCCCCAAAGTGTCCCTAAGGGAACTTTCCTGTTTTTTAAGTCATGCTCGACTGCTGAACTTTGCAAAACACAGCCAGAGAACCAAAAAAAAAAAAAAAAAAAGTATGTGAACTAACAAAAAACTTGGTTTCTATCCTAATTTTCTCTCAATTAAATATTAGTGGGGGAGGTTGTTTCTTAATTTAAAAGATCTAGAATTATGATAGTCATTCATTCTGGAAAAACTACTTTCAAAAAATTCAGTGTCTCATTGTTATTTATTTATAAATTCCTCCCTACTATACTAAATAGCAAAGAACTGTGGTATAACGTTAAAAAATTCTTAGTAGTAAAATCAAATATTCCTCTGCAGCTCTCAGTTTTTACAATACAGATTTGTCTAACTGGCCTGCTAAGTACTTGGAATTTCAATTAACTCCTTCAAGCTGTCCATGAGATAACTAGTCTCCATTAACATATATATGTCTTTAAATTATTCCATGTGAACTAAAATTTAAGGCAGTTTCATTATTATTCTCTTACTACACCAAAATGAAATTTTGTACTGATACCAGTTAAGATGCAAAAATGAATATACTTTCTCTCCATGCTGCAATTGCAAAAATACTTTCTCAGAGGGTGCATAAGATCTCTCATCTGTGATATTACTGCATAAGTGAATGCTATTTGGAGAATTTGACACTGTACAGTTTTATACTTCTGTGTTCTCCTATCCTTGTCAACATATGCAAAAGAAATCTAGGCTATCAAGGAAACAATTATTGTCAACAGGCAATGCATTAAGCACATTTGAAGGTAGATGATGAAAACAGGAAGATAACTCAGCACCTCTTACTGTGCAGACATGGAATGCCAGAGTGGAGGTAATGAATCTTTGTTAACTGCAAGCAGGGCCAGGTTTTCAGAGAAAGATGAACTGTTAACATAATATGCTACAGGGTTAAAAAGAGAGCTGCTATGTGCCTGTGGACACAGTGACTGAAAATTGTCCTACACCTTTGACCTCTTTACCTGCTCCCAGCATTCTTACGGATTTCTCCAGAATACAGCTTCACGTTTTCATGGCCAGTACTGACTAGTCTGGTACTAACATATCCAGTACCAACTGCCCAGTACAGTTACAGCACCAGGCACAAGATAATGATGTGCCTCTTGCCTCTGTCCTAGATTCTACAAATCACTTGGGAAAAGTTATTTAAAGGCAAATCAGGGGGGGGAAAATGATATTTAAGCATTTAAAGATACAGATAGAAACTCAGTGGTCTTTCTGAAGAATATATCCTAGTAAGTAGTAACCTATCTGTGGCAAATAGAATATATTGCTAATAATATCTCAACCCTTCACCAACCAGGGTGCTGGAAACTCACGTGCTTTCAACACAGTGACACACCTTGTTTTCAGCTTTTCTACCAAACATTCCTGAGAGTTTGAGTAATGCTTCAGAGGAAAGAAGAGAAGGCTACCAAGATTCATGAATATCTCTTTTATACCTAGTGGTAGATCTCGTATAGGAGCTTGCTCATTACAGGTGACCCAAGGTATGAATCACAAAGTCTAGTGCTGATAATACTTCTAGAACGTGGCATGAAAAGGTTTTTCTTCTACTCCTAAATCCAAAATATACTGAGTAAAAATTTTCACAAGGATGAGGCAAATAACTCGGATAGCATTTTTTTCATGCTTCTAGGTGTTTCTGTGACTTATCTAGCTTTTACCTGGCACATGTCATCTATCCATTAGAAGTCAGTGCTGGCTCCTCATACAGCAAGACCAGAAATACTCATTATGCAACTGCAAAAAATTTGCCTTCCTTAAAGAACCTAGGAAATCTAGTTTTCACAAACCCCTCTACAGATGGACTGATTGAAATTTAAGGCATTCAGATTTCAAGGGATGCAAAAATGTCCAATGTGCAAGTTCTTCATTGTTTGGAGTTCTAGTTTAAGCATTCTATTTTTTTACAACATCTGGAATGAGCAATGGTATGTTATGGTAACTTTTGCCAAAAGGCACACAAAATCAGCATATATATACATAGATACACAACATTTGGCTATATTCTGATAGAAGGGAAGGTGATGGCTTTGGGAGTTACAGCTGAGGAATGGGTGTTTTCATAAGCGATAAATGAATCCCTAGTGCCGTTCTACTGATCTACCAGAAAAAAAACAGGGATTAATCTAGCCCAGGACACCAACTGTAATAGTAAAATTATTTTGTGGCTGCTTTTCTATGTGGATTTATTATCCCTTACTGTGCAGACATATATTGTCAATAAATAATGTTCCTGTTCACCTAGCAAAAGGCCTTTCCTCTTGAAAAACTATATATGGTACGTCTGTGCTTTAGTACTTTCAACTTTTATAACATCATCTCCAACAGATATTTCAAAGCTTCCTCTACTAGTATCATGAAATAACACTGAATTTTGCTTTTTCTTCTGAAAATCACAGTAAGCATCATGTTCTGTAGTAATAATGAAGTTTACAGCTCTCATTTGGGAACATCCATAAGCTTTGACTCTGTCAGTGGTTACAAATGTATGTGACATTCTAAAAATCACTTGTATTCTAAAAATCAAATAAAACTTAAACATTGGCAGGGGTAGATCATAGTTTGGTTCCATGGAAAATTTAAAAAATCGGTATTTACTTACAAATATTTCTTAAGCAATCTTCTATAATTTCTTTTTTAGAGGACTGCAATACAATGGGAGAATCAAGTAAATCAAAGATATGTCAGTGCTGCACCTTTCAGACAAGGCAAATCCCTTGGGCATCTGCAATAGTTGTTTGTTTGGCAACATATTTCCTCTGTAAAAGTAACCTATTACTTATGCATGGGACTGACTTTTACCCTTACTGAGGACACTTTTCTTGTTATCTCTGAACAATCCTTAATTATAGTATTAAAAATATTATCTTGTTTTATGGAAATACATATGCAAATATATGTTCTAGAACATTATCTAAATGTCTGCATGTAATTCTATTTAAATATGAAAAATCAGAAATACTTCACGAATAGAATTCGGGAAGAGAAACACTAGCATATTTCATAACTTATAAGTAGTATTGAAAAGGTAATATAAAAACAGGTCTTTACTCAGGAGTACATTCACAGAGTTTTTCCTCAATTTCTACATGAATACATATCCTGTAACTCAGTATTTTGTATTGGAGAAACAGCGGTTCAAAGTTAATTTTGTATATGAAAAACAAACTATGATAAAATACTGGAGGAAATCCTGAAATCACAAAAGCCACGGTTTTAAATATCAGGGTAGGAAGACTTTCTATTTTCAACACGTCAGATTTATTTTGATCACAGAATTTTTTTTCCAGTGATCAAAAAACATGGAAGAAGTGCAATAGTGAATTTAAAGTAGGAGGTCAAAATTTTATCAAACAAACTTTCTCCAGGGGGGATGTTATTTTCACTGCAGTTTGTCAAGCTTTCCTTTTCAGTCATCAATATATAATCATTTTTTTTAAAGGATATATTGTCTAGCTCCTAAGGAAGGAATAATCATGTTACATTGCCTGGAACATCCCCCTCAGCTTGATCCTGAAATCACTGCTTAGGATGATAAATGATATTTCCATTGCAAAGTCTCCACAAATAGTTCAGTGTTTTAATAGCTTGTTCTCCAGATATGCTTTTTCCTTAGCCTTTCAAAAGCTACAACGTCATACAATATTAAAAGCGTAGGAATATAAAGGTGAAATCTACTTTGGAAACCAAAATCCACAGTTGAAAAATTAGGCAAAGACGGGAATGGTAGTGAAGTCTATCTTGCTTCACATTATGTTTTCTGGCTCAAAGGGCTTGTGTGTAGCCATGACCTCACACAAATTAACTCCGAAGTAGGAGGATTCCAGCTACATCAGCTCAGTGCTGCATCCCAGCTAACAAGACCTGACAAGGTTAATTGTTTCAGATAGTGATGTATTGCTGCAGATTCTAGAATTCCAGAGTTCCTAGAATTCAAACTTGCATTGCTCTGTAGAACAGGAGGATCACCCTCAGTCAATGTGTGTTCTGACACTGCACTCCTGTCAACCTTCCTAACAGCTTTCTATCAAAATTGAGTCAAATCACTCACATCTGTCTTCTACACCAGAATGCATTTACCAAAGTTTCACAGGAGAAGGTTGGGCTGAATTATTCATTATCATGCCAACCATCTCAATAGAAGCACACTACAGAAGCACCTACTCATAAAGCCCTTTTTGTTGCTAATGTCCATATTAGCAACAGTTCAACCCCATAGCAACCCACAGCTTGTTCTGTACAGAATGAAATTTATTCTGTGGAACAAAGTATTTTATGCTATTCACTTCATAGCATTCTATTGACCTTGGATTGATGGTCCCAAAAGGCACTGCACTGTTTTCAGTGATGCCCATGGACTCTATAAAAAGGAACCAGGTGGACAAACACACTTCCAGTCAGATCTCCCACAATTCCATACTCACAGCCCTACATTCAGGGCTGCTCATCTGTGATGTAGGACAGGAAAGCAGCCAGATTTTCAAATAAACCAACCAACCAACCAAAGCACACCCACACTAACTCTTTAAAATCTGTTTCCCCACATAGAATCTCACCAGCACTTCTGGAGGGGCACAACATAACAGAAAAGCAGGACCAAAGCAAGACAACACAAGATTCCCAATTTTCCCTATGAACTCCACTGAATTGAAAGTTGGCTTCAGATAGATTGCTTCCTTGATTTGGACTTGTTTCTGGAATTTTCTTTCTTTTTGTTTATTCCTCTATCATCTTTGACAAAATGGCAAGGATTGCCCTGTCACCTCATTTAAAACCTTAATAAACTCAGAGGATTACACTTCCCCTACTAAAAGTCCAGATTGTTTTTTATTTAATCTTCTTATATACATCTCCAAGAAAGCAATGATTAGCTTCAGCAGTGCACTGAAACAGGAGGGGTCCATAACAACAGCAGTTTGCCCTTGACTTCCTTTATAAACCATGAAGTAAAAGGAAGCCAAATGTGGAAAAGCTAAAAAAGCAGAACGCAGAAGTCAAATAATTTCTAGAGACACTAGTGTAGCTTTAATCTTTCTCTAACAGCTAAGATCAAACTGCTGAAAACTTTTTTCTTTCTAAAATATATATATTCTCACAGTCTCTAATATCAAATAAGTGCAACTTGAGCTGCTCCATATCATAAATCATATCTTAAGAGCACTCTGTATGCTCACAGACTTGTTCACTAATCTCTTTTAATAGCAGAAGCACAAACTGATGTGTAGAACAGGATGCCAATCAGCAGTACACTTTGTAAAATGAAATATCTGCACACCAGCAGAATACAGTGATAGCTTTTAAATTTTTTTTTTAATATAATAAAAGCATAATGAGATAACTTCATTTTTCTTCTGGTTTCTACACCAGTTAAGGAGTGACAAAACAACAAAAAAAACAGGGATGTGATATTTTTTATGTAACAACCACTATTATTAGTACTTATAGTGCTGCACTTTCTCTCAAGACCCTCACCCACGATTGTGTATCTTATGTATCCATGCACATGGAAGACATAAAATATATGTCAAACAAAATAAAGCAAGTTATTAAGTCAAAATAGACCCTAAATCTTAGTGGAAGTCAACAGATAAACATACTATAGGTCTAGTATGGCCTAAGTACACAATGCATAATTCAGAGCTGAACTAAGTTTATAACTTATTGCAATATTTCTTACTCAGAGAGAGGTCTGGTATATTAAAGCATTGTTTGGTCACTAATTCAGCAAAACTTATGAGAAATTTCTTCCTTTTCCTTTTTTTTAAGCCTCTACAGTGCTATCTCTCCCATGATAGGCATGCCTGGGAAGAAAAAAATCTGGTCTGAATCTGTCTATAATTAAACACAGAAATTTACTGCTAAATTATTTGTACTCTGCTCTCACTGCCACATTTGCACATATATCGCTTTATGTAATTCCATTATCATTTCTAACAAAGACTTTTTACCCTTATCATTGGCTTTCCCAGGTACCCATCCTTCTGGATACTGCCAGCTGAAATACAAACATCCTTACAAAAAACAAAGACATGTTCATCTCCAGAGAGTACAATATAAATCCATCATGCAGAGGGTAAGGAGAATACCAAAGTGTTAGGAGATTATGAAGGAGCAGTAGTACGTGGGAATCATATGAGAGGGAGAAAGACAGTTGGGGTGGAGATAGAAGACTAATTTCAACTTTGCACCCATCTCCCAAATCTAATCTAGGGCCTATGACTCCTGGAAAGTTCAACTTTCTGTTGCCTGTTTAGTACTGATTCTCCTAATTCTTTTCCAGCACCTCACTACTAATCTTTTTTTCTCTCCACTATTTCCTCACTGACTCATCTACATAATTGGTATTTCTATTGTCCATACAAATCACTAAGAATTTGCTCATCCTAATGTTTTTCTTCTTCTCTCATTTTCTAACATTCTAAAATCATAGAATTATCTTAGAGCCACGGAATGGTTTGGATTGGAAGAGACCTTAAAGACCATCTTGTTTCAACCTGCTATGGCCATGAGACACTTTCCACTACCTACCCTTTCCTCAGCATTTACTCCACTTCCTAAGTAAACTAAATATGTCCAGTCAAAAACCCTGCAAAATTATATTCAGTATACTTTGTTATATAATTATTGCTGCCTCAATTTATTAATGTGTGACTACTTCAGCTTGTCCTAGGCATTCAAATTGAACAGCAGCAGTATTCCAACTTAGTCATGATATGCCTTGCAGGTTTCCATAGTTCTTCCAGCCTGATTTTCAGAGTACTGCCCATAAGCAAAAAGTCAAGCACAGTTGTTTAGCATGATAAACATATCCTGCAAATTATCTTTTGGAACCTAAATTTCAGGATTCATTAAAAAATATATATATAATATTTGCATGTTGTTTTCCATTTTAAACATCTGATATTCAGGAAACAGGGAGCAGGGTCTGATCAAACATCTTAAAGGACATCCCTTATTCATGCAGTCTTAAAATTAATATGCTATTATAAATTTCAGTTACAAGAATTGAAATTGAAAGAATAGAATACTAGTCTTTCTTTTCTTTGGTGTCAAATTTCTTAATAAAAATTCCATGTTAAAAGAATAAAGAAAAGATGAATAAATGCATCACTCAGAAGGCAAACTCAGGATATGACAAATTATAGGACAATACTTAATTTCATGCCAGTGCCCAAATGGCATATTTTCAGTGACAGGCTTGTCATCATTATTAAGAACTTCCCCTGTCTCCCAGTGATGAAGAAACACATTACAGACAAACACATTAATCTTTCCACACAGTACAATGTAAAACTTTAATTACAACCTCATGCTTCCCCCCACAAACACACAACATACCACAGACCTAAATCGTACATATGTCAACCCTGAATATCTGTTGATGTTCTCAAGATTGCAGTTAAGGCTTTGTGTTGAACTATGAGGGAGATCACTATTATTGAACACAGTACGCTTTCTTCCTCAATTAAAAGTTCAGAAAAGAACCCAGGAAATCCAGTTCTCATGGATTTGGGGCTGCAGGTTTGCACACATATACAGACTCCTAGAACAGAGAGGTTTCCAACAACAGGACTAAATTCTCTTTTTAAGTTAAAGATAGAACTCAATACAAAGGTGTAGTTCAGTGACAAAACCACATAATAAGAGAAGCAATGCACCCAAATGCCGTTTGTGTGCTGATCACAGACAACACCTTGTACCAGAAACAGAACTCAGTGTCTCAGTATTCCTCTGTTTTCCCAATATCTGAGTCCAGAAGAAGCTTGGATAAAAACTGAAACTCAACCCAGATAAAATGAAATAAATATTTTCCATGAAAGTAAAACAATTAGAGTAACTGAAGAATTAAGGTAAAATGTTTTAATCTTTTCTTTTAATCCACTGGTAGAGGGATTGGAGCCCATTTTTCCCCAGGTGTCCCATAAACACTGGTATTTCTTTTTTCTTTTCAGATCATTATTGCAACAGCTGTAGAAGAAGACACTGACTGCCAGTTAACAGGTTACAACATTTTCCAGGCAGATGAAGTACCACCTTCTTTCTGCTACAATGATGGAAATGAGAGAAATAAGTGAGCGAAACAAAAAAAATTCTTACTTCTTTTGAGAAGAAACTCCTTCCTCCCATCATTGGACAAACTGCAAAACAATTCCCTAGCTATAAATGTGAAAGCTTATTTGATTAATAAAATTTGGTCACACACTGACTCTTTTACTAAAATAATTTTGATTCCTGCCTGTTGCTGAGTTTGCTTGCACTTTACAACTCATTTTCCACTACAGCAAGCTTGTATTGGCCTTCTGCTGCTGAAAAATTGCAGGTCATCACTCCATTTGACCTCCATCCTGTATTATTGCAATGCTATGATTAAGGATTACCCTCGAGATCACTAAGACATGTCAGTCAACGCGCTTTGACATTGGAAGCAAGGATTCCCATGGTTTTGTTCACAAAAGTGCAACTTAATAAATGAGACAATAGGCAAGGATTGGATAACAAAATTCGCCTGCACAATGTTCAATAGATGTAACATGATATGCCTTTCACATACAAAATTGTAACAGAGAACTCAGGGCATTACTTTATTTTCACTGGAGTGGGATTGATGCAGCTTGAATTTTTCTGCCTATCGTCTGTGGTTCTAATATAACTACAGGATACACTGCAAACATTAACATTTCCCAAGTCAGACAGAGAATGCCAGAACAAAGAAATGTTGATTTCTTAACTACCAAACACAGATAAACACAGATTTCTCTACTAGCTTACACACATTTTAAAGAAAAGCTGTAGATCATGCTACAGCAAAACCTGCTGCTTCTGTTTCATGGATATGTGGATATGTGGAAAGGCAAAATGCACTTCTTTATTTACTTTTCTAAAATATTTTAAAATATCATAAGGGGAGGGTAAAAAAACTGGCTGCAGTGCTATGCTGAAACTTCCTGGTTCATTAAAACTTTCCAGGGGATAAATTAGCTTTCACAACTCCCTTGCAAGAAATATATTTCCACAGTCAATTCAAAGGCCATATTGAAAAACTGCAAAGTGCCATGCTCAGAACCTGTGACCGTGCCTTTCAGCAAAAGCATGTCCTACAGGACTTCTTCAGCAGCTCAGCCTCTATGGGATGAGACTATGCTATCAGGTTCTGGTCATTTTTACAGGGTTTTAGTAAGACAGAGATCAAAAGAAATGTCTCTGGTCCTCTGTAGATTTACATCAGTTCAACTGCCAATATTTCTTAATTCACTATGAAACTGTGCAGGGCATCCTTCATAAATATTTATTCAAAAAGTCAGACAACTGAATTTTAGTTGTGTGCCAAGCTATAAAGTAGCTGAAAGAATATTTGTTCTTCCAGGGAACGTATGTCAAGGTAGCCAACATCCTCTTCATGTAGGAAATCTACAGGCATATCACTTCCCCTTTTTTTTCTTTAATAACTTATTACTTAGTTGAACAGTGATTATTTAGACTACTAAGTGTGCTGGAATTCAGATTGTGTGGTACTTGTTATTTGTATTGTTATAGGATAGACCTCCATCTCTTCTTGAACATGAAAATTACACGTAATGAGTAATTTCCTGAGTGGAAGATTGCTTTATAGAGCTATTTATCCATTATAGTAAGTTATTTTTAGTGATTATCTTAAGTGAAATGAAATTCCAAAAGAAACAGGAACCATGCATATTCTGCAATAGTTTGTTTCCTTTAATGCAATGTAAGCATCATGCATCTAATAAAACCTGTGTTATTATCATCATCTACTTTGTGTCATATGAAATATCTAATCTTTGGTTCTCAGTTTATACTGAGCTCAAAGGTGACTAATTCCACCTTAAGAAAAATGTCACTAATAGACTCTGTAGACGTGTAAATGGTATTAAAAAGGTCAAAGAGACCAAAGTCTGGCTTTCATGAGGTCTCACAGCTACAAGGCGTTTGTCTTTGTTGTTGGTGCCAGTTAAGGCATGTCTGGCTTATTTGATCCCCCAGATTAATACAAAGAAGATATCTGAACTGTGAAAAAAAAAACACAACAGGAAGCTTAAATGCAGCCATATGGACCATCTGATTCTTTCAACCTCTTAACAGATGAGGGTTGAAATAACTTCCTTTGCTTATTAGCTAATTAAATCGTCCTAGCAGTGTATAAAATGGCTATAATAAAAGTGAGTTTAACCATAACCTCCAGCTATGTTCCATTAAGTCTCACATTCTAGGTCATCTAACTGTACATACTGCTAACTGAGGGATAAATGTATATTTTTCTCAGCTTAAAGAAAACCCTCACTTTAAAACTAATACAGCTCACAAAAAGACAAGAAATAAAAAATTACTTTAAAATACCCACTAATATATATTTAAGATTTTTACCAAGATTAAATAATTACCTTTACATGGCATTAATTCAAAGTCACGCTTTAGCTCCTATTAAACTTTCTAGATTACATGACAATACCTATAGTTATCTAAAACAGTTTGGTTTATTTTTTTAATGTTTTCTTAACACAAGGAATACTGTAGAATCAGTCATAGCAGAATTGAAATCTCTTTTTTAAAATAAAACACTGTGCTTCAGTGTTGTGTATTACATTAATTCAGATATATGTTCTTCCTCCACAATAGCTGCTTTATATGTTGCTTAATCATTTGCTTTTCTATTATGAAGTCTACCACCCTTTCTATGATGCACCATTAAATGACTATATAAAAAACATATCACTGATTGTAATGCATACTTATCACCAGGAATCTTCGTTTTCAGTTCTCCCTTTACCAAGTTCAGATGAATTTTAATTAATGCAGCTGAAAGGACTCTAAAAAAATTATTCTCTAAACTAGAGCAAAGCCTATGACTCTTTCCAGAATGACTGAAAGCTCCTTTATATTCTGTTATCTCCAAATGATAACTGCCCCTTTCAATGTATATTTATTTCTTCCAGATAGGAATAGCTAAAGTACATTTCCACAGCATATGACTTCCATTAGAAGATGTGATGAATGACCCGCTCTCAACAGCCCAAGGAAAAGCTCATCTGTGCATATGAAGTAACAAGACTACAGTGAAATTTTTCCACACATCACCATATATTATCAAATTGACATGCACTGCAATTTTGCTAGAGACACCGTCCTGTAAAAATAATCTCCAATCTGCAGTTTTCAAGGATGCTAATGTTTTTATTGATACTTCGAAACCCCTCTATCTTAATGTTTGAATGGACTACAATTCACGAGATAAAACTGCCAAAAATGGCTAGTGGCCTAAAGAACCAACAATCATTTGAAAGAAGAAAATTCTCCTTGCAATTGAATAGAAAAGCTACATAATTTTATCTCAGCTACAAGGCTAATATTCACTGAGGCATGAAGAATCAATGCAAAGCACCCTGGTTCACTTAGGCTTGCATTAACTTCACTGACAAAGTCTCCAGTAGGAAACCAGAGGGAGGTGCTTCCATATTTATTGCATTTAAGTAAATTAGAAGAATGTGGATGGACCAAGGAAGTGCTATCTGAAAAAAAGGTAAGTCTTCTGTGACGATGCCAAAAGAAACAAGAAAGACACTGGGTTACAGTAAATGAGGAAGTCATATCCTGGGGATCTGGGAAGTCTCTTTATTCTGTTGTCACCAGCATTATGAGCTGATTTACTGCAAGTTAGTGTGGGAAAAAAAAAAAGAATATCACTCACAAAGCAAGTAATGAGCTCTCTGAAGTTCATTACTTCAATAACATGGAGTGATCACATGTAGGAGAGCATATTTTTTTATTTCTTTTGAAAATCAAAAACAATGATTATACAATTTTCTCACAAACTGTCGAGACAGAACTAACAACAGAACTAATTTTGCCCACATAGTGGCCATGATACTACCCTTTTTCTCTTCATTTCTTTATCATGCGAGCTAATATACTTGAACAATTTGTTAATAGAGCAGAATGAAGATTAACAGCTGGTGGAGCTGTAATATGCCCATTTCAATCAAGAAACTAATGGGAAAACACCAGTTACAAGTAGAAGCTTTCAAAAAAAATATCCACCTGGGCAAATGAGTTAATTTTCACATACACTAGCAGCAATAAGCAAAAGAAAATATTAAAAGCCTACACAATAGGAAGAGATCCTGGTTCAAAGTATGTCAAAACAACTAGTAAAGCAAACAGATTGCTCCAAGAGTCACAGAATGTTGGAATGCCTAATTCTTTTTTAACAAAGGTGTATCAGATGCGAAGACCTTCTGCTGAGATGTTTTCATACTGTCCTGGAGCAGACCATGACAGTGTTCCTAATGTTTTTCAGGAGATTACATAAGCCACTCTAGAACTTCCAGAATGGGTAGCACTGAATTCAGCAAAGAAATCATTTACCCAGGATAAACCTTTCATCTGCAATCACTGAAAAGGTGACTTTTTTTTTTCTACTATCTACCTTAAATGAAATACAGCTGCTACTCTGAAACAGCAGATTGCAAATGTTTAACTATTTATTGAGCCTTTCCTATAATATCAGATATTAGCTATTAAAAACATACCAGTTTTATTTGCATTTCTCTTTGTTAAAAAACAACACTGCAGCAAATGTGTGCTGCATATAACAATGAGCAATCAAAGGAAGTTGCTTTGAGCAATGAAGAACAGTGAAGAAACAGTGTTTTAGAAAGGAAGCTTGTTTTGTGTGCAGCAGTTGTGCTTGCAGACACAAGCCATGTCAAAAACCAGTCATGTAAAATATAAGTGATGCCACAACAGCATAATTTTTCTAATTTGCTACAAATGAGAAATGACCATGTGGGTGATCAGTAAGAATGTTAAACCTCTTTGTGAAATGGAGTTTCTACCCCTTGTAGGTTTGTTATCCCATAATTTCTTATGAAATTAAGCAAGCTTATTTGATGAGAGTAGCCCTCCAGGTACTGATTTTCTAAACCCTAACACTGTATCCAAGGAATTACTGTTTTCTATCACTATCTATATAAATTTGACTCCATCCTCTACATGCTCCACACTGCAAAATTCAGTGGAGTAGCTCTCCAGCTCCTAATTTCTCCGATTTTAATGTCTACAACTATCTAATGTACACTGCAAATATGGCCTTCAGTACACAGACTCTGATATTCACTTTGGCTCAAAGTATTCCTACAAATAAATAATGATCTAAAATTTATCAATTTCTCCCCTTCATAGCATGTGCATCCTTTCTCTGGCCAATCTATCTAAAATCTTAACCATCTTCTAACCCTGCTCTGCATATAGGAGGAAAAGATGAGTCCATCTGTACTGCTGATGGTTGCCCTCATTTTGTTTTGAATAGTCAGTATTCAGCAAATACAAAACCATGAGCTGAAAAATCAGTGTCACTCTAACCATAAACTTCATTTCAAACATTTACATGAGCACAAACAGACTAACATATCACAAACAAATCCCTATCCCCTGCTGACTTTCACCACCAGTCTCACTTGCCACATCACCGAAGATCCTCCAAAATGGAGATGTCCAACTTCCATCCTTCTAAATCTTAACTGCATAACTTCTCATAAGTATCATGTGAGAGAACATCCCCACCCCCTCAGATTTGATAGTAAAACTACAAATGTTGTTGTAAATCTGTTTGTATCAAAATAATCTGATCTAGAAAAATCATTCAACATTATTAAAGACCTTAACATAACTTTGATCATTCTGACAGAACCAGGGAAAGAAGCAAATACAAGTACAAAGAGATTAAAGGAGGATTGTCACCTGTAGCAGTGAAACCTCAGTGCTGAACCAGACTCAGCAGCAGCCAGAACAGGGTGTGTGAACAGAGGCTAAGACACACAGGAGGGTTAAATCAATCATGGAAAACTTACCAGTGTTTTCACTCCATCCACTGAGATTATAGTACAAAGTTTAACTTAAAACCTATTGACTACTGCATTTCAGACTAACTTAAAGCCATGCCATATTCAAAATAAACAAAAAACCAACATGGTTAAGAAAAGCCTTTAAAAAAAAAACAAAAACAAAAAAACCCCCCAGATTCAGTGTGTCCCTCTATTTCATTTTGGCAGTTTTATCATAATAATATTTTAGTTCTACTACTCTGTTAGTACAAGGCTGTGCTGTCAGCAAGTTGGAATTTATTCTGGGACAAATGTATAAAGAAACCCTAATAAAAAACTATACTATGGGCAGGAGGAGATTCTAGTGATGAAATAAGTCTTCAGGAAATCAATAAGAAAACTCTAAGCTGCAGTGACTTACTGTGATAGCTTGCAAGCAGCAGGATAGCACAAACTTTATATTACTTGAATGAATTCATGCTTCAAGATTATCTTATTATTAATATTACAATAATAAGAATAAACGGAGAATACCAAAAGTTCAAACATCCAGTAATTTACTTATTAGGTTACACATTCCATACTACTGAGGTCTCATACTCACAGGGCAAAAAACCCCACATTCTCTAGTTCAAGTACCTTTCATTGTCAATCACCCAAGGCAAAGTTCAAGCAACACTATTTACAGTAGGGTCTAATGTAGACATCAGCAGCAGCATCAAAACTATCCTAACACAGAATCTTACTAAAAATAAAACTGCATTTGCAATGCAAGATCCCAAACACATCCGTATCGATTACAATATAAGAAAGCAATGTTTTCCATTCTTTTAACAAAAGTAACACCATAGCTCTAAATGCTCAAAGCTCTGTGCAGTGCTGGAGCCCAATGCTGCAAAAATGCTAGCGTGTGAACAACTGCATTTCTTTCCATCATGCCAGTTGATTATAAAATAGGGTGTTTATTCCAATTTTAAGTTACCCACAGGAGGACAGAAATGCTTCTTGCAAAATATGGTAGGAATAAAATAAAATAGTTCAGTTGGAAGGAACCTACAATGACCATGTAGTCCAATTGTGTGATTAAAAGTTATTGCATGTTATTAAGGAAATTGTCCTCTTAAACAATGACAGGAATGGGGCATTGACCACCTCTCTAGGAAGCCTGTTCTAGTGTTTGACCACCCTCTCCATAAAGAAATGCTTCCTAATGTCCAGTCTGAATGTCCCCTGGTGCAGCTTTGAACCATTCTCACATGTCCTACCACTGGACCTCCAGAAGAAGAGATCAGCACCTCCCTCCTCACTTCCCTGCCTCAGGAGCTATAGAGAACAGGATCACCCCTCAGCCTCCTTTTTTCCAAACTAGAAGGCCCACAGTCCTTAGGCTGTCCTCACAAGATATACCTTCCAGCCCTTTCATCAGCTTTGCTGATCTCCTCTAGATGCATTCCAGAACCTTAATGCCCTTCTTAAATTGGGGGTCCCAGAACTGCTCACAGTACTCCAGGTGAGGCTGCACCAGTGATGGATACAACAGGATAATGCTCTCTTTTGAGCAGCTGGTTATTCTGTTTGAGGCACCCCAGAGTAGAGTTTGTCCCCTTGGATGCAATATCTGATGTAGAATAGGGCCTGCCAGAAGAAACATGCTTTCCAAAACAAAAAAGAACCATAAAGGCAAGTTTCTACAGTATTCAAACTCAATAACGTTATTTATCTGTTAATAACTCCCCTAAAACCGCATTTAGTGACGAAGAACTTCAACAGATTGGGCCATACTGCTTCCAGGTAAAATGGCCTCAAATTTCTGCTCAGAACAAGTTCTGGGATTATGTATCACTCTCATAATCAGTTCCTGACCAGCAGAACTTTCTAAGCATGTTATCTCTGAGACAGAAGTTCACACAGCTATAGGTACTCCGCTGTCTCTATCCATGCATTCTTCGTTACAAACTTTCCATCGCATTTCCAGAACAGTTAACTCATAAAATTCTGCTCCTCTACTTCATAATCAAGCACACTTTCAGACTTTCCACATCACTTGAAGCACTGTCTGTGGCATTTTTATGAGACATGTTCAACACTTCACTAACCATTTTCCAAGCTGGATCATACAGTTACTGTGTCCACAATGACTACAGCACACACCTCTCCCAGTCCAAGCCACCTTTCCCTGTCACTCTCCTCCCTGCTTTCTCCTTTTACCTTTGTGTCCCCAGCTGGTACAAAGTTGGCTCACTCCAATCATGAATCAGAAACTGAACCAGCAGGTTGACAGAGTAGACAAAAAATTAAAGGTTTGAGTATAAGACCAATTGTAAAGATGACAAACCTAAAAAAAAAAATCAGCATTAGAACCTTTAAAAGTCTCTACTAATCTAGATGCTTGTTTTTTTGAGTACCCAACTTTACCTACAGCTGCATGTAATCAGCAGATGATAATATCTTTCTACTGGAAACCTTGGGTTGAAAAATTATTCTTAAACTGTGACTTCAAAATCTTAAGAAACCTGTAGAAAACCAGAGGACAGAACTAAAATATTCTAGTCTTTATTACAGTATTATAAATACTGTGTCAAATTTTTCCTGTTCTTTTTCAGTCCTTTACCTTGGTCTAACTGAAAGCATCAAATACAGACTTTAGATACTATCGAATTTAGAATACTGTATGTACTAGTTAAAAATTTGGGGTGCTGGTTAGTGTATGTAACACCTAACCTCCCAAACTAAGCATTTTGTTCTTCAATGTTTATTACACTCTTGTTACCATTTCCAGCTATTTCTAAATATACAATAATTTATATCAAGTTGTATTGTGAAATACAGATGTAGCATAAATTCCGTGTAACAAAAGCTATATTCAATGCTCACTTCATAGTGTAAATACATATTACATTGTAGCTATACACATTGTGAAATTCATACGCTATGAAACAAAATAATTTAAGTGCAGATCTTCAGGTTTAAGAGTTATGAGAGCAGAGGGCACAAGCATATACAACCAGATCTGCTAAATCACAAGTATTTCAGTTACAGATTGGCATTACATTTCAGCATACTATATTTTTCTCACTTTAATTTTGTTTTCCATGTTGACTTTAATTTTTTTTTATTTGCTTGGTATATTGAACCCCGGCTTGGAATAAATGGATTCAAATAAACACAGTTCAGTGCCAGAATTGCCACAGGCACATTTTTTTTCTTTCAGTGGTCCTGGGAAGTGGTTTGTTAAGCTATTGTTCTCAATTAAAAACTCATGTGTTTGTTCAGTACAATATGGGTCGCTGCTTTGAGTGAAAGATTCCCTTGACATGGCAAAACCTCTAATTGTAACAAGTCTATGCCAAGTATGTTTAACCAGATGCAGCCCCGGGTTTGATTAGCAGCCACTGGATTCCATGTACAATCAGATAATGATGGTTTTGCTTCTCTGCTGAGCAAACATCCTCGGCTTTTAATCAAATATGTATGTGTATCTATATATGTATGTAGGTATATGTGTATATATCTGAAAACCTCTATACACATAATTATGAGCAGCACAACTATTTTAAAACTATAGTTCATCTCAACTTATTTGACCTTTGACTGTTTAATCTTAGGAGGACCTGTGCAATACCAACTAAAAATAAATGGAATAAAATATTTATTTTGGCAGACACCATATAGATATAGTGAAGAGACATGTGGTGCATGGAAATTTTTTACCACACATGTAGAGAGCAGAAAAGGCTCTGGAATACATTTTTGTTTTCCCACTTGTGGGATAGCATCTATTGGATAATGATGATATTAGAACTGCAAAGACACGTGCCATTTTGGAACAACATTCCAATACTCCTTAACTATGCCTGAGGGAAGGTGGTGAAGCTTGGTGTTTATTTTATATAAGAGTGGGTATTAGTTAAGTTTGATAATATGACTTCAAGAATATTTTGGATTCTACTATTTGCATTGTGTTTTTTTTACTTGCATGTATTCAACAAGGGCTATCAGTGTAAGTTAATAAAACAAACTTCTATCCCCTTTTTTAAGTCTGGACTTCTTTTATTCCAGAAATAAATAGAGTATTATCTTAAATATCCTAAACAATCAACATAATCGCTCACATAAAGTAAGAAATAAATGTCCTTCTACACACTAAATATACAAACACCATTAATTTTACTCTGCACTGCTCTCTTTGTTTGAAAGCAGAGAACTGAATTCAGAGAAAAAGCCAACAGAGAATTAAAAGTAAGGTACAGTGATGTGCAGTCTAGTATGAAAGTAAAGCAAATGTCAAAAAATCTAAGTGAAGGCTATCCTGAAGAATGTTAGGATGAAATTCACCTGTGTCTTTTAAATATTTAACTTCCACAAACAGCAACAACACATATTCTGCAGTATTGCCAAATGACATTTCTCTCTACATCAACATACAAAAGCATATTTATTTATTCCTATATAAGCTAGTAGTTACACTGAGAAGAATGTTTGTAAACTTAGCTACATAAAGCACATAAAAATAATTAAGGAAACTAAACATAAAACTGCATGAATAGTTGATAACCAAGCTATTTTTTAACTTGCCTGCCAAAATTAATAACTAATAGAAGTCTTAATTTAATCATAACATCAAGGAACCTGTCTCTAAATGCACTGGTGTCCTGCCCCTGCTATTCCCATTCATAAACAGCTGACAGAGATATGGGAAAGTTACTTCCATGTACTTTCTACCACAGTCTTTAGACCAAAGCTGGTTCTAACACAAGAGTCAATTTTTCTATTACTTTAATATGCACATCAGGAGAACATAAAGAAGGGAAAAAAACAACTTAAGGCACTATACTTTCAGTACTGGGCTACTAAAAATGCTTGCCTCTAACAATAAACAGAAAACAGCACAGAAAACATTTCTAATTTTCCTCACTTAAGCTTTTCCTTTTGCAGTTTCACAGTGAAAGCCAAAGCAATGCACCATTCTGGACTGCAGTTACACTTAAACTTTCACAGACATTTTAAGAGTAGCAGCATCTCCTTATCATACGCTTCCCAACAAATTTTCATCAGAGAGATAAGCAGCTAAAACATGGTTGAAAAGCACTCAAAAGTCATACACACTTTTTATCTTCAGCTAAACTTCTTTCTTATGTTTACTTAGCAAAGTAGATTTGGGGGCAGGGAGGAGGAATTGTACTGCTTTGTATCTACATTACAGTACTAGTATGGTCTTACACTCTGTCGTGCTACATCATAACCCCATGGATACCTATTAATTTCCCCTTCACAGTTTTATTCATTCACATATCTGTGTTGAATATTGTTTCCTCTGTGTGGTCTTAATTTCCTAACATGCTGAAATAAACCATGACATGAAATAAGCCATGTTATGTTTAATTTAGGAGCTTATAATTTGAAATATGTGGAGTAGTACAAAAATAAATAATGGAGATTACAGGTTTCACCTGATTCTAAAAAAAAAAAAAAATACACACTCAACTTTTAGGAAAAAAGAACATTAGTGTCCAGAGATAACTTGGGAGAACAGCAATCCCTCCTCCATAAGGCATGACAACAGGCCACAGCTGCAAAATAAATTCACTGTCTTCTCTTTGTCACTGCAAGCTGACTGCTTCTAGTAGCTTGGTTATTCTTTTACAGTAACCTCAAGTGGTTTGGAAATGTTTTCTTTAACACAGGTGTGACATAGCTAGCAAAAAGCATTGCAAAATTACACCTGCAAAACAAAAATGAAATTGCATTTTTGGGAGATTAATTAAAGAAGCACCCAGAGAAATTGGGCAGTTGAAAACAGGTTCTAGGATGCAGAACAGGAGAGCACATATATCCTGACTTCCTGGTTACCTGCCCTGTGCACCTCTCTGTAAAACACAGATTATGTGCAAAAATGATGAATTCCCATGGAAGAATAAGAGATGTTCTAACACTCACTCCCTCAAGGGCTCTACTAGTTGTGAAGAAGTGGTAAAGAACACCAGCTGACACTGTGGAGCAGCTCATCCTCGGGCATCACTGATGGATCCCTCAAGGACAATCCTTGTAATGCAGCACTGGATGCCAGTGGAACCATCAGCAAATGCTTCTGCCTGGGAAAGGAAACAGCCTGACACTGTACCCTGAGGATAAAAAAACTTTGGCTTTGTTAAACCATGTATGTGTCTGTGTAAGAGAATTCCACAGTCAACAGACCTCCACTGAGAAAGTCCTGCCACCAGATGTTTAAATCAAGGGATTGTTAGTGCACCAGCTGATCTCAATTGCTGGTGGTGGTAGTGGAGGCGCTTTTGGCTCTCCTCTTTGAATTGGGCTGTTGTCTCCCTAGGTGGGGCTGTCATTTTTATAATAGATCATTGTATTTCCCAGTAGGAGGCCCACTGTCGTGGTCCAGAGGAGGATGGGGAGAATTAAGCTCCTGTTTAATATTTTGTTGTTATGTCGTATCTCACAAATAGCATTGTTTTACTCTATACTCCATGGAGAGATCTCATACTTAGGACTTATATGGAAGAAACAGAATTTTCAGATTTGCTTACAAAGAAGAGCTTTAGCTTATAAGCCCATGCATGCAAAACATACAGAATTTAGGAACACTGCCAGAGATCTGACATGTTACAAAAAAAAAATAAAAATCATAGTGCAGTGTATGTGTGGTCCACTGAACTGAACAAAGGTCTGGTAGCCAGGAACAATTCAATTCCTCTGCACTTAGCTATACTGTGTGGCTAAATACATTTCAAAACAGTTCTAACCCAAATATCACATACACTATATATGTACTTCACAGAGTTAAAATTTATCTAAATGAATTCCAGTGTGATGAACAGAGATGTATATTTGTATTCTCAACACCTAGGTGCATTTCTGGAGAAATGCACAGGCACAGAAGTAGGAAATGCACAGTCTGAAATTAATGTATTGCCTAATTCTCATGCTGAAAAAAAAACTTCAGTAAAAAGTTTCATTTACATTAAAAGTAGCTTTATACCTCCAGTTATATGCAGAGTAAAAACTACAGAAGCACTACCTCTCTACCACACCAGAAGGCTTCAAGAATATGTCCATTATGGATCATTTATAAATTATCAAAATACTACTCTATAAATAGGTAGGTGATATTGCCTCAGATTCAATGCTGTTTGATTTGCACAAATTGTTATTTTTAAATACCACTTTATAGTTGCAAAACATGGCATTATCAGGAATTTATAACATTATCATACATTCCATTCAGATATTTTGCCTCTAACCTGTTTACACATATTGATAATTCCAATGTATGTTGCAGCTCTTAGGGAACTCATTTATCACATGCACCATATGCTGCAATGTTTCTGCTACACCTGGAGTACATAGTGTAAATTATGGACCTTTTTTAAATCATGGCAGGAATCAGAAACTGAGTAGAATTCTAGTATAATGCAATAAAAACTTAAAGTATGACTATTCTCACAGAAAAAATATTTTCAAATATTTGAAGTAATTAAAGCATAACTTTAATTTTTTTTCTTCTATTAAGCATTGATGATCTTTGTATTCTGTCTTTATATGGATAAAAAACTCAGTTTGTTCCCCATTTGTTAAGTATTCATCACATATATGTGTTTTAGCATTCAAGTCAAACAACAATAGAATAACACAAACGAATGTATTATTTAGGAATAAAATAAAGCATAACTTGTCTAAGAGGACTTAATCCATTAAAGACATAGGAAACCAGCTTAATTTGTCAGAATGGCAGCCATTAACTCTGCAAGGTTATGCAAATACAGCAGATGATTGAGAAAGTGCAGGCCATCCCTACTGTGTCAAACATAAACAAACTCTGGATGAAGTTGCCAGCTAACAAATTTGTTGTGTAGAGAAGCCAGGTAAGGAAACACAAATACTTTTATCCTTTAAATAGGAATAATATAAATAATTCTACAAATGTTGTAAAGTTTGTGAAATGATACAACTACTTTTGTTCTAAATAGCTAATATGTTTCTTAGTCTCTGAGGTTCCCAAGAGGGAGGAAAGCTTCAGAATCTCTTGACACTCTATCTGTGTAGAACTGGCATGTCAAATGGTAATTAGAGACCTATAGGAAGTACTTAAACACAGGCTAAGTATAAATTTAGATAAATGAACAATTTTGCTAATGAACAATATTCCTGACATGGAAGACCTTGGATTTTAAAAGTATGTGATTTTCCTGACTCCATCGGGTCAATAAGTGCTTTTAAAAGCAGTAATTCCTGAACCTATTAGACAGCAGCAGGGGGTTAAAGGGTCTCTCACATCACTGAGAAACAAACACCAAATGTATGTGTGTGCATGTATGTGTTTCATAGGTGTAGACAGACAGAAAAATAGATGAAGTTCTTCTAAAACCGAATGAACAAAAATCTGAAGTGAATCATACAGGTTTACAAGTCAGTACATCACTGTAAGAACTTCAAATGTGCATCATTGCTCCCTATTGCTGTTGTTATCTGGATCTTTAGTGCTTGGAGGCCCTTTCTTCCAAACATGAGTGTGGATAAATACTTAGTCAAAGAACTTGTGAAGAGGCAGAGTATATCACCTTGGGAAAGAACATGAATACCTCTCTAAGAGCTGCTGATAAGCATAAACTAGGTCATTAAAAGAAATACAGAAACACGTAATTCTACATGATTACTGTTTATGAGGGAGAGAAGAAAAGGAGAGAAAGAAGCACCCAAATTGGTTTGAACAATAGTGTAACAGTCAGATAACCCAGATACACAGGAGAAGATTACATTGTACAGGAGTAAGATCATCATGATCTATTATGTAGCATTTGGGAAAGAATTAGGTATAAATTTCATTACACTAAACACATGTGCAACCAGTTCTACAATTCTGTTTTTTGGTTGTTTTGCCTGGAACAATTTTTTTTCCAACTTTGAAAAAAAAGAGGCTCACATAACTAGCCACATGATCCCCAAAGATGACTACAAATAGCTTTGAGGTAATTGCTATATATTAGGCAATATATCCAAACAGAAGGTCAAAGAGAAGATAAATTGTGAGAGAGTGCTTGAAGCGAGCTGTAGCTTTCACTGGGTAGTTTCAGAAGGAAGACAGAGGGAACAAAGTTGTTTACATCCTCTGTTTTTTCAGTACTAGACCCCCCTTAACTAAATTTATCAGTTCCAGTTATCATTACAGCTGAACAAACCCTCGTGTACCTCTTGACCACTGACCTCTTCTCTTCTTTCTACTTGTCCACCTCACTTTTTTTTTTTCAGCTTTTACACAACTACAGCAGAAAGAATCGTTCTAAAGCTGAGTGCTGGTGAGGCTTTTCCCCCAGCTTGCTCTACCCTTTCTATTTTCAGCTTCTGAAAATGGCATTTTCTCCCGCTCCGAATTTGTAACTTTATCTTTCAACACTACACATACAACTTACAGTTCATGAACTTTTCCATACTGTCAGGAAAAGCCATCCTTGGATCTTTTCCTTAGGTTGGTCCCAGTTGTACAAAACAGAATAATTTGCTACCCTAAGAGCTAAGAATGCCCAGAACACCACATATAATCTACTAATAGTCCTGCTCTCAGTGGGCTACAACATGAATAAAAATATAATCCACACAAGATAGTTTGTCTACACCATACAAAAAAAAAAAATCTTATCAAATATATTAATGCATTTTTCCCCATTAAAACCCTTAAATATACTGTTTGCCAAAGTAATCCAAGATAAACTCTTCCTTTTATAGATTCATTCCACTGCTTTCTCTCCCTTGCCCCAAGAACTCAGTCTACATAGTCCTGCTAACAACTTTTCTTAAAAGGTAGAAAAAGATATGGACCCATAGGAAACACTTCTCTGAAGTTTCACTAATGAGGAAGCAGATCTTAAGGCTCTTGCTGCTATTGGGCTCATTTGTATTTTTTATGAGCTGATGTACTAGAGGGTAGAAAAGAGACAGACTCTCTACTGGCAGATTAACCAGCCCTTTAAGGGTGCCTGTTATTAATTTTGGTTATTCATCTGCACATCTGTCTCTGCCCAACTGTGTCATGACTATTGCTTCTTGCAGCTCACTTCATTTAACCAGAAGCTTTTCACCACTGAAATCCGTCAGCTCGTTTTGTTCTCTTACAAGATCTAAATTCTAGTTATAAACTAGCTGAAGATCAGATCGTTCATTTCCACTAATGAGAAAAAAATGATCTCTGATACTAGAAATTTTAATGTAATAGTTATCAGCCACATTTATTCACCACATGTTACTGACATGATAGTTCCTGACAACAGCTGGCACCTCTATTATTGTCCCTGAGAAAACATGCTAACCCCAGTCTCTCCCAGCTGTGACTCTAAGGGAGCCAGTCACACTGTTAAAATCTCTGAAGGGCATACAGCTTAAACCCTCCAGTGCTTTCAAATTGCATAGGCATTTCCCCTGTCTTCCAATGGAAGAAAAACTAGCTTGTGCCAGATCTCAGACAACAGATACTTCGTTCTCCCTGGAGAATATTTCCTTTTGTTTTGCCAAAGCTTGTCCCTCTTATATAATTCTAAAGGACCAAGGCATATGATCTGTTTCTTTAATGTCATCACTTTCATTTTCTAGACTTTAACAACTGACTTTTGATTGTTACTATGACCTGCCTACAAAGTTTAGTACATTAGCACTTCAGAAAGAATACACAGTATATTACTGTGCAGTTCATTTAAGCTCTGCTCCTGTCCCACTATTGCTTCCTTAACTTAGGGAACTATAGGGGTTTCCTCAGGCTTTCCACAAATTTAGCAAGTAGGAATCTAGAAGCCAAGTGCAAACTCCTTTGGCTCCTGGAAACTGCTGTTCTTTACCTTGAGTGCTATAAACTCTTGCCTATAAAAACAGAAGACTGCCAATATACTCTGTATTTTCCATGCCTGCTTCTGTTTTGAGACCTCAACGTGACTGCTTTGTGATTCATCTGATCAAGAAACAAGTGATGTAGCAGCATTTGGATTAGAACACATCAAATATATTCTGTATGCATTTATGTTCGCTTTCACACAGATTCTGTGTTAGAAGTATTTTTGGTCCTTCCCATCTATGAAACATGCTCCAACCACAATGATCAGTGTCAAAAAAAAGCACTTGGTACAGAAGTCTGTTCTTTCCTTTATGAGGCAGGATGTCAGCTCTCAACATGAATCTTTTATCTGGTGTTCATTTAATCTGCCACTATTCTTATCAGTCTAAGGTTCAGTCACCTGAAGGAATATAACTGAAGGAGATTTTCTTCCTCTTAGTTTTGCCAGATTTACAACAATACAGTGTTTTCCAAATCAATGTGTTTTCCTTACACTCTCTTTAAAGAAGCTCCCTGCTTGCTTTATGATGACAAAATAACACAGAAAAAAAACCCTACCACTACTAGATTTTGTCTGTGGATTAGCATGTATCTAGCCTTTCAATATGTCTCTCAAGTTATTTTTTTAATACCTAATAACTATTTAGTCAAATTTGATTATTTACAGAGCTTTAGACTCATAGAGCATAGATGGAAGCAGGCACACTGCAAAGCTCTAACCAACAGCAGATTCTCACAAATCCTACCACACCACATCTCTTTTGTGCCAAAGCAAATACAGACTGTGTATTATGAACCACAGGTAAAACTGTCAGTGTGTCCAGTGCATTAGATCAGTCCTAGGGCTGACTTGCATAGAATCAAAGGAAATAAACCACCACATATACCACATATACTATCTCAA
Organism: Manacus vitellinus; assembly: GCF_001715985.3. Taxonomy (NCBI): domain Eukaryota; kingdom Metazoa; phylum Chordata; class Aves; order Passeriformes; family Pipridae; genus Manacus; species Manacus vitellinus. Next base: position 13,279,544 of record NW_021939063.1, on the reverse strand, counting down.
AAACTGCTTTTAAAAAAATGCAGGGTAGGAAAGAAGCTGTTTCCCATAAAAGTAGGCTTCCAGTAAAATCAATAGAAAAATCTGCAGTGAAAGCCATTGGCAATGAAGTAAAAAACAAATGCTGCTAATCTGCTATACAAGAAAAAGAAAATAAAGAGTGGACTGGCTGTGGGGAGAAACACCATAATGCATTTAAATTAGCATTTTGTTAGCTAAGTTTATTTTTAAACAATTCTTGAAACTCAGTACATCATTTGTGTTCTAATACCTTCTGAACAAAAGTAAAGGCACTGTAATTTGGCTTTTGACAGCTAAATCCACAACAATGTGGACTGAAGGTATGAAATTTGAAGACATATGAAAGACTATAATCTACATTAAAACATTAGCTTGTGAAATGATTGCTTCCTTTAACTGGGGTTAAACCTTTCTTTAGAGGTACAAATCATTCTTTAAGCTAACAGAATTTTAGATTCATTCAGCGTTTTTTAAAAAATTATTCTCAGATTGTTCCATATTGGTACCTACCTTTCTGCCTTGACTTTCCACAGCACCACTGAACCATTTGAGAGGCACTGAAATAACCAACTTTTATTTTGATCAGTAAAATTCTACCCTCCACTCCACGTTCATTTTATGATGGGTTCCTTAGATGCCCACTTTCAACAAGAGAGTCAGTATGCACACCAAAATATGCCAAAATGTTGAATGTTCTTCCTCAGACTCCTGAGCAACCCAGAAATTGCACAAAAAATATTCCTAAATTTCTGTCCTCAGACCTCACTTCCCCAAAGGAATGAGCACTGTGAAAAACACAACTTTCATTCTATTTACATTTTAAAACACACACACGCATAAAACCAACAACAACAAAAAAGCACAGTTCCCCAGGGATGTACTTCTGTAGCAGTGGGAATCAGCATGCATTACTTTATAGCAATATGTTCTGCATGCTTAGCTCTTTAGTATATAAAGTCACTTCATCAACCCAATTATTTCTTTTTTTTCCTGTTTTTTCCCCCAAAGTAACTCTAAACTAGTTTAAAACACCTTCATTAGAGAAATGATTCAACAAGCACTGCTGCAAACCATGGAAATGTAAAAGCTGTTAAAAATGTATTAAATGCTGTCCATGCCACAAGGGTACTAGTGTAAAATGACCTTAAGTTTAAAGGCTCCCTATGAAGGCAGAACAGTAATCTGCTCTGCTTCTCCTAATGAATAACAAATGGGCCTTCACAATTCATTTAGTTCAGTACAAGCTGCCATTACAACCCATTTTGTTTTTTTAACTTTGTGGTAATGTATCATCTTGCCTGACTCTATGTCATCTTCTTGAAGGTCACCAAAGGTATGTAACTCCACTCTCAAAAATGAAAAAAAAGGAGGAAGGAAAAAGAGATATGACAAATTTTGACAAAGCACTAACCAGTCCATTCCAATATACCATATCACACAGTGAGGCTCATACTTCCTACACAAAAATGCTTCCTGAATTGTAAAGGCAGGCAGAAAATCACTGAAGTCTTCAAAAGAATTCTGTTTTTCAGTTAATAACTAAAGTACAACAATATCTGGGAAATAATTCTTTGGTTCTCTATTTACTTTCTCTTTATTTTTGTTATGCCCTAAAAAAAAACCTGAATTGAGCATTCAAAACGGAATTAAAAGACCACGAATATTTATCTTTATTTCACAGGTATTTAGAAACATGTATTATGTTGCCATGGACAATTAGCCTTTTATCCAATTTTAGTTGGTAGTTTAACTCTCCCACCCTAAGGTTTTAATTATCCCCTCAGTCTGCATGTTCAGGCCTCAATTCATGCAGCTGGAAATCTGCCTCAGTGATGTTATAACCTTGTTAATGTAACAAAAGAGGAGTTTACTTAAAACTGTACTGACTGTGGACTTAAGCCAAATTTACTTGAAAGAGGAAAGAGACTGTCAAAAATCCTACAATAAACACAGAAATGCAGTTCTTTCATAACCTTCACCTTAATTCATATAGACAAGCAATTTACATGTAAGTGGATTCATATGGCCTGTGAGGGGCCTCCTCTCTGGAGCTGGACTATTCTCCATATCCTACCCCCATCTTTAACAGAAAAGGCTCCAACAGCTCACTTTACAAAAAAAGGCAGAGTATCTGCAATCTTTTTTAATCACAATAAAACATAATTAAGGTAAACATTTATAAAGCTAGTCAGTACCAATAAAGGTAGCATAATTTCACAAAGCCAATTTCATGTAAGTTCAGCCAGCCCTTTGTCAAATACATATCTTAAATTCAAAAAAGGTTTTATTTGAAGAGTGTAAAGTTGTCTTTCTAATGAGGTAATAGGTACATTAACCTTAAGTGGAAGTTGCTTGTCATATACCGACATTCCCCATTCATTAGTTGCCAAATTACAGTAGGGATTTCCTAAATTCATCTGTTAATTAGATTCATTTTTAGAGTAGGTACTACCAAAAACCTACATCAGATTAAACAAAATATCCCACTATTGAAGTGTTGAAGAGAGATTATTCTGAGACAAAAAATATAAATTCTATTTCTTAATACAACTGTAAAAATCCTATAGGTAATTTTCATCCTGACTGGATCTTTGTACTATTTTTTTAAGACAGGGAGGGGCAGTAGTGGGTAGCTCAGTACACATGTATGCATAGCCACAAGAACCAGAAAATATTCTGTTTTCATTTCACCAGGTTTCTTTCAGTTGTTGACAAAATAATCCAGGTGAGCAAGGAGGGTAACAGGCACCCAAAACAAAACTAGAAAGCAGTCAAGTTTCTTTCATGCCTGTTGCAGATTTAAACATATTTCATTAGGTAAAAAGTCCCTTTTTTTAAGCTCATGAATGTCAGAGTATTTTCCACTCTGCTAAGAGGGTATCAGGTTGCTGGATGTCAGATGATGATCTACCACACTTCTTGGGCTTCTGTTCTTTAGGTGTTATGTAATAATCTCTACTATTTGCTACTGAATTCACACTATCCCAACACCAGCTCCTGCCCTAAACTTCACATCCATGAACTGCTTACCTCTTGTTTACAGACCTCACAGAAAACTAAAAAGTGTTTCTCAGGATAGTCATACAAGACCTGGATGAAGTTGTCCAGCTCACAAAAAATACTCATAAGTTATCAAACAGTAAATCTCCTAAAGAGAGACAAGAAAATTCTGTATTTTGAATCTTTCAGTGGAAAGGGAGCAGGGGGAAGGAAGGAGGCCTGTAAAAGTTCAGTTTAATGTAAGAGCTCTTCTATCAATTGCATCACTCCTTCCTAACCAGCCTTTGGGACACAACTTGCCATAACCTGGAGACAGCTGAACATAACTACCATGAAGCCCCCTCACTGCTATAAACCCTTCCTTTGACATTTTCTTCTCAGCACCTATCTCTGTTCCCTAACATAATAAAGGTCAAGGAGGTTGAAAACCAAAAGAACACAGTAGCACATTTAATGACTGTCTCTGTTAAACCAAGCTACATTTTCCCTCCCACCTAGAAGATAAGAACCATGGAAGGTAGTCTTCAAAGAATGAAAGATAAATTTGTTGGGAAGCAAAAAAGAATAATTCATTATAATGAGAATTATTCTAGCAATATGGTGATCATCAGAAGTCTGTGTGGCCTAATTTTGGTCAGAGCTGAATGCAACAATGATAAACTATATGTTTGAGGAAGGAGTTGTTAGAAAATGGGAAGTGTTTAACCACAAAAAAAGTATTTCTACATTTTTAATCTAAGCCAATAAATCACAGTTCCTCCATTAGTAGCTACACATTTACAAAACTAAATCTGGATGGGTTTTGAGAAAATCACTACTAAATATGAGGGAAAAAAATATACCAAACCTTTCACTTGCATCCCCCAATATACTTTTAAATACTAAGATTCAACACAATAAGCATAGCAATCTTATTAGGATTATGCAAGCTCCTCTACAAATGTAACATATCTATTTACCAACAACTGAAAAAATCTTTCACTAGAAATATTCTGCCTAAGTTTGTGATGTCACCAAGCTTTTGTTTCGCCTTGAAAAGTTTATCTATTGAGTTGAAGCCACTTCACCCTAAGGGAGCAAGCCAAGGTGTCCTTTTAAGGTGATGTTTATCCTGAACACAACAGTTTGACTATAAGACGTAGCACAGACTTATATAATGTACCTTCTCAGATGGGGCTTTGCTTTGCTAAGATCCCCTGGTACACTGCACAACAGTGTGGATATAGCCAACTTTGTTCACAATCAGAGAAAAGTGATTGTGATGAGCTCATCCTAATTTCCACTGTCATCACATAATTCATGATCTGTTAGTCTCTGCTAAACAGCAATGTGGTATTGAAAGGAGAGGTGCTGTTCCTCAGCAATTTGGTGCTTTAGCACATTTTTGTGTGCTCTGCCGTGTTTTACCAATTATATTTGAAGAATTCTCTTTTTATTACAATGTTTCCACATTCACATTGTTTAGACAGTGCTGACAGCGATAACAAAACACATGTTTTTATTATTATCCTGTTTATTATAGTTACGATTGATGGCCAATGAAGAATGGGAGCCCATTATACCTGGCACATTATTAATAAAGGGGATTGATCAGCCTTGTCAGGATCACAGTCTAAATCAGTAATCTATACACAGTTCAGTTGGAGGGCATACACCAGGACAAGTGTGTCTCCCTCTCCAAAAGACAACCTCTTTGACTCATTTCAAAGCAGAGGTACAGAACTGTAGGAGAATAAATTCTTACAGGTGCCATTATATTGGTTAGAAAAAAGAATAAATGTTACTTATGTCCTTACAGGCAGAAGGGCTGCCCTGTGAGCTCACACCTTACAAAGCATGAGAGAGTGCACACGAGAGACCAGTAAGGAATGCTCTTGGACACGAGACTGCAAAACTTGAAGCACACTTTGCACCTTATTACACACAGGAGAACTCAACCAGAGGAAACTAAACAATAGGAATTTAGATGTATTTTTCCACAGCACACAGAAAAGTACTTGTTTTCTTGGGAACATGGGGAGGAATGAGGAAGCACAGGAAGAAGGCAGCAGTGGATTTACTTCACAGTACCTAAGGATTAATGGGAAGGCAGAGAAAGGTAACCAAACCTTTCCCTTCTGCCAATAAGAAAACTGTTCCTGTTTGATTGCTTCTGACTCTGTTCTCTCCTGACTTTATAAGACCTTTTCCTTCTAACAGAAAACATCACATATACATTTCTAAGCACATTTTATATTTTACGGGTTTTATACAATATTAAAAAATAATCCACAAATTTAGTTTAAATGATCCAAACCTTTAAATTTCTTTGGTTCTCCATTTTCAAAAATCCAAGTTTACATTAAGTTCAGCATTATCCCACCAGGGAGACCCTCAGCTCATAATTCCTAACCTTGAATTGCATGGCCTGGGTTCTCAAGTATGCAAGATTTGCCACTGGAAAAAGGAGAAAAAAAAAAAAAAAACAACTGACCCATCATATTTTGAGGTTTAAAATGCAGAAACATCTGCTAGAATCATATTATGCTGGCTGAGGTTAGGAACATGGGAGCCTGCAGTTGATCAGCATTGTCCTAGGTGTCACAGAGGCCAATGGGAATTACACTAAGAGGGTTTCAGTAGACAAGGGCGTAATTCAGTCAGCCTGAAAAAAAATCCATGAAACAGAAGCCTAACTTTTTTTCTTTTTTTTTTTTTTTTTACTTTCAGCCTCCTACTCCTTCCTTTCTGACTTTAGAGCCACTTGCTCTTTGGAGTGTATTATCAGAGGTGGAGGCCTCTACATTCCCATGCTGGCTGAACTTCAAAACAAATGCCATGCTATTTCATAATTTTTATCATCACTAATTTTTTAGCTAATAAAAGCATTTTTAAGGTAGATTTAAAACAGAGTGTTTACATAGCTGTGGCAAGATCAGTAATTTCACAATATAGATTCTTCCTATATTTGTTGTTCTGTCAGTAAAACGTTTTTATTCCTTATATTTTCTTACACTAACAATAAAAGAAATTGTGCAATAGAAAACAGACAAAAAGTGTTTTATACTTAGTAGACAGCATATATGCTTTTTCTTCTTTACCTAAAAAGTTAAGATTGCTAAACTGCCCAGTAAGTTAACTTTAGATAAAAATTACAAACTTCATTTTAAACCATACCTTTTCTTTGTAAGATTTCAAACTTGAATTTTCATTCTTCAGGTTTTTTCAGCCCTCATCCTTTTGCCATGTCCATGTTTCACTGAATACTAACTCACAGTTCCATCTCAGTTTTATATACTGTCCTTTTCACCACTCTCCCTTTCTAAATACTATTCCATCTCTCATGAATTTATAATTCTACATATCAATACATATTATAGATTAGACTTGTGTATTTTAACCCCTAACACATTTATAAATTGAAAAACAGAAGAGCATTTTAATTTAAAGAGATTGATAAAAGAAAAAAAGGAAAGAGAAGAGAAGTAAAGGCAATGATTTTCAACTGCAATTGTTTCTTCAAATTTTGATTCACATTACAAAAGACTAGAATACTCTGTATCTCCAAGTTCTTCAAGCAGCTTGAGACACCTGTAAACCTGAAGCACTGTTAATCCTGTCTGTCTTCTATGTGGTTCAATCACCAGAGAATGTCATGTAACTGTCATATCTCACTTTTAACCTGTACTTTAAACCAATTAGTTTGTCACTTATATCATCTTGTAAATCCACTTACACACTGTAGGGTAACAGAAGATGCTATTCAAAGCATGGCTGTTGATCTTTCCACAGTGTACTAGTTGACTTATAACCAGTTCTCAATAAATAAATAAATAAAAATAGTTTATAAATCATCTGATCATTAACTATGTGTGTTTTGGTGTAAGGGTGTAATGTGGCAGGAAAGAGCTGATACTTCAGACAGAAAATAAACGTTAGGAACACTGGTCAATAACAAGAGCCAAAAGATATATAAAGAAGTAGCCATTTATGGACCTCTTGTCCATGAATTTGTCTAACCCCTTCTTGAATCAGCTGATGCCTCTGTGGAAGCAAGTTCCAGAAGGTCACCAACCAACCACTCCATAAAGGAGCACTTCTTTCTTTTGAATTGATCACTGATTAACTAGAGCAAGTGCCTGATGTTCCTCATGCTGAGAGATCTGGCAAACAACAGCTCTACATTCAGTTTATACCTTCCTTTGAGATTCTTCAAACTTCAAACATATCCTCCCCCTGCCTTACCCCTCCCCAGAGTCAAAAGTCTTTAAGTATCTCCCTCATAAAGCAGCTGCAGGGTTCCCTCTTGATCTCTCTACCATTCAGGTTCTGGGGAAAGCACTAAACCCCTAATAAGTACTGTAGAATTTCCAACATAAAATGTTTGTGGAGCATTGACTCTTATTTTTTACTGAGGTCAGGTACCACAATGGGTGAAGAACAATGGCAACAAAATTGGAAAGCAAAGTGCACTACTAGGATACAGAGTGGGAATTATCATCAGCCTCCTTCTGTCTGGCAGGTGCCTCAAACCATATGGATCTTAGGAACCTGGAAGATCACTTGTACAACCAGAGAGTCAGGAGATTAAATTTCTATAGTTTCTTAGGAAGTGCATGATGATTAAGCCAAAATGCTTATGAAATGAAGAAAACAAACTAGACTCATTTTCTAGCCCAGCAAATACGCTAAACTACTATACTATGTGTTGTCAGGAATATGGTTGAACTCTTCCTGCTTTGCCTTCAGACAATGCCTTTGTGACATAAGAAGCACTGCTGCCTTTCCATAAGAGAGAGGAAGACGGTGTCTTCCTGCGAGTGAAACATTTTGCAAAGGTTGTTACTGCACTCTCACTCTCTAAAGCGGACAGGAAACACGGGAGAGGCTCCAACTGTCTTTGCTTGGGTACCCATACAAAAGTAGACCAAACACAGCCTCTCATATCACGGCTTGCAGAAATCCTAAATTGATCTTACTCACCTTCAGAAGCAGGTGACAATCTATTTTGAAAGTCAATTATGACTGAACAAAATTAAGAGAAGAAATGGCACACTTGCTTCCCACGCTGATAAGATTTCAAACATTATGAATCTTATAAAATAAAATCAAAGCATACTATCCTTTAATCTGAACATACAAAACTCTGAAGTGGGTAGGAACTTGGTGACACTCATATGTCTTTGAGAGAAGCACTTTCCCAAGTAAACAGCTCACTCCTATTCTCACAGAGAGAAACATTTTATTGCTTTGTGCCCCTTCGTTGTTTACAAAAGAAAAACATCTTTTCATTTTAGTCAAGAAAGCTTCTGTTCCAGAGAACAAAGCCTTCATTTGGCTTTCTCTAATCTTTATGATGTTTGCAAGTTGGTGTCAAAAATGTTAGTCAAGGCATGCTGTGTTACAGGTCTGTGGGGCAAAAGCAGTCACAAGAGACTTTCCACCCAAGTTAGAAGGAGACCACATTACCATTCTAACTACTTCCTATGGAAGTCACAGTTGTATCAACATCCTGCTGTTTTGTTTGTATTTAACTTGGGATATGACTCTCTACACTCTCAGCATGAATCCTACAATTAAATGGAAGCAGTCCACAGGTTACTAAAAAACAGTCTAGTGTTCTGCATTTGAAATGGTACAGTTCTTGAGACAATCAACTTGCTATCTGAACACGTTTATAGTATACATTACCAAAGTAGAAACAAGTCAAAATAATCATTCTAATAAAATTATGAAAAAAATAGTAAACTGCTTTCTGAAAATTATTTTTTCTTCAGAGCTTTTTATACACTATTCTGTTGTCTAATCTATTGAGTTAAAGAATCCTTGTTAGAGAAATTATCATAGATACCTTTCTCCAAAAATAGGCTGTATTAGAGCTGGAAAAGTAAAAAAAAAAAATATTTAAAATTATCCTTCTTTCAAAAGAATACATTATGAATAATCTAAGAAATCTGACCCTTGTCTGTTTACCTAAACTTCAATTCAAATAGACTTCTTTAATGTCAGGTATCCACTACTGATTTAGCCTAGAACTATCCCCAAGGTAGGTGCTGGCTCCTTTTAGAATATACTAGCATTTAAAAAAGGAGCATAAACTAAGCAACTTGGTCCCCACCTTTTAGTTAAACGCCTCAGTTTCCACTGTAGGCAAGAGAAACGATGGTCCTTACTGTCCTTTCTGCAAAGACAGGGGTCAGGGGAAAGCACTGCCTGACTGTAACACAGGGAGCAGGCAGGGTCTGCAGGGAAGCTCTCCTTTTAAGTGGTTTTAAAGAGTGAGTTCCACGCATTTCAAAGAGCAGCTCCAACTTTAAATCACCTTGCCAATTTCTCCTACCTTGCTATATTGCTTTCCTCAGCCTTGCTGCTGTATGGAAGAACCCAAAAAAAGGAAATTAACTTCATGACTCCATGCAAGCAGAGTCCCTGCAATTCCAGCAGGGATTTTCCCCGTCAGCGAGCATCATGCTTCTGGCCTGTGTTTGCCCTGAGCAGGTGAACTGCATACATAATTACCCTGAAACATTCCAGATGCACTGGATTTACTACTCACACAGATTTCAGAAGCCCTTCTCACCATTGCTGTACCCACAGCAATGAGCAAGAAACCACTATCCTGTAGGTGACAGAACCTCTTAGGGTGGAGCAATTAGGACATAAATAAAGGAAAACATGTTGAGTTCCTCTCCCTTTCCCCTCCCCAAGTGTCAGGTTCAGAGGGTGATGGATGGAAATAGTAATAGAAGAATGTAAGGCAGGGACATGAGCTGATTTGTCCAGGTGCTGGAAACACGTCTAGATTCTCTGGACATCCAACAACCCTTGTCAGAGCAGCAACTCCTGCTGAGCTGCAACACAGATGTGAAATCCCCAACTTCTACTCCAGTAAAATTTATTGATGGAAAAAAGGGGTATGTCTGCAGAAAACCAGATGAATGGTAAACTTTCTTATACTTCTGCCACTAGTACTTCATAAAGCATTTTGACTTCCCTACAAACTCCTACTCTTTAGTTTTCCTTTTTTTTTTTTTTTTTTTTACATTTTACACAGTCTTTCCCTTAGGCTGTGATCCCTGACATCCAGAATCCATTCAAAGACCCTCTTCAACCCTGCAAGATCCTCGAAAGCAGATATGGAGACTTTTGTATGCTATTCCATGCCTGGAGTTCTTGCACTACAAGGTTGGAAGGGGACTAGTCAGACCAGGTGACAGACAAACGGACCAGGCACGCTCTCCTCCCAACAGGAGAAACTTCCTCCTTGCCCTGTGAAGCTGCTCTTACTCAATTTTTTGAATCAAGCAGCTTCAGACCATGGTCTGGCACCCAAGACTGGCATCTAGTGGCAAATGCAAGTGCCCTCTCCTTGTCTGGAAGAGCAGCTGAACCACTAACTCAGCAGATAAAAGTACAGTGCATGTCCAGCACTTCTGCACAGAGTGGCAGCGGGTGGGACTGAATGTCTTGTGGAAAAGAACATTTTATCCCCTTCTTCCCACAAATATTTCATCCCTCACTATACACAGGTGCTGCTAAATGAATAAACCTACTGAAAACCAGAGATAAGCAATATTCATCTATTATTTTCAGTGAAAAAATGGTGAACATACTTAAACAAAGGAAGGGATGTTTAATTTTAACCTGTCACTGTATACTGCAAAATCCAATTTAAAATATATATTTTTGGACAGCACAGCCAAGTTCTATTCTTGGTATAGACTAAAAAGACTAGTAGCTGATTATTTTATTATAAGATCTTTAATGCTTCATTATTAAGTAATCTGATTTATTCCACAAAAGGGAAAATACATTTTCTTCTGGAAATTTGCAATGAATTTCAGGGCAGAGTCACTTCCAACAAAACTGATTTAGCAATACCCACATGTGATGGCATGAACTCTATTAAAGGCAAGGAAATTGCCTTTCAAACTCTTGGCGAGAATTTCATTCAGGATACTCTGAAAGCTTCAGAGCACTGAGTGTACTTAGTTGACAGCTGAAGAAAACACTCAGTAATCAACAGTTGAATCTCAAAAAGAAAATTCTCAGATCTTCAAGTTAAAATATGAAGTTCAGTCTTTCTGGGGATTAATTACATGGTCACTCACTAAGTGTAGTGTTCATCACAGGTAACTTAAGTCACTGAAAGATTATGAAATTAATGCACATCCACTGAAATATCTTTCTCTTTTAATCTTGTATTTAAACAGTAAATAAACAGCACAGAAAGTTCACTTAAGGATTTTCAGCCAAGGAAACCCCAAGTTTTGATAACAAAGATGGGGGCAGGGCTGAGGGGGTGTTGGGTTTTTTTGTTTTGTTTTTAACTTTAGTGATTGCGGCTCAAGGATAAAATGCATATAATTTAAAACTTGAACTAACAAAAAGGGTGACAATAATTTTTATATCTTTTCCTTCACATGCCATTAGACTTTAAGAAAGAAAGGTCAAACTTTATATCTTCCAAAGGGAAAATCATTTTGACCATTTCTAAAATGATGATAAGTCCCATAGAGTAAAACCCACTTTCCATGAGGGCAGACATTTAGTTCATGTACATACGTATAAAGCAATTTTAACATTATATAAATACTCATTTATCTGTCTATACACCTACCTAATTTTGTTACAAGCAGGTTTATGAGTTTTGAAAGGAACCACCATATAGGAAAGGAGATCTGTAGGAAAGCATTGTGGACAGCCTGTGGTCATGAAAGTATGCTCCACAAATATGGTATTTCAGAAACATCTGAAAAAACCTCCACTACATCACAGCACAAAAACTTCTCCTGCCCTCAAGCTCTTCATATTACAAAATGAATAAGCTTTTCTAGGCAAGCCTTGTGAAGTTCTCAGTAGGCTGTGCTCCTACTTGTGGACTTTCAGAAAACAAAAACAATGTCTGGAAAAAGTAGACTTGGGATATATTTGTAACTACCAAATTTTAAGTTCGTGCCAACTGAAATATTTTTATGGATGATAAATACTTTTTTTTTCTTAAAAAACATGCCTTTTGTCACATTATGCAATACAGATCTTTTTAAACTATCACTTATTAAAAAAATAAAAAGACCATTGATTTTTTTCTTGCGCTCAGAGACAGAAAGAGCACAAAGTAATAAGACAATTAGGCAAAATGATGGATTTGAACACATGTTGCATTTTCCTGTTAACATGTACATGTAACTTCCACTAATGTCAGGATGAGTTATGGGTGCACTGCTAAAATAATATGACCATAACAAAAATATTTCCTCCAGAACTAATATAGTAATATTTCTAATAGACATTTGGAAAAAAAACCCACACATATATTCAGAAAGTAACATGCAAATGCAACTCCTCCAAATGTACTACTTTCTATTTAAAATAAATGTCATTTTTTCACAAATTGGCATCGAGTTAAGAAGAAGCTGATGTTATCAAACTACCTTTCATTTAAAGGGTACTTTGCTAGTTTCCAGTTCAAAAAGATCAAGCAAATATGAACAAGATTAAGCTGCTATCCATTTTTATTCTAAACTTACTTAAATAACGGAATGCATATGGGAACATGTAATGACAATTGAAGAAGTTATCTAAAACTGGGGCCAGTAAATTAAGATGGATCATGACAATGTCAGCCAGATGGGCCTAGAATGCAGAGTTATGGTTGGAACTTGAACCTAATACAAGCATAAGAAATCATCATGAATGTTCTTAAACACTCAGTTCATGCCTATTTAACTGGAAGCTAGCAGCCAAAAACTGTAATCACTCAATACTGCTTTTTCAAAAAATGATAAATAGAAATTATGGTCAATGCTTCCAATTAATAAATTATCTTAAAATGTCAGAGGTAAGACACACTTTTAGTATATTATTAGAACACAGAATTATCATTATTCTGTCTTTGGATGGCTGGGTCTTCGTTAGCTTCTACAATCTGGTTTTGAGAAGACCTTGGTCCCTTTTTAAAAAAGCAATATTGAGTATATTCTGGCATAATGCAGCAGTTTCATGAAGTTTGTTTGTCCTTCACTTATTTCAGTGAGCACTTTGAAAAATTAAACTACTGTCAAGTAATATCTGAATTATTTCTAAAAGATGTTTACTAATGGAATCATAGAACAGTTTGGGTTGGAAGAGACCTTAAAGATCATTTTTCCAAGCCCCCTGCCACGGGCAGGGACACCTTCCACTATCCTAGATTGCTCCAAGCCCCATCCAACCTTGCCTTGGACACTTCCAGGAGTGGGGCAACCACAGCTTCTTTGGGCAACCTGTGCCAGGGCCTCATCACTCTCAGGGAAGAATTTCTTCCTAATATCCAACCTAAACCTTCTCTCTTTCATTCTAAAGCCATTTCCCTCTGTCCTATCACTCCATGCCCTTGTAAAAAGTTCCTCTCCAGCTCTCTTGTACCATCTTCAGGCCCTGGAAGGTGTTCTAAGTTCCCCTGGAGCCTTCTCCTCTCCAGGGTGAACAACTCCAGCTCTCCCAGCCTGTATCCATAGCAGAGGTGCTCCAGCCCTTCTTTTGACACAGCCCAGGATACAACTGGCTTTCTGGGCTGCAAATGCACATTGTTGGGTCATGCTGAGCTTCTCATCAACCACTGTATCTATTAATTTACGCACCTAAAAAATTATGCATCTAATGGATACATGTGTATCTATCATTTTATGTTGTTTAGCATATCTTATTAAATAATCTGATAATAGTATTTACATTTAATTTATACTTAAGAGTAGTCATGTAGCCCTTTCTATACACAGAGCTCAGAAAAACAAATCTGTCCATTCTGTGCTTTTTGATAGAGTACTCATGTTGTTAAAGAGGTAGTAAAAAGAAAAGCAAATATGATCACATCAATTTCTGTAATTAATCTATTTGTTCTCTCTGTTTATTAATATTTTGATTTTATATAGGGTTTTTTAGTTCATTAACTCTATTTTCTATCTCCTAGACCAGCAAAACCATCCTGACATCTCATAGTCATATTCTGTTCTTTCCATCTCACAACACAAAATAGAAGTTCTCTCTGATTCCATCTCCAACAGTTCTGTGCACTTAATTGAAAAAGTCACATTATCAGAACTAAAGATTTTTTCCTTTGTGTTGCTCAATATTTGTGAATTATGATTTCAAAAAATAAATTCTATGGCTAGGAACAAAAAACAAACATGGACTTGAGGAAACAGACCAAAAGCACTATACAGAAAATAGATGACTGGCACTGACCACCTGAGTTATGACAGGACAATGAATATGTACATATAATAGAACATCAGAAAACTAAAATAATGTATCTATTATAGAAAATAATATCACATACTGCTCTAATTCACATGTGATTCCATTTTTCTGTGTAGCCATAGACCTCATTAAAGTCAGAACCAGAAATTCTTTAGATAACACTGGAAACATTTGTGCTTCCACTTCAGTATTTCTGCACCTGTATTACATGACAGCTATTCCTAAAAATTTCTATAAAACTCTAGTAAGCATATGACTCCATTTCCACTTTGTTTTATTTACAGTAATGTTATGAAAACCATTATTTCTGATTATTTCCCTTCCTTTAAAATGCAAAGATAACTATAACAATCTAACTGCAGTTATGATATGGCTTCCTCCCTCAAGAAAATGGTTTCAAAATGGCAACTGTGAATTTTCTTTGCTAAATGTTAACTACACACTTATCAGCCCAGCCAAGTCATTAACAGGTTCACTCTTTTTGCCAATTTTAAAGATCATATCAGAGCTTTAATGTCCCACAATTACAGATATTTACCTTTATTGTGCAGAGCAAGTTAGATTTAAACTATATGTGTATCTTCCTTTTTCGTTCTGTACACATATAAATAGTGATAAAGTGTATGCAAAGAGGTTTTTGTTCATTTGGGGGGAGGTTTAAGCAATTATTCAATGCAATAAACTTTGCACCATCAATATAAAGTTAATAAGCCCCTTTCCTCTAATTTGACACCAGCAGAAGTTCCAGCATAGAATTCCCACTGAGAGATAGGGCTTTAGATCTTCGATTTCTCACAGAATTTACACAGTGCTGATATTTTTATTTGCATGTAGCAAATGACAACTTTCAAAAATTCATCTCATGTAAATTGTTGAGTACTTCTAAAAAAAAGCCTTTTGCATTTCCATGCATTAAAAGGAATTTAACAGTCTTAGATTCCTAGTCCTATACTGAGACTTAAATATGTGCAGAGAAGAAAAAAAAAAAAACCACAAACACACACAAAAACACACAGCCTTCTCTTACAGCGAAAGCAGTAATTTCATTTTTTTCTGGAAATTAGAGAAATCAATGTACTTACTTCATTTCTAGAATTTCTTCAAGCTGTTTCCTTCGCTCTATTCTCAGGTTGGCCAGATGTGCTTCTTTTTCAGCCAAAGACTGTTGTGTTGAGGCAAGACGGGCTTTGGTAGAATCTAACTCTTGTCTAGTCTTTTCCAGTGCATTCATCAGCTCTTCTACCTGAGAGAGAGGACTTTTTAAGTTCCATATTCTTTACAAGAAGTAAATCTTAAATCTACATAAATACAGGGGAAAAAACACACTGAAGCACATTTACATTTTATGTAAATGGCTGTTCAAATCTCTTCCTATCTTAAGTGTTTTAAATTAAAAGAAATAAGATGGTCTTTCAATACCAAAAAAATTTTAATGTTTCCATTCATCTATTAATTAATAAACAATATTTATAAAGAGAAGAACTAACACAGATTACCAGAAACCTATTTAACCTGGGCCACTGCTACATTAAGACACAATTTATAAATATTTCCTGCAACATTTGTATTATTTAAATTCAGGGTAGTGGTATCTCAGCATAACATTGATGTCAGAAATTTTAGATAATGATATAGATACATATTTACTATAAAAGTGTCCAGGACAATCCATGTATTTTCCATCAAAAAATGCACACTCTTCTATGTAGAACAGGTTGCCCAGGGAAGCTGTAAACTTTCTAGTCCTTGGGTATTTTCAGATCTTGATTGAATGAAGCCTGGAGAATCTGACTGAACTTTGAAGTTAGTCTTGCTCTGAGTAGAGGTTTAGGCTGCATTGCCTCTAGTGGTCCCTTCTGACTAAAGTATTCTAAGATTCTGAACTTTAAAGGTCTGTTACTGCTCTAATAACAAAGTTATTTTCCTCGTGACAACCGTGAGAATCTCCAAAGCATGAAATGCAGGAAAAGTTAGGGTGATCCCACTCTTTCCTTAGCATGGGTAAATGTTAACTGGATACAGGATAAATTGCTTATTGCAGGAATTCAAAAAAGTTTTGTCTTTGGAGAAAACAAAATTCAGAATTAAAAAAAAAAAAAAAAAGGTGTATGACATGATCTATCACATTATTAAAGAACACACTAAAGAATGGAGACTATACAATGACACCTGTACACCTGTCTGGCAGCAGAACCTTTGCTTGTGGGGTAAGTGGAGTAAACCACTACATTATTCACAGGACCAGAGAGCTACAAATAACCTGCAGTAATTAGGAGGCCAGTAGGATTTCCCCCTCTTCAAATGATAAGAGCTGCAAGTAAACAACATAATTTTCTTTAATGAGATAGAATGATTTAAATAATTAATGTCCTATTTCCTGTATTTTCTTTGTCACCTCCTTTGTCCAAATATTAACATTTTATAAACTAGAAAACACTTCAGAAAGAACCTCTAAATAAAATAAAATGGCAAAGAGGATATATTCTATTAATCCACGTTATGCAAGTCATTGAAAAGGGTTCAATTTTGCTGTGTATTGAAGAGTCTGACAAAATTCCACTGCACTCATACAATCAGTGTGGCTACTTCTCCCAAGTTCAAGCTCAATTGTTGTTATCTGAAGCCTACTAGCATGCTATCTGTGTTTATAAGCCACATGTTTTTGTTTCAGTTTGAATAATCATTGCCTCCTATACAACAGGTTTAATCAAGCCAAATAAATAACACAGTTGTCATTGAATTATAATGAGGATTCACAACCTGTTTGCAAATGATACACTGATTACTTCCTTCTACACCATCTTTACAAGCACTAGTAAGATCAATGGAATACTAGAACACATCCAGTACCCTGGGGTGCATAAGAATTTGTATTTCATGAATGCAGAATCAGAATCACCAATAGCATTGAAACTATTTATGTTCAACCTTCCACTCAGAAATTAAAACTAGTATAAGGGTGGTATAAATGAAATAACAAGGAGTGTAACATCATGCAGTAGAGTCTCTGCAGCTGTAAGATTCCACTAAAGTAAACCATGAAGAAAGATATCCTTTTAAAATGACTAGTTAGTGAACTTTCACAGTAGAAGCAGCAAAGAGAAAATATACTTGAGGGAAATAAAGGAAAAAAAAAAAAGCTTCATTTGCACTTAAATCCCAGGGGAAAAAAAATTAACAAACCAGGAGAGAGACAGATCATATTTCTTTAAAAATGATTCAGTTTCTAATATAACACCAGGTGCTTCATATCTTCTGCTTTAGTACAAGAACATAAACCCATGCTGCCTCCAATAAGGACAAGCCTCAACTACTAAAATATAATATGATATTTCTGTTTTCTGGGGCTATTTCTTAGGCTTGTCCTTGTATCTTTTAAAAACTGTATCTAGTTTCCACTGAACCTCCAGTCTATTAGTTAATTCCAAGCAGCACACATTAATGGAAACCGTAGTAAGGATTCAAGACTGCAAAGTCATTCATTCATACAGACTCCAGCTTTGAGACAGTATCTGTAAACACCAAGTCACTCCACACTTGCAGATTTGTTTGGCAGATGAGAATGTAAAAAGGCAGAATAGTAGCACTTCCATATCTTTGGTATCACTGCACTCCTTTTCCAGGTTCAGCTGAATTTAGCACCCAAACTGATGATTGACTGAATCCTCACCTAAGTTCTGATATATCACATCATTTACATTTCAAAACATTTAAGAGAATTAAAGACTTGTAGAAAACAAAGCTGTGGATTTGTTAATGTCTATTAATAACACACTCATATTACTAGACAAAAGAGATCAAAGTTTAAAAGAGAGGAGAAAAAAAACTTTAAAAACTTAAATATGAAAACTTTTTCAAACCACAAATCGTTAACACGTGTAGACTTGAAAGTTATACTTCCATTTACACTTTCAACACAGTATTTGCCAGCTAGTTCTTCTTTCATTTTTTGGAATATGACCCAAGTTCATAGTTGCACGTTTTCCTAATTAACTGTCCCACCAACACCTATAGCAGAATTCAACTGGCAGGCATGTGCACAAAAACTGATTTTATTTTTTTAAATTGGTAACTATCAAGTGTAAATCAGTGAACACTGAAGTTGCACACACAGTCATCTCAGCTTGTTAATTATATAGCTGTAGCACATGTGTTACAATGAAAAATTAACTTTAAACGCTGAAGGTAGTATTACCTAGATAAGTCTAGAGGTGGAAAAAAGCATTGTAAAACACGAACCAAATTCGTAATGTAAGCAAAGGTTCTCTTCTTTGACAACTGAAAAAATAGTAAAAAAAAAAAAATAAAGTTCTATGTTGATTTACTACCTCTCATTCCTACTGTAAAATATGGGAAAATTTTACCTTTCTGACCTGCAGCAACTACCTCATTTGCTGCACTCAGGGCACTTCATCTGGTGTGTGTCCAGGGGCCCTTTCCTCTACCAAGCACTGCTGTATGGTCCTGCCTTCCAGTTTCAGTTTTTCCACTCTCCAGATACTGAACTGAGCCCCCTACTGAAATACCAGTTCATTAATGACCAGGAAACATGTTTACATGCTTTTCTTATATTGTCCACGGGATCAAGATAAAGTTTGCATGACCATGTCTGTTACCCGCAACAGCTCATCCTGCTCATCCTCCCAATCTGAAGCCCACAGCACCTAACTCTTAATCATCACACCTGCATCCTTAGGACGTTTATTGGCACAGAAATCCAGAGAAGCCAACGGAGTGGCCTGTTTTGGTCTATTTTTGGGGGGTTTGGTCCATAACCCGCCCCAACCCCCATGGTTTCCTTCCCTGCCGAGCAGCTCCGCCTGGTGTGGGGCGGAGGCAGCCCAGGGCAGATCCCACCCGTCCGGGCTGTTCCCAACTGGAAGCCCAGTCACTTTTTCCAGCTGTATCTCTCAGTCTAACTGCTTCTCATCACAAAGCCCTCAAGTTTTGAATTCAGAAGAACACACATTTTGACAGAGTTTTCTGTGCAAACCTCAGTGCACGCACAGGAGTGCTCTCTGCCCGGAAAGCGTTAACTGGGTTTTCTTCCCCTTCGCAAGGCAACAGCCCCAGTTTATCCTTTGCACTTTCTAATAAAAGCCATTATTTATTTCATACTTTCAGAAAGCTTAACTGACCTCAGCACTTTGAGGATTTCATTAAAATCTGCACCAGAATCAAGTTTACATTTCAGAATGGGCAGAAACCCAGCAAACTAAACTATTTTTTAATTATTTCTTAGTTTTGAGTCTATTTTAAATGAGCACTTTTCTATTTGTTCAGCAGCTTCACATTTTCAAGTGCTATCAGCAGCATTTCACACCATGATAAGAAAAGAAGTAAATGTGGCTGAAGTGTACATCTGCGTTACCAGATTCTGCAAATTAAAGGAGGTTAGAGTTCATATGAATGACAGTTTATTAAAAATGCCCTGGAGCATTCTTAATTCCAGATTGGATCCGGCTCAGCACAACTCAGGCTAACATAATACTGTTCCAGTTTGTGGGAATGAGGAGGGGGAGGGACAATTGCATGTTTTCTCAGTTCAAGTATGATATATTTCTGCAGGATGACGAAGAGCTGGCAACTTTCCAGCAGTCAAGGTTAATATTGTTAGTACTACTATCTTTAGAGGGTTGGTACTTCATTTTAGCAACAATACTGGTGATAAATGTAAGAATTTTGGATTTCCCTAACTGACTTTTTCAAGTATCAGTTGCTATACAAAAACTCCATACCCACACTTTAATCTATAACCTAATTTTGTGTTAGTACACAGAGATCATTTATGAATTCTACATAAGAAAATAAATAATTCCTTCTATTACTTATTCTTCTACTTTAATATTAAAATATTAAGCATTATAGACATTTTTAGAAGTTTAACAAACTATTACATTAATTCAGTACAGATGGATGCATTTTGATAAGTCAGCCAGTGTAAGAATCCATCTAGTTGTGTTCAAAGGTACTTTATTTTCTTTTCCATTTGCTAAGGAAATGCTTTTTTTTTTTGCTTTTTTTTTTCCCCCTCCAAGTTACACAGTATATAAATTTCTGTTATCTCCAGTTTTGTGAAGATTAACTTAATAAAAATAATATTTGGGTTTTCCCCGAAGATTAAGCATGAGATTACAAAAAACCGAAAGGCTACAATCCTTAAACTTTCCCTTTGTGGCTTTCCTACGAATTTATTCTGTCCCTAAGAGGGCATAGAAAACACATTCACAGAGATGAGGGAAAACAGATAAAAGCCTGAATTTGTACACACAAATATCCACTTACCAGCTCTTTTGACTCTCAGGCTGCAGACTTCAGCTTTTTACAGTAATGGATTGCCTATGCCTTGCACAGTGGAGGGGGAGTGCCAGGCATCCCAGGATCCTGTACCAGAGAACCACTTTATCTCATGACTAATTCAATTACACACCTACAGGAGGTCCAACACTAGTCATGTGGACCTAGTGCTTTTAAAATTGCCAACACTGTCCTGCAGTATGGTTTGTAAATACCTCGCTCCTTTCCGTTGCTAATGGAATTTCTCCAGTGTCCAACTGCCTCAACAGTTTCTTACAAAGGTGTTTCTCACAAAAGCAAACAGACGTAGCAAAGTGTCATACTGAGCTTTGCAAGACATGGAAATAAACTCTTTGTCACCCTCCCTTCTACTCTCTTCCCATCCCATTTGTCATCCATAGACAAATTCTTCACCTCTGACTTCTTCCATCACAGATTTTTAAACCCAGGAAACAGGTCTAAGAAAACCAGTATAGTTATGGAGGCTGATGCTCCTGGACTTTTCCAAACAAAGAAATTAGACACATGTTGTGTCTCACAACTTTGGATACTGTTAGAGAGGAAAAAAGTAACCATACTCTAGAATGCATAAAAGCTTTAAAATAAACATCAATAGAGAAAGGTTTGACAGAATATTAAGCAGAATATTTATAAATTCCAGGTTGGTTTTTCAAAGCCCATAAAGGCCAAGGCAAATAGGGCCCAGTGACATCAACCAGCAATGCAGTGGCAGTCTAATACAAACTACCAGGCTCGCTGAAACAGCAGTCCATGTGGAAGGGCTTGGATCTCCACAGGGACACAACAGCACCATCATTAAACAGGATGCCATGCTGCAGACTTTGAAATCAAAATCCTTTCTGAAATTACTTTATTACAAAAAGCAGGATTTAAAATATTTTAATCCTCCTGCTCAGAGCTGCATTAAGAGTACACGAGGTTTAGTTTTATTCAGATAAAGAAGAGACACAGCACAGACAGAGCATATTTCCTATCAAGACTTGCAGGGGCCACAGTTAGGGAGAGCAAGTACTTTAGTTTCCTTAGTATTTTCTTGCTGGCTGTCACATGGTGGAAAGCAGTCACGTTAATGTATATAAGCATGGTGTTATAATAGAGACATATATCCATCTCTACATAAAATTACTGTAGAATTTAGTGGATTCCGATGGATTAAAAGAAATATATATATGCTGAGTGGAAGGTCTACTAATGTTGTGTTCTTTATAAAGGTAATTTAAGATTTTGCAAGAGAGTTCTGGGAGATGTATTCAAATGGTTAACTGTCTTGGTACTGCCAGTTAGAACATTAATCTTCTTTTATTCTAAACCTCAGTAATTCAATAAGATATAGGACCAAAACACTATAATTCTTGGATACATTATCTGCTTTTCCAATTAATATTGTGATTTCACCTATAACTGAAATACATCATTAGACAATTTTGGAAAATACTGGACATAATCATTTAAATAGAAAAACAATCAGTTTAAAACAACAAACCAAACCAACAACCAAAAGCAACACCAAAAGTATTTTTATATATATAGTTTTAATCAAAACAAACAAAAATGATGGTATAAAGAACAGTAACCTCTGGGCTCTGGGGCCATGTTTCTAGACACATGAATAAAAAGTCTATTATCAAATACAAAATGATGTTTCCACTGCAGTTCCAGGAATACTGTCATCTATTTAAACACTTCATTTTGTGAAAGTCAACTGGTCCCCAGTTATAGTTCTCTCAATTAGCTTCAACTAAAAAACTCTGTATGACAACCCAGTGTCAAAATATGAATGCAACCTTTAGCAAACCTGAAAAGGATGGGCAAGAGAGCAGAATACTCCTCACAGATGCAGCTGGAATGTTTTACTCCAAATAAAAGCTCTTTCATTAATAGCAAAATACTGTTATATGGTGAAGTAATTAATGTCACATTCCTATTTTGCAATGCTATATAAAATAAAGAAAAAAACCACCAGCCCCTAGACCATGTCAATAAAGATACAGTAGCCAAAGTGCTGCAAGAATCAGTCAACAAATGTTCTTTTTCCAAGGTAAACTTCATGCTGACAAGGCCTAACTCATTATTGTTCCCATTCAATTCTAGAAGTCATCCAGATATGCACTGTGATGGAAGCAAGACCAAGCACCTGAACAATTGTGCAAGTCCACTTTTTACAAGAAAAAAAAGAAGGCATCTTTTTATTTTTGCATTTAGTTTGAAAATTAGTTATTTCATTGACATATCTGATTCGTTTTCTCTCCTTTTCCACTGAGCTTCATTTGAGCAAGTCTTTGATTTTTCTAAACAGTTGATGACCTTGGCTCTGCTCTTACTCTTGTTTGCTACTGTCCAACCCTAATTACAAAAGGAGCAAGAAAGGTGTTCTATAGCTGTGCAAGTGAAAGCAAATTTAGATATAAAGTACTGATAAATTACAGAGCTCAACCTAATGTTTTCAGAAAAGAAAAGTAATTGAATTAGCTAGTGAACATATGTGGATTTCGGTAGGACACTCAATTGTCCTACAGGATATTGTATCTGGAAGAGAACTCTTACAGACTGAAAACAATTACCCTGTGTGATTTCAGTGTTGAGTCTTTTTAGATAAACCATGCGAGTAGAGCAGAGCAACTCTTTAGCTGGTGTTAAAGCACAGCGCTGTCAGCCTGGCCTCTCTGGTTAATGTCAATAGCACTGCGTATAAAAGGTGACTAAAGTGTGTACAAATGTTGATCTTTGGAGAAGGCATGCCTAGAATCATACACACATCTACTATTTCATCCACCAGGTCAACTGCAGGGAGAGAGGGCAAACTGGGAGTTTTCTTGCCAAAAGCTGATTCTTAGCACACTAGTTAGGTTACACTGCACAAAGGTACTTCCCCACTGCTTTTAATCCATAATCTCAATATATTATTAAAGTTAGAAATGCTTCTCCCTTAGAATATATCCAAAAGCAGCAGGGATTCATGTGGTGTGTGTAAAGCCTTACTGCAAACAGGTAGTTTATGCACATAAAAGCTTTTCCACACCCTACAATGTGCTTACATATTGTGAAACAGCAAGTAAGATTTATTAGAGTGAAAATGTTATTGTATGAAAAAACTTGGATATTTTTATGTGAGAAATCTCAGAAAATACAATTTCTTATCAAGGTTTGAACCAAGCTAAATAATATTAATTAGCAGCAAGATAAATAAAGATTCACATAACAGATAAGGTATAGCTTCTGCACCAAAGAAACCTGATACCATCTTTAGTTCTGTGACTTTTAACATAGTGTTCTTGTGAGTACTGAATGCCCAAGGAAGACATATCTTCTCTTACTGCAGATAGTATTTCCCTGTTTACTTAACTCTATGGCATTTTTAGTATAAAGTTATTTATGTAATATTTTATTGGTTTGGCACACCTACAAAAGTCACAGTAGCATGGATGTGCTACCTACTTAAAAACTAAAATTATTTCATATTGTATATAGTGCAATATTAATTACATAAATAATCTTAAGAAAAGTCACCTATATCTGCCATGGAAGAGCAAAGTTTTAGCTCTGGCACACCCACCTGCAAATCACTCTTAATAAGAAAATTTGCAATACTTGGTATAACAACTGGTAGTTACATCATTACCCAGATTTCTTCAGAGCCACGGGGGAAGTACTGGAGAGCATATGGAACAGGACTACAAACAGCTGATTAATTGTTTCAGACATGGAATGAACATGAGCAACACAAGCTTACCACTAGGACAATAATAAATAAAATAATTAAAATCTGCTTTGGAGGGCCACTTCAGGAAGAGACCACTCAATAGGAAGAGAACTGTAGTGCTTATGAGTCTGTCCAGGATAGGGTAACCCATAGGACAGTCAAGGGAGGCCTCCAGGGGACAACAAAACGTCTAACAACTGGACTCCATTATTAACACATGATAAGCCAGGAATGGTCACACGATGGAGCAAAAATATCGACCCAGAATTTGTCAGCAGGAATTCCTCCTGAAGAACAGCAACTGTCAATATTCAGGTAGAGCTATTGTGCTTACTAAATTGCACTTCACATTACATTAAAAAGGGAATCCTTATGAAAGGCAGCCTCAGTGGATGCAGGAATTCTATTTAGGCAGTATGAAGAAATTTTCCCTATCGATAAAGCAATAATCAGTTTATAATAAGAAAATTAAGAAAAAATTATACTATAAAGCCTTGGCCTGGACCATAATAATTGCTCTATGGAATTTACCGAAGATTTTATTACTTAACTGTTCTTGTATGGGCATTATTTAGATACTGAAGCAATGAGCTTTATAAAGGCCTTTTATACAGGTATAAATATTTTTGCAAGCTAAATGCATTAGACAAAGTTTGATGAGATCAATAATATTTCTCACCAGATGAAAAAAGGAAAAGTAGTCTCAGAATCTTTAACTAACACAAGATTCCTTTTACTCCTCAGCTAAGAGTTTTGTTTTCCTTCTGAGTCTCTCAAGCCTCTTCCCACATGAGGCAACAGGCAGGAGAGTATAAACAGAAAACATGCAGAACTACAAGTTGATATTATTCACTCTATTTTGAGGCAAAATACATGGGCTAAGTGTTAGGACTTAACAAAACTTATGGATGGAAGGATTAAACTGGCCCCAATGAGAACTTTATTTTGGATCTGCTTGACCTTTCATGTAAACTAACTCTCTAGCCACTGTCCATATTCTGTATAATAACTCTCACTGGGACATATCTTTTATTATTCTTAAATGCCTCTCTTCAAAGACAGGCTTGGTTTCAGCGAATGCAGATGACTATGTTGTACATTTGTTGTACATCAAGTTGTACATTTGAAGTATTTTTTAAGATCTGGAGTCCACATCCATGGAACAAGCAATGCCACAAGTGAGGATACTTTAAAACTGTATTAGAGCGTGTTCACAAAAATACATATTTAAACAGTATTTATAAATTAGGCTTGCTTTCTTTTTCTTTGTACAGCTTTTGTCCCACAGATATACTTCACTACAGAAGTCTCTGCCATACCCAGCAGTCCTTAAAAGAAGCAAATTTATATTATCACTTGTGCAAGCAGAACTTGCAAAACAAACAAAATATTCTTAGATTTATCATGTATTAACAGCTATGTACTATGAATTAAGGTGTTGATTTTTTAAGGCAGAAGAGCATTTCCATCCATTTCAAGATGCCTGACACTGGAACATGACCCTCTAATGCTTAAATAGCATATATCCTGTTTCAGATGGGCTATTCAGTGTCTCAAATTAGAGCCAGTACATGATACAGTAAATAAAATTAACATTGTACTGATGTTTTAAGAGACGTCCCGTCCAAAATATTCCACAAAGAAAAACTTATTCTTTCATCTACAGCCCAGCAAGAGTAGTAACACCAACAATATAACTGTACTTACAACACACAGTGTCACAGTTAGAAAACTACCTACAATGGCTGAAAGTATGACTCCTGTGTTAAGCTGACAGGACTCTAAGGAGATCATTTAGTTATTTATTTTATTCTTTGTATTTCCAGTCAGATACAAATATTTTTTTTTAAATCTTTGGGAACAAGGATAGTCTAAATATAATATATTTCTAGTGGAAATAACACTTGCTCCATTTAGGCCTCAGACACTGCTGATGGCAGAACAAGATTGGAATGTGTAGATAATTATCTTTGAGGCTAGTCAACAGCTAGAAGTCCCTCATAATATCATCTTTAAGATCAAGCCAAGACATTCCAGTCTGAATCAAGGTTTATTTATTAAAGGATTTAGCACTTTTAGATCCAATATAGCCTGGAAGACCACCAATTTCCATTTCCAAATATCTAATTTCTCCAGTTTCTTGGTGCATACATAAGACCTTCAAAATCACTTCAGTGAGCACACACATAAATGACAACTAAATTCCTTCTCCTCTCTAAGATTAATTCCACAGCAAACATCTACAAAGCAAAAGAAACTACAGGAGATTTCAATAATTGTCATTCATTTAGGCAATGCAGCTTAGACAACTGCAGGCATTTTTTACAGAAAATTGGATTTTTCTTCCTCTTGATTGGTATACAGGATACTGAGAAAAATAGCATTTCAAGGTTAGCAAATACATGTTTTGAATATTTTCTTATATAGGAAGAGAGCTGGACACTTAAAACCTAAGGGTTTACTTTTTTTTTCCTTTTAAGAAACAGTGTTTACAATGAGTAAATAAAATAATTATTCAAAAGTAGAGATCAACAATTCTCTTGTTCTAAGTTGGCTTTTTCAGTCTGGAGTCTTTTTTTGTGCTGGTGCCACTTATCTAATATCTACTGCTCATGACAAGATCAAAAGTAATGGCTTATAATACAACATCTGTTCAGTAAATTCATGTGATAGCATAATCTTACAGAGGGTTTCTATAAATGAACAAAAAGAGAAATATAGCCTTTCTACATATAATGGATTTGGTCAACAAAAAAACCAAATACTCACAGTATGATCCTGGTTATCCAAACTTCCCTGCTGTACATGTCTTCCTGTCTGACAGTGACTCCTCATAACACAAACCCATGAGTCACCCAGACAAATGTAGTGTGATACAAGTTGTTTGAATAACTGGTATCTTACTGTATTGCATTATGAATATAGTTTAATCTTTCGTGGTACTTCATGTAATGTTATACAACATTCTCCCTCAAGAGGAGGGAAAATTAACCATCACAGAAGAGTAACCCTCACTGCTATAAATGTGCACTAACATGAGATAATATAAATAATAACTACTATTAACTTACTATGTTTTTCTAATACTACAAATCAGCAGGTATTTCATATTCAAAAACATGCCAAAATACTGGCAAAGAATGCTTAAAGAAGTTTTGTGGGTTTTGGTTTGGTTTTTTTTTTAAAGAGGAAAGAAGAGCATCTACTTTTCCAAGTATCTGTGGTATCTGTCTCTCCTTTAATTAAGTAAAGTTAGTAGTTAAACTGCCAAAAGGAGACCCAGAAGATAAAAGATTTACCAAACCAAGTAACATAAGTTTCCTGGACAGAGGAAAGAAAATTCAAGTTCCTTATCTTAAAGGACAGCAACCTTCCTCCCTGCTCCCTGCCTTCTCCCAACAGGGTTTCAAAGGGAAAAAAAAAGCCAATTATGACAGGAGGATTCATTCTGCTCCCATGTACTGCCCCCTGCTTCAGCAGAGTAGAAGTAGTATAGTTAATACAGATAGCAATCTACTATTATTTTTTACTCAGAGTTGCATTTATAAACTAAACCCATTTAAATATTCCCGGTGCAGGCTTATGGTTAAAAGCCCACATGGTCCTATATACACTGTAATATCTAAAGTCTTGAAAAAACAAAGAACTGAACCAAAGCTAAGAGCATTGCTGTCTTTACCAGAGAAGTCAACTCAGAAATAAACACAACTGTTCATGAGAAAGATATTAGAAGTAATAAATTTTCTAGTGATGAGTGGTTTTAGGTGTATAATTTATGTGTGCAAACACTCACTGGTGGTATGACCAGAAACACAGATATCATGGAATGAAAAGGAGAAAAAATAAGGGAAAGTAGAAGATGTGGATATATGCTTTATTAGGCTGATAAAAAAATAGCAAACTTATATGAAAGACTAGATTGTGACATATTTTCACAAAAGCAAAAACAAAAACAAACACTGTTGATTCAAGAATGAACGTTGGCAGGAAGCTGCCATTAGGTCTTCTATAGTTTACACTATATTTTTTCCTTCCAGACGCTGCCAGTGGGAGGTTTTAAAGTATAATGATATACTGAGAAACTTATGACAAGCATGTCCAAACAAAGTAAAACATATTTTTCACAAAACAGTAAACTCTGATAGTTTTAAATCCATGGAGCCAGAGGTAGCCTGAAGCCTAATTACAGCAGAATTGCTAACTTGTAAAACCTGTTTAAGGTCTTTAGGTATTCTTGATTTTTTTTCCAGAAAATATTGTTATAGCAGGAAATTACATCTAAAAAACAAAGTTGAAAGAGGAAAGGAGTTTTTCATACCAAAAAAAAGCTGAATAGTAATGTTTAACAGTTTGATGACAGCAAAAATAGACAAATAACTGGCATCAACTACAAACTGTATCTGGCAAAATAAACAGAATTTTAAAGGATGGAATAGGCATAAAACTTGAACAGTTTTTTATTCCTGGGAACTGTCTTTTCTAAGTAATACTTAGAGTTTATTAGCAACATAGTGCAAGAGGGTGCTCCTAAGTGTGAGTATATTTAAATGTGTTGTGTAAATGGACATCATGACAGTCACTCAAGCAATCACTGCTGTAACTTTTACTGTACATAATTTCTGAAGTACCAAAACCCTCTAAGAATACAAAAAAACCTTTCCACATATTAAGTAGTTTATCACTTTCTCTGAGCCTGTACAGAACAAAAACATTGATGAAGAACAACCAAAAATATGTTAAAACAATATGGGCGTGAAAGACAAAATTTTAAATTAGTGGCAGTGCTGGGTTAACAGTTGGACTCTGTCATCTTAGAGGTCTTTTCCAACCTAAATTATTCTATGATTCTGTGATACAGAATAGACTAATAATCTAAATATGACAGCTGTAAAAGAGTACCGGGATCAGAGATTATTTTAGCTAATAAACTAAGCATTTGGACAATGCTCTCAGGCACATGGAGTCATTCTTTGGTGTCCTGCACAGGGCCAGGAGCTGGACTCAATGATCCTGATGGGTCCCTTCCAACTCAGCATATTCAATGATTCTACAATATTTTTCAGCTCCTCCTTTCACATATAGTCCCAAATGTACTGATGGCGTTACACTTACATTCCATGTGTATCATTCAGCGTTTAGTCCGTAAATTCTCTGAAGTCATTCTTCTGCTATTACTGAAGTACTTCTTTAAATACATATTGACTAATCTATGGTTTCATACATCAAGTAGACTATTTTTCATATACAGACTTAAATCTGGCTTTAAAACCTGTACGATGAATTGTAAAAACAGTTTAAAGTTATGATTGGCTGATAAAGTGAAACTCTACGCCATTTCACTTGGATTAGTGTGCAGCTGCAAGATATAAATTCTGTGTGAGAAACAGTACATTTTTTTAATGCTCTTTGAATTATCATGTTTTTGCAAAATGAAAGACAACTGGTTTCATATGCAGGTAAGAAATATTGGCATAAGGAATGTTATTTGATTTTGACTGAGTCATGTTGCCAGAATGCATGAAACAGCTGCATGAGCTGAGTATCTGCCTGAGGCTACAACTATATTTCCCCCATCCTTTACCACCTGCCTTTGCTAAAATTACTGGATGCTGGTAGATATCAAACCCCACTGGGATCTTTAACCATCATAATTATGAAATGGATTCTCTAATATCCTATTGCCTTTTAATGTCCAAGCATTCTGTACTAGATGAGACAGCATTATCCCTTTTATTTGCAAACTTTTAAAAGGATGTCATGAATAAACTCACATACAAACAAAATTACTAAAGCTATACTAAATGAGGCTTGCCTCTATTAAGCTTATTCTCTCTTACACATCTGTAAATTTATTAAATGATTGTGCCAAGACCACCAAAAGGCTGATGCTCTTTTACATCACCTTTTACTCAAGAGTAGTGCTGATCAAATAGCTAGTAAAATTAACACTGGGATGTTTTCTTATTAGCCAGATACTAGCGAATTTTGCCCAAGGAATAGAAATGGCAGATAAAATCTCAGAACTGTTGAAAACAAAAGGGCTTTTGAGAACTCTTGGGGAACAACTGTGATACCAGAAAACTAAGGAATGACAAATACAATTTTGATCTTAACAGAAAAAAAAAGGAAGACCAGAGAATTATGGATAAGTCAGTTTTGACTCTGAGACTTACTGGACCAAGTAATCTGCTTCAGACTCTTTTTAGGCACCTAGAAGAATCAGCACCTCAAAAACTTCTCAAAAAGCTGTATATGTTTAATGTCCTCATATGACAGAGTAATTGGTTTTATTGAAGAACAAGAGTAGCAGTCATATTAGGTAAGAAATCTCAAGATACTCACATAACCAAGCTAAAGACAAATATAAGCCAAATGAAAGTAACATAACATGGATGCCAAACTACTTGGGAAACTGTGATGAGCCACCAAAACTTCACTGTTAAACTAGAAGGATGCTTAAAAAATGGAATTTTGCAGTCATATGATATTCAATTCTTTAATAACTCCAAAGACTAAAATTAAAAATTTTCAGAAATAATCAGTACAAAAACACAAAAAACACAGCATTAAGATATCTTGCCAAACTTGAGAACTGAGCAGGGAAAAAATCATGCTATTTAATAGGGAGAAAAGCAAGGTCATACACTTCAGAAGAATTAATCAACTCCACAAATCCAGGAAGAGAAATAACTGATTAAGAAGTTGTCTTTTTCTACTAAAGAAAAGGATCAAGACACTAAGGTGACAAGTCAATAGTGTCATGTTGTTGCAAAAAACACACTATGAAGAGATGTATATATAGTAGTAATCCTTTTGTTTTCTTTGGCACTGGCAAGATCTCAGCAGGAGAACTGGATCCAATTTTATCCACTCAAAGATGTGAACAAACTGGAAAGACTACAAAGAAAAGCAACAAGGACAATAAGAAAACTAGAAAACATAACCTCTGTGGTAAGACAGAGAATTAGGGTCTATCAACTTCAAGAAGAGAAAACTAAGGAACATGATATGCATTCACGGTTACAGGCCATCAGAAAGAATAAGGAGAAAAAAGTGAGTTCACTATGTCCAATGTGGATAAGAGAAGAAATAACTGCCTGAAACTACAGAAAAACAGACTAAGTTAAGATAATAGAGAAATCTTTTAATACCTGTGGACTATGAATTATGAACAAGGTTACGTCACTAAAGCAAGCTAGACAAACTTCTCTCAGAAACAACAGCGGTATAATTGACACTCACTTTGGACTATGAATGCACTAAAAGACACCATTGCATCCCTTCTGGACCTGTTTTCTAGAATATTTTGATTTAAAATTTATATAAAACTTATTTATCTTATTTGTAGCATAACGTGAACCAATTAATTGCTAGACAAAATGTTCCACATGTGCCAAAAATAATTTGAAAAGAATCTATTCTCCCAGTTAAAAAAGACAAACAACTTAAAGCTATCTGCAAAGAGGAAAGGCAGGATTTCAAGCAGGACTTTTCAGCTTGGAAAATGCACTATTGAAAAAGAAGCAGGAGAGTATAAATGCTATAGAGAAGGTGAACAAATAGTTGTTTGCTATTTCTCACAGCTAAAGAATTATGGGCACCTAAGGACATGACTAGGCAACAGGCTTAAAAACCACATAAAAGGAAAAACTCTTAACATGACATTTTAAGTTGCATAGCTCAAGGATCTAGGGTGATTCTCAGACCCAAAATGAGTGCCTAAAAGTTTTAAATGCTTTATTAAGTTCTATGGCTTCTAAACAAGACAATATATATGCTATTTCCAGCTCAAAAGGTCCCCTAAAGCCAACCACTGATAAACCTGAGACAGTATACTGAGAAAAAACACTCTGACTAATCTTATTTTTTCATGCACCAATTCTTGTATTATTTTGCTTTGGTTTTTTTTTTTCTGCTGACCAGGACAAAAAAATGAAGTAGATGTATCTCATCTGATCCAGTTCTTACGCTGCAAAGATTAACGAGTTTAGTTGCATGAAAGGAGGGCAGGGATGGTGCCAAGGCTGATGATTCCTTGTTTGAAAACACTGCTGCAACCAATTCATTCTCAATTCATCAGGAAGGCAGAGTTATTATACTAATACCCACAGAGGGTAGCTGTGAAGAAGAATCACAGAATGAGCACCCAAGTTGTGGGGACCAATCATAAAACTGCAGACATTAATTAAAGTTACTGCTGTGCATGGCTTGGAGTCTAATAGTCATTCTGGGGAAATATCTTAAAAACCACTCAGGTATGTCACACAGGTCACCCATTAGAAATGTGTGAGCATTAGAAATGTAATGTATGACCTTACATGGAATCAGATTTAAAAATAAATAAATAAGCCCCCCACAAACAAACCCAAAAACACCCAGGGTAAAAAGTGCTTCGAAAAATGCAGAAAGATTCATTCATCTGGAAGAAAATTTTCAGTCATTCTTTTGCATGGAGCGAAGGAAACATTCTTGCCAAGACAACTCTAGCTCTTAATCAATTGAAAATAGAAAAATAACTGTAAGTCAAATTCCTTTATGTTTCTACTTAAAATCAAGAAAGCCTATCAAAGAGTTAATGATAGTAACTAGAACAGAAGGACTAAAAGCACTTCCCTGTTTCATAAAAATAAAATAAATATTTAGGAAAAAATATATTACACATTTAAAAGGACTCACAAGTATGGAGAGTAAAATGGTTAATACTGAACACCAAAAGGCACGACAGGAGCCGGACGTTCGTGATCTCCCCACTAAACCGAAGAATGACATGCCTCCTACCCTTTAGGAAAACTTTACTTCTCAGTGGCCAACTTTGTCCATAAATCAAGTTGTTTATAGAAATGGGTATTAGTTGCTTAAATACAGCTGTGAGTAGATAGATAAGAACCGACAGACACTCTTGGTCCTCTGGTATTCAGTAATGTGGACAGAAGTGCCCTACTGTAAATCACAATATGTTACACTAATGCAATGCACATTTTTCCTTGACAACACTGGAATTTAAAATATATATATGCCATATCATTACAAACATTATTACTTACTCAACTGTAATGATCACATGAAAATCTCAGGAAACCATTTTTCTCCAAAGACGCTGTACCACAGTTCAGATGACTCATGAAACAAAGTCATCTGAGCTGCCATTTTGGATTTTTTCCTTGGAAAGTAAGACCCCAGCTGGTTGTATTATGGGCCTTGATGTCTAGAGTTTACTCTGGGCTTTTACAGGCAATCAGTGAAGTTGTTTTCATGTTCAGGATGTGGTGTTGTAGCATATGGGGAGGTGAGGGGGTGGAGGAGAACAGAGAAAATTATACTAATTTTTCTCCAGGTACAAAAGTTTAAGGCTTTTGTTCAGATTTAAGATTTAAAAAAAAAAAAGAATTTAAAAAGCTCTATAAAAACTAAATTTCTTTCACAGACTCTTAAAAAGATCCAAGTATAATATTTTTGGCTTTTTCCTGTAGTTCCAGCTATTCTAAAACACTCTTGTATGTATTTCCATAGTGTTTTAGAAAGTACAGAGCTAACTGTTAGTATGTAAAAGGTTGTAAACCAGGGGTCTTATATTTATTATATTAATCTTCTACTACCTAAGTCTGAAGTAACTGAGCAATTGACTCTGTGTAGCCTTGCAGCAGTTAAAGCACATCCTCCTTGCTGAAATATTACGTGTGCATTGAATGTCTCAGAGTTCTGAGACAGGGCAGTACCACAGCCCAGGACCACCATTCACTGGGTGTTCCAGTTCCTTTCCACATTTTCAGCTTTTGCCTGATAATTTCACTGCCTTCAACCAGTATCAATTTTAGGATCCTGCAGAAAGAAATGGATCATCTTTGCAGTCCTGGGGTCACTCTGGGAACTATAGTTCATTAAAACATTAATTTTACCTTTCTTACAGCCTACAAAAAAATTCTCGATGATTCTGTTAGGACAGATTCCCCCAAAACACTGTAAAAGCCTACCATTCCTTCTAGATCAGTTTAACTGCTGCTTGTTTTCTCACCAGCTAATTCTTCCTGTAAACATATTTTGTAGATATTCAAACATTAATTTCTTATTATTGCAGTTGTGTATAAGTAAAGGGCCAATGAAGTCAGTGAGTTGTTCTTTCATTTTTATGGGATAAATTTAATGGGATTCAAGCTAAGCTCAGTTAAACTTCAGGTCCAAATTCATTCTCACTAAAAGCAGGAGATGCTTAATTCTTTAGTTATAAGAGTTTGCTTTTTTGAGTTGGATTTTTTTTTTTTTTTTTTACTGTCTAAGAGATTTATACATGCTTATCTTTTTTTATCCTAAGCCACA
Source organism: Manacus vitellinus (assembly GCF_001715985.3). Taxonomy (NCBI): domain Eukaryota; kingdom Metazoa; phylum Chordata; class Aves; order Passeriformes; family Pipridae; genus Manacus; species Manacus vitellinus. The sequence goes on along the minus strand of NW_021939063.1, from coordinate 13,244,974 downwards.
TTTTGGCTGCATGTGAAATGGGTCTCCAGACTGTGACTCTTGAGCCACATATATAGTGGATGGGTCAAATAAAGTTCTCATGATAGGGTTTCATTACACAACTGATAACAGTGCTTTGCAGTAGGGATACAGCTGGGTAATCTGAATCCCTGGTTGGGAAGGAAAAGAACCAGCTAAAATGATGAGATTGATTTATGTGCCAGCTCCAGGGGTAAAGCAGATTCATCCACAGAGCCCTCAGAGATAGAGTCATTTCCTACTTGGTAAACAAAGTCAAGAGCCCATCTTCTACTTTTGATTTTCCAAGGTGTAAGTCTTGTGACTGCCATCCATCATTTTTTGGCCCACAGGTTTTCAGATTAAGGAATCCTGTCAGCTCTGGTATATGGTGTCACCCACCCTATAGACAACCTCCTTTCTAACATAATTGTACCTTTTACTAATGAGTACAATGAGAAAAAGTACAGTTTACACCCAATGTTCTTCAATCCCAGCTCAACTGATGAAATCAGGTCATCATGTATGAAGTGGAAATTTTGATTCTTGATGTCATTTCTGTTTGTTACATTCAGTCCTAACTTTCCTAGCCAAGCACCCTGCACAAAATTAAGCCCACTATCAAAAGTTAGAGGTTTGTATTGGGGCCCTAACTAGTGCTTTCCAAAGAAACAGACATTGGCACTGTTAACAGGAAGAATTTCTGTAAGTGAAAAAGTAATTAATTTTAAAAGTCTTTATGTTGGTAGCCTGATACTTCATATAACCCCCTTGTATTTCTAGTATTCTATCTCCCTTCAGAAACTTTTATCCCACATCCCTCAAGACTACAGTATTACATGTCTGACTCTTCTTTCCTGTACAGTTTTCAGGGAGCCCTCTCACTGATGAAATGTCTATTAACGGGGCCAAACTGTCAGAAGTGTCAGTATGAGAGTGCAGAAGCCTTTCACGTGCTTCTGAATCTACATAAAGGCCACATGAGACAGAACCTTCTCTCTGCTGGAGAGAAGGTCGCTGTGAAGAACATAAAATAAGGGCAGAATATAATTTTTTCCGCATATTCTTCAGCATTAACATGACATGTGTAGAAGAAAAACCTGTAGCATCTTCATGTAAAGAAATAGCTATACATTCCACATGTAAGAAGCATTTCCCAGCCCTGTTCCTACTGCTTACAAACTGCACACAGATCTTTTGGCAAAAATCTAATCTTCCCTTGAAAAAATCTAACAGAGAGACATCAGAGTAAGAAAATCTGTCTTCTCCCTCCCCTAAATTCCTGACTTTTTCGAGGAGCTTTGTTCCCTAGTCCCTTCCACAGGTTCCTATTACCCTAGGTTACTGTAGTAGCTACCTTATCACTTTCTGTTTGATGAACTGAAGATAAATGGTTGCTCAAGAAAGAGTAGAGTTCAAAGATGAATCATGAACCTAGTGCAAATTCACATTTCTTCAACAAAGTACCTAATTTCAATTTTGCGTCACTCTTCAATAGAGTAAGTAATTCCAATCTCCTTTGAAAATGAAAATAATTGTCATCTGAAAGTAAGTGGAGAAGGAAATCCAAAATTTATAATTTTTAGATAAAAATCTAAACAGTTTGGCTGAGGATACTAAGTTATTCCAGTCCACCAAACCAACACAGAAAATAAAACTATCATGAAACTGCATATATAGTCACAATACTGTCAGGACTGAAACTATTCTTTCCAGATAATACCTTCACAATACATACAATAAAATTCTGGAAAACTAAGTTTTAAAACTGAACCTTAAGCTCAGCTGCTTCGAGCTGTAATATTTGGCTAAGGTTACAGGCAAAGTCTTCAGAACTCTGTAATTCAAAAATTGGCCAGACTCTGCAAATTTCACAAACACTACCCACCCCCTATTTTTTTTTTAAATGACAACCTGAGTGTAACCAGGAAAATTTTTAGGTGAAAGGAAAGCGTAAAGCATGATCAGTTTTGTAACCTAATAAATGGGGCCACAAACATAACCCCTTAATAATGTGAAGAATAATATGTTTTTGATTTGACCATACAATGTAAGAAAAAATAATGGGATAGGAATTTGATAGTCTCAGCTTCCCAAATCCCATATGGTATGTTTATCATTTGCCATATGTATAGTGTCTGATGTGCACACAAAGACTATGGATTTGAGACACTTTCTCAGATCAGCAGCTTGAACATATCGTATCCCGCAGTTTCACGAGATCCAAATGAGATGCAGAACACACACCATTTACTGCACAGGCACATCTGCCTTCATGGAAATTGCTATTTACATTAGCAGATTTAAGAGATACTTGTTAATAGGTGATAGAAAGAAGCCAAACTATATCCTTTTCTTGAACTGTTCAGTGTTCTCGATGTCTTATGCCATTTTGTAATCTGACACACACACAAGGCAGGCTAAGTATCCAACGTTATCACTCCCACCAGAAAGACAAAATAAAGCATTTCCAAAATGGCCATGAAGACACCTCATCATTTCAGATGGTATTTGCAACATTTCTGTTCAAATTCCACTCTAATACAAAAATGAGAGACAAAACTTCTGAGCTCTCCGTTCTCATCTCCTCATGCACACATGGTAAAAAGGTTTTTACTGGGTATAGGGACCCCTATCCATTAAGATTCAGAAATAGAAAAGCAGGTCTGGAAAAAAGTGTAAAGAAACAAAGAGAGGGGAAAACCATTACAAAAATTAGAGTTGTGTGAAACTTGGCTGTTATGGTATGTATGGTTCATCCAAACCTTTTCCTTGGCTTTGGTTCATGTCCCAAATGTTGCTTTGACTTCTGGGCTTGAAGGAAGCCAAAAACTCCAAGTGAAACATTGCCAAATCCAACATATTTTTGCAGGTTTAGGGTCAAAACCATGCAAACCCGCAGAGTTCCTCCTACCATCATAAATCAGCCTGAGTTTGCCAAACTTTTCATTTCTGTTCTGCATAACCTTTTTCACTACACACTGCCCTGCAACATTTAAGCTTTTAGCCATCAGTACTGCATTTAGTAACATGATTACATAGCTTCATATCTTAATGGCTTTCTTATTCTATGACAGTTTGTCATCTTTTGTTTTAAATTACTCTTATGGAGTTTGTTTTATATACTATCCAGTGTCCTATGAGTTTGCAGAGAGGCACAATCAAAGAAACAACCCTTGGTCTTCAAGTAGATGTTGCTAAATTTCTTTAAAATATTTACTCTTTTTAAGGAATTTTAAAAACACAGTGAACAGTCGCAACACAGATTAAGGGACTTCTGAAAAATATAAGGACTTGTGAACTTGTGAGGAATTACTTAATTTTTAGGAAAAGCACTTTGCCTCTTTACCAACATACTATGTTGGGAAACTAGTTGGCCATGTGCCCTCTAATTCTACTTTTTATAGAAACAATTTCTGTTGATTTATCCAATATAGATGTCATATGTGGAGGTAGTTTTCCAAAAGTTACATGGAACTCTTTTTAGAAACAGATGTCACATTAGTCACCCTCCAGTCCTTAAGCAAGTTAGAAATTCACATATTTCACCTTTAACTTCCAAGAAGTTTAGAATGAAAACTGCTTGGCACTGAGAGGAATTTGGCCTGACTGCAAGTTCACTCTGCTTTTAGGAAGAAGTTGAACTCGATGGTATCTTTCAACCTGAATTATACTTTGATCTGCTGATCCTCTGGTGATGGTATTTTTAATTTTAGTAACTGTTGGGTAATCCTTTCTGCTGTCACTCTGAGATACATCTTCCAATATTTTGTCCATAAAAAGTATTTCTATAAGCAGAACCTACCCAAGTTCCTCTACTGTGAATACAGGAAAAAGAAATGTCTTTCATTTTTTTTGACCTCATGACCCTATTTTTTGAAAGCTCTCTTTATATGCCTTGATTATCTTTGGCTCTATAGATTCTCTGGCAGGCTTCCATCTTCTGGGACACATTGGGAAATTACTACTGTGAGTCCATTTCATGACTTACTCCTTATTGTGCTTCATGCACTCCAGGGCCTACCTGCTTTTTTTACTTGCTGGGTTTTATGATCCTGGTTTTTTCAACTCGACAAATTTCAGTTTTGGAAAAGTTTTTTGGTTTTTTGGTGGTTTTTTTTTTTTTTTTGATAGCTTCCTTTATCTTGCTGTTTAACTGCACTGGTTTCTGTTTGGTCATCTTAAAGCAGTTTTTGATAGGTGGTATCCATTTCCTCTGAGCCAATATAACTGTGTTTAAATAGCCTTCATGATGCCTGTAAAAGGTTTTACTTCTTTGACTGTCTTTTTTAAACACTTTTTGACATGTAACAGCAATAGGGATGCTGAGTATGACTACGACTAAAAGCCTCAGAAAATTCATGTTCTCTTAAGCAAACTTCCATTTGTTCATATTTCAAATATTAATTTTATGAAGTAGAGACACTTCACAGACCAGGACAGTGCCATTGCAGGATAATTCTGCACTGGGAAGTTCTAGAAATAAATGTTCTTCAAGTGTCTTCAAATGTACGTTATTATGTCCTGGCTTTTCAAGGTACAAAGAACAGGGAAATCACAATTTGTAGAATCATCCAGGAGAACAATTGCACAAAACTTTCCCTTTTAGCTTTTAAGAAACATCTTCAGGATGTGAGATATATTATTTCACCTGACTGTCTACTACATAGCTCATGTTTTAATTTATGAGGTACTTCAGACACATTTCAATTAGGTAAGGAAAGAATGAAATTTGCAGTTGAAAATTGTAACAGAGCATCCTAGAGAACCAACAATACACAAGTTAGCTTATGTCAGGCAACTAAGCATGGCCAATAATTCATATCCACTAGAACGGATTTGGCATCCCTTCATCCAGGTATCCAACGAAGGTATTCACAGCCAAGGTTTCTATGTAGGAAGCTATTAGGTGAAGTTTTATATGATAGCTTTCTGGTGTTCTCATGATACACTTATTTCACAGTTAGAAAAAAGAGACAAAGGAGGACTTCAAGTTACCAGTTATCCTGCTTATGGCACTAATTATTTTAGAGTTTATCAGTTTCATAAGAAAAAGGTTAACAAAGCCATCACGTATCAAGGCCTATGCTGAAAGCACAAGAACCAGACAGCAGCCTTTGAGTAGTCTTTTCTAATGTCAGTATTAAGAGAAATAATTATATTTGCTAGGACTTGGCAGCCAAATGTTCTTATAAAAGAACACCCAGACAGAAAAGCCAATTTTGACAAACCTTACAGCTGACTGCAGAAGGACTTTCTCACAAATTACAATTCACATCAACAGATCAGATGTAAATGATGAATGACAATGGACTGTTTCCATTTGTACTTGAGACCTGCTTTCTCAATGACCTTTTAAGTTTATTTTTTGTCTGAACGGGGGTTTTTTAATTATTTTCTCTTCATGTGAGAAATCTTTGTCTGACAAGGCAGTGGCAAAAATCCCATTAACTTTACTAGAGCCAGGAATTCACCCCACATGCAGGAAAACACAAAATTCTTTCTTCAAAATGAAGAGACTACAGCACTCATGTGACACACTGCTCACATTGTTATAATGTCCCTTTGAAGTTTAAAAAAACAAAGAGGAGGAGGGGATCACAAACACCTGGCTTTTATCTTTGTCATAACTTCTAGATGGCTAAATTATGGTACTTCTCAATATGACAAAGGTATGTGACAGCTAAAGAGTAGGTGTAAAATGCTGCTTTCATTATGCCAATATGCAACTGTGAAAAGAAGAGTGACTAGCTGATGCCAAATAATACTGCTTAATAAAAATTCACTCCACTAAAGAACAAATGCATTTCTAATTCATGTTGCTAAAATATCCACAGAAAGACAAAGAATAACTCAAGGCAATACGAAAAAATCTGCATTCTGGGCATAGTTTTGGGTTTCAGATTCAAAGTTAACGTTTTTATAGTTCATCTACATCAAACTAATATTTTAAAATAAATTCATTTTCCCCTATTTACAATTATGACAAGTGTCATGGAAAAAAACTCCAATTGGATTAATACATTTATTTACTGAAAACATTGGGACTTCAACAACATCCCTAACCTGTCAAGCTTTCTCCAAAGTATTTGTAGGGAAGGATTTCCCTACATTTGTCAGATGTGGAAAGCTAAACAGACTTTCCCAAGGAAAAGCAGGAATGGAAAAATACAAACATAATTAAAGGATCAAAGAAATGCTTTTTATGTACACCCTTGCTGTAACTTGAAAGAAGAGCCTTCTATAAAATTTAATGTACTGCACTCCAGTGTTGTTCGTTGTTGAATTATCTGATTATCTTGACAATCCTGCTTAAAAAAACAGCTGCATCTTTGTAAAAGAAACCTGAACTGCAAATAGGAGTACTCTCTTCTATTTCTTCATATGCAGCTATTATTCACAATCCACTAAGTAGGTGAGAAAGAGTAGTAAAACTGCCTAGTCATTGCAAAATAATTAATAAGGTATGTAATTTTCCTTGTCTTTCACATGCTAAACACAATCTTTTGATTGCTCACTGGACCAAAACCCATATCAAATTCACCTGCACTAAGTACCTCAATCAGTAACAATTCATTAGCAACATTTTCAGTATCATGAGTAAAAAACCACTTGAAAATCTTCTGAGTTAAGAGTTCAGGCAATAAAGGGTATATAGGATAGACTAAACCTATGCTCCTTAATGGTGTCATCAACCACCTGGAACACCTTGTACACAACCTTTATTTCTCGTGCCTCAGTTTCTTTCCATATATTGGTTACACTTCTATTCTTTAAGATACCCTGAGATCTACTAATAAAGCATGCTTTGTCAAATGTGGAGTGTCTTAACTGAACATTCAATTTTTTTATCATTTTTTTTTCAACTTACAAAGAAATTTGGACCCCAAATTTTCTAATGAAAACTCTCGCATGAAAGCTCCTCAAAGCAGAGGTGCATTTACAATAAATAAGAATAATTTCCAAGGAAAGAGTGTTCTAGACAAGATTATATATGAAGGTGCTTCACCTCCCTGCTCTTTCCAGTCTGTACACAGGGTAATCTGTAAGTAACAGTGTATAAGGCTATTACAGAACAGTCATAATGAAAGATAAGTATAAATGGTATAAATCCGGCTTATTAGCAACCAACCAAAATAATTCTACTTAGACTTACTCAAGCAGAACTTTTGTTGCTGACCAGATGTATTAGTAACAGACGTGCAAGCTATTCAGAATGATCTATGGAGAGTGACAAACAGCAGCAGCACTGGTTACAAACCACGTAAATACAAGACCAAATTATGAAACTAAAAATCAGAGCTTCATGCAGACCACGAGAAAGTTTTGAAAACTTTTTTATATTTTCATCCAGCCTATCAAGCTTTCAGCAAAATAATGTCATAGTTCATGAATAAACTACAAATATAAGAAAGTATATGGAGAGAGTTTGTGCAGAATTTAGGTAATCAGCTGTATTTTTAGAACATATTTACTTTTTTTCCTACTTTATATATAGGAAAACAGCTTTCCTTTGCAAAAGCCAAAAATAAAAAAGTATAGGTAACATTATTAAGCAGCACCTAACTTGGAAAATCTACTGCTAATATGAATTTCCATTATACTTCTTTTATATTACAGGGTTAAACGTCCTATATTCATCTTACATTGAAGACAGCTACACAAATAGGGTCAGACATTTTATTGCAATTTCACTTTGCAGAATTTCAATCTAAATCATTGCTTTTGTCATTGATTATAATTTATGTAATATAGAGTGTTTAAATACATAAGTTAGTAAAATATTAGATGAGCTATAAGTCAATGTAAAAGTTAAAAATGAACTATATGTGGAATGCTATATTGGACAGTCATGTGCTGAAATACTAACATCTATTATAATGAGGTTATTGATGTAGAGTTGACATATAACTTGATTTGCAGATGCCCTACTGACTAACCTTTTGCAACTATATCTCAGTGTAAACCTGTGGTAATTATTGCTGGGTAGGGAGAGTTGGTTTAAGTGAACTATTTCTTTTGATGCATGTTGAATGTGATTGCCCCCTGGAGACGACAGGAGTCCCGCATGTGTGAGTTATTACATAAATATTGAGGGGGAGAAAAAAAAGGTGTATCACATTAAATTTTTCCTGTTTCCTATTGTTGCAGTTTTGCTTTTTCTAACAAGATCTTTTTCTTCCAGTGCCTTGCCATATATGCCCTTTTCAACTAAAAAAAAAACTTATTAAAGCACATAGTAGTAATAACTGATTTATTTGGAACATAAAAAACTTTTCAATAGTAGCAGTTCATAGATCTCTAAAAAACTGCAAGTCAAGAAGTCTAGATTTTATTCTTGGTAACTGAAGCCAGTGAATTAACATTACCTAGACAACACTGAAAAACATCAATTTTCTGACTTAACTGTTAGAAGTGGAAAAAGATGAGAAAGTCAGTATTCAGACTTTCTAATATGGGATGCCCTAAAAGTCCTTGCAATAGTGCAAAAGTAGTATTAACAATTATACATTACATTCTATTATACTGTGTACTTGCCTAAAAATCCAAAACTAATAACTGGGATAGTCTAGGAATAAAAAATATGTCATTTTATACTTATTCATATAATGTAACACTCTAGTCAAAAGAAAGGACATGACAACTACATATAACAGTTGTGTTGATAATGTTTCACCCACTAGAATCTTTTTTTCATATTAGAGCACAGAACACTGCAACAATCCTGTCAACCCACCAATTATGACAAAGAAAAGAAAAATTTAAGAGACTGTGAGTCTTGTAGAAACTGATCTTCAAGTGGGATTTTCACAGATTGTCTACAGGGACATTTTATAACAAGAGTAGTTTTGGCTTCTGGGGATTACACTGCACAATGAAAACAAATGTCAAAGTAAATCCCCAAATTAAAAAAACACTTCTGGTATTGATCCTCAGACCTACCAATCAACCCTCCTGCCCTCTGCAGATTCTCAAATACTTTTCTTCATCTGAAACCTTTTAGAAATATTTTCTTCAACATAATCTTAAACTACTGGCTGAAGTTCAACACACGTTTCAGCAACACATGTGGAATTTATCCACAGCTTATGGAACTTCCACAGGCCAAGGAAGGAAAATTCCTAACTGTCCATCCATGTTTACAATCTGAATTTATATTTATATTATGTTGAAAATCTGAAGATAAGTACACTAGCTGTGTCTTCAATAGTCTTACATGTGTTTGAATTGATTATTTTGAATTTTTTAAGTACGCACTTCTAATCTGGTAATAATTTTTTAATACATAGCACTACAGCATCAAAGGTTTACTTTTTTTTTTTCCTATTACCTGCTGCCCAAGTCTCTGCTCAAAGATTTTTTTGATAGATTGGTTATCAATGAGTACAGAAAAGGCAGTTTTGTTAAGTTCTACTTTTTCAAAATGTCTATTAAAGTTTATGTTCAGGTACATAAAAATGACCACTTTAAGAAAATGCAATTTCTGCCTTTTTCCTAGATATGCACAAGAGACAAAAAGGTCTCTGAACTGTGTGAAGCTTATAATATGCTATATGTTTTGCTAAAGGTTGGATATTTTTGATGTTGTAGCTATTAGCTACACTCTATCTTGGCAAAATCCACCTATAATTAGAGAGGCAGAGAAATGCCAAAGGAAGTACCCATGAACATAACACTAACACACATAATTGTGCAATCTACTGTGATGGGTTCTCTCCATCTGTTAGTACATAACTCCTGCTTTATCAGGGTGAAACTATCTGATATGTACATGAATACTAATTTTCTCACAAATTGACCAAATTTAAGCTTAACCACTCAGATACAAAATTTTACAGTCCCCAAGGAACCGACAGTTTGAAACCAGAAGCATAAAATACCATAGGCTAGTTTTCAAGCAATAAATTGAAGAGAATTATGTAGATATGTTAGAGAAAACTGGTGTGAATTACTGCTTTAATTGTAGAAAATTTATGGTAAAATAAGTTTTTAAGTCACTAAAACCATAATTAGTCTCTATTCTGCATCTTCCACAAACAGGTGTTCATGGGAACCTTAAGGGGAGAACTTCATTCTAGCTGTATTTGTCCCCATCCTCTGAATTTGTCACTGAACTGGTTCCAAAATCTTACAATTCTTTATCGTCTTACACAAAGACCAAAAGACTTGTTGCAGCTGACTCTTATGCAGACTTGCAAACAAACCAGCTTTGATTTCAAGATATTCAAATCTCATAGCAGAAATCTTAGCAAGAGGGAAGATCTTCACAAGCATTGCAGGCCATGTTTTACCCTTCCCTTGTCCCTGAACGCATTTCAAACATCCATCTACATCATATCTCATCTGTGTGTTCTGATTGCTCGTGATATTAAGAACAGGAAATCAAGGGCAGTCACCTTGTTCCCCTTATCCCCTGCCCACAACCAGAAGAGGCAGGGAGCAATTCTGCACATCAAAGCCAGACCACCACTTGCAATTCAGACATGCCCATTGTGGAAATGAGGCAGGAATGGTGTAAATAGGCAAAATCCCTATCTTAGCACTATCTACCCCCCCCAAATTACCAGCCTTCTAAAGATCGAAACCTACAGAATCCCCTAAACCCTGAGAATTATTAAAGCCTTCCAGAGAGGTATAGGTCCACCTTAGGATGGATGCTTAAACCAGAATTCCCTTTTAATACAATAGCTCATGATTTTTAACCTCTTAAAAGGTTGTGTTTTGACACTGCATATGTATTTCAGCACTAATAATACAAAGCTTTATGTACAAAGTGTTTATGTAATGAATTCTCTCCTGCCTTGTGTCAGCTCCATGCACTAATGCCTGTCTGCATAGCACTCATGGCTGCTTCCTGTGTCTCTGAACTGATTAAACTGCTCTGTTCATTTTTATTTGCAAGACTTCATCTCATTCCCTAGCTTTTTCTTTTTATTGATATTATAGTTTCAAAGTGTTTGAAACAATGCAGTAGGAAATACACTGCATTAAAGGAAAAATCATAGTAAATTCATAGTAATGTCGGGTATGCCCATTGTTTAGGCCATGCTATCTTATTTTAAAAGACACAGAAATAACATATAGTAATGTGCAATGTCTTCAGTATGTTTTGTATTTCTAGAACTGTTATGGAGTTGAAAATTATATGGTGAAGCACACAAAGAAACAAATCCAAGGTTAAGGATTCACACTGACTAGCTATGAAATCTCTTGGGAGCTATTTTCAGTGAGTAAGATATCACAGACATTCACATGGCAAGAATCAGAAAGCAGTAATATTAACTAGCCAGCTTTTCCCTCTCCTTTGATGGGACTTTCTCCTGATCATGTTTTATTCATTACCTAAGACTAAATTTCCAGCCAGTACAAAGCTATTAGAAAACTAGAACTCTTGCACATCCAGTGACAAAGCACGACTGAGAAGCTAGACTGTGTTTAAAAAGTGAGTTATTTACACCTGGAAAATGTACATATGTACACAATCTGTTTCACAGTACTGCAGGCACAGAGCATTGATCAAGCTGCCTGTAGATGATGTTTGAAATCAATGAGAACTACACATTGTCTCACTCAAAAACAATGTTGTTAGTGAAATATCTCTTTTCGGCATGTGGATTTCCACCCAAAGAAAACCCAAGCTACTTAAAAGAGAATTGTGACAAATTACCCAAACATTTAAAACAACAGAAGAGTCAAAAAATTTGCCAGAAGATAAACTGGAAGAAAAGGTGGAAACACCCACAAGTTGAATAGATTAGAGCAGAATAGGGTATTAAACTTTTTAACTTTGTTTCAGGCTCATCCCTGCACTTTTTTTGTGACCTGTATGCATTGGACATTGCAAAAAATTTCCACAAAGAAGTGTTTCTGGACTTAGATTACTTATTGAATTGACAAATTACATTTATGAAAACTATAATCAGAAGTGTATATTTTACTTCCTTTGAGACTATGTGATGAGACATATAGTAATATTATTACGTGAACCTTCTTTTGTTTACTCCAGAGAAACAAAAGGATTTTGTTGTTGTTATTAAAGCAGGTCTGAAAATCAGATTCTAAACCAAATGCACTTAAGTTCTCCATGTTATGCAAATATTTCCTTTCCCAATTCTATTGAGGTAACAGCGCTACTGGAAGAAAGATGTTCTACACAAGAATCAAGAAAAATGCGTCTCAGGAAATAAACAAGTCTCACACCTTTAACATTTCAAGATCCTACAAAGAGACTTGAGGAATTACATACAAATTTATGACATGATACCTGTGTATTTCTTAGCTCAGTGTTTCTCAAAAAGGCTTATCATTTTTTAAGACAGAAAAAAAAAGAAAAATGAAGGCATGTTAGATACACTATTCTCAAAAAATTTCATGATAAAGTGTTCAAGGTCCAGCTCTCCTGCTGTGATGCTTTACCTAATATATGACCATCACGTCTGGCAAGACTCGCACAGGTCTGCCCTTGATTTGTGTTAGGAAAAGCCAGAAAACCTCACAACTATTCTTCATTCCCAAGAATTAATGTGAAGTCTGGCTCCCTGATGTTTCCAATTTTACAGTGATCCAAATAACCCCCCAAAACCACACCTGAAGCATCACTCACAATTATAGGTGATAGCTGAGGGAGACCAAAGTGAATTCCCTCCCCAGGCATCCCAGGGCATTCTCCGCCACAGCAGTGCCTGGAGTGCTGTGAGATGGGGCCATCAGAGACTCAAACCTGACCTGCAAGCACTGAGGCTGGGACATGAACCAGCTTTGAACGGCTTTTATCTGAAAAGATGGTGAAAAGCTCCACAAATATACCCGGTGCTACAAGCCTCGGGAACTGCTACATACTATCGAAGCTTCAAAGAAACTACAGACTTCTGAACTTCTTCAAACCTATCAGAAAGCCAGTGGGCAGCTGAATGGGTAGAGCTTCAGCCCCTACCTGAGCTGCACAAAATGGATGGCGCTTCAGCTTGCCCAGAGTAACTCCCTGAATGGTCCATGGACAATCCCACTCGCTTCCTTATTACATCTTTTCCAGTACTTCTGCAAAAGGGATCAAGACCTGGCTGGAGTAAATGTAATTTGACCAGCCTGACTGCTCTTCAATTCTCAGCTGAGCTTATCACAGCCAGCCAACAGCCAGCTTATCACAGCCAGCCAACAAATACAGTCATTACATCAGGCCAGAGAATTTTAGGATATACTTTTCCCGTAACAGCTCAATACATCATTCACAAATGTAACAAGTACACTGTAGACACAAGCACTATGTGTTATAGATGCCTATAAACATAGGGTGTTTCCACTAAATACAGTAAGGTATTATAAACAGCAACGAGGAAAGAGGGTCATATCCCTACAGTTTACTAAGATTAAAAATTAACTGAAAGAGCAATTATTATTATTTTTAATCAGCACATGCATAGTACTCCTAGAAATCTGGTTTTCAAAGTATATCATATATCTCACATCATGTGTCTCCCCAAAAATCCTGCCTCATTTAAATCCTTAGATCACTCCTGTTACTCTTTACACAACTCCATAATGGAGGAAACATTTTCTTAAAAACATATTTTTAAAAATTCCTTTCTATACCAAGGCTAATTGACAGGAGCTCTACAATTTGTTTGGCTTTTCAACCAGTCAACCACCTACTTATCAGATTCATATCTTGAAAATAATGTGTTGAAGGATATAGTATTAAAATATTGAAACTTTATGCATAGTAACAAGAAATAACAGTTCTTGGTTAACTGGTTTTCATAAACTGTTCTTAGTGTGTAAATGTTTTATAGGAAGTGAATGGAACATAAGAGCTATACACCAGACAAGGAGTTTTCTTTCCAAATTCAAGCCATTCCGCCACGCTTCTTCCATTTGGTAGTTGCATTCTCACCACAAGATTAGAAAGCCCCAAGTATAGCAGTTAAATCAAAGTTCTTGGGAATGGCTTCTATTCTCTAGTCATCACACCACTCAGAGATTTCCAAAATATTACTAAAAAAATAAGCTTAATATATTCCTTTTACTGAACTACAGTAATTACAAGTAGCTGCTCAACACTGAAATTTAATTCTCTTATATCATATTGTCAGATCAAATACTTCACAAGCTTTTGTTGCTACATCACATGCAGTCAAATGCATGGTGATGCAATCAGGATGTAATGACCAAGGTTATAAAGTAGATGTAACGCTGCCCAGATGCATAAAAAACGTATCATTTCCTGAACTTGATTCTGACAAAGTTCCACCAACACAAACCTGGAGAGAGATGTGGAGTTAATTTTTCCATTTTGCATATAGGAACATATTAGAAATAGAAATACAACCACACAAAGCATGAGAGGGTCAAATTCCATCCACTGGAAATTTTCTAGAATCACATTATATTAACCAGATCAAGGCAAAATTGATATTTTGCACTGTAAATTGCCTAAACACTGGGCATGGAGACACTGATGTTGTCAACAGAAATCAGCACTTCTCTTCGTGGTTTTTCACAGTCAGATCTCAGGGAATAATTTTTAAATCAAGCATCAAACTTGTGGCCTTGAAAACAAGTTGCCCAGTATGTGATGTATCACTTAACCAGATCAGTTCATTGTCTTGCAAATCTCAAACCCCAAGCTCAGAAACTTAAAAACTGTAGAAACTGTCCTAGAACAAGGCTCAGAGTTTATCTTAAATAAAGGAGAGATACAAGAGAACCTTTTCTTTCCAACAGCAAGACAAAATATTTGCTGAGGTAGTAACTCTGTAGAGGTCTTCAAATTCTATTGGGTTTTTTCCCCTCACCCTAATAGTAAATATTTCATGGACGCAACTGAAATGAGTAGGGCATCCTCTGGTAGAAGAGGAGAGATCCATCAGCTCTTTGTGGGAGAGATTTATTATGCATCCTGGTAGACACAGTGAAACAGAAGTATACTTTCTTTGATGCTTTTAAAACACAATTGAAAAATAAACTCACTTGTAAATGTTGAGAGTTGTCAGTCATATTGTCCTCTCGCCTACGAACTTCTTCCAACAGCTGTGCATTCTTTTTTTTCTCCAGTTGCTGATTGTGCTTCAGATTGGCAACCTTCTTGTTTTGATCCTTCATATGTCTAAGAATTGCACACATATACCCATTAGAGTTAATGACAATCACTTCTTTTTCAACAGAAATTAACTTTGTGACTATGACGCAGAACATCTCCAACAGACACAAGTATTCCAAGTATCAGATGTAACAATAAGACTTCATCTGTTTTTCAAGATGGCAAATCAAAACAGCTTTAAGTTTGTGCAGTGGTAATGCAATTATTTGCACTTACAAGATTTTTCCCTTTTTATCATTTGCTCACAAATACTCATACATGGTCTGAGCTCTATGCAGAAAAACTCTTGTAAGAGGGAGATTATCCAGAAAAATTGTTGTAAGAGGGAGATTATCCAACAATCCTTACACACTCAGTGCATTCAGGAACAACTTGA
Organism: Manacus vitellinus; assembly: GCF_001715985.3. Classification (NCBI taxonomy): domain Eukaryota; kingdom Metazoa; phylum Chordata; class Aves; order Passeriformes; family Pipridae; genus Manacus; species Manacus vitellinus. Next base: position 13,229,504 of record NW_021939063.1, on the reverse strand, counting down.
AGGGGTCCTTTAAGTAGCATTAATTTCAAAGGAAGCAGGAGGTAAAGGTGATGACTAATGTATGTTGTGAAATTCTACTTTTTAAAACCTGGACTACTACAAATACAGTGGTTTGGAGGATTAAAGTGTGATGGGGTAGAAGGTCAGGTCATAAATATGCCATGAAGAATAAAGTATGCCTTTACAAATAGCTTTGTACTTGACAAAAACATTTCTACCATTTTTAGTAATGAGACTTCTTTCTACAAAAGATTATCAACAAACAGATTTATGAGCCATTCCTAATGAAAATTAAACAATCTTTGCCACCATTAGTTTTCTATTTTTAATACTGTGCTAAATTTCAAAAAATTGTTTCGGTATTTGATTATCTTTTGCTGTGGATCTTATTTAATAAGTTACCAGAGGCATTTCTGATACTGAGCATACATCTTTTTAAGGAAGAAGGTAAGTAAATTGTGCCTGGCAGTTAATGAAAAAATATCCTTGCAGTAATGCTTTCTACCTGCTTAGATTCTTACATATTATTTTCTTGATTTTCTTTGACTTCGAGGAATTTGCTCCCTTTTATCTATAAAAAATTAAGTCACGTGCAAATTCCTAATAAGATCTACTCACTAATCCTATTTTGGCAAATGAAGAGAATATTATTCAGTGCCCAAAAGGATCACTGAAAATCTCTCCATTGCTTCCACATCAGAAGCAGTGGAAAAAAAAGTTACAGAATGTATTTCTTGCACAGATTTTATTATCCTAAAGAAACTGGGTCATTTTATATTTCCTTCTATCACTGATTTCTTTGTCCTACCAGTGTTTTTTTCACCACTTATTTATACTGAAAAACTAACAATTAATTTGTAATCAATAAATGTTTCATGGTATTAAAAATTCTTAGAAGGCACTTCATATACAAGTTTAGAAGTACAGCACATAACAGAAAATCTCACCTATTATAACTAAAAAAAAGTAACTTCAAGTTGCCTAAAAAAATAAAAGTGCATACAACTACTTCAAATATACATTAGATGCTCTGTACAATTCCAAGTGAAAAACAGCTCTCTCCTGAGTCTGTCTCATAATTGTAAACACAGACTTAACCAGCATAAAACCAAAATGAATACTAGAAAAAATTACTTTCACAACTTTATATATAAATGTGGTATTTGGCAGAAATTTTGGTGGTGCAATATGACTTTGTGCTGTTAAAATATAAATTGGTTTCCAATCTCATGTTGAGTAAATGATAAATTCATTTATATTTAATCTCTGTAAGAAGTTCAATTTTATGCCAATGCTAACTGCTTCTTTCATCACCCCTCCCTCACACAACTTCCCATTTCAGCTTCTGTCTAATGCCACACTGAAAAGCAGAACATGGTAAAGCTGCAAAGGAAAACATCTGGTGCCTGTGATATGCAAAATCTTGAAGAGAAGGAAATAAAAGAAAGCTCTGTCGTAGACTCTCTTTATTCCACAACTGGCTACATACCTATGGAAATGAAAAGAAAATGCTACAGTTAAAAAGCCTAGCTGAGAAGTTTTCTTTTAGGCATGCATTAAATGTACAGGGGGAGTTCAGTGCAGCAAATAAATGCAAGCACATATTCCCTACTAACTCTTTTTTTTTTTTTTAAACAGCAAATATCAAATACAATCCCTGATCCAGTAGAATTTTTGACTTGCTTGCTCTGGTATGTTTTCATGTGGCTCTGTTTCTAAAATGCTTTTGAATAAAATAGAAGATTAGGGTAAGTAAAAAATATGCATAAGAAATAGAAAAATATTTGGGAACAGTACCCAATCAGCACAAAATATCATATGCCATGACCATATAGGTTATAGAATATCCACATACTTTACTAGTAGCTATGCTGATATGCAGAGTTGAGTCTACATTACTCTTTATCATGTGGAATTAGTTTCATGTGTTCTGCTGCACTGTTTAAATTTAAAACTCTAAGACCACAAAATTCATTAGACAGAATAAAATAAATAAAAGATTACTGCTTAAGACTTAAGTCTTGAAAATCTGAAATGTATGCTGCAAGGGTCTGGTCAGTAGAATTGATGTTACCATCACAAGTTAATAATCTTCTGGTACTAAAGCATATGCAGAATTATTCTCTGATAGTGTAATTGCCCCAAAGCAGAAAGATGAAACCCTCAGCTCTCCGACCTTCCACACTGTTACAGTTCATTTTGAAGTTGGGCATCTATTATCTTTCAGTGAGCTAAATTCTTTAACCACTGAGCTAGACATTACAGTCACCTCAACCTAGTTATTATCAATACTATGCTGCATTGGTGATTTTAAAAACTTCATGGAACTGGAAAGCCAGGCTACAAACTAGGTCTGAAGCACCCAAGTCCAGAGTGGTGCCAACATTACATTTGGCTTAAAGAAATTATGTTCCTCAGAACATAATTTAAGAACACTTAAGAAGTAAAAAAGTTTTAACATTTAAGAAGTAAAAAAGCAAACTAAAAAGCAGTGTAGATGACTAACTCTTTGCAGGATGTTTAATTATGGCCAAACATTAAAAAGTAGGGTTAATGACCCTTTTTGCAGATAACAAATTTAAATTTGTTTGTGTTCCTATGGCTATAGACAGTCAGCAATTGTCACAGAACATCTAACAGCTTAGGACTAAAAAAGAATTCAGAGTGAAACTAAGATGTCTTCGAAACAGAGCTAGAGTAGAGCTAGAATATTAAGCACAGCTTGAATAGTCAAAATAAAAATAAACTTAAAAAACTTAAAAAACCCTAAACCACCAACTAAAAAAGTAAACAAGTTCTCTTCTGTTCCAGAATTGCAAACTGAAGGATATTATGGGCATCTTCTAACCCATTTGATAATTCAATATCAGAGAAGTATCCAGCACACAATACTGATGACAATAATATTGGAAGTTAATAAAGAGATGAATACCAGGCATAAGAAAAAAGTCTAAATAAAATTTTATTATTTTAGTACATAAGACATTCTCGCACTCCTAAAGAAGAGAAAAAAGATTGTATAAAGTAACACACTCCTCTAGAAGCTGCCTTACTACTGCTAAAATTGAGCTTATTAATTTTTTTAACCTAGATCAAGCCATTTCTCTCAACTGAAAATATATTCACCTTAGATATGCTACCCCAGTAAAAAAAAAAAAATCACAAAAAAGTCATAATTTCCTGTTCCTCTTCCTGAATCTTTCTGATCTGGGATAATTTTTGATAATCTTTCTCAAGTCCACAGCCATTAATTTCCACCTCAGCTGGGCATTAGACTTATAATCAGGTGTCTAAACCACAGCAAGGTCTACCTCTGTTTTCCTCAGCATCCAACGATTTTTCCAGAAAGTGGCCTTAAAATGCCAACACTGGAATCACTAGAACATAGCAGCTCTGACTCCTCATACTGCTGAAGAGCCATCATCTATAACTGTTAAATATTTAGATCTGAGCAAGGCAGGGAAAGGGAAAAGACAAAAAAATTCTTCAACAGCCCTGTAGCAACATTTTTTAATTGAAATGTCTTTTTAAGAAATAGATCATTGTCCTGGAGACCCAGACCCTTGATCAGCAGAAAGATAAACAGCAAAACAGTAGCAGCATTTAGTTCTTGCTAGTATGAAAATAACTGAAATGATTCACTTAACCATGTTTGTGGTTTTTTTTCTTGTTCTTCTGGAGTGGCACACAACTAGATCTCATAGGTCTAACTACAGGACATTTAATTCCTTCAGTCCGACTTTTTAAGAGAAATATTAACACTAAGTTTCTGCATATATGTATCTTTCAGATTTCATTTTACAGTAGTGTGTGCTGTCTAAACTCCAATGCTTTCATCTCTGATAGCTATAGAAAATCACACTATTTCATTAAATTCCCAGCTTTAATTAGCCACCTGGGGACCTTGGCCAAAAAGTTGGTAATGTCAGCCAAAAATAAGTGTTACATGCTTAGTATAGCCTTCACTCTATTTCATAAAGATTTTTTTTTCCCCTCAAAGCATCCAAAAAATGCAGACATGCAAAATACACCCAAGAGCAAAATCTGCAATGTTTTCTAAAGGAATATGTCTCTGCGATAATTTTCATCACTTTAAACAGCATTGCAATGGGACCAGCTGTCTGAAAGTCCATCAAAAACTTCTCCAGTATTTGAGGAACCTGTGCTCCTCAACAAGTTATAAAAAAAAAAAATCAGAGTGCAAAGAATGTTTTCAGGGAAACAAGCAAATAAAAAGATACCAACCCCAAACCAAACTAATCAAACCAAACTATTTCATGATATACAATTTATCCAAAACAAGTAATTTATATAAAATAGGAAAGTCTCAAAAATACATTTTAAAATTTAATCTCGTACACGTAAATAAAAAAACATCTTCACCTATTCTTCTAGGCATGCACTGGGTAGAATACTACCATTGTCATTATTTGAAAAAAATATCTTTTTTTTTTAACATATCATCTCTTTCTCCTTCATAGATAGTCCACACCTTTACAAAGAATTCACGTATGTGAGTAAGGAAACAAATCTTAACATTTTACTAGGCACTCTGGATCTCAGTAGCTAGTCATGCAGAAGACCTGATCCTGTAAATCCCAACCATGTGAATGTCCATTCTGAACCACATTACTTCAGTAAGACTCTGGAAAACTATTCATTGTTTTCTCACTGTCTCAAAAGTGACAGTATATGTAGGTGCTTTATTGAGTCACAACTAAAGCAGCTAAGGGTAATTCTTCAAAATTCAGATCTAATTCCATTGAAATCCATAAGCTAGCATTTTATTAAGATGAGAAAAGCTAATCATTTTTTCTGGTATTTTCATGGAATACAAATGTATTTGCTGTTACCCATCTATAAACCTGAAAAACAAAGAGTGGTCAGACTATAGCTAACTATAAACATCACAAGAGATGTTAAGAGTGTTATTGACAGAGACATTCCTGACACAAATATGCAAGGACACTGTTTATTCATCTACAACCCATAGATGGACTTGTCTGGAGAAAACATGTATTATCATGATAAGAAAACCTATACCTGTGATAGGCTGAAATTTTCATATTTCAAAGAAAACATAACACACCTCAAACAACAGCAATTTTTCTAAAAGAAAGCCCTCGTGTTTCACTGTTCAATTGATTTAATAAGTTAGACTCTAGTCCCTATAAGTTTTATAATATGCTAATAAAAACTAAGCAGTGTCTTTCTGTGCAGTCATTTGCACTTAAAACTTTCATGTTGGGTTTTTTCCCAATCCAGATCCTATAACCTAAAGAATCGTTAGTATCCAAAATATCTTTTAAGATTTGGAATGTTTCCTTATTCTTTTTTACTTTCTGTTTCTAATACAATTATCACAATGATAACAAACTAAAGAATACCTTAAATAACATAAAAGCAACTATCCCAAAAGCAACTATTAAGAAATCAATTACTTTGACATATCCAGCATGTCTAACAGAGTTCAGCTTCAAAATAACTTTCATCCTTTCTTTCTTGATGGTAAAAAATTATATTTGGACTGATGCTTTTTTTAATGATGTGGATGAAGTTCAGAAGCTAGACTGCTTGTACATTCCAGGCCAAATCATTCATCTAGCTTTATGCCCTGATATAAAAAGGCAGGGAGAAATAATCATAACAACCAGAAATAAAACAAGATTAAAATTCATTAAAATATAAAGTAATAACATTTTATAAGCATTTTGCCTTTTTCCTTGCAAAAATGAAATCTATTGAATGCAAAAGTGCATCTCACCACTGTGCACACTGATTTTTTTTTCTTTGAGACCCACAACTGGCAAACATGCCACGTCACAGCAACCCAGAACACAGCCATTTATTGCCAGCGAATTACCAGTAAAGAAAAAGGAATTTTAGTATATTCCCAACTCTGTTACTAACAGATTACATAGCTATTTCAGTTTTACTCAAGGGAGTAGGCTTGCAGCCCACAGAGATCTATAGGTCTCAAAAAACCAGAAATCGATCCTATTGCTGCGTTAATAATAATAATAATAAAAAAGCCACAAAGTCAAATAACCTTTTTTTTTAATTCTTCTTCCCCCAGCCCCACCCTTTAAATCTTAGTATTTCAACTGTTTGAAGGCTACTTTCAGATCTCCTAGGACTGATATTATGACAGTGTTTCAGTGTGACAACAATTTTGCCCCCAGATGCACCACAAAACAGTATTATTGTCCAACAACTCTGCCTGGTAGAAATAAAGCAAGTGTCACAGAAGTCACTGAAACATTTCTCACCTCAAAGACAAAAATGTGGGAGGAAGGGTTTACCTAACACACAATCTGGGAAATTTTCCAAAATCTTTATTTAAGAAGTGTTTAGTCTGACACAGTTCCCTCCAAAGCCCTGGAGAGATGCTTGAAATATCCACGTGAGGATAATGCATGAATGAAAAAGACGTACTAAAATCCTGTTCCAAACTATGGTTCATGTCACTTTGTTTCAACACTTATCTGCACTGCAACCACTGAAACTCCAACACAGTGCATTGCACTACTGTCTTCCTCAGCACATTCTTACTGGATGACACTTTACATGAACATGTGTGAAATTCATACCAGAAGACTCATCTGTCACACATCTCTCTTGTACACCCAGGATGGTTGGGTCTTTTCTTCTGATGTTCTTTTTAAAAAAAAATAAAATAAAATACTGCTGATGACAGGGCACTAGATGAGAAGGATATTTGATCTGATTTAATATGGCAATTGCTTGCTCAGCTATTTTATTAATTGAGACCATTAGCAATAACTGTAACCAGCAACTGCAAATAGTCTGTTGCCTGAAATCTGCAACTAAGGAGTTGCAATCCTGCTACTGATCCATCAAGTCCTTTCAAGCTGTAATCCAGGCAAGCTTTTTTTCTTTAAAAAGCCAACAAAACAAATAAAACATCCCCACACAAACAAATTAAAAAAAAATGCAAAAAATGCCCCACCACCTCCTGACTCTGTCCAGTTTTTCTCTGCATCCAACTGCTCCGCAGCATGTCCAGCTCAGCCTGACAGCAATCAGGATCACACCTCCTCTGCAGCACTCCATGATTCATTGCAATTTCCTTCTGAATCAAATCTTTTGACTGCAACTCCTGGCTCACCCTAGAAGTTCTCAGGATCAATCCAGCCATTATCATTCAATACATAAATCAAGCTTTCCATGCTTTTGCAGTAACTTCTTCAGACCTCCAAATAAATCAGGTACACTCTGTATGATTTCTTGTTTAGACATACTAACTTCCCCTTATTATAAATTCAGATCAGAGCACTTCAATCCAGTCACAATCATGTTGCCCAGGCATGTCGCTCCTGCATTGTGAACGGAAACAATGGGAAAGTGGGAGAAGTGGTCCCACCAACAGCCCAATTCCTAAATTTAGTTCCCCTGTCTCTTTTCAGTCACAGCTTTTTGAGGGCGAGCTGTGCTATCTCACAATGATTCTTCACTCACACACCCCTGCACTGCACACAGGGAATCCTGACAGCACTGCACCCAGGCAGGCACCAACTCCCCAGAGTGCTCTGAGGCTACTTTATTCACACGTTCAAGAGGTAAAGGAATACGCTCTGTGGATCTTCCCCACGGGGAAAACTAGTGCAGGCAGCAGGTCTGGAGAAGCATAAGAAATATTACTGTGTCTTGAAACCACTAACCATGAAACGGAAAGAGTACCAGTTCCTTGTGTTCTCTCTTCCCCAGAGTTGTGGTGTCACATCCAACCCAATCCAAAGTGGATATTTTTCCTTCAGAGAGACAGGGTTCTTTTCACATCCAGTTCATACTGTATATCCATTTGCTTCAGTAGAGTATTTACACTCCAAATCAAATCCCAAAAAAATCAAATCACTGAGAAATTACAAAATATCCTTCCTTATTTAAATAATCCATTTCTATTATTTTCACCTCTTCATGCCTTTAAGCAAACTGAAAGGGAAAGTACAGAACTGAGCAGACTCAGTACTGAGTTGTATGAAAATGAACAATGACACATCATCTTGTCCCAGGATCCTGTTTATATCTTTTTATTTTTAATCACTATGATTTCTGCTTATTTCCTAATACATTATTAATTTAAACCTTTTTCTTAAGAAAATAGAATTTCAAGGAAATAAAATTTCTACTTAACTATTTCTTAAATAAAATTAAATTTAAAAATCTAATTACAAATTCAAAAATTCAAAACCGCTAACGTAATCAGATAAATCTAAATAACCCCTACTCAAATTGTCATCTCTTTCAAAATGTTTAAATGCTAAAATGCTGGTTCTGTACACATAGCAAACAGACTATAACAGAAAGACATGTCAACAATCTGCCTGTTATCCAATGTGACAACTATGTTTCTCACTCAGAATAACCAGTCTCTCAGAAGAGTAATGTATATCACAGATTCTCTCAGTTTTCAGTAGTACACTATCTCAATTTCTCCAGGGAAATTATCTTTGAACAACATATCACTCTGCCCTTGGAACCATCAAACTGACATTTGACAAAACTGTGGACGGCTCGTAAGTTAAATTTAAAACTCCCTTAAACCTTGCCTTACACATGTCACTGAGCCCCAGCCTCCCACGGAAACAATTAGGAAGGCCAACATCAGAGGCTGGTGGGAAACTTTCTAGCACTGGTCAGTATATTACACATGGAAAAAATATCCATCTCCTCTTTATCTGCAGGTAGACAGGCTTGGGGAGTGTATAACCTGATGTAACCTGAAGGCAGGGGGTGAGGGGATGTCATTGTAGTGCTGTTGCGCTCAGAATATTCTTGTTTTGTATAGGCAGGTGCACAGGGCAGGATTATGCCAATGTACTGGATTTTCTTGTCTGTCACCAGTATCAACAGCCCACCACGTTAGTAAAACGGATCCAGCATTTTTCTAATCATCATAACCTCATATAAATATGAACAAATAAAATAACAGCTAAGAACATACTGATCAGCAGAAATTACAGAAATTAATAGATCTGTCTCTTAAATTATGTTTTGACCTTAATGAAGATTCAAGCTGAGAAAACTTAACACTTCACTGAATTCCCACAATAAACTCTAATCATACGCTACAACTTATCCAGGACTCCAGGGATGAAAGTTGGCAGGGTTATGAGGACAGTTTGCTTCAACAAGGTCAGCTGGTTTTTTAGGTCAATAAAACATAACAGAAATTGCACCTCCAACTGCTGAACAAATGTTTCTGCATACCAATCATTGAATTCCAGTGAAATCAACCATAATGACAACCACATAGCATAATACCTTTCTTTAAGCTCTCTCGGGCTAGAGAGATTTTTCCATCAATGTTGGGTATGCTCTGAAATGCAGAGTGGTTACATTCAGACAATAATTTCATCATAGCCAACTCCAGGGTAAATGCATTTAATTAAATTCTGGAAGAAAGAAACATTCCGAAAAAACTGCTGGAGTATTTTCATAATCCAGGTGTAATAAATATCCATTCAAGCAGATCAAAATGTGCTTGTAGTAGATAGACAATTAAAAAAAAAAGGTGTTCATCCAATTCATTACTTCAGTCGATAAGCCTTAAATTTCCAAAAGAAATTTTTTTCATCTGAAAAGAAACTTGCAATTGTGACGTGCATCAAGGCACAGCAGGGAAAAAAAACCTCTTGTCTTGTCAGTCTTTTCATAATGAACCATCTTTTGCCATACAGTTCAAAGACATCCATGTCAGAAACTTCTGACTTTTCTGAACCATGAAATGTGAACTGTGCTCAGTTTTGAGACTAAGAAGCCAAAGCTCTCCAAAGCTCTCCTCCTATATGAATAGAAAACACTGTGCTAAAAGTATACATTGAGAGGAAAAAATATGAAAACTTCCTAACTGAACGTATCATAAAGGCAGATTGGATATCTGTCATGATTCAAGTCAAATGTGCTGCATGGCAACCTGGAACCATGTTGGCAAATGCAACACAGAGGAAGCTGAAATATATCTGCAAAGTTTTTGCAGTATATACCCTCCTTTAACTTTGATAATGATGACTCCCTCATCCAAACAATATACAGTTACTAGTTTCTAAAATACCAAGTACATGTTTTAAGACTTTGCTATCTTAAAATTTACACCCATTCATAAGCATGAGAAAGAAAATTAATATCAAGGCCTAATAAGAAAAAAAATGTCAACTAGATCAATTTTTACTTTCAACAAGCACCACAGGCCACGTAGTAATACTTGAAAAGTTTACTCCAACAGTGTGTAAGCTCAAACACCAGCTAAACTAATCTAAAACCTGGAAGAAAGAGAAACAGGAGTCTGACTAGATGAGGCTGTATCCAAACACAGCATATAAAACATACACATACAGACACCAGAATCTGGCCAGCACAAACAGCTAAAACCTTCACAGCCACTGTAACTCCTCCTTTGCAATAACAGTAAAAGGGGTGATGCCAAAGTATTAAGAATAAGTCTCTGATCTGAGGTATAAAATCTCTCTGTTACTGGTCAATACACTTCCTACTGGGTGGGTTATCTACTAAAAATGTTATTCCCGGTGTTGAGCTCCCAAAATAAAGATAATAGAAGCAAAACTGAAAGAAAAAAATCTTCATACAGAACAACATATGAATATGTTGTTAATTAACATTTTTTTCTTACAGACTTTTGAGAAAAGCATTCACTTACTGTAAAGTTTCTGATCTAGGAATGGAATGACCAAAAACTTCACAGAAGGGAGAAGAAGAATAAAGACAACATAATACAAACAGAAGTTATTTCTCTGAAATCAAAATTGCCAAATAAATGAAGCATCAATGAAAACCTTCATTGTGGAAGGAGCATTAAGTAGGAGAGCAGAAAATACTGACCTGGAAGTCAAGCTGGTTGGAGTAGGGATGAAAGCAGCAGTTTGGAGAAAAACAGATAGGGAGGAAGACAGCAAAAGAGAATAAAGGGAGGAACATATTAGTTCTTTAAAAATATAACAAGCAGATGTTATATTAGCAGATAATTAAAAAAAAAAAAAGAAAGGGAAGGAAAAGCAAGAAGTAAAATAAAATTTCTGAAGAGCTATATCCTTGCTGTGCACTGAAGAGAACAGAAATTTTAAAGTAAAATAGCATCTTATCATTTGTGAATGGTGGAAAGCCATCCATATTTATAACCATCCAAATGCATGCACACACCAAACAGAAAAAATAAATTGGGTGAATACTGATAGCATTTGCTGCAACACAAACATCTCATCATATACCAAAAAGTCTTTTATTTGAACTAACATAGGCTTAGTGACCCTCATTCATCAAACCTTCCCATGGAAGCCAAAGCAGCTGAACAATTTGGCAGCTTGTTCAAAGATACCATTCAGAAGTTCACGAAGCACTGTACCTAATAATCAAAGACAGAGATTTGACACCCACGCCCCCAGAAATGCAGCCCCTCCTAATGCTGACAGCAAATTTTTAATTCAGTATGAAGAATCAGACTAATACTTCAGCACTGAAAACATTCTGATGTTTGATAACTTATTTGTTAAAAAATACCTAACATGCCCTTTCAAATAAGTAAGACAAAAAAATCCCCACCCAGCTAGACTAGTCCTCAGATCTGTCACTAATGTACAGCTTTTTGTGCACTTAGGATAGGGAACACTTTTTAAAGCCCTAAAAGTGCTTTTTTAAAAAAGAATTATTCCATATGCTGGTGTTTTGTCACTTATGCTATGAATTGTCAGTGCTGTGTGGACTTATCTTCATCAGAATTCAAATCCAAATCAATTCAAAATTAATTAACTGAAGTCTGAACAGCCCAAGAGCTTAAATGCATGTCTATAATGTTATTACCCTAAACTTACCACTGCATATGAGAAGTAGATAACAAAAAACAAACCTCTTGTTTAAATACAAACAAGTTTTATCTCATAGCTAGTACAATCTTTTTAATGGGCTTTCATATTATTGCAGTGTTTGCTGAGAAGCTACACTCAATCAAGCAAATGACCACTATCTAACATATCACTGGAGAAAAGCAGATTAAGATTTTTCAAGCTACACCACGTTGTCATCACTTTATTTCTCTTTTCAGTCTAAATTTACTAATGGGTAATTTATATTGTATTACGTGCCAGTGCTCTTTTACTGAAGTCACACTCTTTCACTGCAGTGCTTACCCTTTCATATATTTATAGAGAACAAACTTCCCATATGAGCCTTTGTTTTTCCAGAGAAATAAACCACTGTTGTTTACATCCCTCCTGTGACATGAGCACTCCATTCCCGTCATTATCTCACCAGCCCTCTCCGCACTGGTTTCCAGTTTTAATTCAACTTCCCTGAATATGACTGATGGGAAGTGCACAGCAGTGTTCCACATGGAGCCTTGCTAGCACCTTATGACATTAATACCTTCCTATCCTCACTGAAGACACTTATTCTGACATACCAGGATTCACTCCTCATTATTTAGACGTCTGCATCGTTATTTAGATGACTCATAATGACACAGTCATAAGCAAATTCACCCAATCTTTCTCTTCCTAAACTGTACCAAGGATTATCCTTAGTTCACAGCAGGCAGTCTTACTGGTCCCAACATGCATTTTATGCTACTGTATTTCACTTAATTTTACAATTCAAACTCCCTATCATATTTCATAAATATACTTCCCATTCTAACACCAATAATAAAAGCTTTAAACAACATACTCCTTTCAGCCCTGACAGTTCAGCCTCAGCTGCAGCTCCCTCTCCTTGGCTAGGTCCTTTGCATTAAAATTTAAGCTTATCACTATCATATCCAGTTTCATTTGCATCATTAAAACAAAAAAAAAACAACACCCACACTACATTTCTTCACCAAGAAAACCAAAGAAAAACATCAAGCTAAGTCTAACGGAAGTACATTACACACTGAATGCAATACCTTGCATTTAATTTTAACCTTTTTTAATTATAAACAGATAAATCATGAAAAATGTAATAGAAATTATCAAACAGCTTGAGTATAAAAGAAGGAACTGGTTGTCCTATGCAATAATAAAAAACGGGAAAATACAAAATTAATATAGAGAGAGTAATTTAAGAAACAAACCCACGTGTTTTTATATATGAGCAATAATATGAATCTGCAGTGATGCAACTGAGGAGTGTGACAGTTTCTGAGCCAAGAAAATCACATTAAAACCAAAAGAATTACCATTCATATGAAGGCTGCTCCATAATTATTAATAATGTTCATCTGCCAAATAGCAAACCCTTATAAAATTAACTGCCCATATCTCGAAGCACATATTTCCAGTGGGACAAGAAGGAAAGAACATCTTTGAATTTGTTAAAGTTGCGGTCATTTTTGCAATGTTTTATTCCCATAAACCGGGTAAACTGAGCTTTGGCTCCACCTCTGCCCTTCAAAAATGAGCCAATCAAACAGTCATTACAAGAAGAAAAAAGTGGCAGCTCTTCATAAAATGTTACAGCAATTTACACTCCACCTAAACCCCTAGAAAGGGGAATTTGAACATCAAAGTTCATTCTCTGGGGATACCAACAGGTGCCACAGTTAAATACAGATCTTTTGGCAATGGTTTTACAAAATAAGGAGAGAGAGAAAATCAATTACATTTTAGAGAAACCTAAAGTGAACCTGATTAGGAAGAGAGGTTTGATACTCACTTGCAAAAAATATTTCCCTGTTACACCTTCATACTTCCAGCAGATTGCCAGCCTTAGTCAACCAATCAACAAGTTTAAGACCCTGGTCTGGCATGTTGGAAAGCAGCTTTAAGACTCCATTAGCAAGTAATGGCAGTAACTTGTCATTGAAATCAACAATAGATAATTTTTACGTTAATTCGTTTTTCTTTTCCTAGTTTACAATAATTACCTTATATATACACTATGTGTATAGGAATTTGGAATTAATCCTGAAAGCTGTTCGTAAGTAAAATCAACTGAGAAACTGCAGTAAAGATCACAGAATTCAAAAAGAAATCTGAGAGCGTGATGAGTCCCAAAATGCCAACATACTGCTCCTCTCTTTAGCTGGTCATTGCACAGATATCATACTGCAAGCATTACAGAAGTACTTAAAGGTTCATAGCAAGGTTTAACTACTTCATCACATTGTTAGTACAGTGTATCCTCTTCAAAAGTCTGTGTCCACTCAGCAGTACCACATTATTTTCTGAAAAGCTATGTCAGGATCAACACCCTGATAAAACAGCAACAGACTAGAAATTGGTGTCCCAAAATTTCACTGGTAAGAGTACACAGAATTTTTTAAAAAAACCAAAAAGAGTACAAAAATAGAAAGTTCTGTCCATCGCATAACCTATTACAGGGTTCTCAGACAATAAGAACAAGTTGTATGCTGACAATGCCGTAGCAATATCTCTGGATCCCTTGGTTCCTTGTTTCTTTGTAATTATTGCTTTTTAATCAATTCTCAATTTAATTCAAATAAGTCTCTATCAATTATTTATCTCTTTTTCCATAAAATATTCAAGCTTCAGCACTTAATCATGATCACCTTTTAATTAGCACTTTAATATTCAAAAATTCAACACATGATTGTTACTTAATAAATGTCTTAAAATTATCTTGAATAAAAGTTTAGCATGCCTACTAATGAGGCAGGTGTCACACAACTAATTCAGTAGGTTTTATAGTGCAAGGAGATTAGTTATTATTTCTTTAAGAATACATTAAAATAGGTGCAAAAACTAGAGCATTCTAAATGCTTTCTGATGTGGTGAGAGAGGCAACTGCAAACTGAAGCTGTCCTCCTGTAAACAATGAGTTCTAATTTGAGTACAAATCTTTTTTCACTTTAAATTTGAGGCCTCCATTTTCATGACAATTAACCATTATTAAACTTTGCCAAATGTCTGCAGAGAAAAATAAGTTTTGGCAGCAGGTAACTGTGAAGGTTTTTAAGTTGTTGTCAGTAAAAGGTGTTCTACACCTCTTTCTTTCCAAGCTAGTTGTTTTCCACCCTCCAAGGTAACTAATATTTCCCACAGATCTTCCCCTCTTTGCTGGTAATACTTCTTATTGAGACAGAGCAGTCCTTTGTCTTGACTGGAACTATAGCAATGATCACAACAATGAGATCAGTTAAACTTCTCTTTTCAAACCATGAAACATTTTCTTCTGGCTTTATCACAATAAAACAATTATATAAATCATTTGGAGAAAAAAAAAAACAAACCTCCTTCTTTCATTTAAATAAGAGTGGCTAAGTAGATGAAAGGAACAAAGAAATCAGAGGCTCATAAATAAATAGCAGCAAACCACGTGGGAGAAGGCTCCAAGAATTACTTAATTACAAAGGGTGTGAGACAACTGATCCCAAAACCCACCTGTCTTCATTAAGGAAAGACTGTACAACCTTCTCAGAAATAAGACAATTACCACCTGGTTGACATCAGAAAATATTCTTTAGAAGCAGTCAAAGACTGCTTGAGAAATAGTTACAACTATTATTAAATAGTCATGAGACAGGTTAGAAATACTCACCAATACTTTTCAGGACCTCTTAGAATTAGTGATGATGTTCACAGTGAAGAAACGTGTGGGGACAGTTTTGATTCACCAGTTACCAGAAAGACAGGATTGCTCCCCAACATGGTTTTCTGGGAGGGTTGTTGTCCCTGTAAATTGCACATGACTTTTCCTACATGTGTTCCTTTTATGAAGAGTATTAAAAAATGGAAACCTTAAATTGTTCCAAAGGCAGCAGACAGGAGATGAAGTTATCAAGCAGCCTGTTTTGTTTTTGTTTTTTTTTTCATTTCTGATTCAATTTTACAAGGCATAACAAATATTCTGTTAAAAAACAGACTCTGCTCTGAAATGAAGATTAAGCAAAAATGCTACTCAGTGTAAGACAATACAAACATTACCTTTCTAACTCAGCAATTTTCTTATCTTTGTCATTCTTCTCATTCTCTACTTCCTTGAGTATTTCTAGAAGTCTGTCAACCTCAGCCTGAGCTTTGCCACATTCTTCTCTATAGTACGATGCCTCTTTGTCAAGCTGTTTGATTCTGTCTGCAAATTCTGGGTTCATCCGTGCCTCCTCTTCAGCCTCATGAGCCTTCAGAATAATATTTCAAAAAAAAAATAAGGATGACAATAATTTCAATAGCTTTAAGAGCTTCACTTCTTCAGTCTCGGAGTTCAAGTTTTCATTAAAAAGGATTATGGGTATTTCTGTCCAATGACACTCTTTTCTACAGAAGCATTATAAAAAGAAATTAAAATATCTTCTTAGTCAAATTCTATCATCCTGAAGGGGGAGGGGATTTACTAAGGGGTTTTTTTTTTTTACATATTAAAGTGACTATATTTTAAGGGTTTTTTTTCAAATTAAAAAAATCACCTTGTAATTCATTCAATTCACAGTAAGCTCTTAAAGTGTTTTAAATATATAGGCAACTTCTTAACAAATCATATTCTCTTTCCCCATATATATACATACACAATTTGTCCATGTATATATACAAAAAAACCAGATACATATATACATATTGTATATATCTGTATCGCCAGATGTCTCAAATGCAGTTTGATACAAAGAATTTAAAAGAAAGAAATTGTTTTAATGCAGTGCTGTTTTTAAAAGGCAAACCGACAAACTAAAAAAGCTGCTTTCAGCAGACATTTTTACCCAATAATCCTTTTTGTCTCATCATTAATACTTAACCTGAAACATCAGAGGAACAAGCCCATCGGTGAAAACAGCACAAACCTGGCAAACACATGCATGGATGGGTGGCGGTGTCACAGACAAGAGAGAACGCAATGAACACAACAAGAGTGCAGAGCCCAGTCCAGCTCCCACCAAACCTCATGGCAAAAAACCAATTAACTTCAATGGGAGCAGGATCCGGCACCAAGTGCTTTAAACTGTTGGCTGGAATAATCACAGACAGATGGAAACAACAATGCACTGCAATGCTTAGCCTACCCCTTGCTTCCCATTATTCCTAATTGGCATCTTGAAAGAGCAGGCAAGGAAAAAACAAGTAGTTTAAGGCAGTGCACATTAAACATAGAAAATTCAGATAACATACAGGATTTTTACAGAAACTCATGATATTTAGAAACTGAAGGTCCTCCAACTATCTTATTCCGCAGAGAAGACATGGACTTACTTATTCTTCTTAATTTCAGGGAATAGACAATGCAAGCAAGCAATGAAAGAAATGCAGATCAAAATGAAACATGCATGTTTAGGAAAGAATTAATATAAACTACAGATATTAGAAGGTTTGTATTCTTTGCAATGGATAAAATTTTCTGTATAAATAAAAAACAAGTCTGAGTTTACCATAAATACAACAAATAAATTGAAATTACTAGGGAAGAAACTTAGGGGGGTTGCATGTAACATATCATTTAAGCATGAGGATAATAAGAAAAAGATAGTAGATTTGAAGTTTTGTTTATCCTGCTTGAGATTTTTATTCAGAGGAATATTTCGTTTCCAGAGGAAGCCAAGGGAATGACATGAGGAGCCACTAAACCTACTGGCCTTGCTCTTTAAATTCTCTGTTTTGGATAATAATACATGCTCCAGTCCTGAATGCAGGACTTTTCTAACACAGAGCTGGTTTAAAGGTGACATTCAAGGAGTATCTTGATTCAACAGTTCAGATGAGATGCTAAGAACAGATTCCTTTTCAGCCTCATAATCTTCCTGTTTTAACAATAAACTTGGATTTATTTTATACTAGCTGTTAATTGTATCAAGAAATTTACTTTCAACTAACTTTGTAATTTTTGAAGTCACTGTAATACTCAGACTCAGGGCCAATTATTTGAGAGATTGCACCAATTTCCAGCTGCAAAGCACTTCAATTACCCATCAGTGCTGTTATATTACACACTGTTTTATCACTGTGTTATTTTCCAAGGAATAAAAATAAAAATAATTCTATAGGTTGACAAAGGTAAATTCACTCTAGAAAAAAAAATACAACCCAACTCCCACTGTTAAGATACTAAGAAACTTGTGCAAAAAGCATGTTGTTCCCTATTGTTCAGGTTTCTTCTGCTTCCCTAAGGGTAAATCCAGAATTTCACAGTTCCCCTCTACTGGCTATCACTCTTTCATATTCCTCCCTGCCACCTTTCTTTCCCTTCCCTCTATTTTAGCCTATAATTAACCAATTTACCAGCCTTGCTTCCATCATTTCATAAAGAAGAAAATTACTCACCTTCCTTCCTCTAAGCAGTCTTCACTTTAGCATAAAGGAACTCTCAGCTTCAGCCCAAACCTTTTTTCCCCATACACTCTACCCTTGTCTTAACCCAGGGTAAGAAGCAATGGAGAAAAGAGAAGCCTTTTTTTTTTTTTCTATGAGGAAAATACATAATTGGGCAAGAACACAAAAGTGTCACTAATGCAAGGTGCCAAATGTTCTACCACCACAGAAGATTCCTGTCACACAGCAGCTCAGAAATGTGCTGACCAAATTACCTGCTGCACTGCTGATAAGTAAATCATCACTTGGAATAACAGATATACTTTTATTCCTGAGTTTAGCCATTTAATCTTTGCTCACCAGCATGGTAAGGAAACCAACATTAAGTTGCACAAGTGTTTTCAATTCTTATGTTTTATGTGGTACTCCTGCCATCCCATATTTGTGGGATGTGCAGCCAAAAGCTACAAGATTATCACATGAATCAGAAAGTCTCTGCCTACTACTGCGGTCCTCTCTTCTATACCTTTTTCTTTTTTTTATTTCTGTCCCACTTTTTCTCCCTAAGTTCTCTGTTTTCTTGGAAAGAACACATTTTCTGTTTTTACTGGGCTTGTATGGGTAAGAGTGACTGGTCCATGTGTACCTCTGAGCTTTCTAAATCTGTACCTGCAAATGATAATTCCTGTGTGTGCAGATTAGGTTACTTGCAATCTAGCCCACTTGTTTATGATGTCTTTTCTGTCTATCTTGTGACTGCATTATTGTATGTTATTTTTACAATTCAATAAAAATAGCATAGTACTCTACCATTAGGATTTCACAGATTTTTACTATAATTATGTATCTGTTCTGATATTTGTTTAATAAATACTACAAATACTTCAGAAGTAAAGTAACATTTCCTTATGTAAACCACAAATTTCCTACAGAAACACCATAACAGGGTGGCACAGACATGCAACATGAATTATTTAGTCTATTAAAATCTTATGGTACAGTCATACATGCATTGTTCTGCATAACAGAAATGGATGGATAGATATAATGTTTAATTTTTAAAGCTTCAGACACAAACATACACAGAAATTAACCAAATACTTGATCTAAAGAAAAATGAACAGCAGAATTTACATGCAAGAAATTACTTTGTAAGATCCTTCAAATTTTATTACTTTAAGTAATAAACAAATAAAAAAATAGATTGCTGTCACCTTAATTTTTTTGTCTCCTTTAAATTCATGGGGACTTTATTTAACTTCAGGGATTACTGTAGGTAATTTAGAGAGGATTCTGCAGGTACTCTGAATTTTAATCTGACATTGCTCTGGTGAAGGATTTAGGAAGATTTAGTCTTTAGTAATTCAGAAAAAGGTTCACCTGAACTCTAAAGTACAGCATTATATTTTCATTACAGTCCAAAGGCAATAACGTAATTTCTTATAATCAATTTTACACAAAATTTCATTAGGTATTTCAAAAAGTTCATCTTTCAAAACATGAAGAAATGTTCACTTCTATTCCCTCTTACAGGTGAACAAACTGGAAATCATTTGCTATAGAGCATGCAGGATTTGCACCCCTTTAGTATCATCTCCTCTTTGGTACTCAAATGTATATAAGAATAAAACACTTCTAGCCATTGCTGTATTTAAGAAACATTAGATTCAGCAAAAAATGAAAGTCTTGGAGTGTGACACAGCACAAAAAACAAATTCAATCACCAAAAAAATGCTATATTACTGCATGGGCTAAAAGTCCACTCAGTGATTGGCTGCTATTGCTCTGACACATGTAAACAAATGAGCATGAAAACTTCAGTATTTTCAGATTACATTGACATCTGAGTTTTTTAGAACTATGATTCTCAAGCAAAAAAAAAAAAAGGTCAATAAAACATTCTGTTAAATAAAGTATCAATGATTTTGAGTACAAAAAAAAAAGGTATCAAGTAACTGCTATCACACTATCTCAAAGACAAAGGTGAAATCTTGGCCTTGTGGAACACAAAGAAAATGCTGCCATTCACTTCAGTCAAATCATGATTTCATTTCAAGGCCTTGGTTGGTTTGGGGTGAGAAGAAAATCATTGCTACTCACATTGTTAAAAGTAGATTTATATATATATATATATATATATATATATAAAAGTAGGAGAAGAAAGAAGACGAGCAAGAAAAGTTTATTTAACAAAATCATCTTGTCAATATACTATGATTGCTGCCTGGTGCCAAAGGAAAAGGATCTAGCATCCATTATTTTGGAACTGCCAACAGGCTGTCCTTTGGAAAATTAAGCACGTAAAGGCAGTGGAAAAGAATTTAAGAAAAGGATTGACTTTGGAATACTGCAGACAAACAGACTAGGAGGGAATAAACAAATTCTGTAAAGCAGAGTCGCTAATACTGAGATAATGACTGGCAAGCATATATGAAAATCAAGCTAAAATCTGGAAAAGACAAGCACAGTAGGAATGCAAATGATATGAATAGAAACATAACTACCACAAAGGTGAACCAAGATGATACAGAGAAAAAGGGGTTTATTATTCCAAGGGACAAGCTCTGTCCCCAGCAGTGTGCTGGAGGGGAGAGGTGACAATACCAGGTTTGATGCTACTTACGCTACAATTTATGACTGAATTCTAAAACCAGCTAACCAATAACTTTAAAAGTAAATACAGCACCTTCTGTGGGACTCTCTTTCCCCATATGTAAGCCATGACATATCCATTGCATGGTTAGAAGCTACAAAACCTACCCATGACAGAGTCCAAAGGCGGAATCCTGATCCACTGACACTGATGGCAAGACTCCCACTGACTTCAGTGATGGCAATGCCTTCTCTAATGCACAGTATCACATTACTTCAGCTACAAACCCAGTTCCTCTGGATGTACTACCCCAATTACATGGTAATTCCGACTATGATTACTATGTAAACTATAGCCTGTAAATTGCTATTACAGTGACATCATTTTTTCTGCCCTGTGATGCTCAGAGCACATTAAATGTAACAGTCTCTGCCAAAAAAATGGAAACTGTTCTTTGCAGAGAGAATGTTTGTTGCTGCTCTTCCTCAAATTGAAAAGGAGCACAGTCAAGTCAGAATGGGAGATATTATGCAATTAAAGCACACATTGGCAAGAATATTTATGCTAAACAAGCCAAAACAATACTGTGCCTTCACAAAAACTGCCCATTGCATTAATCATTTTATATTTCAGCATTTTCTTTGCTTAAATACAAAGTTTCCATGTTCCTAATATATATATGCTGAATGTATACAGTCTTTCATGAGTAGAGCTGATCTATTTTAGTCATATGGACTTTTGGAAATAGTACCAGTCATTTCCTAGATGCTGTTATCAACCTAATCAACTCAGTCACTGAAGATAAAACTGAACACATTAGGAGTTATTTAAGTTTGAAGGATCAAATAAAGTACTGCAGAAAGAGGAATTAAAAAGCAAAGCAAAAACCAAAACCAAAATAAATAAAATCTGCATGCTTTTTCTAATGGAAAAGTTGAGGACCTAAAGGCTAGAGTGTTTGCTTTCTCAGAAACACAGCATGTACCTATTCAAGGCATTTCATATTCTTAAAACGGCCTTAAAGTCCACAAAGCTCATTTATTTGGATACAATGAATATAGCATAGTGAGCATCAGAAGTGTTCTGCAAAGCTCCACAGAGGAAGAGCACAACACAGTAAGGGGATGGATCCTCATGCTTTCATATGTTACAGCGGGCATTTTAAAAAAGAACTTACTGGATTGTACATCTGATTGAACAACTGTTCAGCTTGCTACATTGCAAAGTTGGTAGGGAGTGAAGCACAGACAGGAAAAGAAGGAAAGATCCAGGAAAACAGCATTAGCTCAACAAAACCAGTGCATTTGCACAGAAGAACTTGTCATGAAAAAAAAAAGTAGAAATTTAAGATTCTAAACATTCCTTGGTGAAAGTGAGAGGCACTGGGGAAACATAAATGTTGACTTTGGCTCCTAAAAAAGAATAGCTGGAGTAAGAAATTTAAGGTTTGTGTTACTTTCCCTTTCTCAAGTTAAATAACCCATGAAATAAAGAAAGGTGTCCACTTTTGATGATACATTAAGTGCTGGTCTCAAGCAATGAATCACAAGAAGTGCTTTTGGCTGAGGCTGCAATTTATCACCAAAGCTTCAAAGACGGTAATAATAAAAGATTAATTAAATTGTATCATTAAATTTATTACTTTCCTTTTGTTTAACACAAGACTGAATTTTCTATGCAGAATGACTTTCAAACACTACAGCTTGGCAAAAAGTACTTTAGGCAACTGCAAATATGTCAGTAAGCAAGTAAATTTAAGATAATGAAAAACAACAAAAGGAGGAAAATCTAGAGTGGATAATAAAGATTATATATACACATATATATATAAAACACTTCACTACCTATTAGGTAATTCCTGCTGTTCTTTCACTAGTAGCAATACAAAGTAAGTCAACAAAAATCTGCGGAATTTTGGGGGAAAAGCATTGACCATTCTCTGGTATTTATGATATATTGTTTTTTTCATTATATGAATTTCAATCCACAATCTTTGTCACAAAAAGTTTAATAAGCATGTCTATAATTTTAAACATTGATTTGTATACCAAAATGTAGCACAGTCACAGGAAGAATTACATTTTACAAATATCTTATTTATTATTTTTGAAATATGCTTACTGTGTAAACCAGTGGGTTTAGAATCAGCATATTTTCTCTAGCTGAAATGCAAACAATACAGTTATGCAATACTGAAAAATATTTGGATCTGATCAGACCTAATCAAAACCATCTTTATTATCAATAAATGAATATTTTTGTCTCCAAAAAGCAGAAGGCAGGGGAAATCAGGGAAGAGAAACTCTAAAAGTTGTTTTTTTATTCACAGATTTAGTTTGGACTTGCCTCTTGTGCGTGTTTTCTTTCAGACCTAGCACTTCTACCATCAGTGCACATGGAAAACTAACTCCTAGCAAGTGTGCACAGAATTCTATCCTTATACTTATTAGTATAACCTGTTAAGACATATAAATCAACATTGTACTACAATTATTTTGCAGTCTCATAATGGAAAGCACCTTCTCTACGATATTTTTAGGGAGGAGTAATGTGCAAACTACATTCAACTTTTTTCAACGAGACAGCCCCTTGGAGTCACTTTTAAAGAGAGATATAAAATGTGCCTGGTCCTTCCAGCTCCTGTAGTGGTTAATGTTCCTACCCAAGCACACTTATGGGACACACAGGTTAATTTACTCCCAGTTATGTTGATGTCCCCTCTAACTCAGACATGTGCAAGAGGAACCCTGATTTCTGTTTCAGTTAGTTTCCTAAGGAGTGAAAACATGGGGAAGGTGGTTTTCTGGGGACCAATTACTTTTAACACAGGATATTTACAGGTTTGAACATAAAGTATTTCATTAGAGAAAATGTGAATTGAAAATTACTGTTTGGAGTCTACTATCATTAACAGTCACTGTTTCTGTTCAATTAAACATGCCCAGAAAGAAGGTTGTAACTCCATTTTATTGTGGAAATACCTGGTCTCCTACAAATGTTGAGTGAATTTCCATTGGGGTTTTATGCTGTATTTATGATATAATAAAACTATTATGTTTTCAGCTTTCATTTAATAATCCTTTGTATTTATTCACAGGGAACATACTCCCTTTTTATACGAAAGACGTCCCAGACACTCTCTGACTTTTATAAGGGCTTATTTTTCCATGACTCTATGATGTGTTTATATGTACAGTCATAAAAGATTGACTTAGAATTTCAAGTCCTTCAAGAGGATTTCGATGAGGTTTTTTTAAGTGATCTGTGCTTTCAGGGTTCTTTTAACTATATTTCTTTGAATTAAGAAAATAAGATATTTCAGATTGTAATGAAGTATATTTTGTAGTGAAGTGTAAAGTAAACAAACTTATTTTCTAACAAACAAAACCAAACTAAATAACTTCCAGAGAAACCTTTTCTTTGGATATTTTAATTCTGACATCAGTAGCTCTTAGAAGCTCTCAGACATTTAAAATACTTGTGTTTCCATTTGTATAGGCTGCTTGTATATGTTTGTTGAAAAAGCTTCCCTTCCTCTCCACAACTAAACATCTAATGCAGGCACCTAATTGCACATATTCATTGTGAATTAAAAAATAGTAGAAGTATAAGGTTTGCACTCTGGTATCCTTTATACTTTGCAGTACCTTCTTCACAGGTCAGGCTATTGAAACAATGTTTAATCACTGAGCAGTGATTAAACAACCTGGGTAAAAAGAGTGTCAAGAATATTATCCTAACAGTGGTAACATTCACAGAACAAATATTATTTTTTAGAAAATGAAACATTATATCAATATTAAAAAAAATAACATTTGACATACACTTAGTCATGAATTGCAGAAGGCAAAGGTAATGCCTAAACCCATCAAATACATAATGAGATTGGTGTTCAAACAATGAGAGCAGACACTACCAAACAACACAGAGAAAGGTCAAAGAAACAATGGTATCAACAAACTGCAAATCATTTAAGCAAAAACTAGTTTAACACAGCAATTTAAATAAAACCATGTAATAAAATGCAGGACTTGCATGTTTTCCTTTAAATGCTTGCTTCCACTACTTGCTGAGTAGAAATACTGAATTGCCAGCTGAGATAGACTTTGCATTATTTTGCTTAATTATCACAAACGTGTTCACCAAGAAAGCCAAAAAGACATCAAAATAAAACCTAGCTAGAGTTTCCATTTTGGAAGCTGAATTTTTTGGACCAGGAAGTACAGCACTTCTTGGACAAGCCTTTAATTTTTTTCCCATACCACAAACATTTCAGTTCACTTCTAAAAGTGGTATAAATTCACATACACACAAATTGCTGGTTTGATAATTTCTTTCTGCCCTCCTGCTTTCCCTCCAATGTTCTGCTCCCAGTTCAGCTATGTGCTGCAGAGTCTCAGAATTCCCTCATAGAGCCATTCAGGACAATTTCTGAGGCTCACTAGTGGCTTTGGTACAAACCTCATGAGAAAAAGCAGTATTTGATGCAAGCATCAGCAAACAGCATAAGATGATTAGATTTTAGATTTACTCCAGAAGAGTAAATAAGATCATAATTTCAAAATGAGGGTATGCGATGCTGATTTTTGTTCTGCTGATTGTTTGTTTTAAGATGGAACTTACCTTTTTCAACTGTGCTTCCAACTTACTACACTCTTCTTTCTTTTGTTCTATGGCTATTTCTAAAGACTTAAGTTTGGAGTCTCTTTTCAGCCCTGCTGATGCCAATGAAGATGCATGTTCTTTGAGATCGATTAAACTAGACTGAAAAACGACCAAGAGTAAAAAGTTAATTCCTAGTCACCAGGACACTAACTTATTGCCAACTTAGCAATCACTTGGATCCTGTTCCCCCTCCCCTTCCCCAAAAAGTTGACGCAAAGATAAGCATTGATAGCAAAAGACACCATTTTGTGAACACGACCAACTGGAACCACAGGGGATAGAATGCAGTCAAACACAGAAACATTCATTATACAGACAAGCTGGTGTTCTGGTCTGGAGGTACAAACACTTTGAAATTTATTGCTCTAACTGACAAACAGAAACAGGAGCAGCAGTGGAATATTTGAGCCCAATGGAGGTAAAGGACAAAGTAGAGACAATGACACACAACTGTGTAAAACCTGAAGCAATCCTTTATGTACAAATGAGGACCGTGAAGAACGCTTAAGAAAATAGCAATTCAGAAGCTGACCACTGAGGTGGCAGAATTTCAGAACTCAAAATGATTCAAGAGCAATCCTAATGCACTTTCTTTCATCATAATGACATAGACAGAAGAGCAGAGATTTTATGAAAAGACTGACCTCTTTTTCTGTCAGTTCAGCTTGTAAAGCATTAACCTTCTCCTTCAGGTCTTTGTTTTCTTTTTTATAAGATTCAATTTCTTCAAGTCTTTCTCTGTCATCTCGATCCCTTTGCTCCTTCAGACGCTCTATTATTCTTTCCTAATAAGGGAAAGAATTGCAAAATAGAAAAGTCAGGAATCATTTTAAGAAAAGACAGATTAAAATTTCTTTGCATTATGTAGCACTTAATTACAACCTTCAGAAGCAGAGGATGATTGAGGGATTGAAGTCAATGCCTCATTTCTCTGGATTTCAAAATCAGAAGTCCAAGGTTTTAAACACTTGATAAGAGTAACACACCACAGAAACTTCATTGAAGATCTACACTGATGTGAATATGTTTAGGTTTGTGATGGATACAGAAAGATATTCAACTCAGTAATGCATTTTCCAACGGTGTCCTGGGCTGCATCAAAAGCAGCCTGGGCAGCAGGTCAAGGGAGGGGATTCTGCACATCTGTCCTGCTCTGGTGAGACTCCACTGGGAGAAGAACTGCATCCAGCTCTGGGGCCCTCAACACAAGGACATGGACATGTTGGAGAGAGCCCTGAAGGGGGCCATGAAGATGATCTGAGGTCTCTAGCAACCCTGTCTAGTGGAAGGTGTCCCTGCCCATGGCAAAGGTGTTGGAACTAGATGATCTTTAAGGTCCCTTCCAACCTAAACCTTTCTCTGGTTCTATGGAACACTAAATAACTTCAAGTTTATTCCTAACAACAAATAACAAAAAAATCTTAATCTCTTGAATATTAACATTATATTGCCAGCCACCACTAAGTTGAATAGTTTAATAACCATTCAGATTCCACCTAGTTATATGCAGACTCAGTTCTACAGCAATTGCTTCTTGAAGATTTATTTACCCAAACGATTTTTTCATCTACAATGAATTAAACATAACACTATTTAATCTTTTTAATGAACAGTATAACTTTTTTTTTTCTCAGTCAATCACAAAAGAAGACTAATTTATCTGTCAGCTGCATAAGGCTAAATGTCAAAAACGTGTTAAAAGGCCCTAATATACCATGTTTTACTTGATTAACAGCTA
Source organism: Manacus vitellinus (assembly GCF_001715985.3). Classification (NCBI taxonomy): domain Eukaryota; kingdom Metazoa; phylum Chordata; class Aves; order Passeriformes; family Pipridae; genus Manacus; species Manacus vitellinus. The sequence goes on along the minus strand of NW_021939063.1, from coordinate 13,202,308 downwards.
ACTAGCAGAAATCCCAACAATGTGTTCTTGTTTCAGTCTTATTTGCATTGGCGAGCTTTCCTCGTGCACTAATCTGGGACCTCACAGGTCTAATCTATTTGCACTTTATCACAGAAGCAGGAACTGAATTGCCCCAGCATATAGCTCTATTATCAGACATACTCCACTGCTTATCTGCTGTGTGCTGCTACAGTAGGACCAACTTTATAAATATCAGCTTCATGAAAGCAACCTCTTGAGCTGCTTTGGGCCAGTCCAAGAGCTGAGATATTCTTTGAAAAGTTTCTTGTTATAACATCAAGGAAGCTGATAGCACTTTTGCATAGTCTGATTTTTCAAACTTCTTTTTTTTAATTGCAATGTAACCTCTATTGTTTTTAAGAATTTTCAGTGCTTAGGAGAGGCTCTGAACTTAAAAGTAAATAATTGAATGAATAAGTTTTGCAATTTAGTTCTACAATGAACTCAAATGTGACTGAAGGTGATTTGTTTCTGATTCCTAACAAGAGAGTAAATTATACCAGCCATACTGTCACCAAAAAAAAAAGATTAAAAAGAGTCCATTTCAGGAAAACTTGATGTTGGTTTATGATGTCTACATTAATTTCTCATTAAGTGTTACCAAGATACCTAATCACTAACTACAAAAGAAAAAGGAAATCAGAGACAAATACTTGGAAAAAAAATATATTTTTAGAAAGAATAAGGGGACATATCTTCTAATTCAGAGCTAAAATCTCAATCTGTATATTTTCAAGAACAATGCAGGAAAAACATAAATGCTCAAACATTTGAGTTTTGGACTTTAAAAAAGCTTCATAGTTCATTCATATCATATGATCATAATTTGTTTTTCTTCCAAAAGAAACCAAGAAAAGCAATTCAATTAGATTTCAGTGGATTGTGGTTAACTAAAGTGATATAAATAAATTTTATTTCTATTTTAAAAGAGCTCCCCATGATGCTCTAGAAGTATCTTATTCATTATTTTTAAATTAAAATTCCAAAAACTATTGAATTGATAAAGAATTAAGATAAAGCCAAAAACTGAGCCTAATCTGAGTATAAAATCATGAGTATAAAACAAAATTATATAGTTGCAAAGTAGCTTTGATACAATTTCTAGGAAAAAAAAAAAACAAACAAAACCCTCAAATGTATTTCCATGGAATTCAGGTTTTCTTAAATGAAAGCATCATCCTTTCTTAACAGCAGCAGCACATATTAAATTGATAATAGTACTTATATTGATGTGCTTGTTAATAAGAAATTCATTAGGAGTTCTTGTTTTGTTCCATTTGGACAAACATCTATTTCATATTTCTACCAGTATTTCCAGTGGAAATAGTTAATAACTCTTGATAAAGTCTGTAGGTCTTAAGAATGCTACTGCAGATGGGAATAGGGATAAGAAAGTTACTGGGAGCAGCTAGGATGGATTGGAAAGCTGGGAACTTCTAGGACATGCCTACTGGCTTCTTTCAATGTGTCAGTACATCCCAGAAATCACACTTAACATCAGAAAATCTGCTTTTCAAAGTGTGGCCTTCAAGAGATTTACAGTGGAAAAGAAATTGTGGGTGATTTCTCTGTACAATAAACAATCAAAATCACACAGAGATATAGATGTCTTTACCTTGGGAACTTTCTCCTCAGGCTCTAAGATCAAGTACCCTGTTTTTCAAAAGCTAATCTTAATTCTAACTGCAGTGTCACAGACACAGTGGTCACACATCAGAAGTTCAAAAGCTCATTTGTAGAAAAGGTCTATTATTTAAATAACTCTGTGTATCTTCTCCTTAGATTAACAAAGTAATATAGAATGATAAGCATATCACTTACATATAGAGTACCTCCCTTTATATACAGCAACACAACTTTTATAACCAACCATCTCTCCACAACTGACTGAAACAGTCACCAGAAACCACAGCACAACTCAGCTTCCACACCTCTCAAAAGCACTGGTTTACAAATGATTCCATCCCCTTCATCAGCTGTAAAAAGTCAGAAATCTCCATGGCAGAGGAAAACATCCCATGGCATTCATTGTAAACATGTCAGATCAGCCTGCAAACACCCCAGGAATGATGCCATTCCCAGCTGACTGCATGTAAGCAAAGTGACTACTTTGTACAGAATTCAACCTCAGGGACCCCATGTGAATTCCAATCAATTCCACTTGGAAAAACCACTAATCACACTGATTCTTTCAAAAAGTGTCTGTTCGTGTATATCCATCCCAAACTGCAATTCCAAATGAAGCAGACATGAATTACAAAAATACATTTCAGAGAAGGATCTAAGTTCACTAAATTTTTCTAAAACATTAAAAATAGCACCATTTATTGGATTTGAATCTTTATTTCAGGTATCAAATAAAGCTTGACACAAAATTTCCACACCATCAGGGTCTCTAGTGTTGTCACATGTCAAGTTATCATATACACAAAGAAATTCCATAGTATAACTTTAAAACAAACTCTGGAACTATACTAAATACAGCATTCAAAAATAATGCATCCTGAGTTTAGGAAAATTTCACAGTTTGTATGTCTGACTACAATAGAATATTTTCAGATATACAGAAAACTTCTTGCAAATTATAAATGCTTTTACATGTATTTATTAGCTAACATTTATTTCAACTGATTTTATAATGGTACTGATACAAAATGGACTTTAAAACTAATTAGAGTTAATTAATTTGGGTTAGGTTTCAATCTTTTGTATTTGTGGCAGTCAGAAGACAATTATAATCTATCCAATAGTTCCACACTAGCTACCTCTATTACGAGCTCCGGCAAACTCTCATTAGTTTAATATTTTCAGCAGAGAAATAACATTAAAATTGGAGACAGATTGCAACTTAGCAAATTATCCCAGCTAAGAAATATCACATAAGTGCATTTTCTCTGAAGTGCTGCAGATACTGCTGAAGCAGAAAATGGGATGCAAGGTTTTCTTTGGCTTTTGACAATCGACTTCATGCTCAGTTGCACAGGATAACTGGCAAGTCTGCAGTGTGACAGTCACTCTGCTTTCCATGCTGACAACTGTAGCACAAGGGCTAAAGGACTGTTTTAATAAAACTCTCAGCTGCCTCTATGGGCATTTTGGGAAAGTGACTAATGCAGAAAAGATAGTTTACACCGAGGAAAAACAGATTAACAAGTGCTTTGTGTCATTTTTTATTAATATGCTGTGAAATGGATGAGCAGTGTGTCCAGAGCAGCAGTGAAAGATTACAAAAACACATGTAACTTCCCTGTATAAGTGCTGTGTGCTTACCCATAGGAAGCCATACTTATGCCAACTTTTTTCACTGTTGTTGACCAAGCAAATGCTAGTAAGGCAATTAAACACACAAGAAATCAAAAATCCTACATTAACATTGTATGTGTTAGTGCCAACACCACAGTGGCGTTTTCAGGTCATATACAGTCATAAATACCTTCATACACACTGCAGAATGGCACATATTACTTTAATTAGTCACACTCACCTGTTCATATTTAAGTGGTATATATTAAGATCTGTGAGCTGCAAAATGTGGATACTTGTACTAATTTTTGGGGCATATAAATTCACGTGCATTAACTCACATTCAAAGTCAACTGAAAGAAGAAACCTGACCTCATTGAAACTGGTAGGAATGTTGGCACTAATTTAAACAGTCCAGATTTATCCCTTCTGTTAGGTATTTTCAAATTAAAGGCATACAGTTTGTAAAGGGGAAAAAAAAGTAATTCTCAATTATTTTTTTTTATGAAACACAGTTTCCCTTACAAATGAAGTGTAGGAAACTTGCTAACAGCAAGCCAAGGTAACAACTGGTACAGCCTCTTGGCTCTTCACTTAGGTCCTGCTTAATGGACGAAAGAACAGCATAATCAAGATCACAAAGACAGAAAAATATCCAAACTTCTACCTTCTTTAAGTCAGGTGTCCAATTTTCAGTTCTTTCAGGGAACAACCACTCATCTCATCAACTAAGTGAAAATCTCCCCTTGTCCTGGGCCATTTCTCCCTGAGCATTTAAAAGGATACTACTTTCCCTGAGTCCTGTGTCCACTCATCAGCCAGCAGCCCCTCCCTGCTCATCCTCCCAGAACAGAGCCACCTGCTTTCCTGACAAGGCCCAGAGGTTTTGTGACAGGTGCCAGACCAACTTAAAAAGACACTTTCTGCCCACATTTCCCCCACAAGAGCAGCACATGATGCTGTTCATGACAAAACATTACCTTTTCTGATAGAGCTTCTTCTAAGGTTGCCAGTGCTGTGTCTGTGTTACTGGAATCCGTTTGCAACGACTTCACTCTGTCTTTTAGATTTGTTAGTTGTTTGTCTTTGTCCCTAAGTTGCTCCTGTAGATTTTCAATCTGAAAATAAAAACAGATAAAAATATTCATCAACCTTGTCTTAACATTCCAAGAGGAACTTGGGTGCTGAGTGTATACATATCACACATATGATACTCCCAAGTTTGTACCTGCTATAATATCAACAGTTTTTTGCTTCTGTCCGTTCTATTTTGTTTTCCTTTGCTAAACAAGTATAATTTTTTTAGTAAATTATAGGAAAAATCTCAATGCAGTCAGGTATTTTATTATTTAAGTATTTTCTGATATTAATCACTTTAGTTTAAGGTACTGCATTATCTCAGTAATTCAAAGTATGCCTGGAATTACCCCTTTAGATTATTCTAGCTCAATAAGAAGGACAAAGAAAGGGCGAGGCGAAGCGAGTCGAGTGAGCCTTAAACCGAGGAAGAGGAAAGATGATAACCTGCCTATCTAAAAACCTCTTCTTCCATGATGCCCTGTTGTAAAGAAAACTCACCTGGACAGAGATCAGGGTGTTTATACTTCAAAAAAGCCAAAACCAGAAACAAACAAACAAAACCAAACTAAAAACCTCAAAAGCCACCATTTCCATTCACTTTCTACATCTCCATGAAGTTTTAAAGTATGCCACTCTATTTTGGATATTTTAACTGCTTTAGACATGTCAGGTTCTTCCTCTAGAAAGTATTTAAGCCTCTTGCCAAGGTACATACAAACACACTGGTCGTGACTTATAGTGGTTAAATCAGAAAGGGTTAAATCAGAAAGGTTTTGCACAAAACGTTGTCCACATGATGATGTGGATTTGGGAAGTAAACTCAAATAAAAGCACTCAGTTGCTGATTATCATGGCAATCCCTTCCTATAGTTGTGAGGCACTGTGACCTCCTGGGCACAATGCAGAGAGGACACGTGTTGTGTCATAGGTGTAAAATGGCATTAATTGTCTGTCAGAAGAATCAAACTCCCTTCATCCTACACTCTCAGTGCCACTCACTATTATGTCACTGGCACAAACCCAAGATTTTGCACAAATAAATAGTAACAAGAAAATTACTAGTCTATCATTTTAGTATGCCACTTTATATAATATGAGAAAATATACCAAAATCCATACAGTGTCATCTGTTCAAAACTGCTTGTAAATATGTAGACAAAATCAGACAAATTATTACTCTCAATAAAGATTCAGAATCTTACTTTCATTAGTGATTTTCCACTTTGGATCATGTTCTCTTCCTACTGAAATGATGTTTTGCTGTTCATTTCATAACATAATGATTTTTTTTCTCATAGCCAATATCATATCCATTTAAAACAACTCAGATTTTAACAGAAGAAGGATCTCTTATAGATACTGTTAAACTGCATTTAAAGATTTCTTTACAAACTTGAAGTTGAGTTTATTGTGTGTAGCTCTGCAGAGGTCAACAGTTATGCCAATAAAAATTTGATCTTCATATCCAAAAATCTACCACCATAATCAAACACACTAAATTGGGGCACACCTGGCTAAAAATTCTCCTCCTACTACATTATACGTGTGCAGGAAAAAACCCTGAAGTTAAGTTTTGACATCATATATATCTATAATTAACAGGTCAGAAAATCCACAGTACAGCTGTGTGCACTGCATGAAGTGTGTCTAAATAAATTTAAATCTGAAAAGAACTTAAATAAAAATTAAAATTAAATTTGTAAGTAAATTTGGAGGACAACATTCCAATTATAAATTCTTTACAGTACAGCAAATACAAGTATTATACCTTTTTTCTTTTTCTTTCTCTTTTTTTCTTTTATTTATATAAATAGTTTGTATGTCAGATTGCTGCTATGAGCCAAAGATTCCACTTGCTGTGTAAACTATAAAATACTAAGGAATATATAGAAAGGGTTCTTTGGGAAGACCTGACACAGAAGAGCTCACTCTTGTAAATGACCTCTTGTAATATTTTTCTTCGTGTGTATATTTTATACAGATACAGAAATATGATACATGTGTTAATGAGTTAAGAACTTTTTATTTTATGGCATGTGTATTAGTCACATCTAAAATTACATTAGCTGGCATTCAGAGGACTGCACACTACGTTTCTTTCTTTACTTCATCCAAGTATTAATGATTCCAACAACTACCTCATGACACCCTGTGGAATACTTAAGCAATTGCACATTTCAGCTTCACAAAAACAAATTCTCAAGTAAAAGAGAAATAAAACAGGAGAGTGAATATTGATTACATGTTCTTTGAAACAAAGCTAAGATCTGGTCCTTTATTATCATCAGCTTGACCTACCAATTCTAGGCACCCTAAATTAAAGTACTTATTTCCTATGCACAGTGCTTATCTGAATTCCACAGCATTTACACGATTTCCTTCCTCTTAAAACTAATTTAAAATATGATCCAACCCTTAACCAAGAAAACATGTTCTAAAATTATTCAGCATTTACAAAATTCTTTCCTCAGAGGTAAAGAGAACAGGCAGCAAATTAAAAACATCCCTATTGAATCACAACTGCTTTAAAATAAGTTGTTCAATGCATAGTCCATAGATAAAGTAAGAGGAAAGGATCTGATTATTCTTCTATTTGTGGTATATAAACCTGAAGGAAATACTTGGAAGGGAACAGGACCACACTGGGGTATGTGAAAGTAGACTCAGTACCACAGAGTATCTGTTGGGATGGGCACAGGAGCAGCAAAGCCCTGCTAATACAGACAAGACTTTATGACCAGTTAATCACAGAGTTCTCTCTAAGAGATTACAGGAGACAAAGAGATTGAGCAGTCTCACATGCTAAAATCTTGGAATATAAGATATGATTTAGTTCTTCCTGGGTTTTAAACCAAGAAAGAACAACAAACCCTCTGGTAACCTCTGTCATTCTCCAACAGATATATATTTGGGTAGAAGCACATGTGTAAGGATACAATGCTATTGTTGAGTAATGACTTTTGAGCATGCCTGAATTCAATTTATGACAGGGACTGTTAAGACTTTCTTAATCCTCAAGCACTTACATTTTTCTTCAGATAGGAAGCTAGTCACTGTGAAGTTTTCTCAACATGGATTTCTTACCTCTGCAAACTGCTATGTCCCTGTGCCATGATGAAAAGAAACTGCTCCATTCAGAAATGCATTTCAGAAAGTGTGTATATTCCCAGAGCTTAAGCCAGACTTTATTCTTCCTTTTAAAACAATACCCTTACAGATAAATGTCTTTCCTATGAGACATCCTGTCAATAAACCTCAAGTGCTAATCTTGTCACCTTTTGGCGACAGTCTCAGGAATGCTTATTAAATACTCAAGGGATTAAAATAAATCTCACCCGCAGACAGGCTTTAAAATTCACAGTAAACCAAGTTCTCAAAGGAAAATTCCTTTCATTATCAAAATTAAGGTACTGTACTTGCATGAAAATTATATAATCACAGAAAATGTTCCACACTACAACAATTTGCCTTCAGAGATATGCATTAAAGTATAAGAGAGTCTAAGACCCCATAAGAGAGAACTTAGCCAAGACTTCTTAGGCCTACCTAGTGAAACCATAAAGCCATATACTTAAACTTAGCTGCATGTATTTTCCTCTCTGCTCTGTATCTGAGTTTTAAATAACTCAGACTAAGTATTTTGTAACACTGGTTTTTAATCCTAAAAATCATTTTTCTCTACTCTAAATTTCTCTTCTGTGTCATATTAAAACACAGGTCATGTCTGTTCTAGTGAAGTAGATCAATAAGATTAGTTTAACTCAAATGTAAAATTAAAATCCAGAGGAGAAAACAGAACCTTCGTATGTATCTTGTCATTACTTCCTAAAAAAGATCTTAGTATTTTAAGAAAAAAAATTCTACTGAACAATTTCCCAAATACTGTTACATTCTACTTAAACAATAATGGCACTACAAGAAAAAGAGATTGAATAAACCACAACATTCACCCAACATGAGCATTATCTATGACTACTTTAAAACTTAGTACTCATTCTCAGACTTTAGCTGCTGCCTCAGAGAAAAGACAAAAGTAATGTAACTATTAATCAAATCAGAAAAAACCAGTTAGGCATAGTTCAAATGTATAAACTCTAAATGGTTACTTACACACAATTTATTTTTATTAGTAAGCCTCATGGTAAATGTTCTGGCTCACATGGTCCTTTTCAGAAATGTCTCAGGATACCCCAGAAGATGAAATGAGCTTTGGTAGTAACTCAGTAAAATAGATGTGTCTACAGACATCCCAACATCTCTGCTCAGTTCCGTGTGGATGTGTGTGTGTGTAATTTGTAATGAAGGGCTCAGAAAAAAATGAAACCATTGTTCCCTACCATGCCTGTAAAACTATTATTACCTGAAAGCTCAATATGGAAATATAGTTTTTGAAAAGCACTATAGATTTTTAGCCAGGATTTTTTACCAAATGATGTACAGTTAATAAATAGCAAGTCAGTCAAAGTATTTTAAAATTAACAGGCTTTACAGGAGCTATTTGAAGTTTCAGCCTATGGGGTGGGAGGGAGAAGCTTTACACTTAGAATCATAATATGACCTAAGTACATTTTTCAGTATAAGCAGCATTTCAACTAACAAAATGAGTCCATTGAAGGACAATTTCTGCTTCTACAGTTTGGCATTGCAGAATTATATTTTGTTTTGAAAGAGGCTGCCCCAGAAATGGCTTCTCATCCAGCCTCCTGAACTTGCACTTTGGTTTTCCTCCTTTTAAGTAGGTAGACAGACAAGCATAAATTAGGAATATTTTTTTCAAAAGTCAAAACCCAATACTTTCAGATTCTAAAAATTAATGTTATATTAAAAATTATACTACATTATAAAATGAAGGGTTGCTGCTTGCAATTAAGCATATTTATTAAAGTATAAGGTATGTACTGATCTTCTAATCTTTGGCTTTACTAATGTAACTGGAAAAAAGCTTTTAATCTTATGATAAAATACTCTTAGATTCCATTAGCACTTCCAATATCCACTAAAATGCTTGATTATGTCTAAATAGAATAACACTTCTTACCTATGGTTGTCTGTTGCACAATACGTTCTCAATTTAAAATATTTCCTTTGCGCCTTCCTGTTACTACCTTGCAAATTTATTTTTTCCAAATTGAAGTAATACAGCAGTATTGTACTTACTTCAGATTACAACACAGCTCATGGCTCAATAGCATCTTTTAGCTCTATATTCTCATGTTATTTTGTCCCACAAGACTTAAACACCAGAGATTTTAGATGGCTCAAGGTATATGGTCAGCTCAACCCTACACTGCCAACATGACAGTGGATTACTAAACCACAGACAGTAAAAGTGCCTTTAAAGCTGCCCATAAAAAGTACACTGTCCTTTAGGTTATGCAAAACAACATTTCCAACCACGGATAAGGAGAAAGCATTCTCCAGTTCAATAGGTCTGTAAGGTTTTCACACAAAAAGACTGATCTGTCTAAAGAGTTTTTACCTCAAACTGCCTTCAGGACTACACTTCAAAGTACCAAAATGCAGCTGCACAGTGACTCTCACAAAGGAGCTAATGAAGCAAATGCTGCTTCAGACATCAGCCCTCACATGAACCTGATGACAGGAGCAATAGAGCAGTGGCATGAGCCAGTAATCACCCTATTGCTACCTTCCCAACACACCTAATCCAAGCAGGAAATAATCCTTCAGAATCTTGCTCTACTTGACAAGATTAAAAAACAGAAAAATACATAAAACCAGAATAAGAAACTGGAAAAAAAGAAAAGGTAATCTGAGTATTTCTGATGATATACACTTACACTGTTTCCTTCCAAAGTTACAGCACTTCAACACAGAACACTTTCTGCTTCTATAAAATTGGGGTTTTTTTCTGTTAGAATCACACAGATCATCAGATTAATACTGGGGTTTGAAAACTTACTTGTATGGTTGATCATTATTTTTATACCTATATCCTATATACATAAATGAATATACTGTGTATATATTCTAGATATTCATTTACATTATTAACCACATGGTGGTGTCTGTTTCATCCAGTGCAGTGGCATCATCTTTCCTTTTCCTTTGTTTGAAGTTACCAATCTTCACATGCAACTTGTCTCTAATGAACTAGCAAGTGCTCTGGACCAGGAGGATGTTAGTTTACACAGTGTTTAAGCAAAATAAGGCTTCAAATTCTAATTGGTGTCCTCACAGAAATACTGCAGTGTAAAATACTACATTATTTCACAAATAAAATTGCAGGATTTTTTGATACCAACTTCTTCTCAACGAAGTCAATTTATCTCAATTTTTCATCATATTTTGTTGGTAATACTATAATATTTATTATATTAACATACATATTTAAAAACAATTTTGAATCAAATAGCTCCAATAAAACACAAACCAGCAGCCTGCCTAAGACATAACTTTCTCTATATTTACAAAATGCTGCTATTATCCAGTATTAACACTGTCACATGCTCTTACTACTGAACACTAAAGCTGCAGTAGCAAACAAATATAAAGAAAATACAAGACAAACAAAAACAAGAGTTTACAGAGATGCTGATATCTGGAGATGGAGATTTTCAAGGAATGAAGTGAAGCAAAGAGAACAGGAGACAAGAAGGGAAAGGTATAAAACCTTTGATGAAGTAATTAACAAACACAGGCAGCAGAATCAACCACAAAAGAAAAAGCAAAAGGCAGTTATAATTAGATTCGATCAGAAGATCAACATTACATAACTAGTAATAACCAGGCCAAAAGACATCTCTAAGGAGTGAGAAATGGTGTATTCAAGTCTTCTTGGGATTAAATTTTGTTCTATTTCAAGATATACACAACTTTTTCTGTATGAACAAACCTAAAATACAGACAGAACTAAATTTCAAACTCAGTGTACATTTGGTTTTGAAAATGGAAGTCTGAAGTATCTCAGTCACTTCCACCGCTATTCATCAAATGCCTCAACTGCAAAAAATTAATATCATCATCTCTAAATGAGAGACACTCAACTGAAGACTGCCCAGAAAAAAAATATCAAATGGATACACAAATCCCAACAACTATGAGGACAGAAACTTGAAGCAGAAGGCAGCCCCAGAAGTGGTTATTTCATCAACAAACTCCCAAATCAGTCAGCAGAACTCTATCAGTTCTTCTGTTTTGTGCTGAATTGTGCACAAGCACCACCGAGGCCTCCATGACCAGAGAGCAGAATAACCAGGACAGGGTATCCTTTGGCTTGCAGATGCTGTGCTTTCTGTCTGAATTGTTAGTCACGGCAGACTAACATAAAGACAGAGCTTGCTCTGTGTCAGTATCTTTCATACCTTTTTCTCTCAAATTGTAAAGATACTAATGAAAACTCAGACACTTATTTTTCAGTGTGGATTTCAACATTGATTTGATTTTTTTCTTTCATTTTAAAGAAAAAAATAAGGCTGGAAATTGCATGTGTAATTTTGATACCTAGATTAACAGTTGGACTTGATGATATTAAGGGTTTCTTCCAACATAGATAATTATATGAATATGATTCTATAGAATAGTAATAATTGGGCCATTATTCAATTTTTATTCTGAAAAGGGAAAACAAGGATTCATACTTTTATTTCTATTTTTGTATTTTATAAGGTCTGTAGTATGCCTGAGTGATATATTGAACTTGAATGCAAAGACTTTATCAGAACTCCATACAACAATAGGAAAATGCATTTCTTACGTGTCTTTTTCCTATTAGTTGATAACTAAATCAACTGTTTTCAAAATTCTCTCATACACCACAGACACAGTAACCCAAAAAGAAATAAGATCTTTTCAGATTTGCAGTACCTGAAGTCCACTTTTTATAAACGAAATTTCAGCCCTTGCACCTCTCTTGGTTGTCACAGAAACATGAAGATGGAGGGCTCTGCCACCTGAACAAGACTAATAGTTGGTTTTATATTGCAAATTACTATAAATGCTTTGGCACATTTTCTTACAACAAACCTCTGTCCTAAGGAGAAAGTAATATAGGAATACAGGGATATTTTAAGACCCAGAAGACATTCTTGCTACTGAACAGTTTAGTCCCATATGTTCACTCTGTCTATCCACCCATTTCATAGTCTACTCAACACATTCACCACAGTAGAGTCATAAAGCTGCGAATACAAAAAAGGATATGACTAATGAAGACATGAAATTTACGTTGATATCAAACTTCTGGACAGATGTTACACAGTAATTAAACTTCACTGAAGTGGGCTGAGGAAAGCAAATAAGTCTGTGGTAGAATCAAAAGATCTCCACGAATTATATGCAAGTATTTCCCATGTCATCATATATTCCATGTGATTCAGTTTGTTAAAAGTATGGAGTATCAACTGAGGATTAGCAAAATCTCAGGGAAAACAGTACAGTACAGAAGCACAAAGTATTATTACAGTATATAAAAAAAAATCCAATAAGATTGTAAAGTTTACCTAAAGAAAAAATGTATTTGCCCTAGAATTTTGGAGAGAGGAAAAAAATATATTAAAAGGAACAGAACCTATGGTCTTTAACCCCTTGATCACTAGGGGGAAAGGTGTATCATTTACTGGAAATACACAGTCATATTCTCTCAATACTGACATTGCAGGTCAGTACCTGCAATAAAGTGCTGTTATATCTGTGACTTTAATATAATTGTCTTTATTCCATAATTGTAAACATCAGCCTACTATACTAATGTACATGTAGAAACTGAGAGCATCTTATTGCATCAATAAACAGAGGCAAATGCAACTAAAATTGGAGATCAAAAGTGCTAAGTATATTTTCTTCTTCTTCTTCCAAAACAAGCATGTATATTTGTTTTATTGTGCAGTCACTGAAGGAAATATTTCATCCATTTTTACTTACTGTGAAATTCTAGATTCCTTCCATAATACAGGATTCAAAGGTACAGGTATGGGAAGGATTCAGAGGAATCAACAAGCATTAAGGAAGAAGATGTGTGCACTGAGTTTTCACACAGAGAGGAGAAGAAAACTCCCCCAGGGCTGCTTAGGGAAGAGATCTGCCCTCAAGTCAGCTGATACTTTTACAGGGCTATAAAAGCAGGTCAGTGGGCAAATGGAGCCAAGAGAGGAGAAGGCTGTCACACAGAAGGGAGCTCCTGGACTGAAAGCTTGGCTTCTGTTGCCAGACTCCAGCTGAGAAAGAGCTGGAACTTAATGCTAAAATTAACCTTCCCCAGGAAGCCAGCCAAAAGAAGCCTGGGATGATAATATCCACTTGTGTATCTGGAAATACTCAGTCTCTGTCTCCTTCTCCTCAGGGGCCAATAAATTCTCTGAACAAAACAGCTTGACTCTTGGACTCCTCTAAGCAGGACTCACAGTCTTGTGAGATGTCCATTGAAAAGTTTTTGCTCTCATTATATGTATTTATTGTGATGTAATTCAAAATGCAACAGGTATTTTCCAGACAGTAAATACAGAAATACAAAATAGACTAACACATAATTTCAGTAATGACACAAAGAGGTAATATTCATTCTTAACAAGCTAATTCTTCTTAGAACAGCTGTCTGTATATACAGGGGCCAGATTTTCAAGCTGGGTTGGTTGGGTTTGAATTCCTACATCTCACAATACTTTATGAGTTTCGGGGTAATGGTTGATTACTGACCTTGTTTTGAAGTCTGGTCCAACTGCACATTGAGAGCATCTGAAAACATGACCTGAAGTACTTCTCAAAGTTAACCATGAAAAATCATACCTTTCTGCTCAGTCCTACTTCTCAGGTATTTGAAAACAACTAGTGATTTTTTTGTCACTCATGGCCAGTTTTGTACTATTTGGTGTAGATGCATATAAATCAGGCTATGTGAGCTTACACAAGAATTTCTCAAGACTTGGCATGGAAAATTGTTACACTTTGTCCTGTGCAAGTCAGAGAAGTACATACTAATATACTGTCATGTAAACTCATATGTAGAAAAAAGCTGCTTTGGCATTCTTATATTTTTAATACATATCATTGAATTCGAACAGTGATTTACCTTTTAGTTTGTATCTTGTCATTCCTATTATATCTGTATCAATTGAGAAGACTTGGGGGCCTCTGCCCAGATTGAAAAGTTACAGTACATCTCATAAAAAAGTTAACAGATGGTGGGAAGAGAGAGGCAGCAGACAAGTTGTATAGACAAGTGTTGGGCAACAGGGAATACTGAAAAGGGAAGCTACAAAGGAAATGGAGTAAGAATAGGCACCTCAGGGGGCTGCAGGAAGAGAGTAGGAGCCAATTAGGCAGTAGGATAGGAAGTCTTCCAGAGCAAGGAACATGGAGAAATCAATACACTGGACAACAGGAATGTGAAGTAGCACAAGAGGTGTATGTTGTGCACATTGCTTTAAAACACACAGATCCATGAAGGGAAATATATATAGAAATGTAAAAACAACATAAACTGTAAGATAGTTTACCAGTCTGTTCCAAAGACAGATTTAGGTTTGCATATCCAATGTTCACAAGAAAGGTGCTAAAAAGCATGTTACCTTATTTTTAATAAAAAATTTCCCTGTATAATATCTTATTAGAATCAATGTGGCCATTAAAGAGAAATACGGTAATTTTAAATAATTTGGAAAAATATTAAGATAGGCAAACAGAAATTCAGAAAAAAATATTTCTTTTTAATTAATGAAAAAAGAGCCACAACTTCCAGTTCTGAATAACAGGCAGAAATCTTCTAACTGGACTTCATTTCAAAGTGAAAAGGTTCAGCAGGTTGTGATGTGGAGAGGTTGGAAGCCTGACTTAATCTCTAGAGAAAAAGCAATGTTTTCATTCACTCTAAGAATCTCCTTCAAATCCTGCTTGTGGGCAGTGGAACATACTATAATACTCTCAGATCCTTTCCAGGACTGCCTATGTTACACCCAATGAAAAACCTATGGTAATTGAATTTCCTTTCCCATTTGAAGGCTATCCAGTCATTTAATAGATGACCTTGTCAGTCTGATTTCATGCTACTCATTTTCTAAGTTTTACACTGTCTAAAATAATTTATCCTCATTTGGGATATTTATACCTTCAGAATGTTAAAATAAAAAACTAAACTCTATTAGCTTTAGACAGATACCTGAACCCCACAGGTTTCTAACTATTATTTTTGTTTAACACTTTTACATTTACATCACTCTTCTGACCATGAGATATCTGAACTCAAACATGATTTTTCAGGTGGCATAACACAGAAGTCATTAAGAGAGCAGTTATCATCTATTGTTCCACTAGCCATTATTTCTGAGGACAGAATATTGGCAATTTTCACTACCACATCCCATTTCAAATACTCTGTAAACTGCATTTATCACTCCCTTCAGCCTCCTAGCATTAACACTCCAAATTTCTTCTTTGGGCTAGTCATCACTTCTTTTCCCCCATCTGCATTTAAAGGTGGTGAGGGTTGGTTTGTTTTTTTTTCCCTAATTGAAACACTGAAGAATATTTTCTAAATGAAAACAATGAAGAAAGTTATATCTGAGATAAAAGTCTGCTTTTTCACTCCAAATAAGTACCCCTCAACTATAGCTCATTTATCCTTTTCGATAACTCTTAAATCAAGTCCAATCAATGTAATTAATTTTTTTATTACCTAGAGTATTTTTTCACTTTCATTCTTGCTGTCTTAGATTAATTTTGTTTCCTAATCAATCCAGAACTATGGTTTACAATAAAATATTGTAAGTCTAGAAAGTCATCACTTCACTGAAATACCATATACTTCTATGTAGGCCAATCCAGCAAATTTAAACTCTACCATAATTTGTAGTCTACCAGTTTTTCTTGCCTATTTTTCATACATTTTTAATTTACGTATATATGCACTACAATATTTTCCAAATATCTGTTTTGTTTTTACCAACACCACTCTATATTTCTACTGATGGCTTAAGGTTACTCTTTAAATCACCAGCTTGAGTGAAAGAAAAGAATACCTTTATTTCCTTTCCTGGAAAGTTTAAAGAGATATTTAACATGCTTTGTAAGGTTTGAATGTGAAACTCAATACATCCCCCATTTAAGCAACTCCTGTAGTTTTGATTCCAAAGGAAAGCTATAAAAGATACAAGAGTCTAGACAAAAGCAAAATAAATGCACATTTAAACATCACAGTCTTCCATGGGACAATGTAACTCTGACCATATACAGTTATGATATAGGAAATGCCTACCTGCAGCTACAACTAATTTTGTCAGAAGACTCTGGCCACAAATTACATTACAACAGTGATTACACATCTCCTTATACGAACAGGTTCACAACATCCCTTTAACACAAAACTGTGTGACAATATTAAACATATTTGGTACAAAGACTTCAAAAATATGGATAGATAATTCACTTAAGTCAGTTTTATTTGATTGTTTCAGAACACAGAGAACTCTCAGTATATTTTTTTATTCAAAGGCTATCAGAGAAGTGCACTGTTCTCAATTCTAAATGATAAATTAATTACACAGAACTCGTAAATCACAGACATTTCACACCTGAAGGGACAAATGTGCCAGTATGGTGCTTTAAAACTGCTCAGACCTATTTAATCCTTAATTACAGCACTCTTTCCCCAGCCTTACAAATTTTTTGAGATATCCAATATTCTCTTATTTCCCAGGTTTCCAGTAAAGTATTCTAATTAATAATGTAATACTTATCAAAATCAACAGAGGAAAAACATTAAACTTTACACTACCTTATTTTAAAATTAAGGCTGAAGAGGAGAAGGGAAGCCCTAAAAGCTGAAATTAATTTTAAATGAAAAAATAAAAAAATTCTGTAATAGCAAAAAATGTTACATTGAAAGTAAAAATAACAGTCCTGCCTCCTTACTACTATAACTAATAGATGGCTATATGAATTCAATACAGCTATGTTGATTTCTACTGTAAGAGCAGCCTGTCTCTAGAAATTGCATTCAAAAGCTTGTAATGGAGAATACAGTTTCACATGGCATTATTTTAAATGAGTTTCCTTAAGTACCAGTGGTAAAAAATAGGGGAAAAAAACCCCACAGCAGTGAAGCTTAAGTGGTTAGGCAGCAATTAATCAGAAATAATAATATCTTTTCTATTGGAAAGTTTCCTTTGAGTTCCCTGGTCACAGAAATCATCTATATTGATATATAATGGACAGTGGAATGCATTTACATGAAAGAAAAGCTTTGCAGAAGGATAACATATATCCCTGCCCCCTCTCTTTAAAGATGTCTTTTCTTAACCATTCTAAATTAACATATGGTCAATGTACATAGGTTTATACCCATTAAGAGTTGAAGTGTTCAAAATGTTCATCAGAGAACTGAGATTCTTGTTACTATGAGATGTAATTTAATATTTGCACTATAGCTGCACAAAAGACAATGCACATATTGAGTTTCACCATTAGTTACTGCAGGCCAGACAGTCTTTCTACATATAAACTATCAAAGCACCACTAAACTTAAACTGAAATGTTAAACGCAGCAACTTGGATGTCTTTAATCAACATCTGCTGAACAGTTTAGATTTTCTATAGCAGCAAAGGTAAGACAGTAATGTTTTATATAAATGTCTGAATAGGAAGTAATCTGTAACCTAATACAGTTTTGTGTTTAAGATAGTTTGGTTTTGGTAAGAAAAATGTCCTTTTTGAAAAAAAAAAAAAATCACTGAATTTCCTTTATCATGTATTTCCTAAAATCCAGCAGGTTTGTATGTATAACTTAGCCTCACTTTAATATCATCAACTATACAAAAATAAAGGAAAATTATTATAAAGTACAACCAAGTTTTTCATTAGTCATTGATACCTAGGATTTACTAATCAATTTAGCCATCCTTATTCATTTGGTTTTCTTCATTTTTTCTTTATTTATTGTAAAAGCTTTGATGAAAGGATCTATGAAGAACACTCATTGTCCCTTTGGCAACTACAGGAAAATCCTGAAGATGCATTTGGAGGTAAGCTGCTATCACAACATCAGTGACTCTGACACACTCATACTGCACTAGAGCTGGGAACACACATGTAATATTTTTTCTCTGATGGATATTTCTTTGCTGGACATTGAGAAGTTTCAGCAACTGTCAGATGCAGTTTTCTCTCCCTTAGTGTTAAGCCCTTTTAGCTCCATGTTCAGTACCTGAAACATGTGCCCTCCTGTTTGACAGACAAGAGATAAAACCCTCAGCAGAGCAGCGAGTTAGGAGTTTGCAGTTAAGAACACTTTGAAGTCCTTTAGAGGTGATGGCTATATCAGTATATCACACAGATTTACTGCTCATCTCCATAGTTCTGCAAGCATTAGAATTATTAAAAAACTCGATTTTTTTCAGGCTTTCTCCTCAAGAACATGCACTTAACTTTAACTGTAAAATTCTTTTAAAAAAATGGAGCATTGCTTAACAATGAAACTACAACAGTCTGACAGTACTTCCATTCTCAGTGTTTCCCATTCAGAAGATGATAGATACTACTAATAGTCTGGATGTTTTAAATGATTGAATGATTCCAAGTTCAATGCTACAGAACTCTCAGACATGGCAAAGAGCTTATTCCAGAACTAAGTATATACAGATATTATTTTCTACTGCTCTACTCAGGGAATTTTTATTTTAGCACTAGTACCAAAAGTTAATCAGGTAGTTTGTGATTGTTAATCAGGTAGTCTATGACAGGCATTGTCTAAAACCAAAACCAAGCAAATCTTATTTTTGTTCCTGAGCCTTTTTGTGGGTTTGGGTTTTTTTAACGGGTATTGCAGCAGAACACTTAGTAAGAAGACGTGTTTGTCAGCATTAAACATTGCTGTCAGCACTACAACATGCCCAAGAAGGAGAAATGCTCCTGCCTTGCCAAGGGAAGGCAATTCCCATGGATGATGGTATGAACAAGTTCATTTGTCACCTCACCTGCAGCTGTCTATGAGGTGTATCTTCTTCTCCCTCCACCCAAAGTTGCAATGATGTACAAGGACTCATGGAAGGTGTTGCAATTCAAACATTTCAAGGTTGAGGAGGAATTATATTAAATATCATAAAATGACAGTATATAAAAATTAGCAGCAATTATAGTGCGCAAACGGTGAGAATTGCTGAGCACATAAAATGTCATGCAAGAAATCATGTTTTGTAAATCTGACACAACTTAGAAGATGAGCTCCCATGAACAGTTCACAGGGATGATCTCTTCTGCAACTAAATAAGCAAACCCCTGTTTTCTATTACTATATTCTATTTCTATACTTTGAAGATCCTCACATTTGTCCAGCTGCTTACTATCACATCCACCTCCCAACATGCAAAGAATCTGAAACTCTCAAAAGTCATGGAGTTCTGGTTTTAAAAATCAAACTCTTTATGGTTCCCATGACAGCCACAACAAAAATTCAGACTTAACCATAGATTAAGATTTTTGGGATGAGACACAGCAGGTATTTCACGCAAACATAAAATGTGCTTTAACACCCACCCAATCCTGTCTATCAACAGGCAGCTGCTTTAAGATGAACACTCTATTCATGGGGACCTTTGGCAGCTTCTCAGCCAAGATCAGCAGCAGCACTACAGAGAGCAGAGTGCAGAAGTTCCCATGGTATGGGGTTAAAAGCATTTAACTTCACTTTGGCATGGGGTTAAGCACAGAGCCATAAGGACTCTATGCCTGTCTGGGGACATGAATGGAGATTTCTGCTGTCAAATATAAGGCATCTCTTAGGCAATAAATATAAGTGGGCCTGATTTTTCTCCCTGATAAGTAAGGGTTTAAGCTGACATAATTACCTTTGGCAAATTTACTGCAGATTTATTCCTAAGTGAATGGCAAATGAGCCCAATATTTCTTTCATATATAACAGATTACACACTGTTATGCCATTTTTTCTTTTTACTTTCCAAGAACTGCTTTACCCTGTTCTCTTTATTTCACTTTGATCTTAGCACTGTGCCTGGCTAGGCGTTAAAAATTAAAGTCAGGTGTGCTAGAAGGAAGTGAATTAGATTCAGATTCCATTCTAAATTTGGATTTATTCTACTCATATTCAAACATACCACCACTGATTCTCCCACCAAGAAATACATACTACTTGGCAACAAGAAAATTATCAAAGCAATCTGACCAAATTGGCACCACTAGCTCTGGTTACATCTGGTAACAATAATATGAAGGGAGAAGTATGAAGATAACAACTCTCATTTATTGTTACCATTAAACTTATCTGCATGCATACTCTGAAGTCTTTGAACTTCATGCTTTCATAAAGCCAATAAGAGCTCCACTCAAAGGTGAGAGGTGATGCTTTTCCAAAAGTGATAAAATATCCAATTTACTAAGGTATTAGAGTCTCTAGTCACAGACTGCTCAGTCAGACAGACAGCAATGGAATACCACCAGGAAAGCACAACTGCCAACATCAAGGAGCTCCAGCAATGCATAAATTAAGGTGTTTGATTCCATGCCAGAAAAGAGTAGAAATTAAATATACTAAAAAATTGGTACGAAACAACTGCTAATGCATAAGCCTACCTTTTATATTTATTGGGAAATGTTTCTTTGTTATTTCCAGATATAACAAACTTGGATATACATTAGGTCAAGTTGCTGATCAAGTGTAACTGCCTATCCTAGCAAGGAGATGAACAAGAGCAGTGGGATCTACTGTCTTATTTCAGGATAAGATAAGGATGGTTTATCAGATTAATAAGTTATTCAGTCACTATATTGCTAAATATTTCATGCATCAGACTATGACAAAAACATCCATCTCTCAGTTGAAATCATACATAAAATGTACCATTTCTGATTCACTCAAGATTTAAAATTGTCTTCTGATGGGTTTTACTCCATATAATTAACAAGCTGATTAATTTATTTTCCTAAGGAACATTTCATAAAGCTATGATTTGAGATCAGCCTGTCCCTCTGAATCCCCCTTGTCAATGCCTGTGTCAGTCACAGGTGAAAAGCCACCCAACCTCCTTCCTCCTTGTCAAAATCAGTCACCTGGAGAGTGGAGCTTGAAAAAGCTTTCAGGAAAAAGATTAGCATGTAAATAAGACATAGGAGCCTTCTAGGTTTGTGCAATACTTTGTTCCATGGGCTACTTCCTGGAACACGTGATTTTGTGTTATTTAAATGAGTTGTCAAGGATTCAGCAGTAAATGGCTGTAAGACAGGGGGCAAATAGTCCCACTGCCACTCAAAGATGCAGGTCCAAAAACAGTGGATCACACAAATACACTCCCCTATCAGCCAGTAGCTAAAAATTCAATTTAACTCATGACAGCAAGATACCTCTCTGTGTAAAATTATTCCCAATTACTCCTATAAAACTCTCCCTTATAATTTTTAACTCCAATCCGTAGTCTTCTATGACATGTCTTGGAAGAGTATTTTGAAGAAAATCGTATTTCTTCTCTTAAACAATTCTGATTCTCCCTCACTCTTTTTCAGATACATAAGTCGCCATCCATTTCCCTAAATAATTCCTTTATGGTCTATTGCACCTCAAAGTATGACAACTTTTACTTTCTTTTTTTCCCCAGTCACACTATACATAATTTAGCTCTTTCACACTTCAAAAGAAATTTCCTCCAACTCTATTAAAAAGAAAATATTACTCTTCAGACAGCTTAAAATTCCCAGCATGCGAGTTGGCTGCTTTCTTGGCACGAATAAAACTTAATGTCTTATTTAAAGATAACTCTGTTAATTAGTATTGACATTTCAGAGCTGAAGGGCAGCTTCCTTCCTTGCCAGTAGCACTGGTGTCACACTAGCAGTGTGAAACCCTTATGTAAGGGCCTCATTAAACTCAGTCCCACCTTGCAAATGGCACTGGTTTTAAGAGCACTTCTGTGTGCTGTTCTATTCTCTTCATCTGAGCTGTGTGTGAGGAACCCTCTCAACAGTAGCCAGAATAACTTGATCTAGAATAATTTACACTATTTAGATTTCAGGATTTGTCTTTAAAATTCTAAATACAAGTAATCTACACATATGTATTTGTTATTTCCCGAAATAGTGGGTTTATTTCATCTCTCATCTCTATATTATACTACATCATTCTTTAGATCTTACAGCTGAGTGATTCCTTTCTGTACATATCACTACATTTATAAAGTTTAATGTATTAGTTAATAACTTAATGTATTTGTTAATAATATATGTAGCAATAGTATCATACTAAGTTACACAAACATACACACATATATTACAGCATCTCTTCAAAGCACTTATTTCAACCTATTTTTTCAAATAATAATTACTTTTTTCACTTTCACTAATAATCTCTTACCCCATAGCTCCCAAATGAATTAAAAGAGATCCAAAACGTTCAGTTTTCCACAGGTGGCAAAGGCACACAAATTAATACTTTTAACTTTCAGGATTTTAAATTAAAATTAAGATTTTCAAACATGCAAACAAACACGTTCCTTTGTTCCCTATTCAGAGATGTACATTACTAGTACAGAAATCAGAGTAGTTTGACCAACTGCAGTTTGATCATACTTCATGAAAGACTACATGTGTCTGTCTTCTTGTAATATTTTCTGACAAGTGAAGGTCATCCCAAGGAATAGATGCTTCCCTTCATACTGAGACTCATGGCTATGGATGAACATTCAGGTTGGCTTCACTGAGTCAACGTATATTAAATAACACATTTCCAGTGATCTTTCATATCCTGCAAAAACTTAGCAGTGTAACGTGTTGCAAAAAATGGGAAATTAAAGATGAAGAAAAGTGAAAATAAGCACTGCCTCTAATCTTAATGGCATTGTTCTCAGTGTCTTTGTGTACAGGTTGAGAGCTTCCCAACAGCAGGCCTGGTTAGGCTTAAGGGGGAGATAGTCTCAACATGTACCACATGCAAAGTTGAAGGGTCCCAAGGCTGCATTTTATTGTGCAGAATCCTTCAGGATCCATTTTTGTGATAATGTATTGGGATCAGTCACATCACCACCCTGGATGAGCAACTGGCTATATTTATTCAGACTGCCTTATCTGAATAACACACCATGATTTGGCAAAGCTGCAAGCACAAGAAGCCAAAGTACAATTTAATAATTCTCAGCACACTGAACGCTGTACTATTAAAATGGACATATAATATTAGAAGATTCGTCTTTTAAAGTAATACACAAGTCAACAGTCACCATAGCAGCTTTGAAGCAGCAAAACTCCCATGTTTACACCAGAAGGACTCCCTAATTTTTTTTTAATGCTCTAAATCTACAGTCAGAACACTGGTCTGTTTTACAGAACAACTAGTTCAGAATTTGTCATCTGATTCCAAAACTACAATAGAACTCTGATTTGGTGATTGCAAAACCTCAGCTCGCATAACAGTCTATTTACAATGTTCTGACAGAATTTGACAAAGTTAATAAAAATTTCCTTCGTCATGTCATGATCCCTTTCTAGAAATACAAAAACATGCTTCCAACTGATTAAACCACGAAAAAAAAATCCAAAGGCATCTTCTATCAGCAATATGCTTGCACTTTCTATTTGTTGAGATCAAACAAAAGAAAATGGTCTCTGGGGTCTTTCCAGACCATTCTGGATTCAGCAGTTCAAGTTTCAGTGGTGTTCTTAGCCAGGATTCCTGCATCAAGCAATAATACTGATGCAAACTTCTCAGCACAAGGGCAGGACTCCCTTGTTTACCCGGTACACTCCTAATCTGACCATGGGTAAATTTTCTCTTTTTCAGAAGACAGCTCGCAGTAATGCATACAATTAATTGTACAACACATTTTACTTTAACACCAACTGGACAATATCACCTCATGTGAACAGTCCAGCCACTCCACGTACAGATTCCAATTATTACATGAGAACTAAGACTTTATGACACTTCCTACAAATGCTAATTAGCTGGTAGGTTAGGGCCCTCAGTCATGTAGCACTTCATCAATCACAAAGCCTAAACTATTAAAGATGGAAACTGTAACATTTTACATAAAAAGTTATGTTGCAAGTCAAAGTAGAATATTATATTAGCCCCCTTTAGCTGGTGTTCTTTTATGACAGTCCTCACAAAAGAATTTCCACAAGCTGTTGTCCTAATATGATCCAGCTCTACATCCTCTGCACTGTTCTTGTCTCAGCAGCTACTGTTTTCAACACCGAGACTCACACTTCAGAGCATATAACTGGTGGTTTTGCATACCTATAGATTCCTAAAGGACAAAATATACCAGTTATAGCAACTACACAAAAGAGAGAATTTGTGAACAAAAAGGGACATGAAAGAATCATCACCACGTTCAGCACTTTTGCCCTTCAGCCTTCAACTCGACCATATTCATAGAACTTACACATTCCGCTACGAAATACATAAAGATTTCTGAGGTCTGCCCCTCTGCATGCTAAACTGACAGATATGAGGTGTAAGACTAGCCTTGCCAGGTTAAACAAGGCTATTAAAACAGCATACCCAACTTTACTGGCACTAAAATGGAAAAGTGGTGCCAAAGATTCTAAAAGAAAAGAAATATTAAGTAATATTGCACCTCTGACATTGACATAAGTTTATTATTACTCCATGCCAATCTACCTTGATCCAAATCCTCTAAACACATGGTGTTCCAGAGCTGGGCCTCCCTTAAGCCTGCAAATTATATTAAATAGTGTAGCAGTTTTTCAATTTCGTCAAAAATTACACCAAAACCACTGCATGGGAGGACAATGCTCTTTATCTAACTTTTTTCTGCAACGTGCTGCCCTGTGTGTGTTCCTGTGACATCCTGTGGGACTCACCACTACTGTTTTGGTTTTGTTTCTTCCACACCTTTGATAGAGAGTCATCAAAAGAACCTGTCCTGCCCTCCAAGTGTAACAGCTATCCAGAAAGGAGAAGGAACAGCTCCAGTTTCGAAAGGGAGCTTTTCAGAGTTGGGTTTGGTTTCCTTTGTATTTTTTTTTTTCACACAGCAGATAACAGTTAGGTACCTAAGAGAAAGACTAGAAATTGCATATTTCCAATCTACATATTCCTTCCTCCTCAGTTTCAGGTTATTACTGACAGAAATATTACCGAGCACTATATACAAATTCTTCCTTCTTCAATTACTTCAATACAACCATTAAAACAAATATTATTTTAGGCTGAGTGAAGTACTTCAGGCTAAGTGGAGAGAGATGTAGCCATCTATCTTGCATCAATAACTAAAGGCACTAACATAACTGGTTATTCATAAGTCCTCATATCAAAAGTAAATAAAAATACAAGGATGTAAAATTTAGCCCTACATAGAAAGAAGAAAACTGAGACAAGCATGATATTATTACAGTCAGAAGAATCTAATGTCTAGATAAAACTCACAAAGAACTGGAAGCACTTGCTACTTCCAGTTTTAAAGAATCAGTTTACTACTAACTCTGATTTTGCACCTAGTTGTTAGCAGGATTTATTTATCTCATTGTACACTAGAGTTAATGAGGCTATAACATGTTTTACTCTATGATCTAGTGAGGAGAGAGGGTGCAGCTTGAGAGTGATTATTTCCATTAAGAGGTAGGTGCAAAAGTGGCAAGACCATCTGCATGCCCTAATAAAATAGCCATAATGTATTAAAACCAGAACAAAATATGTTATGCTGCATATTTCTGAGCACACAGACATGACTGACAGTGCTGACAGCTCTGTGATTGGTTATTCATCACAAAATTTTTATCACTGATTCCCTATTGGTCCTCACATTCCCCATACTGATCCATTTCCTCAAGATCTCAGTACAAGAGAAATTGTAAATTGTTGGGTTGTTCGGGGTTTGGGGTTTTTTTTACAATACAAACAAAGAGAAAAGTCACATTCTGTTCTTCAAAATGCTCAAGCAATGTCCAAAACTAGTCAGCATTCAGCACAGGATAAAAGCCCTGAAGTTTTCTATCTTTTACATCATAAACATTGCTAAAAAGGCACATATTCAGAAATAGGATTAAAGTGGATGGGTACTTATATCCCAGTTTTGATAGGCTTTATTTCCCAGGCCTGAAAAAGCAGTCTTCTCAGTTTCTGGAAAATAAGGCCTTGGTTTTTTTTAATTCTGTACTTAAGCAATTGCAGACAGAAGCACAGCTAGACCATGTGAACCCTACATGAATCCTGGAGGAAAACCACAGTAACATGAACTACCTACATAATAATAGAGTAAGGAGGAGCAGACATTCTTTGAGTGGCTGTAAAAGGAGGGCAGAAGTAATAGCAAAACATATTTGATGCCAGGAACGTTTTCTCCACTTATCTATGTTCACAAGGGCATCTACACATGGTAAAGAGTGACACACAGGACACACAGAACATATCTGGTAGCATAAATGTTTTTGTGAGTGTGAGAAAAAGGATAGGGAAATAAATGCCCTACTACTGTGTTCAGAACCCTTGCAGAGCTGCCTTCACAGGAAATTCCCTCTCTGCTCCCCCAGGTGGAAACTATAATGACTGAACCCAACTTCCCAAAGAGAGTAAATGCAGTTAGTTAAATTTGTGGAAAATTAGAAATACGACTACTTGACTCTTTGGAGGGAGCCACCCTTCTTAATGTCTTTAGCTCACAGGAAAAACAGAAAACTGACTTAATTTAGGTTCCTTCCTCACTCTCCTCCTCTTTCCAACACCCCCCCCACCTCCCATTTAAAAAAAAAAAAAAAAAGTCTTTAGGCTAAAAACAGAGTATCCAGACCTTTTAGCAGGCCCACAATCAGTGTTCATAAGGATAACTGAATCCCTCATGTTGAGGAACAAGAAGTTTTATCAGGATTTTTAGGACTTTCATTTAACTCCAACAATTTTGTGACAACTTCAGCACCTAATATTTTTGTGATGTAATATAAATAAGATATAATACTATAAAAATGTTTCCATGGATAACAGTAACACATTTTATACTAGAGAACTACTTGACTACTACAGATTTCCTGCATTTTTTTAACATATTAAAAGTAATACCTTATAAGAAATAAATGTATTCCCTTTAAATGTGTCTCAAAAGTTTTACAACGTATCCTTTCATCAGTGATCTTACCTTTTTTTGAAGGACATTAATTTTTCTTTCTTTTACTTCCAACATGTCTTTCATATCTCGAATTTCTCCAGCAAGGGTTCCTTTCTCTTCTGTGAGGTCTTGAAGTTGTTTTGTTTTTTTATTCAGAAAGGTTTCTTTTTCTTCCAGTCGTAACCGCAAGGCATCAACCTACAGTAAGTAAATCAAACATATTTAGGTTTTAGTTTTAGTTCTAATTCTCTTTTTTTTCCTTCACTTAAGAAGTGCGTTATTTTTTTTCTGTGTCGATTTTCCAAATTCATCTCAGACTAAGAGACTCTTTTACTTGTTACACTTTTCTCCAGTGTGAATTGCACAAGTCTCTTAACAAACAGATCTGACTGTACTTCTCTGTAGTAAGCACAAATCCCTGTCAAACAAAATAAGGGGTATTCCAGCAATTTTCCTAAGCAAAATGTTCTATATACATAACTGGAGGGGTTTTTTTCTTTAGAAACACTAAAAAGAAAAAAAATCCAAAGAATTCTAACAAGCCCAGAGAGTGTAAGCACTCTTGATATTCTCATTTCTTGCTGTGTAAATGCTCAAGTATGCAATTTTATTGTTCTCTTAATGCAATTCTAACAGTAATAAAATAGCAGACAATTCATTAAAGAAACAGAATATGTTTGGATTTAACCATCAGTACTGCAGGAATCACACCTTACATGTATTGGTCCCTTCAGGAATTCCACTAAATCATACCTGCTTCCACATTCTAGTTCAGAAAAGCAGTTACAAATGAATTGCTGAGCAGCTCTCAGCATAAAATAATGGGGGGATTTTGGGAGCAAAGAACAGGTTTTACTTAAAGTTTCTCAAAACCAAAAGACACTTTTTCTTTTCTATGTGAGCATCATATTAGTCAAATCTCATTCGTAAATAAAATAACACAAGAAACCATTGTATACCCAGGGAACTGGGTCACCACCATTAAACATCTTGCAAAGTGGAGAACTAAGATAAATCATTTATTATTACAAAGACAGGTTTCCTTGAACAGAGGCTTCTTCTGCAGCTCTGAACCATGAGGTGTTCACATTAAGTGGACTCACAGGCTTGTTTTAGCTCCAAGGTACACCACTGGGAAGACAAGGTTTGGGTTGAAAATATACGATGTGGCAACCTAGAATAATTCTCCATATACAAGAGAGCTGCAGGAAGTCAGGTAAGTGAGAAATTTTAGATTCAATAATCCAAATTTTAAACACACAAATGGTAGAAAATAAAGAATAAGAGCTTAAAGTTTTCATTACCTAGAAAGTCATAAGGTTAATTTGTAATAAAAAGCTAGATAGTAGTAACTGAAAGGGAATAAATGTGGGCTTCACATTTTTAAGTTCTGCAGTTGGAATAGTCAGAAAGGGTCTTATTTATTTCAAGGGTCTTATCTAGTAAGCCATTTTCCCCCTAGTTAATCAGAATATTAGCAAAGTACAAAACAATCAGCAGATCTATATTTATTTACATTCTGAGTTTTGTAATGCTAAATTTATTCAAAGTAAAAGTCTTTGCAATGCCATTTTAAAGCTTGGTTTGGGACTAATTTAGATGATCTATTGGATCTCAAAATGCATGTTTTTCCTGCTCTTAAAATGGCTCATTGCCTTTCTATACACTGGAAAAAAGATTTATACTCTACTGGATTTATTTTATTTTTAAGACTATTTTTTACAATATTACAGTAATAGGATCTCTCAGTTTGTAAGCAGTGTGCAGTATGGGATCCAAAGATGACTTTTTGAATTGGAAACCAAGAAACAGTAGTAGCAGCAAACTTTCAGACCTCTTTTAATAAACATTAAAGACCTCATCTGAAACTCATTACCACGTCTTCTTTATACTTAATCACTTATTTGCTTCATGTCTGAAAGCAATCCCTTAAGTCAAATCACAAAAATCTCTGTTGGGCCTTTAAGCTGCAGCTGAGGAGCTCGTCATAACATTGCAGCGGGAGCTCCGAGAGCGGTTCTCTTCAGTCAGGCTCTGCAAGTCTCATTTTCCAACTGCCACGAGGCAGAAGCTTTAATGCTTCAAGTCAAGGGGAGTTGAAGGTGATTAGATGGATAAACAAAGCACTGATACCGTTCCCCAGTGACTGGGATAACACATGTGCTGATACAGCTCTGCTGGGCTCGGCTGAGCCGGGCGGCTGCTGAGTCAATAATCTTTTCTTCCCTACCCATCCAGTCCCCAGTCAAAGGGCTGGGCAGACAATTCTCACTCTTCTTCACAAACTTCTTTACACACACCCTGCCATCATTACATCACTACATTCAACTTGGAAATGGGGATTTTAGGCATTTAAACTCGGGAGCACAAGAAGGAGGATTGAGAGAATGAGTAAATGGCTCTGAATTCCCACTCTGAGTGACAACCTGTGTGGGAAACAGGAGCAGAACCCTGTCCACTCCAGTTTCTCAGGCCCCAATCTTGCCTTCACATAATAGTTAAACAGCACCACATAACTAAACCTTTCTGCTTTTTCTCTCACCACCAGCCAGCTCATAGCACGACCAATACATTATTTCTATTCCTTACACAAAGACACAAATTCACCCTGGAGGGACAAGAGAAAGTGTATGGTGGTTTTCTTTCACACCAAAAAGAAACACATGTGGAACTGCAGCAGAGCCCATTATTCCTTTCACTGGTTAGCATTCAGGTCATCCACATGAAAACCTTTAAGTTAGTTCAAGGGTTGCAACCTTGACTGTGCCACAGAGCACCAGGTACCCAGTATTTCAGAATTGTCTGGACTGACTCTAAATGCAGAAACAGACTGTTTTCTTGTTAATGTAATAAATAGATTACTCCACACACCTTCATGTAAATAGTTCACACTTTAGATCAGTTTTTTCAGCTCCGTGGTAACTTTCCAACAGTTAACTAATATGTTTGAGGTGAACTGCATTCTTCCAGAAGTTGCATATGGACTTAAGGTCTGAATATATTCAGATATAAGCGGTATAACTTCTGCCTAGAACTCCAGTCCCTACCAGAGACTGCTCTTAATATAAGACTACCTTGGTTTTCATTTAAGAATTCAATTCTAGCCTTGGTAGCTTCAAATAAAAGCTTTAAAGCACGACTGAAGTGCAGCTTCAATTGCACTGAGAATCTCAGCCAGAGAATCGCAATCCCATCAACCCCAGTTCACATAAGGACAGTACAACCATTGGGACAGAAGGAGTTCAGCATGTCCAGCACAGCCTTAGGTGGCAGAAAAGCATCTGCCAAATACATATCTATTTTATCTCCCCACCTTGAGACTGTTACAGCAGAGCACTTTAATTCATAAATCCACCTACATAATGAAGTTCACGTATTTTGATAGAATAGGTACATCATCCCCCAAACCACCACTGACAGCAAGGAGCCATTCTGAAAGCAGTGCTCTACGTGAGTTTTCAGAGGCAGAACTCTGAGCCAGTGCCAGTCTGGGAGAGTGAATAGGGAACCTGTACTGTGTGTGGTCTTGGGTGTACAGATTTATTTTCTATCCATGGGAATGCAATGTGGAGGTTTAAGAGAGCGTCAGTTATGTCAGTCATTTTCTCCTTCCCTGAATTCTTCTTTCTGCCTCTAATAATCATGAAACAAGACTTTTGCATTCCCCATAATATGAAATAAAACTACCTCAGCCTGAACTGCAGGCGACCTTATCCTATCTGCTCTGCACTAAGCACGTATGACATCATTTCATAAGTCAAATATGAACCTCCAGATGTTTAAAACCAAAAAGCTGTTAAATCAGTTCCTCATCTCGTGGACAAAAAGAAGCAAAATATACTACTTCATTTGTAGCCAGGATGAATTTGCCAAAATTAGAAATTATCTCTTCCCTGAAAATGGTTCTGTGTAATCATATCTCCGAAATAATGAAACAATGAGGTAGTCAGATGGAGCATGCCAGTACACTATGAGAAATTTCTGCAATTTGGTTACTCCTTTTACATTTAAGGCATTTTAAATACGATCTGAAAGGAAATTAAATATGTGTCATTTTACAGCATTATATATATATTTTTTATATTTGAAAGGATAAGGATTTCTGGTACACAAAACCCCTCTCTCTGGCTTTTCACTCAACACTATGTAATTTTAAGAGTCCTTGACTTATTTTTCTCAAGCTTTGGCAGTATATTTACTAGTAAAACTTGGCAGTCTGAAGAACATCATCATTTTCCAGAAAAATAAAGCAAAAACAGATCTGATAGCTAACACATAGAATGTTTCAAAGACCTCTTCCCAAGTAAATTGCTTTTTAATTTTGACTAACTTCTTTTTCCTCAGCAACTACTTATTTCAACTATTTAACACAATAAACTCCGTCACTTGCTCTGGAAATATACAACATACTGCAAAAACTTAAAAATGGGTTATACTTTAGGAAAAAAAAGTTCATGTAAGTGGCAAAAATTGCCAAATTCAAAGTCAAACTTTATTAATCTTCATGTCATCACCTGCCACTCACTACCAGCTCCAGTAGTGACTATTTCTTGAAGTTCCTTTCTGTTAACTGTTTAACTTATATGCCATATTATATATATCACTCATAAAAGTGGGTTTAATGCTATGGAGTTCCATGAGGAAGTAAAACATGAAGAAGCACTACTGTGTTTCACTGTTAAGAATTACTTATTTTACCATCATAAATACATCCATTTAAAGCAAATATTTTACTGTATTTCTTTAAAACTGACTCTGAACTTACTACTGAAGTACTAAGTGTACTGTAGTACCACACCTGGAGTGATGAGAAGGCAAAACTGTAACCCACTGTCAGGCTCCCTCCTGACCCCATCTCTGTTCCAGCACATGCTGCAGCCAAACTCTGCCACTGTATCAAGATTCCATCTTCTCCCCTTTTGTATCATCATTGCCCCCTTTCCTGGTGACCACTACAGGCTCCACAGGGCTGCTGACACTTTCTGTGCTGTTATTTGCTCTCTTAGTGTGTTATGCAGCCACCTTTGCAGGAAAAGCTTCTGTTAATAAAAATAACAGATTTCTATTAAAGATCTTAGTGCCTGTATTTATACATGCCCGTATATCTGGGGAAATGTAATATCTGAAGTTATTATTATGAAAACCAATTTAAACCAAAAATAAAAGATCTGTCACTCCAATTTTCTGCAAAAGAGTACTTAGTTGTTACTGCAGAGAGCATATTGTCACATGGGCCCTTTTGCAAATATGAAAACTGAGCTACAAGTACAGAAAGGATATCATGGGTCTCTACTGTACTCTCTACTTCAGAGCTACTAAAAAAAAAAAATCTCATATTTGTCCCTCATGTATGTAAAATTCAAGGCAGAAAAAGCAGAACATGTCCACATTTTGAAGCTACAGAAGCCTGAATTTTGTCAAAATTGATATGCTTTACATTCTTTTCCAAACTGAAACTTTAGTGAGTTAGCTGGCACTTCACTTTGCAAAGTGAAAAGCATTTAATTTCACTTTCAAGCATTATTTCAACAACATTCTCATTCCTCTACTACTGTGAGTATTATGGTTGCTCTAGTTTACATTTTAATTCAGATGACAGTTTACAGGCTTTATATTCTTTAAAGGATAATCTATTTTACTGACACAATGAGAGGCGTTTAGAACAGCTGAGTACATTGCAGTCCAGGGGAACAGCCAGTGAACAACATGAGGAGTTTCACAAACACAGGACAGTGTTGCCTGTTCACATCAGGAGAACAAACTCAGACCATTTCCCTTATAGAATCCCTGTCACAAGCTCTTGCAGTCCTTCTGTAGGAGGGTGGGAGAAGCACCTGACTGTGTGATGCCTCAAATGCACCTTACTCAATCCTTGAAAGATGGTACCTCCAGGTTTCATGAACCTGCCAGCCTCCATCCCTGACAGCTTTGCCAGCCACCATCTCGACTAATCTCTATTTTTCTTACGTTCTTTTTTATGCACCAGTCCAGATTATGTTGCTCTTTAAAAGAGAAAATTGATAAAGTGACTGTCAAACTACACTAGAAAAGGTTTCAGCTGAACCAAAGATTGTTACCAAGATATAAATGGCTCCCTCAGGCAGTATGAAGCTTGTCCTCGTGGAACATCACATGCCACAAGGAATTCTGATCATGTGTAGTTTATCAATGCAGCCAACTGCCTAACAGCTGTCTTATTCAAATTTATATCTTTGCCTACTCCTACCACTAAAGTAAGGTCATTTAAAGCAACTAGCCCAAAGTTCAGAATTTAGTTCAATATTCAGTTTAGTTCAAGCAAATTTTGGAAAACGCATGGGAATTACAACTCGTGCCAATACTCAGAGTTTTTGTTAATAAAACTTCCAACACTAACCTTACCTCATTGAACTTACCTCACTGATTTTTATGCTCACTATAAAACTATAGCTGTCATAATACTTTTGAATTACTGCAAAAGGAAGTCAGTTATTCCAGAGTCAATGTTATTTAGCAACATAATTCAAAATACTAAAAACCAATTTACAAAACTATCCATCTTGGAAGCTTTTAACTTTTGAAATGTCTGTCTCCAAAAACATTCAAATTTTATTATACTGTAACAGATTAATAGAAAGTAAAATAAAATGGGCCACAATGTTCTTTTTTAAAGTCATGCCAATGCATTTAACTGCTTCATGAAAAATAAATACGTAAAATTCCATAACAGTGTAAGAATCATCAGTAAATAACCATTAGCTTTATATATGGTCAAAACAGACTTTTTACATAAACTGCGATTTCTCGGTTTAATTTTTTTTTACTAGTAGGAGTCACTTATTACAAATAGTTGACACAGCAGTGAATGTGTGATTTTCAAAAAGCATATTTAGGTTTGTAATCCACTCAGAACATTCAAACAAAGGAGGTGCCTGTAGGTGAAATCTGTCTCCAGCTGAGCTAGAGAGCCTGTGTCACACTCGGAGGGGTGAGCTGGATCCTTGGCCTCCCTCTCAAATTCATGGTTTGACTGAGACCCATCTCTTGGAAGACAATCTGATGATTCACCCTGTTCTGCAACTGGAACACCTGTTTGTGTCACCCACTTGTTTATCAGACATTCCTACACATCAATAGCTCCAGCTGGAATTAGTTACAACCTTATCTTCCAGAATCTACGGCCAGCTCATAAAAAGAGCAACATAAAACAGCTTGGGCAATATTTTTCTTTTATTCATAAGAACACCGTAAACAGAGAAGGTTAAAACTACAAGCTAAACATATATTGCTTATTTTAAATACAACACAGCATTTTCTCCAAGAAAAATGCCAGTTTGGCTCTTGTATCTCTCCTGTCCACATTCTTCTAGAAACCAAAGTATAGCCCTTTCTCTGAAAACTGCTGCATTTTTTTAGAGTGTGAATAAACCTCTAACTACTTCTTAGAACTACTTACTCTAATTAAAAAATTCACCTCTAAAATTTTCTGAACTCCAATTGTTGAACCACCAGACTGTGACATGTAAATAATACTAAATGATGAAATAGCATATAAGCTACAAGATTCTGAGCACTGACTGACAAGCCTATTTTGTAAAAATTAAAATAATTTTTTTAGAAATGTTTTAGAGTCTGGTCAGATTACCCCATGTAAACAATCATTCATCTCAGAGTTGGAAATTACTACTCCTTAGTGAATATATCACATCCAACAGAAGGAGGAATGTCACCTGTTCACTACAGTGATAAGCAAAATTAATTGACTGCAACGATCCCTGCACATGAAACCACAATGCAAAGATAGATTTGAGCCTTTTTTGCACCATTACAAGGTTCTTTCACTTTCCTGATTATCCCTCTCACCCTCCTCTTCACCTCTGCTATCCTAAATTAATCTTTCTTGAACCTGTGTGACTGCATTTCACATGAGATCTCACAGAGGACATAGAAGTATTGCCCATCTGTAACAGAAATCTCTCTCCTGATACATTCTAGGATCAGATTTTCCACAGCCATGTTTTATTGGTGGCTAACAGCAAAACTCTAACACAGTATTACTGCCTTTACCTCGAGCTTTACATTACAGAAGTTGTAGGATTTTTGGTTCTCAGGGGCATAACCTTGCCTTTTGTATTACCACATCTCATCCATTTTT
Source organism: Manacus vitellinus (assembly GCF_001715985.3). NCBI lineage: Eukaryota > Metazoa > Chordata > Aves > Passeriformes > Pipridae > Manacus > Manacus vitellinus. The sequence goes on along the minus strand of NW_021939063.1, from coordinate 13,166,818 downwards.
CTCACTTTAGAATTCAGGATTATCCAAATCTCAGCCCCACTTGTGACTCCAATCTGTGCACTTCCATGTGTGTGCTCCTAAAGTCTGGCACAAGCTGAGTGATGGAAATACTAAATAAGCCTCATCACAATACCAAGCCTTGAGATGCTTCAACAATAATTATCCCCAACCTGGTCCTTCCTTGTCCTGCTCTCTACACTGTTCCTCTCTTAGCCAATATTTTACCAATTCTACCACTCTTGGGCTGAAGTATCTCCCACCTAAAATATCTGAACACCATGTGGCAAGAAAAGCCCTACTGAGATTCAGCTAAATGAGACATTATGTGTATTTGTTGTTTAAAGATTAGCAGTCTTCTCAAAGAAAGATACTGCCTTAGCCTAATTGAGTTGATTTCATAACCAAAATGGATGCACAGTGGCCCTCTAAAAATGGCTAAATGAAAAGGGTTTTTTCCATACCAGACAAATAATCTTTTATAGCAAGTCCAAAGGGAGATTGTCAGAATAAGGTATGTTTTTACTTTAGACATAAACGAATTTTTACTATTTGTTTCAAGCTTGTTATGCAGTCTGGAGATGGGAGCAGTAAAATTCAATTCTAAATCCTACGTTACCAATGAAATTGCAAACTTCAGATTTTGTTCCAAAAATATCACAAGAATTCCTGCTTTTTCAACTGATTGTGTTCAAAAGACTTCTGTTGAAAGTTTCTGTACTTGAAAGCATGTCTTTGAAATACTTCTAGGATTGAATCTTCTAGGATTTCAACCCTTTTGACTGAGGTTATCCTTAAATATAAAGATATAAACAACTGTGGAAACGATTTTGTTAACATGCCATAGAAAACATGGAAGAAACATTCATTTTAAAAAATGTTTACTACTTAATCATTCTTAATATTCTTTTTAGGGTATATAGTATATATATTTCATGTATATTCTTTTTAGCCTATATATAAATATTTAGTGCATATATAGAGATGTCTATGCATATTCGTGTAGAAACAAAATATTACTGCTAAAAAAATGAGGGTATAAATAATTTAAGAGAGAAGTAGAGGCTACATGAAAGCAGATTTACTAGTCATGGAAATGAAACCTGAGTATGAAAATTCACTTACCAATCTCTGACAGCTGACATTAACATGGAGTCTTATAAATCTGCCCTTTAAGAAAATTCTAAAAGTAAATAAATAAATAAAGCAAGTACCATTCCTCATCTGTTTTTCTTTTCCTGGAAAGCATTCTGAAAGTAATCTTTTTCCCAGACATAGATAATTCTGCACATGGGTGAAATTCTGCTCCTTTTTTCAATCTCCTCAAAAGATTGGGAAAATAAAGATAGATTTCAAGAAACAGGACAATGCCAGCACACAAAAACAATCTTAATTGAAGTTTAGCATAGATTGACTATATAGGACCCTGCACTATGCAAATTTAATTATATTTATCAAAATATAAGAGTATTACAATACCATCTCAAGTAGAAGAAAAGCAAAAAAATGAAACCCAAAACAACACCCCAGAAAACTCCCACACAGTAAGTTATAAAAGACATGTTAAAGAACTGTTAATATTTCTCTCTGTAGCTGTCAAGTTGTCTTAAACAATTTAATTTCCAAGTACCCCTTTAGTAAGGAAGTTTTTTAAGAAGTGAAGAGCCAGTAGCAAATAACAGCAACTACAGACAATTTAATTAATTTATTAAATATACATCTACCTTAACACTGCATTACAACAGCATATCTTTGAATACAGAGGTGTATTAGCCTCTTTGATTTCACTCTGCAAAAAGCAGGGGATTTTTAGGCCAATCATTCCTGAAAATTAAATCTAGGACAGGAAAGTCAGCCTTTGTTCTTCCTGCATATATTATACCCCCAGTAATACCTCTGCAGGCTGTCTGTAAATTGTGCAGATGCAATTAAGTGCCTCTGTAACTGAAACTTTCTAAACCCTTGTATTATTTATGCAAGAAGAAATATAACCCTCTACCCTCATTCACCTCTGTACTGGATTGCAAGACCTAACAGAGGAGTAAAAAAGTTATTTGCTGAATTATGTATATAGATGTGATTTTTAATGTCAACAAAGAATGAAACTGATAGCACAGGGATAAAATAAAATAGTCCCCATACATTCTTGTGTTTATTTACATATAAGTACAAAATTATATACTTTATATACATGGGTATATAAATATTTAATTTTTTCAGCCACTGAAATTGTATCATTAAGTGTGCCCTCACCTGGCTGAGTTTCCATTTTTAACATCTTAATTCCAAGACTCTGTATAAAGATCTAAACTGGCATCATTATTTTAGGAACATGTATGACTAAATGAATTTAGGGAATAAAAAAAGGCTTTGACCCTAACGCAGGCATCCTGTATCAAAAACCTTCAAAAGTGTACAAAAGACTGACTTCAAGTAATATCACTCTTCAATATAATCTATTGCTTGGCATAACACTAAGGGTTCTTCTTCAACATAATTTCTGGCTACAATTGATGACAGCAAATAATGCAAGTTTTATATATGAATATTTTTCCTGTGAATGAGATAACATTAAGCATCCAAGGAATAAAAAGAAGCACTTAATTAGCCTCGAGGTCACATCTCTATAAATCATTGAGCCACTGAAAAAGAGAAACCTATGAAACAAAGACAGGATTGTCAGTTTGCAAGAAGTACAGTCCAACAAAAAGGAAATTCAGATGGCATCATATATCAAAACCCAATATACAGAATATAGCCTTTAAATAACAGTAGCAGCCTTTCCCTGGTCCATTTTTTAACACTGGGTTGCAATCCTCAACACTGGCCTAAAATTTACTCGTCTTCGTTAGAAAGAAATTCATTCAGGATTTCTCTCAAGCACGTCACTGGTTGAGAGAGCAAGTCAGACTATTGTACATCACACAGAAGTTCTAGTCTTTCTCTTCCAGCTTTTAAGGCCAGGTGCCTGATTATGACACTACACCAAATATCTTTGAACTGTTTAATTTACTAACACAGTTAAAGGAAAAGAAAAAATCCTAAATACGCAATTCATAAAGCAGCATATTTTCCTTAATTAATTTTCTTGACGTTTACAATATCTATACTAATTCTCTGTAACTAGATATGTTCTGGATCCATTCTCAGAGAATCTGTGTAGAATAAACATTTGAAACATCTTAAAGACTAACTAAAACCATCTTTGTACTACACTGCAAGGCAAATGATTTTTGGATGTTTTGCATTTTTATGCTAAATAGTCCAGCTGCAATTGATAAAAACCAATCAAGCTAATTTAAGTCAATCATGTCCAGGAGGTTCTCATCACTTGTGTAAAAATGCTCTCACACTCACTTTAAGACTTGACCACAGCAAGTACCTCCCCCCCACTCAAATTTCGATATCTTAAAGTTCCTTCTGCATCTTATGCAACAAAGAAAAGAAAATGGAATTCTTATGGAATGAGAATCTTTCTAGTTTTACACTGCAAATCAAACTGCAATGTCTCATTTGAATAGAAACTCAGGTTGTTGGTACCACTTGAGCACAAATATGATTTATCACAGTACAGCAACACTGTACCTTTAGTGTATGTCAAGGCATCAGGTCAAAGGCAAAGTACACTTCTAGCACTCAAAATGCACAACTGTTACCCTCTAAGACATAATCTGGATTGCATTACTGAAATCATAACATATGTCTTGAATTTATTATTCTGATTTATCAATATGGCACGTCACAGCTGCCATCCCAAGTTCTCTCTCAGCTGCTGCATTTGACATTTTAAATGATGACTGTTTATACTTTAAAATTTTGCATTAACTATTGCCACTACATTTTAAGCCTATGAAACTATAACAACCATGCAAGAACTCTTTCCTAGTTGGGGAAAATCCAACATAACGGATCTGAATTCTGTTATGATTGTTACCCATTTGGCCAACCCCCATGTGCATGTGACTGCAGACACTTTTCAGCCAGCAAAAAAATAATTAAATAAATAAAGGGAGGCCCTGAACTTCAAAGTATGCCATGTCTTTTTTCCTGTTCCCTACAAGATGGCTATGGGGTTTAGAACAGTAACTGGAGATGGAAGCAGAGAACCACATAACCGTGCCCTGGATGTCTTTCTCCTTCCCAAAGAGGAGGAACAAGGTGCTACGAGAACAACTTAAACTGCTGGCATGGTTTCTTTTCATGTTCTCTTTGAGCAGCTGCTCACCAAAACCATTTGCTCACTGTTCCCACAGAAGCAAACAAGAAAAATACAAAAGCATCAAGAAAATCCATCTACCAGTAATCCTGCAACTGGCCAAGACAAAGTTTGAAAAACACACCCTCGTCTTCAAATCATACAAACTGCATCTATCTTCATGGAGATAAATAAGATATAATCATTGAAATAATTTTCCCAATAATTTTTGTTCTGTGGTTGACATAAAGATTTTTGTTGGATAGAAAGGTTCTCTTTTTTACTGGCAGACTACTATGCATTTTTTTAAATACACTGAACTGTTAAGTACCACATCAAAATCAAATTGTTTATCTTAGAACTGTAAGTGGATAATAATTCTTGGACTTATGTATTGATATGACTAATAGTAACTACTGGAATTAAAAACACATTGCCACTCTGAACTCATGTTCTAGAAATCATCCTTTTGGTTGTGCATCAGAACACAAAATTCTCACAACAGCTAAAGCAGCAGAAAAGAAAGCCAGCTAACTGGAGGAACCCCCTTCCTTGTCTGTCATACATTTGGAAATGGCTTGCAGGATTATTCCTTCCTTAGTATGACCTCCCCAAGGATCAACGTGAGGATACCAGCCCCCCAGAATCCTCCTTCTTGCCTTTCATAGAGTTAAGAACGAGACTGGCTTGCTTCAGTTGCCAGAAAGCTCTCCTTACTACCATGACTTCCCAAAGGTAACTCACACAATGCCAGCAGCACTTGTAGGTGCTTTCCAGCAAGGCCAAACGACTTTTATGTGTCCAGTTTCTTTAAATATTCCCTGACTGCTCCCCCTCCATCAAAAATAAGTTTACCTGGACTTCAGCATTGGTTTCAGAGCCCTGGGATTGCTGAAGGCTAGTCTTACCAGTAATGATCAAAGTGAATAAGGCAATCTCCATCTCCTTTAGGATCAGATCTCCACTCCCATTCATCAGTGAGCCCAGATTCCCCCTAATCTGCTATTGATGTGCCTCTAGAAATCCTTCTTGTTGCCCTTCACCTCTCTTGCTATATTCGAGCCCAGATGGGCTTTGGCTTTCTTAGCCCTAAACTTGCATGCTCAGACAGGGTATCCCTATTCCTCCTATGTCACTTGTGCCTGCTCCCACCCCCTGTATATGCTCTCACCCCCTGTATCACTCCTTTTTATTTAACTTCATGGAATGGAGCTGATTTCAAGTCATGCAAAGCTGATCATTTATAAAAATGCATGGTACCAAAACATTTGCATCTATTTTAAACCCTTCTTTGTCCAGGAAAAACATACATCATTTAAGCTTATCCTCTCACTAGGTATGTGACAGATTGCTTCAGCATTTATGACAGGAGATGACACAAAGTAGACCAGCCTGCTGGCAGACTGCTGGATCACAGAATCCTGCTGGAAGACAAAAAGATAACAGAGGCCACTGGCACCTCTATGCAAATCCAGCTGAACTTTTGCTTGCCTCACAAGCCAACACAGCTGCAGGGCTGGGCAACAACCATGAGTCCCCAACACAGACTAGGTCAAGTCTGGCAAAGATTTCCTGCCTGATTTAAAATTAGTGTATTTGGTCCAATGGCACTTTTCCTAGAAATGGAGGGCAGGTTGACCACACATGTGTCTGTCTTTATTTGTGGCCTGACACTTGGCAGGATAAGCTTCATTATGTTTATGGTTATGCTTAAGAAAAGTACTCTCAATTGTTTCCAGTCTGTTGCAAACATAAACCTACAAGCTGTATTAAATATATACTATTGTATTTACCACAACGTTATGAAATCATGCATAAAATCCTAAAATGGGATAAAATAAAGGCAACTTCTCTTCCTCCTGCCCAATTTCTGGCAGCATTTCGAAATAAACAAGGAAGCAAACCAATCCTTATACTGAAAGGTCAGCCAGGACCTTCGTCACAGGAAACATAAAACTGGCCTAAAATAAAAATAAATAAATTATTCAGCAAGAGAAAAGCAATTTTCTCTTTTATCAGCTATGTGGAAAGATTAAACAGCTCCACAGTGAAATATCTTAGTAATTACATGTGTCTATTAATGAAGAAAATGGAATTTCTTCTACCTAAAAGAGTAAAATGAAATTTACACTTCACTCAAAAAATAAATAAATTCATAGCAAGGGAAAAGATTACTTTATTGAAACTCAAGTCACGTGGAACTGACTAGGTATTGCAGAGAACTGAGATTTCCATCCTTTACTTCCATACTTTCTAATCTCAGGAGCCTTACTGCTCCTGACATAAAGCAGAGAAATTTAGCTATAAATATGCAAAGACAGAAAAGAATGTTGAACTATACCATGACACAAAAATACCTGTTCTGTTTTAGAGTTCCAAAACATGTAAAACATCAGTGAAGTGTAATCTGAAGCTCAAATATAACAGTGCTCTTTCCTCTACAGTTTCCTTCCTTGCCCAGTGAGGACTCTGCTTATTTTTACATGATTTTGCTATTTATCTAAATTTAAAGATAAAAGATGAACCTCCAGTAGAAATCTTTCCAGTAGTAATCCATCTTCCATGCAAGCAAGTGACCAAAGAATCACTTCTGCTGGACTGGATACAGCACACAGGCACCGTGAACACTTCTTGCAGAGAGCAAAGAAAAGAAGACTCTTCACAATTCCTATTGCTATTGGTAGTAATTTCTACTAAAATTTTTCTTCTTGTCACTTGATTATTTCTCTGAAGTTTTAAGGCAACATTAGTGTCCCTTCACGGAGAGTATTTCAACTGCAATGCTCCTCTAAATTTACTACTGAAAAACACTGTAAGTATTTCGGAATAAGAAGTCACTTTCTCTGATCTTGCTCTGAAAATGTTTCAAATTCAACCACAACCAGTACATATATTTAGAAAACAGGAAAATATTATTTATGTAAAAGATTAGGAATATATAGAAATGGGCAGATATAAGAGATATTGATTTTAATTATGTATTATACAAAGAGATTACAGTATTTATGAATACTATAATCTATTCCAATTTGGTGTTGCCCCTGCAGTGCTCAGAACAATGAGAGAGTGATACAGTGTAAAAGTAATTAACTAATGGAAAGTATGTTAAGTATTTTCTTGGAACTTCAAGTGTTTAAACAGCTTAAAGTGGAAAGTAAGCACGCAGTGAATGTGAACTCGAACTGTTTTTATTTACACACTCTTCAGTCTTTCCTACCCTGTACTGATCTTGTGTCTGATCTCACAATGTGGGGCAGCTGGAAGAAAGCAGACTTTAAAGACAATAAACAGCTGTTAGGCTTGTTTGACCTGAGGAAGAATTTGAAAAACAAAAACAAAAGAACACGAAAAAGAAAAGAGTCCTCATAAAAGCAGTATTTGCAGAATTGTTTCAGCCTATTTCGAGCCAGCCCCAGTAATTGTACCTGACATGCACCTTGCTTGCATCAAACTTACTTCCACTGAAAGGCAGAAGTAGAAGGGAATCCAGCAAAGGCAATAATGATTCATAAGCCCTATACCAATACCTACAAAACCAACCTTTTTTAAAAAAAAATTATTAATCAGTGTGGGAAAAAAAACATCAACCCCACACATTACAAAATGTCAGAATCAAGATTTGCCTCTACAAATCCAGTCTGACCCTTTGTGTTAAAACAGGCAGCCAAATAATCATTACAGAAACAAAAACCAAAGCATCCTTATCCATTTTATTCCATCTTCTGATCAACTTCTCAATCCAACTTGACACAAGTACCAACATTTTCAAAACTCTCTAAATACTTGACTTATAACTCCCTGATTTTATCTTGTTAGGTCTCAGTTTTATGATATTTAGACACATTTCTGACAGCAAGCATAGTAGAACTCCGCTGATTCAGACAATCTTTAAGCAGCACTGTACATTAGCAGAGATGTTTCTATCCTACAGCTCTTATGTAACATCATCATCTGCAACCTCTCCCCACAATTTCACACTCCTTTTTCACTCATTTCCTGTTGATTTTGTAGAATGCCTCAGTTTCTTCTTTAGATTTAGATTATTCTTAATCCTTGACAAAAAAGTCCTCTCCTGTCCTCCTGAAATATTTTTTTTGCACTTTTAAAATGAATTTTTTTCCACTTTTGTAAATTTAGTTTCTTGTAACCTGGTACTGCTTACACAATTCCTCCTGTAAAACTAAAAACATTCACAGTTATTGTTAGGTAAGAACCTTTGAAAAACAGAGACAGATCCATGGCAAAGAGTTTACAGGGGAAATTCATCAGGATACATATGCAGCCTTTAAACAGTTACAGCTGGTAAAATGGACACAGGTAGGAAAAGTATAATCATTTAGGAGCCAGAAACCCACAATATACGGTGTCTGTAATGAGATCAGCAAACCTTGGCATTGTCATTACTTTTTACATCTCACAGTTCCTTCTCAAAAATATGGAAATTAACGTTGAGAATCATAGGAGTAAATGGATCTTCTGTGTGAGAAAGAGAACACATTCAAGGGAGGAGCAGAGAGGAAACAACTCAAAGTCTTTCTTCTTTATATTTCACACAACAGATAATAACCAAAGGCAGTAATACAGACTCAACTTGCCTAATGCAGCTTAATGCTATTACTTCTTTAACAGATATTACCTGATTACAAATTTTATTGCATAGAAATAATGTAACTAATGCTAGCAGGGGGAAGGTATATGATCCTGTACAGGAAACACAAATGTGAAGGACTTCTTTGAAGAGCTAAGATTTAGGTTATAGTGCCATATTTAAATAATCACAGGAAAAAAATAAAAAAAATGGAGAACTGTGCCACAGTAAACTGTTCAGTTTGTTGACTAAGATCATTAACCACTTCCAAGACCAAAGATCTAAAAAGAGCACTTTTCAAAGGAGACAGATGATTCCAGAACTTTGTTATAAGCACTTTTTACCTAGTCGAGTCCAGCCAACATTAATTAGCATCCTGCCTTTGAGAACATTTTGCATTTTAATTAAATCAAATTCACAGCCATCTCATTAACTACATATCTTTAAAAATTTTTGCTCTGAGGACATCAATATCCTTTTTTAACTAGGTGCTATCATGCACAGTAGCTGTTTAGCCCAGCTTCTTTTTAAGTGTCAGACCACTGTTTTCATGGCTCTCTGTGCACAACTGCAGTTCCTCCCTGCAACAGCTTGAAACTAAAATGATTGTTCCCACATGTCTGTGCCAGCCAACAGTCCTCAAGGATTTTTATTTACTGAAGCCTTAAGGCTACACAACTTAACTGCCATGACTTACTGTGGCAGAGTTGTGAAGTACCAAATCTACTTCAGAAAGACAGCTTTTGCCACACATGTATTATCCTTTGCTTGTCTAAATGAAACAGTACATTTGTGTCTGGGTTTCTATTTCATTCAATTTATAAAATAAAAAAGTAGCTTTGACTTTAACAGAAAACAAAACTGGAAGCCACAAAACTGGAATTTCATTAAGTTTACCACATCAGCTAGTGGAAAACACATCAAATAACAACAGAATTAAATTATTTAGGAGAAAATGTATCTGCTGTTTCTTTTGCAGGAGACAATTTGTAAATCCTTTTTACCTATAACAATGACAAATCTTTCAAAAATTCTCACAGACTGCATTACTTAATGATTTTAATTATGGAAGGCACTAGAGAACTGTAAAGTATTATGTAGTTTTATTATGTTATCACTTGGGCCATGAAGTGTATGTTCAGTTCTGTATGCCTTAGCTGATCTTATTTAAATGTCTCTAAATATTAGCAAGTCACCTGAGAAATCCAGTCATCTTTCAGAAACTCAGATGCTCACTTTCATTTTCCACTGTGATACCAACAACTAGAGATTTCTTCCCTTAAAAAAGTTAAACAAGGAGGGAAAGGAAGAAAACAAACAAACAAACAGAAAAAGAATCAAAAAGCCGTCAGCATAAGCATCTCTGAAGATTTCTGGATAACCACAGCTGCAGAAGCTTTTTGATTTCAAATGGGCCATATCTCCTATTTTAAACTCTGCTTCTGTTGGGAGCCTGATTTTTTCCTCAGCAGAGATAGAGGCAGGGCAAGAATGTATCTTTGCACCTACCACAGGTTAAGAGCAATGTTGAGCTCAGAGCTCTGTCACCTGTGTCAGGAAGAGGGTATCTCTTCACTGAACAAGGCAACTCCCACACGGAATCACTAATTTAAAACAGACAGAGTTTGCAGTCCTGGCTTTAGTCCCAGCACAAAAGCTGAACTGTCCCACATTATATCCCTGCACTGCACAGCAAATTTCTGCCTACCTGTCTGTGCCCTGCACAAGGATCAGCCTCACTGGTGATTTGCTATCTTCCTTCATTTTTAACCCAAGACAGCAGACACAAAACAAGAGCCATTTCCCTTTTCCTCTTTCATTTTTGTGTATGTTTAAACATGAGAGTCATTTGCCTTTGCCCTCAAGGCCATTCCAGGCTTATTCACCAAACCATAGCCCCCCAATTCCCTTCATTCAAGATGATTTAATTCTTGTCTTCCTTCAAGTGGCTCCAGCCCTTTCTCCCCAGCCATCTCTTAAGCAGAAAACCCCAAAACATGCAAAACTACTTCAATAACTTCTCATCATACTTCATTACTACAGTAATATGTGAAAATATCATTAACTGTCTCAGACTGGGGGGTTACATTTACCGTACTGGTTATTTGCTAATTACAACATTTTTACGTTCCCTTTGGGTTTGCAACTACCTGGTGAAATTTGAATGTTTTGAAGTGGGTTTTCCTTTGCACTTCTTTGTGTACAGTGTCAATACACCAGGATCATAACTAGGCCCTTTTAGATTAACCACAACATCAGCAACAGTTAATGTATACAAAGAATAATTTCTGAAGCAATCCTATCAAAATTCCTCTTCAAACATCTCCAGTTGAGGCAAAGCACTTAAATTAATAGATAACAGTACTAATATTTTTCTAATCATTTCCATCCACCAGAATCAAGCCTAATTGAAGTTAAATTTATCTTATCAGAGTAAATTTTGCTCGGTTATAAAAGCCCATTAAAGCTGTCTAACTGAATATTGTTTTAAATGACAACAAGGTAATTTTCTTTAAAACTAAGAACTGAGGGCGTGGGGAAGGGGGAACTACAGTTATCTATCACTTCAATTCAATAAAATAGATGAAAATGAGAAGTGTTTTGACAGTAAGATAAATCTAGTATTCATTAGACTATTTGTCCCAAATAACTTGCATAAAGTCTTTACACAATGAGTATACAGCCCGTTCTTTGTACTTTCCCATTTTCTTTTTATCTTTGTTTTTCTGCCTCTCGGCACTACTTTCTACAGGCCCTGCAAATGAAATTCTCCACTCTGTCAGCCACTTTGCCTACAGGCAGTTCCACTTCAATTTTTTATGAAAGAAAAATAATGGAATCCCCAAAAGAAAGTCAGAATATTTAAAGCATTAATTAAGAACTAATTCAGTTGAGGGGGATGGGGATTGTGCGTGTAACACTTATCAGGTGTTGGAGATAGCTTCATTTGCAGTACCATAAAGTCACTGGGATGGGTTTCATGAGGTCACAAGTCCAACCTCCTGCTCAGAGGAAGGAGAACACTGAACTCAGACCATGCTGTTTGATGTGCCTTTGAACAGCCAAGTCTTGAAAACTTCCAATAAATAGATAGACATCAAAAGAAAAAAAAAACAAAACAAAACAAAAAACAAAACAAAACACACAAAAAAAAAAACAAAAAAAAAAAAAAAAACAAAAAAACAAACAAAAAAAAAAAACAAAAAAAAAAAAAACAAAACAAAACAAAACAAAAAAACCACACCTTTGCTTCACAGTTTACTTCTGTTTAGATACAGCATTTTGCTGACCTAAGTGTAATTCTTTGACTTGCAGGTTAACTCTCTGACTTCACTGCTTTGCCAGCATGTCCTCTCTCCTATTATAAACCATCTCAAGGGCCCACCAAATGTGAACACTGCATAGAAAGTGGCTGGCAAACTCCACCTGAGAGAAAGCTCCATTAGAAATATGCAACACACTGTCAAGAAAACTGTGAACAGCTGCAGGATGACAGGGAGAGCACGTGGCAGCCAAGCCTCCAGAGCAGTGCTTTTTGGGTGATCTTTACTTCGCACGCAGAGCAAATCTCCCAGAACAATACATGGGCAACACAGCAAATAGACCACACTGAAAGATCTGGCCCAGCCTGATCTTAAATAAGAAAAAAATCACAAAACAATAGAAGAATGCAATTTCAAAGTAAAACTCTGACTTAGAAAAATAAAAATGTGAGAGTGAAATAACCCTACTCGTACCATTGTTGTTGTAAAATTAAAAGCAGGCTTACATTTCAAGCAATATCAAATATCAACATTGTAATAGAAAGAAAACTAAGGCTTTTTTTAGTCTTGTTCCAAGTATTTTGTGCTGTCTACTTTTATTTGCTCTTTATGCAAACTAAGAACTGCCAAAAAGTCAATCATTTCACAGCCCTTCTCTATAAACAGATTTGTTTAAACAAAAAAACAGATTGCAATAAATACCTGCTATAATCGCCTTTCCTCTTCATTTTTTAAAGGTTTTCTAGATTAATATGTGTATGCTGAACACATCAGTATTCAGTTACAGCACAGACTTCACCTATTTTTCTGACCCCTTTTCTCCACTGACAGGACTACGCTCACAATTTACAAAACTTCTTTGTAGACATTTACTTATTTCACAGTTCATTACCCTTCAAACAGCACCCCTGCCAGTTTGCAGGTGTGTTATCTAAAGCAATGATACACTAACTAATAAACCGCTAAAGTATGTTTGTGTCAGAATTGCCTATGAAATGAATGTTTTTCTCCACTGAGCTACACAGCTGAAATGAATTTATTTGCATCAATTTATGTAAGTTTTTTTCCCCGATGGTAAGAGCAGTAGTTCAGCGCCAGTCACTGCAAATATGCACAAATATAGTACCAAACTGTACTGTCTACCACTTTGTAGAGTATACAAATGAAGTGTTTAATCTTTTTAAATCATCAAAAAGGATCATTCACATTGTTTAAACTCTTTCCCTCTGCAGTAAGGTTTCATTTAAAAATTAACACCTATAGCTTTTTCACACAGCAAGGAAAACCTCAACAAGTCTCATATTCTTTTTAACAACTCTCTGTGGAGCACAGTGACATTTTCAGTTTTCTGTAGCTGGAATAGCCTGACATTGGCTCATTTTTATCTCACCTCAGGGTTTTCACATCATTAATAAAGAGATAATCAAAACAAAGGGTATATACATTAGGGTAGGAAAAGTTTGCATAGTTTGGCACTATTATCATATATAACCTTAAAAATGGAACAAAATGAAATGCACGTAGCAGAGGTGGTGAACTTCTAAGGACTGGTTCCAAACATTTTTCCTACTGGCAATAAACCATTTTCAGACCTCCCAACTCTGACCACCATGATAGTTACTGCTGCACAGGATTATATCTTTCTGTTTCAACTGTCAATAAAAACTTCAAATAATAGCTTTTTAAGTCAAATAAACATATTTAAAACAAAATAAAACACCTCACCGAGACAACAGAAACACTGTGCAAAAAGCACATTGTGTTTACATCTAGGCTTATTTACTCTTGCTTTTAACATTTCTCACATTATGTCACAAAGTACCATTGCACCTGAAACCTGATCCAATACTGAAAGAAATTCAAGTGTCTTCTTATTTCTGATGATCTGCTATAACATATGTAAAATAATCATCTAAATCTATCTGCTAATTGTGCCTCTCAATAGTCAGTATTCTGCAGAGATTAAGAATCATTATAACTCTGCTTACATTTCATTTCTGGCTGTTGAAACCAACTGTGTAAGACAGACCTCAAACCTAAACTATACTTTTAAAGCAGTAATATTTTCTGAGCTCTTTTTGCTAAGACATCATGAAAATTCCAAACATGAAATTCTCCCAAAAAAATGATCGATTCTACTGAGTAACACTTAGAATTTGCCAAGAAATAAAATGAAATCAGTGAACTTCCAGGGATACATGAACTCCAAGAAACTATAATTAATACCAACAGATTACTTCTAAGCCTCATGCCCTATTAGATCTCACTTGTGAGAATCATGTAGTTGGAAAACTATCAAGTAGAATCAAGGGACTCCAGTAGAACCAATATTGCACCCCAGGGGTCACTACTGCATCCAGTCCTGTTCAGCTTCTCCATTAGTGATCTGGGGTAGTGTGTAGCCTTAGCAGGTGTGCTGATGGTAAAAAAAATGGAAAGAGCAGCTGATACACCAGAGGGTCGTGCTGCTGTTCAGAGGGATTTCATCAAGCTGGAGAAACGTGCTGACAGGAACCTCCTGCAGTTCAGGGAAAGGAAAGTGCACCTGGAGAGGAACGACACGATGCACCTGTAAATGCTGGGGTCCACCCAGCTGGGAAACAGCTTTGCAGAAAAGGACCTCGTGGTCCTGGTGGTCACCCTGGGGTGAAAACCAGCAATGTACCCTTGCAGCAAAAGAGTAGCAGCATCTGGGGCTGCATTAGGAAGGGTGTTGCCAGCAGGTTTTGGGAGGTGATCCTTCTCCTCTATTCATCACTGCTCAGGCCACATCCAGTTCTGGGCAGACTGCAGTGAAGGGCCATAAAGAAACTAAGGGATTAATTAAGGGCTTTATTAAAGAATTGGAGCATCTCTTATAGGACAAAAGCCTGAGAGAGCTGGGACTGTCTAGCCTGGAAAAGTGAAGGGGGCATCCTATTACTGTGTCTAAATATCTGAAGGGAGGATGTAAAGATGCAGCCAGACTTTTCAGTGGTGCCTAGTGACAGCACAAGACACAATGGGCACAAACTGAAACCTGAATAGGGGGAGCACTCACACTGGCCCATGTGGCCTGGAGAGATTGTAGAGTCTCCATCCTTCAGAGATTCAAAAGACATCTGGATATGGTCCTGGACAACTGGCTCTAGGTGGCCCTGCTTGAGCAGGGGGAGTTGGACCAGATGACCTTCAGAGCTCCCTTCCAACCTCAACCTTTATGTGATTCCATGAATCACATCCTGTTGCATCATATGCAGCTGCTGTCTCCAAAACCTGAAGATAACCTGCTGAGTACCATTAAGCTAAATAATAATAAAAGGCTTTCTATGAAGTAACTGAGGTCCTGTGGAGGGTTTCTTTTATTACAGGATTTACCTAGCTAATTTAATTACAACAAGGTGATTACAAAGTAATCCTATTTAGGCAGGAAGTTGACATTGCAACTATGAATACCTTACTCTGCTTGGGATTAGAACTGCCCTTTGATGCTTACTTTCACCTCCAGAAAGAAACACTTCCAGGCAAGTTATGAACAGGTTTTAGGACAGTATAAAATTCTACCAAAACTATCTATTCTGCAAATAGACAATGTGGACATGCAGAAAGAAAGGAGCGTGGCTTAATGCAGGCCAAAACATTATATTAGTTTTACTCATGTGGGAATGACCAACAATAGCTTGTACAGTACAAAATTCTTTCCATAATGACTTCCACCTGCTGGAGGGCTGCCATTTGCCCTGCATCTCCCTGCAGCTGCTTTCCCATATGCTGCTGCAAGCCACTGCCCTCCCTTTAGGTAAGATCTGAAGCCTGGAGACAGAAGATTCAGTTGCTCTAAGCAAACAAAATCTTTTCCCAGTTCTCAGTTGCAGAGAACGAGACCTGCTATGTCTAAAATCATTTGCTGGATTGCTACCACAGCACAGTCTAGGCCTTGGCTTAATCAGCTTAAAACCCAGGTCTCACAGAGAGCCCAGCTGGCATCAGTTTTATTCCTTAACCATCTACACTGGCAGGCCACATCCCTGATCACCACATAACAGACAGTTGCTCATTTTCAGGTCTCCGGTAAGAATGACCCTGGGTTTAGTGCATAGAAAGTCCCTCTATTCTATCACAGTTGTTTGCTGCAGGGATTGTATTTTCTGCAGGAAATCTATGGGCTTCCTTAGAGAAGCTTTTGACTTCTTGTTGTTTTGTTATTTAATGTAACACAGCTTAATATATATGCCAGACACAAAACACTGAAGGTCTCCAATGATACTAGGAATTAGTCCACATTCAGTCACTCGCACGAAACCAAACATAACGTTTTCAGAAGATTCATATGAGATATAGACACTCCCTCTATACCCTGGAGTTCTCCAAACTAAAGATTAAATGAAAACATAAAAGATCCTTTTGAAAGACATTGCTGAGTGCTGAAGACAGGCATTGATGAGTTATATGAAGTTGATATTTGCAAGTTACTAACAAAAAGGCTCCCCATAAAACTAAGAGCGGGTATAAAAGGAGTTCAGGAAAATTATACTCTAAGGCATCATTTTGAATTTTCCCATCTTGCTGAATCACATTTAGTTTATACAGGTTCTAACAGGAGAAAGCCTGAAGGCATGAATTTGTTAATTGAAATGTAGAGTGAAGCATACAAGAAAAGAAAAAAACAATTAATTAATATTGCCACATATTGGCCACCTAGTCAGTCAAAATATATGAAGGGCAAATAAGGCAGACAAAAGAAACAAGAGAAAAAAGGACGCATTTTCATCCTGAATCAGAAAAAGCTCAATCAGTACAAACAGCCTATTTTCAACCATCTCACACTCACTAACACTAGGAACAAACTCAGCTCTAAAATACTTATGGCATCCAATGAGCAGTCTATTGCCTTAGTAATTAATTTTTACTGAGGTCTTCTTGTCACTTATGTTAAAGATGTGTTCTTTGTGTTTTTCTCTAAATATTGACAGGAAACAGGAATGTTGGCCTACAGGAGTAGCAATCTACAAATTCAGCTGCTGTCCAGCTTTTGTGCTCCTCAGAGCTCCAGCACATTTCTCCACAGTTTAACAGACTCTTTCTCCAATAGATTCTTTCTCCAGACTCTGTCTCCAACTGCACATCCTGTTGTAGCATAATAGTTTGTGGAGAAAAGACTTCCTGGCAATCACTGTTAAGCAGAAAAGCTCCTGAGCATATATCAGGGAGGTAAGGAATGTGAATGTCTTACAAATATGTAACAATAGAACATCATTAGAACATCCACATCAGACTTGAAGAATCTTATTTTCTGGTCTGTGAAGTTGCTTGGACACAGAGATCTGTCACTTGTTCAGAAGACTGTTAAAGAAAGCAGTTACACAGCAATTTGTGACAAATTCTGTGTTTGGTTACATTTCTTCTGCCTAGCTGAAAGCTGCTGTGAGACTCTATCCCAGGAAATAAGATTGGATAGTTCAGTAATTTTAAGGAGCTCCTAATTCAAAATATATCCAGAAGAGGTAATAAGTATGTTCAGACTGACCACATATCTTTTGTCAGCCTCAGCATCATTTAACTCCAGAAACCCCTCTTTATTTCTAACCTCTGAATACATAACATTCTACTTGTACAGCTTGTGACATCCCTACAAAAACCTTGAGGCTCTAATATAACAAACAATAGTCCCATTTTGGCTTGAGAAACTAAAGGATACACAGTGCACTTCTTTTCTTCATACCATAAAAGATCATCTTCAGCAGATTTGAGATGTGCTACATCCCCACCATAAAGTACAAGAAAGTAATAAAACTTTCAGTGCATCTTAAATGGATTAAAAGAGAGATGTAATTAATATCTCCCAAAGTATGCACATTATTAAAGTATTTTGAGATCCAGTAAATTGCTGGTATAATTTAAAGTTTAACACAGGTTGTTTAAAGTCTCCTCCTCATAGGTAAACAGTGCATGTTAAGAGCACACCCTGTAATGCTGTCTTTTCAAAAGTAAAGAGAAGAAATTTTGAGGCAAGTGAATTTATTTCCCATTTTAAATCTGTTATTAGAACAATATTATTTGATAAATTATTTGCAATAGTGGTTGCATCAATACATGTGTATAACGGGAACTTGTTTTCAAATGTTGCTTCTAAGGCATCTCAAGATATACCATAATCCAAAGTGAGGTCTGGTATTCATGTAATACTCAGAGGCCTTCATTTTCACATGATTGTTCAGGAAAAAAAAAATTACATTAATGCAACTCTTCTGCCAAATTTCTTGCACACGAATACACAGTTACAGCAAATCGAACTACAATTACTTCCCATAAGAGGTGGACATAATTCACCAACTCTTCCCAATTCCCTTTACAAAGATATCTTTAAAAGAGAAAATAAACTCAGAAAACTGTTCTCTGATAAAATCATTACTTACACCCTACGCAAAGCAGAAAATAAAACCCACCTAAATGGTCTCTGGAGAATATAAAATAGTTTGCAGTGTTTCAGAGCTTCATCAATTTATGAGGTAATGTAAATTCCAAAGGTTGACAATAATGCACATGAAATAAAACCCACTAGTTCTGAAGATTCAGTCAAACAAATTCAGGTTCAATTGATTTAGCAAATCTTTGTAGAGACATCCTTAGTTGTCTAGAACCAAGATATACTGGGAGGGCATTTATGAGGTTCTTTGCTTCATTTTTAAGTCTCTTATCTGCCATGACCCACTTAGCTTACAGTGTAATTTCACTCAGAAACAAACCAAGGCTTTTCATCAGAATGTTTTGGATTATACAGAAATAAAGTGTTAATTAAAATAAATAATCAAAACCATGAAATAATATTTTCCACTGAATAGAGATTATACTGAACAGCTCTTTCACTAACCCTATACATACACAGATATTTTAATATTTTATTTGAAAGCTGGAAGAATCTCTTATCATTTGTATGAACTATCACAATCACATCACAAATAATGCATTAGGCCAAACAAAAGGGATCAATTCTCTGCTATTATAGAGCATTTCTTCTATCAGAGCTGTCTCCCTGATCACTTTTACGTTAATTTTTCATTCGGTTTCCCTGAGAGACAAACAAGGAGCAGACACAACACAACTGACTGTCACCTGCACACCAACAGGCAATCACAGCTAATTTTAAACTTAAATTGCTTCATGTGCAAGGTTCAAGTTCAGCTGCCTCGTGCAGAAATTGGGAAGAAGAGGAATTAGATATCTGTCAGAAACCAACTGGTTCTCCGCCAGGACTGCACAGTCCCAGCAGCCCTTGATCAGGAGCACTGTAGATTCAGCTCTTTTTCCCACTGCCCCTCTGTCAACCAGGAGACTGTAATGCCTTGAATACATACCAGGCTGATAATTAGGAAATCACATTAGTAGAGAGCCAATGGAATTCATCTCCATCCTCAGCAGCGTGACAGGTCATACAAACCTCACAAAATAGATTTGCACAGCCTGAGATTTAAAATATGTAATCTTTACCACTCAAATGCTAGATTGAGACCACCAAAATTGCTGGAGTTTTTATCCTGCTTCTATTATGATTATTTTGCATTATACACACATGCTGGCTGACCCATTAAACACAAACTGGAAATTCCAAAATTTCATCTATATCTTCTAAATGTACAGAGGACAAGACATACAGCACAAAGGGATAATAAGAATCTTGGAAATACTTATTTCCTGCTTCCATGAGAATGATGAGTTTAAGCCCTTTTTTTTCTCCTAGAGCTTTGCTAGTAAGAAATTTGAAACATTCTATAAGATTCCTGTATACTTTAAATAATATACTTCTCTGAACAGAAACTATTTGCACTGTATGGCTAAATTTGTTTCTTGAAAGGGGTACACACATTTGAAATCTAAATGTTCTAACAGGAATCAATCTAATCAGCACTGTTAGGCGCTCCAAGTCTAAGAAGTTTTTTAAAACCACAGTAAACATTTTAAACACTGGATTAATGCATTCCCTCAGATGTGACAACCATCTCAATTGTGAGTTCCACTGCTCATATTTTTCTGATCTGACTTTTTAGATACATACATAATTAATGCACTGGTCTTTTTTTAAAGACTGAAATTATTCATACTTCAAAATAAATGTTGATCACACTTTAAACAATCACAGATTAATAACATGCACCCTTCAAAAGATCCCTTAAAAATGCATCTGTAGTTTCACCCTTCAGAATAGAAATACACAGTAGAAAAGATGCATCAACCAGAGCAACCAAAAAGAAAACTCAGCCAACTAACAGATGAAGAAACAGGGCATGATATCACAACAATCAAGTCATTAAGATCCAGCTCCCCTCACTGAAGCCAATGAAAATTAGATACAAACATTTTCTTAAAATGCAATTGTACATGCTTCTAAAAAATTCTAGAATGAGAGCTGGTGTGCTGCCAAAATTACAAACACATCAAATATACTGGTATTTCAAGTGTTTTAAGTTATTTATTATTCTTAAAACAACTTGCTTTCTACACAGACTTGACTCAAACACACCATCAATTGACACGTGCTAAGAACTAAATATTGCTATTGCTTTTCATGATTAGAAGATACAATACCTCTGTCTGAAGTATGGCAGCTCTCTGTTCTTTGGCAGTAAGGGACTCTTTAAGCACTTCAATGTGTTGCTTGCAATCTGAATTCTGATTGCTAAGGGTTTCAAGCTTAGTTTGTAAGGCAAGAAGTTCTGATTCTTTCTTTGAGAGTTCTTGTTTCAGTTGATCAATCTACAGTGGGGAAAAAAAAAGGTTGAATCATTAATTCCATTTCCAATTCATAGTTCCACTTGAAATCAGAGAGGTGGGAATGACCATGATATGACAAAAATGACCATGATATGACAAATCAGACAGCTGTGAATTCTGGAGGAGGATTAAGATTCAGACTTTTTACACTCACAACTTCAACTGTGCTTCTTGTAATTTAATGTACCTTGTTTTGAGAATGATTGCCCTGCTGTTGCAGAAGTTAAAAGGAAACTCTTAAAGATTATACATGATGATTTGGCCTGTAAATTCACTATGGACCTCACTTAAGTTCAAAGGCATTTATCCCAGGTGAGGCAAGTCTGGCAGGACAGCAAAAATGTATAGGAAAAAAAGTGTTCATAAAAGTATAAATTCAATCCTTCCAACAGCATGATTCCCATGACTTATCATTAGCCAGAATGAATCAAGATTTTTTTAGGAGCCTGATAAAGAAAAACAGGCATCTTAGCAAGGAGAGGAAAACAGAAAAGTGGAATTTTAACCTTACTCTTCTTGCAAATGTGTTGCTGCCCACCATCCCCACACCTCCTATTTTTCTCTCTGGCAGTTCACATGGAATTCTCAGGTACTAGAAAAGCCAAGCCAAAGTGATTAACTTAAGAGAAGTCTGGGGAAAACATTACAAAAAATTCCACAGAGTGAAAGGGCTGAGAGATTTTAAAAGCTTATCCTAGAGGAAACAGTAGAAACACAGTCACTAAGACAGAGCTTCTGAATTTAAGTGAATTTAAGGTTCATCAGTAAATGTCATGGAACTGTGATTATTTTTTCCTTTCCACAGTGATAAACAGGAGGAGCAGCCACATGACATAAAGTTGTGGTGGATTCATGACAGGAATCAGAACAAAGCACTGGACAATATACAGAGTGATGCTAAAGGATGGTGAATTCTTGTGAAATAACACTGGTCACCAGATTAATGCAGATCCATCATCTCATGAGGATTATTTGTAATAAAACACCTCACTGCATATGTGTAACTCAGGGAAATCACACTTCCTTTATATTTGGAAAGTTTTCTTGAAGACTGTAAGACCTAGATAGTTTTCTTTAAAATTCAAGCTTCAATTCTGCAAAAACCAGAGATGTGCTGGAAGAGCTCTTTTCCATTCTCTCCCAGCAGTTGCATGTTAAGTGGTAGATGGAGAGTGATTCAAAAATCACCAGGAAAAGAAAAGAATATGTATCCACAGGCTGATTCAACTCAACCACATCCCAAAGATCCACATACTAAAATAATTTACAAATTCAATACTGTATGGCACTGGGAATACTTACTGCTGATCACAATATTTCTATTTTGTTTTAGTGTATCCTTAAAAATTAAATTTAAAATATGTTTCTTCCAACTACAGTTCATATGCATGTCTTAATATATTTATTCCTTATTTCTCTTTATAAATCCCAACACGTTTGTCTAGCTGCTTAAGGTGCTGGGATAGTCACCCTTGAGTCACTGTATAAAATCAAGATCTGTCCTGGCACTAAAAGAAATCATCTTCAGAGTCTGAAAGTATCAAAATAAGAAAAGGAGGATACAAAAAACAGATGTGAGGAAAGACTGCAGCTAATAAGCCGCTAGAGAAAACTCCTGAAAGCAAAGCACCTTCCTCCATCCCCTGGAAGCAAAGATGGCAACTGAGACAAAACGTATACAAAATGAACAATGGGAAAATCTGTCTACAAAATACAAAGACAAGAAGTAGATCTGCAGCCAATCTGAATTACATCACATGCTTTACATGAGATGCATGTGAACACCACAGATGCTTAATCTCTTCTAGAAACTCTTCTCGCTTTATTCCTTGACACAACCCACACCCTGAGAAATAATAATAAAAAAAAGAAAAAAGGCTTCATTTTCATTGCAGGTATGCTCTTTGTGTTTTAGAAACAGAATCTGTTTAATATAAAGTTCTGGCTACAAGACCTACAAATTGTCAGGATTTTAAAAATGTGTTAGAAAAAACCACAAACCAAACACACAATGCGCTGAATAAATATGCTTTTGGTTGATGTTTTATCAAAATAAATATAATTATCAAAAGGCAGTAACATTCCAATTTAAAAAGATTAAGTCTCAAAAACACAAAGGGATGACAAGAAACTACATAACTTCTAAAGAAATTTTTAGACCTGGGTATATACACTTTTTTAAAGTTTTGCATTATCTATTGGGGGGGAAGTAAAGAGGACATGAAATAGATTGTTGTCTCTAGCAGATATGCAAACGTTTTCACTTTGCTACGTCTAAAGTGATGGGGAAGACCAACAGTCACGATTCAATGAGACCTCCTGATCTCAGTACAACAAAAGTCAAAGGCAAAAATGTTTTTGTACTTTTTAAAGACTACAAGGAAGAAAACCTGCAAGTCTGGGTATAAGTGCCATAGCATCAAAAAACTCCAAGTCTGACCTCTTATCCAACCTTCCTACTATCCCACATATTTCACATGTGTAGTTTGCCTGTCATCGCTTTTTCAACATTTCCCAATACAATCTTGCTTCACCTCCTTTCCTGAAACTCTAGTTCCTTTCTCTTCCTTCTCAATTTACAATTCTGTCACCTCCCACAATTTCAATTCCTCAGATACTAGCATTTCCAGAAAACCATCATCCTTTTTCCTCTATTATCCTTACTGCAAAACTACTGTCAAAACCCAAAAAAAAAAAAGCTCTTCCTTACCTATTCTTAAGTCAAAATATAAACACATTTTTATTTATCCAAAAACACTTCGCTCCTGATTATTGTATAGTTGAGATTTACCAAAAGAAGACATACAGAGAGCTGCTTGTGTTGAAAACAGTCAAGTTAAAACTTTTCTTTCCATTATTTAAACACTCTTAATCTCTCACATAAATAGATCTTACCTTATTTTTCATGAACTTTGAGTGACTCTTGTAAACTTCTATTTGTTTGATTTCTTCTTCTCGGTCCTCTGTATTCAGAACTCCGTTTGTCTTTAACATCTGTATTTCATCTTCAAGGTCTCTTATATTGCGCTCAAGTGAAGCTATTTTTGTATCCTAAGTCACAAAAAAGAGAGCATTGAAAATTATATGAAACATATATTAAAGGATAACAGAAGTATATCTGTGCTTG
Organism: Manacus vitellinus; assembly: GCF_001715985.3. Classification (NCBI taxonomy): domain Eukaryota; kingdom Metazoa; phylum Chordata; class Aves; order Passeriformes; family Pipridae; genus Manacus; species Manacus vitellinus. The sequence goes on along the minus strand of NW_021939063.1, from coordinate 13,142,900 downwards.
CATGAATATCAAATAGTAAAACGGCAGAAATAGATGGTACAAAGAGAGAATGCAAATACTGCCATAAACCAAGAGTATTTCTATTTATTTTGGCTTAAAGAAATGCAGAATTCAGATCTCCTTCACAACCAGAAAAGGTGCAATGCTATGTTCTGTTGCACAATCTGCAGAGGATTGTGGTCAAAATTCCACCTTCATTCCTACATGGGGTGAAAGGAGAATGGGAGATGCCCTGTTTTTACACATATATGTGATAACATACCCTGTTATCATTGCTGACCATCTAGGCCTGGTTGTTCTTCCAAGTTCTTAAACACAAAGTTTAGCCTGTACACAATCCCTGCAGGAGAACAGGTCACTCATTGTGACCCAGCCTGAGGCTCAGTTTCCCTGTTTCTCTGGAGCTCTGACTGTTCTCAAGAGGAAGAAAGGTTGTTTCCTCATATACTTGCCCCACATACAGTGCACCACGCTGATGTACCACTTTTCACTGGCAGAGATGCTTATGGGTTGTACTACTACACAAATACTCTGTGGTTCCTGTGTGAAGAGTGTCTTTTCATCCAGACAAGAGCTCAGTGATGCAAAAAGATGTCAAACATTTCAGTGAGGAATCTTAAGACAAAGGAATTTGAAGCAGAAGTTGAGGAGAGCTACATTCCATGAGAGAAAACTTACCATACAGGCAAAGTAATGCACTTGGAGGGCAATACAGAATACGAAGCCGTTTCATGCCTCTTACAAATTTCCAGATTAACTGCATCCCCTTTCAGAAAGGAAGGTCCAGACAAATGATAAAAAAGTGCCAAAATGCAAAGGAAACAGATAAAAAAAATTCTTGGAATGTGAAACTTGTTGGGTTTTATCTTTTACCTCACTAGCTGCTTTTCTATCCGGAAGGTATCTGATATTGAAAATACTGATGATAATCTTAATCAGTCATATTTCCATATTTTTCTTTCTTGATGGGTATGTTCAAAGAAACAGAGTATTCCACCAAAAACAAATTAAAAAACACAAAGGAGCGACTAGGGATGCACATTTAAAAAACCAACCAAACAAAACAAAACACAAAATAAAACAAACAAAGCAACAAAATAGAAAGAAAATCACACACCCCACCACCACAGTATACCTCCACACCCCTTCCCATTCTGGAGGGCATCCAACCAGCTTTTAGACTATATACCTATATCTACTATAATTATGGACTTGGTTTTTTTAAATATCAACTTTCCAAGTTGCAGGTAAAATGTAACTTAATTTACTTAGTATCTGAGACTAACATTACTAACATCACAGATTTCTAATAGCAGAATCCTAAAAATGTTATTGTTTGTCCATAGAATCAGCATTACTCATATCACAAAGGCTGTATGAATGATCATGAAAACCAAATAATGTTTTTAAGGGATCAGCCCCTTCACATGACAGAAAACAAACACTTTATATTAAACTGTTGTTTAAAAAATCTACATATTTTTAAATTTAATTTTACAATAAGGAAGTAAAAAATTATTGAGATGGAAGGGAAAAAGAAAAGGAAAGAATTCTATTAAACCTTATTATTCAGAGAAATTGCACAAAAAGAAAAATACCATAAGAAAAGATAAAATAAGAATTTTAAAAGCTATCAAGACTTATGCACAACACAAAGCAATTGTAGCTCTCACAGATACTACAGTCAATTCTGCTTGGTCCATCAGACTTCATTTTAGAAATATTTTACTCCTATTTTTGAAGATAAAAGCAAAACCCAAGCTTCACTGCACTTTAGAATGGTTTTGCAATGAAAGATATTAATACTTACATGACCTGTTATGACATGACATCTGGGAGTAGCCTTTATCAAATCTCCCCAGCTAAGTCTATAAGAGTCTGCCTTTTTGTACTGCATGTCTATTTTATGTGTTTGCAAATATAATGTGGCAGAAACAATTTATAGCACAGCCCATTACACTCTTTAGAAGGTTTATACATCACAGAATAACATTTAAGCTTTATGAGAAATATCTAACATAACTTGTGTAAGCATTTTCTGTACTTCTACTTTATCACAAGTTTGAAATCTCCAAGGAGAAGTTTACTTTTAATCGATCTCTGTATATTATGATTGCACGTGTAAAAACTAGTTTTTAATAGTTTTTACAGGGAAAAATTGTCACTGTCAGTTTTGTATTAACCTTTTATTGAAACAGAAGCCAGAAATTTCACAAATTTTGAAGACCATAAAATCCGTTTCAGAATAATCTATCAATGACATTAGTGTTGACAAGACAGAAGAGAAGACAGACATCACCTTCAATCCCAGGCTGCTCAAGGATCTACTGTTCCCTTATGCATGCTGGCTTGCCCAGGAAACCTGTCTGGACAACTGCTAGAAAGTGAGGAACCTTGCAGGTCAAAGCTAACAGAGAGCCTAGAACTCCAGTGGGTACTGCTACAAGGGAGCTGGGCTCGCTTGCAGGATGGACAGAAAGTTAAGGCTTTGCATTCGCTAAAAGTTTTGACAGAACAAGCACATTCCCATAAAATCCTCTGATTCAGCTGAATCAGCATTTTCCCACAGAAAACTTCAACTGGAAAACTTTCAACCAGCTCTTGTTGTGGCACAGGGTCTGGCAAGCTTTCAGAAAGTGAAATAGGAACAGATGCAGTATTTCCTTCAGACCTCTAAGATTTATCCACATTAGCAACATTCTGAAAAAAACTACGTGGGTCTGTGTTGAATCACAAAGATTCCTTGCAATAATATTAAGGAAACAGCTTAGTATTAAATGGTACTAATAAACATCTTCTGAGTTCCACAACAATGCAACATTTGTGCAGATTTTTCCACTCAGACCCTCTAAATCTGTTAAAAGATGTAAGATTATATTAGCAGGATTTATGATAGAGATCAGGGTACTCGCCCTAATCTGTCCCCTCCTTCCAGCAGTAATCCACACTTCTTCCTTTATTAGAACAGTGTCTTTTATTAGAAGAGTGTTGCAGGTACTCTGTGAGAAAGGTTAGGGCTACTTCTATGCTGGACCTAGCAGAAATCTAAATGTGAAACAACTGGTATGTGTCCTGATATTGAAGAAAATAATATTTCACAAAAGAAAAGTGACTAAATCTAGAAATGAATTTCCTATAGTACATTTCCTGAACACTGAGAGGTGGGAAAAGGGCAAAACATTTGTAAATAATCCCAGAATATTCTGATCTGGGAGGGACCCACAAGGATCATTGAGTCCAACTCTATATAATGCAGCATTCCAGGCTGTCTTAGTCTGAAAGGAAAAGTAACAAATGCTACTGTTCATCATTTGAGACACCTGATAAATTTAATATGTCTGTGAAAAAATTTTCTTGTAGGACATTGAACAAGCAATCAGAAAGAAATATTTGAAACCTCACATTTAATAAAACTTAAATGTAAATGCACTTATGTACACTTGCTGTCAACAGACCATACACAATTACTCTTACTCTATGCATTTTTTAACTTTGTCAATTTAATGCAGAGATTATTCAGGTTTATCTTTGAAGATAAGGGAAGTGAAAGTTCATGCAATCTTAACAATAAGAGTATGTTGCACTGCAAACAGAAATAACACGCTTTTTTAGAACCAAACCCATACCTGAAATATCACAGCTGGATCAATACACAAAGATGGCTCTTTCTGCAAGTGAGGTAAACCACAAATATTTTCATTTACTCTACAGTTTACCATTTTTAAAGAATTTATCATTCTAATTGCTAGATTCCATATATTTGGGGATGGTCAATATTCTACATTTAAGATGAGCTTTATGACATACCTGTAGGCAATTAATTTCTAATTTTCTCTCTCAAGTACTATCACTGTTCTAAGCCCAGAACCATCTGAATGAGGTCATAGCAACATATAATGGTTTGGGTTGGAAGCAGCCTTTAAAGATGACCTAGTCTAACCCTCCTGTCATGGGAAGGGACACCTTCCACTAGACCAGGTTTCTCAAAGCCCCATCCAACCTGGTCTTGAACACTTCCAGGGACGGGCAACCACAGCTTCTCTGGGCAACCTGTGCCAGGATCTCACCACACTCATCATAAAATTCTTTTTTCCTTATGTCCAATTTAGATCTATCCTATTTCAGTTTAAAACATATATCTTCAGTCACAAAGTCAGAAGCAACCACTGCAACAAAACTAGACCAGTTTGAGGGAACAGGAGCATGTGGGAAAGGGAAGCATCCTGCCCCTCCTATGGTTTTTCGGTCATTGCTTTTCAGAAGAAGGAAGGGTTTCTGGAGAAGATCTGTTGCAGACAAGAGAACAGAGTAAAGAATGTAAGGGGAAACAACAGAGAAAAAGACATGGGACATCTGGAAGTGAACACGTCTAAGAAGCAAAATCAGAAAGCTGGGAAAGAAAGGCCAGTGCAATACCTCTGAAAAGACAAGAAATATCTGGAAAGGTATAAATAAAGCAAGAAAAACAGGAGTCAAGCCATAGGATTTAAATTTTTCACCTTCTTTTGTTTGCCCCTTGGGTTTTTTTACATGAGAAGACCGAAGACAGACACTGGCCAAAGAGACAACAGTTAAGCAGAAAATGCAATTGCTCTAAGAAAAGACAACTACTTGCAAAGCTTCAGAGATAAATGAAGAGCATTACAGGACAGGAAAGGCAGTGCAGGAAAAAAAAAAAAAAAAAAGATGTTCAGGACAAATAAAAAAACCACACGAGAAATTAGAGGTAGGAGAAACGGGTATAATTTCATTGGATGAAAGGGTGTACAGACTGGGAAAGGGACAGAAAGCATTCAGCAATGGCAAGGGCCAGAAGAAAACCACAGGGAAGGATAGAAGGATTTATGAAGGAGGGAAAGTTGCACCCTGACAGAGCCTGGGAAAGCCATGGAGGGGACTCAGACAAAAGCTAATGGGCAAGGGGGTGAAAGGGGTTGGGTGCAGTGAAGAGAAATATATCCTGCTTGGAGCCTCTGCATCGGGGAGTGTATGCCTCAGATTGCCATATTACAGGCTAATCCTCTCCCTCCTTCTACCCTCAACACTGTAGGGAAATGACTGTTTCAATGCTCGATCATTCAAAACAAATGTTCCACATTTTTTTTCGAAACAAATGCTGTCTGGATTAAGACAATTTAAATTTACTTGAAAACATTCCAAATCTGGAACTTGTAATGAAAACTGCTGTTTAATCATGTGGCTTTCAACATCTTACATTTGTCCCTTTTTCTTTTCAATATTAGGCCTCTTTTAGACAGGGCAACCCCAAAGGAGAGAGTGTTCATAGGAAAAGAAAGAACTGTGTGCCTCGTAGCCAAAAAGCAGCTCTGCACCAGTGCTCCAGCAACATGACTGCAGTCTCACTCATGAGAAATGAAAGCCCTCACTACAAAGATCAGATTTTTAAAAAGCAGAGCAACACAACACCACACCACACCCACCTCTCCTGGGAGACAGACAGAAAACAGAGAACACTTTACTGTCTTCAGGGACAGACACTGTCAGGAGTGGCTGCAACTACAGTCATCACATGTGCCATTCGTGTGGCGTGTACCCTCCACCCCTGTTCTTTTCAGAGAGTTTTGGTACAGGAAGATTACACTGTTAATAACCCACATGAAAGATTATAAATTATTCTAACACGTTATTTTTGTATCCCAAAACTTTTACATTTATAATTATTAATAATAATTAATATATTAACCGAATATTAATAGAAAGAAACAAGTTTCTCAGCCAGTATCCTACTTACCCATTTACTCAGGGTAACAAGTTGATGCAAAAACACACATTTTAGATACCATACAAAGACTTCTAAACTAGAATAATGTCCAAGGCAAATATACATCAGAAGATGAAATACTGATATCAATGTACCTTCTTTGTTACTCATATAATCCAAACTAATTTTTATCTGTTAAAAGACAGATACTGTATTTATAAAGTCCTACTGTTGTTTTAACTGTATGTTTACCACAACGTTCAGACATGCTGAACTCATTTGCTCATAACAGAAGTCACTGGCAAAATGAGGCCCTTAATTTGCACTTCCTTTTAAGACTGAAAGGAAAGACCATCATTAACATATTTCAGGCAGCATTGCCAACTCACAAATTATCTCAAGTCTCATGGTATTTTCGTTACATTCCAGACTCATAGAATTATGCAAAAATATCAGTTTTCACTTTTTAAATTATAATTTTTATATTTTGTTATTGTGGGGAAAAAAACTATAACACTTTAGTAATATTATACATCAAAAAGAGGAAACTATATTCAGGACTAAGATAGCTGTTTCATCACATTTTGTCATATCTGCTGATACAATGAATATTTTCCTTAGATTAGCTGTAAAATTATGGCTTAATAACCAGCAATAGAAGAATTGTTTTAAAGATCAAGAAGAAAAACACTTTACATTAGCCTTGGACAATTTGCCTTAGACTTCTGTTTCAGTTTATTCCATCTACTTTGGATCTCCTGAAACACACAGACACACCCCCAAGTCTTTTTGAAAAGCTATAGTCAGTTCTCATTATTCAGCAATGCTACACTTGATTTTATTTTTTTAATCCATTTTAATAAGAAAAAAGACTGGGAAAAATAAATACTAATTTTTTCTAGCTTCACAACAGAATAAATTGATAAGGTAAAGGAAGCATTTAATGATCTAATAGTAAAAGTCATAAATCAACCCTGGCAGGCAGCTAAGTGTCACACAGCTGCTCATTCAATCCCCCTCAGTGGGAGAGGGGAGGGAGAAAAGGGCAAAAGTGAGAAAACTCATTGGTTGAGACAAAGCCAGTTTAATAGGTAAAGCAAAGCTGGGCAGGCCAGCAAAGCAAAACATGGAATTCATTCACTCCTTCCCACCGGCAGGCAGATGCCCGGCTATTTCCAGGAAAGCTGGGCTTCATCACACACAGCAGTTATTTGGGAAGACAAATGCCATAACTCTGAATGTCCTCCCCTCAGTTTCATGGCTGGGCATGACATCCCATGGCATGGAATGCCCCTTTGGTCAATTAAGGTCAGCTGTCCCCAGCTTGTCCACCCCCAATCTACTTGCTGGGGCAGGAGCAGAGCAAGAAACTGAGAAAGCTTTGACTCTGAGCAAGCACTGATGAGCAACAGCTAAAACATCAGCGTGTTATCAACACTGTTCTGGTCTGAAATTCAAAACAGCACCACACAGGCTGTTATGAGGAAAATGAACTGTATCCCAGCCATCCCCAGTACATGACTTCATGCTACAGAAATAACACATGGGCAAACATGCAGAGACCATACCTTCATTTCAATAACTGTTTGAAGAGCCTTCGTCTTTGCTGGCTCAGGCTGGAGTTGGGTTCTTCTGTGCAATTCCTGTGGGGGGACACGATAGAAATAAGCTTGACGACTCATCTTTCCATTATTTTAATCTTCATATGAATTCACTTCAACAAAATCCAAGTCTGATGGTTAGAAGTACGCAGCTCCTAACGCTACAGGTGCTTCCCTGGCTATAATCCCTCTGGCATCAGTGCAGTCCCTGTCTGATGTTACAGTGAACTCTGACAGCACATGCGCCGTTCCTGGACCCCCATCAATAATTAACATCGCCCCTGATGAGCCAGCGAGTCCTTTCTTAGTCCCAGTACAAGGCTGCTGCCGCTGCTTAAACACCAAAACTTAATCCAGTTGCATTACTAATTCAAACACTGTTAAGTGTTAAATCTTCTGCTGTATTTTCTTCTTAGTTTTTCCTCTGATACCTGAAATAAGCAATCTAAAGACATTATATTCAAATTTGACATTTTAAGGATAATAATTATATAGTGGGTTGACGCAGCACCCTCTACAGTAGCAATTACATTTCAGTTTTCACATTTTCATGCTGGTTTTTATGCATCTTAATGCACAGGCAAAAGACAAATGGATTGCAGTAGTTAAGATAGACAGTTAACAGAACTAATATTTACCCGTCTTTATAAAAATAATAATAATTTTAAAAAAACTGAAGAGTATGAAGACAGCAGCACTCATCTCATAAAACACCAGAGCTGTTTCTTGGTATAATATATCTCAACTAAAAAGTCACATTACTACACAGAAAAATGTAAAGGTGTAACAAAACATTACCATTTGAGAATTTGGGGATGCTTATTCCCCACCCATAAACCATCTGAAAAGTTTATTATTTAAAAAACTGAAACAGGACAGATATAGTCCACTTTCTATTCTTTTGGAGTCCTTCTGCTCCAAAGTCAGGACTGCCATCCTCAATGTCTTTATCTCTCACTTTTTCCTACCCTGGTGCTCAACACACACCCTTGAACTAACCTTATAACTGCGAAAAATATATTTATGCCTGAGGCCAAGAAGCCAAGGTCATTCACCACAAAGGCATTAGCTGGGTTCAGAACCTGAGCTATTGAGTTCCAAATTATGCCTCTCCCAGCTCATCCTCACAAATTCAGGTGAAGGGGAGGGGGTGAGGCAGCAGGGTGGAAATCATAAAAAAACATAACACTGTGAGTCCTAATTATCTTTATTCCCATCTCTCAAACCACCTTTTTTTTAATGAAGCAAACCACATACAATCTGACAATCAATTGATAGACTACCAAAAATATAATCAACTATGGATTGTGCACATATATTACCCTGTCCTCCCTCAGCCAACCCGAGCATATTTCTAGATCCTGCCTACCTTATAACCCACAAGTTTAAAAGTCACAATTTTTTGTATCACAAACTATCAATCAGTTTCTTGTTCTGCTTAGCAACAAACATATTGCTTATCCATGACTGAGACACAATTGCTCTTAAAGACTAAGTAGTAGGAGTGATTTACTGTATGTTATTAAACTAAAATCTACTGCTAATAAACATCTTTATAAAATAGATTCAAAAAATGTGTGGCCTTATATATTAAAATAACTGAAAGAGACAAGTTACTATACCTAAAGCTAAGTAAGTCTGCATGCTTTTTTATAAGGTTAAATATATTGCAGGCATATATACGTATATTTAAACTACCTCTAACAGATAACAACAGTGAACTTCTAATTTTGCTTTTATGCACTTTCAAAATGCTTTGGCATTTATGAAAAAGTATCTCTGATTGGTCCTTTTTCCTTGTTTTTATTTTTTTAGTACAACTAACTCTCTACATTCTAAAAAGAAAGAAACCTTCACACATCACCTAATGCAAGGAATCTCTCAATCACCACCAGCTGTTTGTCTTAGATGAAACAAGTACCTTCACTACACCAATGTTTTAAAAAATAAGAGTATGCCATGGATTTTTCATACAGTTCTACGAAAGTCATGGAAAAATAGTTGGCCAGTCATACCACTATCTGATCAGCAAAAATTACAGCTAATTCTAAGACCAGACTTTGCTCCCCAAGGCCACATAAACCGAGCTGGAATATAAACAGGATTCCACACACTACCCAGGGAGACAAACCAGAGTTTCCACCCCCTTAGCCAAAGATGAATAGACTGCCAAAGATGCGTATTCCGAGATGTCTATCAGAGCATGAAGCCTTCCCTCATAATACTTTTCCTGTTTGCTTTATGAATCAATCTGATGCTGGCTGACTTAAAAGCTTTTCTTCTCTATCCCTGATGGTAAAATGAAGCAGACTTTAGGATTCTGGAGAAGATCAGAAACTTACTCCCATTTTATTATTTTGTGTGGGTTTTCTTCCAATCAGATTCAAACGTTTGGAGGCTCCAACAAGGCTCAGTCCTTCAATTTATGTTGTTCTATGTTTGTGTTTTTTCTTTTGGGGTACCTGATTCAGGGATCTACTTCTGGGGTACTAATTTAAGGATACCCTTAATGTGCATGATGCCTTACACTGATCGTTTTACTATCTGAGGTCATCCGGAGGGTTTCAAATTTGCCTGAACAGCTAAGCAAGAGATATTCTGAAGATTTCATGAAGTCCTCATAGCCTAAGGAAACCAGATTTTTATCCATTACATCATTTTTGGAATGATGCTGTTTTCTCTTTTTCAATTTCTTTTAATAAAAAGTCCAGGGAGCCTAATAAAAATGTAAAAAAAAAAAAAATAGAAAGAAAAAAAAAAACACATACAAAAAACCCACAAAAAAAAAAAAATCAAAGTATCAGAGATAGTTTCTTTTAACCTGAATTTTATTGATTGGAACTCATGATACTTATATCCATGAAAAAGTACTTGTGTCATCACCTTTGCAACCACCAAATCTACACTAATAATCTCTAAGAGATGCACTCATTTATAAAATTACACTTTCATTATATTCCTATATAACATCTGCAATTAATAGTAATTTTAAGTAACCATTTTGCACATGCAAATTATTATAATTCTGTGTAACCAAATGCCCACATATAGTATTTCATGGTGATGCTTAGTTGTCAAGGTGATTAACACACCCACACAAAGTCGACAGGTAATCAGATCTTCTTCTTCACATTAAATTTACTTTAATATTCTTTGCTTTTAGACTAAAATGAGCCTCAACCCAAACTTGGTCATTGCTTTCTCCTTCCACAGTATTAGATTAGCATCTTGTACTGGCCTCAAAATAACTTCAGCACACAGTTTTAGCACTAATTTAAACACCAAAAAAGCAAACAAACAAACAAACAAACAAAAGGTGACAGTTAACATTGTATAATCCTAAAATACTGGTGGAAGAGATGTTCTGTTTTGTTGTTCAGAAACTGATAAAATGTAAGGTTTGGGCATTATTGAAAATCTGAACTATATAGCCTAATCTGAACCTAATACTAATTACCCAAATAAAACTGTGTTTTTATCCTAGCTTTATTAAAAGACACTTCACCACCTGGCTGCAGGAAAGTCAGGGTGCTGCCAGCTGATACTCCTTTTACTCTGTTTCTGATGTATTTCATCAAGATTCTTAAGACATCAGTGATATGTGTTGTTCTGGTTAGATGAGACTGGGCTAAAATAAAAGGCTATAACAATGCAGCTGACGTAGTTCAAGATCCTACCTTTACATAAAACTGCCTAAAATAGCAGGGTACAAAGTGCTAAAAAGAAGAGGACTATTTCAGAAAAACAGGCAATTTAGAGAGGGTATGAGTGTGTGCATTTCAGCTGATAAGTTTCTCCTGATTAAAAAGAAGAAGGAAAATGAAACCATAAACTAGAAGACTTTTAAAAATTAACACAAAACTCAAGATTTCTAAAAAATAAAAACATAATACAAACACAACCATTAGAATCAAATAACCACTGGAAGAAGAAAAGATATATGATTGAAGATGGCAGGAACTATACAACTAAAGATGACAGCAACTCCACCTAAGGGAACCTAAAAATGGACATGAGAAACCATTGGATCAGAAAATGTAGATTTCTGCATTCACAGGGAAAATGTTCAAGTCTGTAAATCACAGTAAGCAATGGCATAGGAGCTGCTGGTTCTCTCAAACACCTCAAAGCAGACCAGTTCCATTCTCCTGGAAAAGAAAGCCTTGGGATTGCTTCTACACGATCAGCTCATCTGAACTTTAAAATTTAAATCAGCAGTATATTAATATTTCAATCAACCATTTAAGTAAAAGCACAGCCACTTACCTAAAGTGTCTAAACAGTAGTGTTTCTTTAGCCAAAAATATCAAAAAGACTGATCAAATTCTATTTAGCCAGAATACTAGAAAAATGTAACATATAGGAATTAATCTGCTTTTTTCTGTTTTCTAACTCTTCACATCTACCCCCATCCAAAACGGTCTCATAGTAATTTAGATGAAAGGAGATTTAAGAAATCCTGATCAAACCCTTTATCTTTCTGGAAACCATAAACTGATAACACAAAATTTCTATGTCTGGCTCCAGTGTGTAGGAAAAAGAAGCCCTGTTACTGGAAAGAATTCAAAAAATCATCTTGCCATTGATTGTCTTTTAAAAACTCACTACCACAGGTACTTGAATTCCATGAGAACCTGTTAAAGAAATTTTGTCAAATCCCAGCGAATTTTACAGCTTGAAGAAACGAAAATGTGGATACAAGGACACAAAATGAAAAATTATAAAGAGCTGATAGTTATACAAGCTCTGCACTACAGAGAATTCCTCTGTAAATTAGGTGTATTTAAAGTTCTCACAGTTAAGCAAAATACTCAGACACATGCCTAATTCTCTCTCCATTTATTACTATTTTAAATAAACAGGCAAATATGAGTTTTGATGAATACAGAAGGAGCTGTGTGAACTAGGCACCACAACCAAACTATGAAAGAAAGATCAATAGTCCATCCCTATGGACAAGTCCAGCAATAATCTCACTGGCCTCAGTGTTACTGTTGAACAATGACTCTGACACCGCTCCTGGTCTACATTAAAAAACTTGGAGGTGTAAAAAAGGGTAGGAAGGAGAAAGCAGGAGTTTTTACACATATTAAAGCCACCCCATTGAATCACTAGCCAAAAAATTCCTTTACAATGATCGCACTTCCATTTATTCCCGAATTCATGCATGTAAGAAGGTCTTACAACACGTTTCACCAACATGCCTAAAGACAGACTATAAGGAAAAACAATCTGAGCATTAAGAAACTCAGCTTTTCTTTGACTTGTATGTCAAAAACACCTTAAGCAACCACGTGTGTTGTCATACTGGAAGTGTCCTCTGGCAAGAGACCACAAAGAAAAAGTTTCAAGTGAAAAGGCGATTTGTATATGGAGCTTGAAATGCATGTGGGACAATTTAGTTTGTAATTGAAAGCACACAGAATGTTTCCTGAAAGGAGCTACTGAAAGTCCACTTTCACCAGAATTCTTGAAAATTTATTTCCTTTCTTTTTAGAAGGAACAAAATGTCTAGAGGACCGTTTCTTTTTTTTGCCCGGTATCATTGATCTCTTTTCCTCTTACCAAAATTACCTCTCCAAAACTAGGAAAAGGGAAAAGTTACTGCCTCACACATCGTCAGAAAAAGAAACTTTAGTTTTCTCCTTTTCACCATCCTAATTTTATTTAAGAACCCATAACAAACCCCCTGAGTGCATGTAAGTAAAGGAACCAATATATTTGCTTTCAAGGGGAGTTGATTAGGATCAGAAAATAGAAGTTCCAATTGCTGCTTACCCTTCTGCAAAGCATATATACTCTGGAAACATCCTGGCTAAAAAACTTTGCAGTGCACATGAAGCTTTAAAACTTCATGAAAAGCATGCCAATTTTTTTAGAACTAAATGTTTAAATAGACATTTATTAATAACCCAGCTGCACTAAAAGGAGTCACTTAATTTGCAGAAAGACACATGAATGAAACATTGTCGGGAGGTATAAACCAAGATTTTTGGGCTTTTGTTTCTGGGTGCGGCATTTTTTATTTTAGAAGACTGTTTTATGAAAATCACATCTTCAAATTCTTATAACATAAAATCCTTATTATAACAAATCTTTAGTGCAATCCATAGTGTTTAAAAAACCCTTATCCAACAAACCCGTGATTTATTTCCACTCCTTCCTTCCCATTTAGAAGCCTGAACAGACAAAGAAATTTTTGGTAAGGTTGAAAAAGAAAGCAATATCACATCAGTTTTACAGTGAGTGTAGCACTAACCGTGGAGTAATAATGGAATTCCACCTTAGGGTGTAACTAAGAATAGACTTCCCTAGCTCCTGCCATCAAAAGCATACAGGCAAAGCTTAAGAGGGTAAAGTCACAGCAAAGATTCCCAAATACAATCCTAAGATTCAGAACACACAAGAGATGCTGCTGTGGGCCAGCTCCACTCTTCATAAATAATAAAAAAAAGCCAAAAAAACATTTAAATTTGTACAGTACTGTGAGACAGGATGTTTCCAGCAGTGTCAACATATAGTGCTTGTGGTAGTTCTATAGGTCAGTTCACCTAAGTAGAGGAAAACAGTTTTCCAGTAGCTCTTCCCATATTCATGTAATTAACCTCCAGCTACTTCCCTTAAACTAGCTGAAACAGAAGAGTTCTGTTCTAGAAAAGCAAAAAGACAAAGGGTGATATCCTGCTTAGTGCCCTCCCCACTTCCCAACCTACGCACACACCCAGAGCTATTTTTTGTAATTCCTAGTCTGCACCGGTGCTCCTCTTCAGCCTGAATGCAGATGAAAAAACAATTTAAACTCTTAAATTAAGAGTTTCATTCCTAAATGGAAGAAAAAAAGCACTGCCAAAACCAGAGTCACACTCGACAAATCCAAGCCAGAAGTACTACACATTTCACACACTTGCTGGACAGATCTCCTAAGTTTACTACAGAATGCATTAGTTGGTGTTAATATACACAGAACTTCAAACATGCTGTTCACTTTTTTTGTAGAAATCCCTATTATAAACTTAGCATTGATAAAGCATCAATCCTTGCATCAACTCAAAATATAAAGTATCAATCACTGCACAAAACATTCCCTATGTGATGCACATCCCCACATTGCAGTAATACTTCAAACTGATTAGCACAGGACTTTTTTAACTTTGAAAAGCATAGTATCATAGATGTATCTACTAATATCCATACTTGCTATCAACAGATACACCACTTTCTTATTACCTTTCTAGCCTATCTTTTTTTGTATGCCTTATGGTGTCTTTTCTCTTCACATGGACTCAGTGAAATCACTAGCTAAAATAATTTATGGTTTTGATTTTCAGTTCTCTAATTCACCAGGAAGTGCTTTTCTAAATATGGGTGGGTTTTACTTATATGCATTTAAAATTACTGCTGGTTTAGGCTATTTAATATTCAAACATCAGGCCTTAATCAGCAAAGCCAAAAAACATAAGAGTTAATAAGACTTTGAATGCGTAAGTTCCTTAGGCTTTTAATAGTGGGGTTTTTTTAAATGCAAACAGAAGACATGGACAATTTTTCACACAGTTTGGGTGTTGGGTGTGCTTTGACAGGTAGGCATTTTGGTTTGGGTTTTTTTAAGAAAGAACTCGTAAGAAGCATTGAAACAGCTATCTTCAGAATCTTTCCCTCTTACCTTAAATGTTTGGGAAAACAATATTTGAAATAGCTTTTATTTTCCATTGACTTTGATCTTATTCAAAACAAACAATTAGAATGCAACTGTTAAATTTAAAGTAAAATGCTCTTTAACCTAAAGCTGAATTTTATGCTTGCCAAAAGAACCCCACTAAAAGAAAACAAACAAACAAAAAAAAAAAAAGGAAAAATTATTTTGCACTGACCTCGTAAAAAAAAAAATTCTATTTTTGGATCTGCCAGAAACTGAAATTCAGAGCATCCACCAATTCAACACAGCTCTGCCTGTCAGTTGAGAATGCCAACCACGTCAGTCTTTCTCAGTAGGAAAGAGGTAAGGAGTAATGTCTAAACATCTGAGAATGCAGAACACTCATTTCGCTCTGAAACTCATATTCTGCAGAAGAGCCCGAACCCATCATTACAGGAATATATTAAAACCAGAAAAATAGAGTTGATTGTGTATGAGAATATTGGAGTGAGGCAAACAACACCAACATCCACAACCGCCTTGCTGCTACACCACGTGCTGCCACAGCTACAGAAAAGAACCATTCAAGTCACACAGTAAACCACCTGCACAGGTAGTTGTCATCAGCCAGCTGAATATTTATCATTCTACAAAGTTTGTCAAGAGCCTGTTAAACTGAAGCTCATACATCAGCTCACAATAATTTTTTAAAGTTAGAAAAAAAAAAAAGAAAAACACCAAGAGGGAGAAAATCCACTTAGCACCTGCTCCAGTTCTTTTTCCATTGCCTGGGAAACAATGTGTTGCTTGGTAACTTGAATCCATCTGTTCATATTTCCTCTTCCCTTTTTATCAGAACAAAAACACACTCCCTAGCTGAAAATACGATCAGAAAAAAAGAAAACGTTTTCTCGCTGCATAAAAGATGCTACAGATCCTTATCTGTATCAAAATTATGACAGAGTGAGAAATGTCTGATAGTCTCTTCAGAACAACACCACTTCCCATCATAGATTTTTTTTTTCTTAAAAAAAGGGAAAATCAGAAAAAGGAATTAAATAATTTATGTCAGGGCAATATAAGGAGCAAGACACCACTTCCTCACACAGCTGTGAGCTCTTCTGTGTTTATATGCTGACATGAATACCTATAGCCCAGGGGCTAAGGCCCAGTTTACAAACTACTTCCCTGTGCATCAGTACTTAAAATAAAGCCTGAAAGAACAGATATCATAAATATCTAAATGCTTAGTTTTCTCTAGAGACATAAATCAAAAGAATCTCCACTGAAATTACTGCTATTATCTGTTGTGATTAAAAAAAGACCCTAAAGGAGAATTTTCCAAACTCTGGGAATCCATGTGATGATGTTCACACAGAATAAGACTTTAAAACAGACAAATGGAGAAAAACTACGTGATGACGTAGGATACTTAATTCTGTACAGGAGACATTACCACGATTTAAAAAAATCCCACCATGTTAGAAAGAGAAGGCATAGCAATGACAAACCACAATTACCCACGCTTCCCATTTTTCACATTTCCAGGCACTAAACTTACCTCAGTGTCAGTATAGTGTTTGTTTTGTTTTGGTAACTTTTGGAGCCAGATTTGCAGAAGGCCTGAATACAGCAGGTACAGTTTCAACAAATAAAAGTGCTTTAATATACTGAGAGAAAAATTACACACTGTATATTACCTGATTTCTACATCTATGTTTCCAAACTCAAAAACTTGGAATTACTGCTATTTTAAACACTTTATGTAATCTTTGTTTCAAAATAGTGGCAGAATCAGCTGAAGGCTTCTCAGAGTAACACTTTGTTTTAGGAAATCTTTATGAAGAAGAAAGTTTAATGCTCTCTTCTTCTCTTACCCATCCTACACTTCCTCAAAAGACCTCATTTTCTCTTTTATGTGGAACATAGAGCAATGTAATGCTTATGTCCAGTCCAGAATTCTGTGGTTTAATTCAACCCTCATGTCCATTAAACTATACCTCTTCTTACAACCACCTTAAAAAAAAGTCTTCTTGGAGAAAAATTGGCAAAAAGTAACATTTTTTACTACTCTTGCTACTGCAATGCTTTATGCTCAAATATCCGACTTCCTAATATGCAAAGTATTTGGCTACAAAGTAAAGAACTGTAACAGTGGAGTTTACTACAATTAGCTTTAAAAGAATCAGGTCAGAAATAAATTGATTGGTCTGAAAGTAGACTTTTCAAGTATAGTACAATCTTAGAGTGAAACATGTAAGATTCCGATGTGAAAGATCAAATCAAAGATGTCAAAATGACTGCAAGAACAGCACCACCATCTAGGTACAAGAACTCTTATGTAAAAACATTATTAGGACATATTTTGTTCAATAACTTCTTCAAAACGTTGTCTGTGGACTCAGAAAAGTATGATAAAATTAGCTGATGACTCTTCTTAAATGCAAACTAGTGGAAAGAAGTAACAATTACGTTTACACACCAGTAAAGTCCTGATCATAGTTTGTGCCTCTATACTATTAACTGCTCTGTTCCTTATAGATTTGTTTCTGCTAATCAGTTGGCTGCATATGTATATTCATGAGATCTCTGTCCCTCAGATGAACTGAAGAATATGTAAAAAGCAGATGGGTTACAGCCTGGAAAAGACTCAGCTTAGACGTTTTTCCTTTGGACTTCCAGTCCAGTTCAATAAGATCTTTCTATAAATCAAGACAAAAATGCTTTCCAAATACAGAGTCACCACTTAACATTGACTAGATCCAGTTACAACATGATTTAATAATCTGAAGTCATTTTCCCCACAGTTTATTACACACTCACAGTACATACCTTCCCCCTTGCAGGATTTACAGATATTGATCACAAGCATTATTAAATAGACATCTACATGGACGTTTGTATACCTGTATACGTTTCAGGCACTGTTAAGTACAGACATCACAGCCCCAGTTGTTATTCCACAAAATGAGCTCTTTTAATCATCAAAAGGGGTAAACTTCCCACTATATGTAGGAAACCAGAACAATTTACTCTTCCTTTGTGCCTACTGGACAGTTGTGCCAGTCTGCACAGCACTACCACTCCCCTCAGAAACCTGCAGCTCATCACTAACCACATGACCAAAGGCACATCCATTTTATGAGTAAAAATACAGACATTTCCCACACCTAAGGATGTACCCATACCTGGTACATCCTGTCACTGAGTCACTGCAACAGCATTTTGATCATCCATTAAATCTACTTCTCATTTTAAGGTGTGAAGGCAGGTTGGCACACACATCCAGCGTTTCATACGGAGCTACATCATCAACCCAGTCAGTCCCACTCAAGTATCGTTTCCTTCTCGGGACAGTAAAAGACAATTTATGGACATTAGGGACACCTGATTTGACAGCAGAAATCAGAAGCCACAGTTTTTAAAATCTACAGTGCTGCCTCCTTCTGCTATGAGAAAAGCACACACAGTGCTTCCCCTCAGCTTCAACAGCCTCTGAGCAGCACAGTGGATGCACGGCACTGCTTCCCACCGGACTCAGGGAAGTCTGGCACCACGGGAGGCTAAGCTGTGCTACACTAAATCACTCTGCAACATCTGTGTAGGTTATTCCATTCCTGCTCTCACTCATGGGTACAGAGAGCAGCACCTCCTCTAAAGGTCTCTATGACAGTGAAAAGGATGCCCTAGATGGCTTCCCCTTACCACAAAACTGAGATTCATTGTGAACTGAGAAAGTAAGCAAGTCATTTTAGGACTGCTGGCCAACACCAAAATAACTTAGCCACAGAATCATTATTAATTGCAATATACACCTTTACATGATAGCTGATTCAAGTTTTTTATTTATATGAGTTAGATAAACACTTCTAACTAATTTTTATGAAAATATTTCTGAGCTGAAGCAAGTATTTTTATGCCATTTTGATTCAATTAGGTCATTTTGTTTGTGATTGCCATGACAGGTAGATGTCAGTTATCTCATTAGTGCACAGAGATTTGTAGAGTAGAAACAGAATTCTCAACATGCTAAGAGAATCTTGTTAAAGTTGTCTCAGTCAATGAGCTGTTTGTTCAATGTTTGTCTTACACTAAGCACATGTTATATAGTACAACTCATAGCTAAAATTCTGCTTCAGAACATTTTTTACCCCCCACAAATGAGCCAAAACTGTAAAATACCTGCAGTGTAAATGAGAAAGGATAAAATACATGGTGCTATAAGCAAAATGATCAATAAAACTGTTGGTCTTATTTCTACAGTCTAATTACATGAAAAATACTAGTTTTGTATAACTGTGAAACTACCTTCGGTTTGACAAGGAAATTTGCAACAGCACAGGTTGGCAGAAGAATCCACAGTGTTACTATGGAGATTTGATTTGTAGAGTTTCACTTCAAAAGAGCAATTCTCTTGGGAAAACACAATATGTTGCTAAGAATCCTTAGTCATAACAAGAAAAGCAAATCTGAAAAATTTCTGATCTCTATTTAGCACTTAATAAATGCATTAACACTTCACAGCCTACACTGTTGATAAAATTTGCATAATAAAAATTTGTAGATAAGCATATATGATTCTTTGATAATATTCTACGACCTAAAACTCAAATAGAAAACAGAGAAAACTTTAGTCTGTGTGCTTACACACAGACTATGATATGCTTGATAACAAAGGAGAACCCCCCTTTTTCTGCCTTTTTGTTACAAATTACTTTCAAAATATAACACATCTCACAGACAGGTTAATGACATATTTGTAAAGCTATTTGAAATAGCTGAGCAAAAAGTGCTAATCAAGCAAAAAGGACAACAGAGACGAAACAAAATTTCACTCAGTAGTTCCTTTACATTACTCACTGCCAAGTCACCACTTTAAAGACCACTATATTTTAGAGAATGAAATTATTTTATTTCATCATTTTGTCTTAAGCCCAGCTATTACAACATTAACAATAATAACTCATTGATTATCAAGGTAACAGAAAATTTCTACACACTGAGGCTGCATTGAGGTCTCACCTCCCACTTGAATATGCTTATGCTTTATCCATCCATCATCCACTCTTTTTCTGATACTTCTCTGTTAGGAGTTAGGCACCTGTTAATGCTGACACTCCTCTTTAGGGATTCCATAACTCACACTGACTATTCTTTTCCATGCTACCTTCACACCACAAAGCAAACACAGCAGCCTAATGGAGTCAGTTATCTCAGGTTCATTTCTTACAACCTTTCTTCACCTTAATACTGCCTGGGATGTTACATTTCACATTTATTTCATATCTCCTAAGTTTCTATAGGCTTAGACGAGTTCAGTGCTAACAATTCTTTCAAATATGGTAGTTTACCTTCTATGCCTTCCCAAACCCATGGGGAATTTGGTCTAGGTCATCTGTAGATCACTAGGGAGCCTAAATCTATTGCTGGTGTAAGTGCATAGTACTCACTGAACATGCCAAATCTTCAGTCTAGGTATAAACAACATTCACATATGTTCCATATTTTTAATTAGCTGCTTAATCTATATTTAGAAGCTCTTGGTGAGTACAGAATGTACAATATTGTCACTAAATGGCAAAAAAAAAAAATCTAGTAAGTGACCATGCAATTCTATGAATTGACAGATTTTCCTTCATTGAAATATAGCAGAAGGCTGATAATAACTATTAGCCAAGCTCTGCTGACATCAGATAACAAAGCTTGGACATAAAGACATTTTGGCATAAGATAATTCAAAACAAAGAGTTATAAATAGTTTAAGGGTTAAAAGCTATAAGATGTAGGCTAACTGTACAAAGACAACAAAAACTGTGTAGAGTAAGAACTGAAACCTAGAGAATATAAAAAATTACCTCGTGGAACCTTGCCAACTACATAACTCTGTTAACATGTTACAGAAACAATTTATTTCATAGTTTACTTACTCCACTGCTTCTTGGTTAAATACTATCTAGTTATTTACAGCTCTCTATGGACTCTCACAGTAGAATCTAGCAGATTTTCTAGACCCCTATGTCTTACCACATAGCCTCCATTTTCAAAATCACTTCTTCACATATCCTGCCAATTGATGGACTTATCCCACAAATGTCAGAAATCCTTGGCATCAACTCCTACCTAACAGAAATCTCCTCAGTGACAGGTCCACAGTCAGTACCTCAGCATGCTAAAAGCTCCCTTTACATGCATTACTCATTTTCTCTCTGGATATTGCTGTGGGCTTTTATTCAGAAGACTGAATTTCAAGGCTGAACTTCTGTGGTCAGTAGGTTTCTCTGAACCAATGGTTTGACTCTTTCCTTATTTACATCAGCAGAAGTGCAATACTAGTTAATGACATCACTCTGCAGCAAAGTCACTGCAGACTAAATCATACACAGACCTGTTAAGCAAAACAGAATGAAAAAACATACTATGAGGATCTTACTATATTTGGAGGTAATAAAAAGGAAATGGATGTAACATTTTCATTTAGTAGCAAACACGCCAACAATAAAACATCATTATAAGTTAGATCTCCTACTAGCACTTGTCTCTCTCACTGCTCAAGTCCTCCCCACCCCATATCTCTGTAAGTTTTGGAAGTGTATCTTTCTATGAAAAACGTAACACCAAAGTTTCTTTGCACTTGTAATAAAAACATACTTAAAAATAACTACGTTTTATATACTTTTATTGTAAGCTCTTCATCTTATTGCACTTTTGGATGACAGCATTTTCTTTAGAACAGTTTACAACATGAGGAAACATTTTTATAGGAAAAAAACGAGTGCAGTGTAATCCTTCTTTCTGCAGGCTTCTTCTGATCCTCCTACAGTTCATGTTCTTTAAGAGCAGAACGGCGGCACACTGGATGATCTCATCATGGGGTGATGATCTAAGAGAAAGAACAGTACAATGGTGGTTTAATTTATATTTTTTTTACAGAGCAACTGGGTAAAATGATTGTTGTTACTTCATTCATACATATCATGAAGCATTCTAAGAAGCAGCTACTATACAGTCCTCATATTAAATGGGCAGAATTACAAGCCAAGGAACTGCATCATTACCTGCCTCAATTTAGTCTTTCCAGCTGGGATCATCCATTTCTTTTTCTGAACCTTCTATGCAACGCATTTCCTAGCAGATGTTTAGTATCTGCAAGACAGGAAAAGGGAAAAAGAACCCTAAATTGATTTGTAATTGATATCATTATCCAACCCCTTAAAACAAAAGATAAACAGAGAAATTAAAATACAATGATAAAGTAAATTTAATTGAAAAATTAGAAAAACAAAATGTTCCCAGATACATGCACAAATTGTTAGCTCTGTGATCACAAACATAAATACGAATGTGACTGACAAATGATTCATTCACTACAGCAAACTTACCACAGAAAGGCTTGTAGGACTTCTGTGGTTCACCGGAAGAAATGGGTCAACCTGAAGGCCCCCCTTTAGTTCTTCTGCTACACCCTGATGATCTCCCCATCTGCAGATGTATGCATACAGAACAATCCCTATATACAGAATAAGTACCATTTTATGGGGTTCTTTTGAATTAATCAGTGATTGTTTCACAAGATGAGAAATGGTCAAGTCAATGAGGGTTCTCTGGCTCAGGAAACAGAACTGAACGTGGCTCAAAACTTCCCTTAACATTCTTTCTCTTTCCTGTCTATAGGAAGGAGAATTGAATCTCAATATCTTTATCTCCTATTTTTTTGAGCAGTATCAATGTTACAAAATTGCTGTTACAACAGAAACAGTTCTTGGAAATTCAAGTCAATTATCATAGCTTATCTGGTTGTTAATTAGTTTGTAATGATTTACAGTAAAAAAATACTTTAAAAGTTAGAATTAAAGATAAGGTTTAACACTTTTGGGTTTTGCTTATGCATTGCCTCTGAATTTCAGGGGATGAGGGTGTTAACTGCTGAGTTTGTTTTTTTTCCTTTCAATAATTACAATTCACATGAATTATTTTTACCTGAAATTACTGAACATTCTCTAGCCTTACTCATGAGGTAGGTTTTTTCCTGATACTTAGTTATATATGTTTCCAATAGCTGCACACCAAATGTTCTAGGCACAGGGTTTAAATGAACATCAGCATGGTTATGCTCAATTACCAACTCCTAAATATAGATGTTTATATCTGTAATTGGTTGTTAATCATTATTTACCTGTACCCATCTAAATTGTAAAAGTTTACTTTATCTACAGATACCAGCTAAAGAAAAAGCAGGCTCTGTACTCCTAATATTAGATTAGCTCTGTAAGGTCATTAAATATGGATTGAGGTGACAGTAGACCAGAACTTTCAAGCTTGAGTGAGAAGAGACACTGCCTCAGTGTCAGGCCTAAACAACAGAGGAAGAACAACTCAGACACAGCAGCAGTAAATGGAAAGAGCAGGCAAATTATTTTCCAGATAACACAACTTATACAAATAACCTCATGGGCTTCTCCTACAGGTCACAAAGACCTGTGACCCTTCAGAACCTGAGGAACTCAAATCTGAACTAAATGATTTGAATACTCTCGTGGCTGGCAAGTGGGATATTTATAAAGTAAGTCTCTCACAGGTTTAGTTGCAATTAAATTTCAGTCTCTCACACATACTCAGAATAAAACATTTACATGAAAACTTCCTTGCAACAGTGGAAGGAACTGCAAGTGTTTATCACTTCCTTTCTGCATGTGTTCAGGAGTGCCTCTAATACTGTCAGCACTAAGATACAAAGTGTCTTACTCAAAATGAAAGTATATCTGAATTACAGAACACTCTTAGTCTTCCTCTTGGAACTCATTTTAATAAAGATGTTCAGAGTGTGTCATGCCTGCTCCTTCCATTCTCAAGCACTAAAAGGCATGTGACCTTTGCTAAGACTGAAAATCTTCAAACATTCCTCTGGGAAACACAACATTTCCCTGAATGCAGAACTTCTGTCAAACTGTTGGAAAGCCGGTGAGTTTTCAGCCCAGTCACTCTGGAAAATCCCAAGCTGCTATTTAAAAAGTATTTACCATTTTAATAGAGCTCTGAGGACTAAAAATCCAGTGGCACAGACAACTCTCCCCTCAGTTTTTGCAGCTGGTTTTGCACATTATCTAAGCATAAATGCTGCACTTTTGCATTAATACATATAAAGCTCACTGGGCTTCAAAGGTCCAGGCCCTGAACACATCTTGCGCTGTCTTTATCTTCTAAAATTAATTTCTCAAATTTTACTTTGTTTCCTGCAAGACCAACTATAAGGAAATTAAAGATCATACACCATTAAATTCCAAACATCCCAGAATACCCGCAGAGCCTATTCAAAGAAGCCAAGCAAAATCTGGAACAAGTACATCTCTCTTCTACTTCTCAGACCACTTCACTGGTAATATTACATGAAAACAAAGAATCTTCAATATTCTAAGTTATGAAATTAAATTTTTCAAGACATTATGTAAAATCATAACAAGAACAGCATCATCCAAAGGGTTTTCCTTCATCAGAAAACACTGCTGAGATTTTAATGCCAGTAATTTCCAACAGAAAACGTTTAACAGAAAGCAGTCTGGGCAGTGCTCAGGTTACAAGTAAACGTATTTTATACTTTAGCTTTTGCATTACCGTAACACTACATTATCTCATATAATTAGATTTTTCCAAAACCTCTAGAAAATGAACTTTCCACATGCTCTGAATGTTTGTTTATTGACTAAACATGGTGTTCATGAACTAAACAATGCATTGTAGTAATAGGAATTATGAAAGAGCAATAGTACAGCCTAATGGACTACACAAATAGTTCTGTAAAACCACTGTATTATCTCCAGCACAATATGCCTTAAACATATTACAGACCATAACTTCAATAGTTTTGATCTTTGTATTTCTCTCTCTAAAGCAAAATATTTTACATTATGAATCTTGTGGAGACACAGCATATATTCTGTAAAGACAAAAACAGCAGAGGTTCTACAGACAACCAGACTTTATGCTTTATAATTTCTGAGTTCTTCACTGATAGGGTGGTGGGGCACTGCAACAGGGCCCCCAGGGGAGTGGGCACAGCACCAACCCTGCCAGAGTTCAGGGAGAATCCAGACAACACTCAGTAATATGTTATGCTTAGTGTTAGGTAGAGCTGCAAAAAGCAAGGAGTTAGTCTTGATGCTTATGGGTCCCTTCCAACTTGATATATTCTACAATTGATAGAAAATTTCTCTAATTAAATTACAAACACAACTGAAAATCCTTTAAAGCTTTTTAGCAGAAATTTCACATTTAGTGAGTACTTTCACATCTAAGTTCTTGTCAAATCGTATTTTCCTTCATTATCTAGCACACAGTAAATGTTTGAGTAAAAGCACAAAAACAACTTTCCACTATCTTGGAAGGAGAAAAAGCAGAGATGAAAAAAAAATCCAGCATAAATCCCCAAAATATCCTCAGTATTAACTACTTAGCTCCAAAGGTATTCTTCTTATGCTTCCCTACTATGATAATGTCCACGCAGTCCAAAAGTCAGAAGAACTTGTATTTTTCACATGCCACTCACCAAGCTGCAGTATAAATAAGACTTTTCTCAGTTACCTTCTGATATTTTTGCCTTTCCTCTATATTTATCTTTTGTCTCACTATTAAACAATAGTACATGAACATTTGGTCCACTAAAAAATAAAATAAAATAAATAAATAAATCATAGCCTATACTGTAACAAAACCTCATGTGCTACAAAAAACAGAGTTTAAGACCATCCTTTAATCCAGTGCTATTTTATCTTAACACTTAAAACATGCTGGACAGACCTTCTTTCACAAAAAAAGTCAAAGAAATTACTTGCTCATTTAACCCCAAACAAACAAAACAAACCAAAAAAACCTACAACAGATAGACTTGATGTCTCAATATATTAAATTAGACAAGATCAACAGATTTATATATCAGCACACTATATTTCTGCTTGCCTGTTATGGTACAAAGATAGCTAAAGGCTTTTGAAGGGTGTTTTCAAGACAAAGCAACTGCTTCTAGTTATCACCTGTAGCTTTGGCAATTATGAAAAATTAACGATGCCTCATTATTTTCACTCCTTCCCTCACGATCAAACATTAACTCGGTTCCTTTTCGAGAAATTTCAAACCAGTTCCTGAAAATCCCAAAGAACTCTGCTCTTTACAGGTCTATTTTTTCTCTCACTGTTTTCCAGGTTAGGTGAGACTCTGTCTCTGAATGTGACAACATCTAAAGTCTTGTGTCCTTCAGGAACTTGCAAGCAAGGAGAAATACAAAGTGTCTCATACTTAATATCTGCCACTGTTAATAACGATTTCCAGTTCTGTCATCACACTGAACAATCCCAATACAGATTATTTTGTTCAGGTGCTGGAGTGCATAAATCCATTTTTTTAATAACACTGGTTTAATACAACTGAGAATATAAAGAAAACTTTTAAGGATATTTCCTTTTGTTAGCAAACTTTGATTGATTGTTCAGTCAATAAAACATTAGGAAAAATATTTTCTGAAGCATATCTCCACAGCTGCCAGGCATTCTCTAAGAGAATCCACACAGTTTCAATATGCTCTATATATGTATTGGCTCTCCTTCACAGTAAATGACAACTTTTTAATTTAGGTTTATTTTTACATGCAGAATCAGGATGTATAGCG
This sequence comes from Manacus vitellinus, assembly GCF_001715985.3. Lineage (NCBI taxonomy): Eukaryota > Metazoa > Chordata > Aves > Passeriformes > Pipridae > Manacus > Manacus vitellinus. The sequence goes on along the minus strand of NW_021939063.1, from coordinate 13,116,285 downwards.
CTTCAAATCTTAAGGCTGGAAGGTATAACTTAGACATCTAGAGCTCTGAAGGCACACAAAAGAAAACTAGTGCAAAATACAGACAGTTAAATTTTACTTCTAAATACAAAATAGGCCCTATGGAGAATTATATTCCTACACCCAGAAAACACACCATTTTCTTCTTCCTGACATTTCTATAAATTTTATTGTGTCACTAAAGATAAGTTACTCTTGCATTTGGAAAAAGCACATGACAGAAGCATGGGTATTTATACAGCTATGTAGCTGTCATTGCCAAGTAATTGCTTTTTGGATTGGAGGTTGGGAAACAACTGAAGTCTGAGCTGTGTAGCCAGACAGCCACACAAAGTTGCTCACGTGCTTTATATACCTGTAGCAGAGGTTTAACAGCTGCTACTTACTCTGCACATGCATCCTTGCTACACTCACAGTATTAAAGGTGGAAGAACAAGGCAAGAACTACTGCCCATCTTTCTGAGTATAGATGAGAGTGGAGCAGGGTGGGAAGTAGAATATATAAAGGGTAAAAAAACATCTCAAAGAAATCCAGAGGACAGACAGGCTGCTAATCTTTACTTTTTCCAGTTACTTGTCCTTGTGAGTGTTTCCCCCTCAGTGAATCTCAAAAAGGATGTAACATTTTTGGAAAGAAAAGTTGTGAATATGTTCAGAGGCAGATAATTCACAGAAATTAATTCAGAGACAGTAAAATTTTTAAGTCTGTCCTGAGGACTAACAGGTTGGTGAAGGAGGGCTTCGAACTGTCAAATAAAAGCCTCTTCTAAAAAAGTGCCACATAGTTTTTTCATTATTCCAATATGTCTCCAAAGAAATACAGGTTAGTATATAACCTGATTAAGTGTGGAATTCTGAAACTTAGTTTGGGCAAAAATTTAGAGTATGGCTTCATCATGATCACCTCATGATGATACACAGTAGAGCACCAAACTGGGGCAAAAGAGTCTCACAGAAAAGTCTCAATTCTTTCACCCTGATACTGCCTGATATTGTTATTGCTAAAGTAATTCCACTTTCAAAGTGAAATGGATAAGGGATGGGAGACAAAGAACTTCAGTACATTAGATCTGGAATATTTAACTTAGCTCTGAAAAAGGAGGGGAGGATGTTCCTGTGGATAAAGAATTCTTGCAGGTCTTTCATAAATCTGTGAGTCACTGCAACCTCAAGCTACAGCAGTCTGTGTAAGACCAGAAACACTAATGACTGCCAAGTTTACAATAAATAATTTTGACCTGGAGGGAATACAGTCAAATAAATTTAGCTGTCATAATGGCAAATGCAATTATTCAAATCATGTACAAAACCTTTTTCAATCTGACATAGCAAGCTTTCTTTGTAAATTCTTTTGTGCTCTAAGTTGCCTAAATTTGACTTTTCTATAGTAAATATCTATCCAAAAAGCATGCTACTACCCAAGAAGTAGGAAGACAGGTGTCTAATGGACCTCTCCTGCAGAGACAAGCAAGCTGATTTAAGAGATCATTGAACATGACCTCTACAGCCAGCTGAAAGTGCTGTGGAAATCCAAAGGACATGGCAATGCAGGAGATGTTCCCTGAACTGCTGCTTTGGCCACAATAACTGCAATGGGAGGAATGCAGGTATTAGTTAACCTGAGCACTGACTCAGAAAACCGTCCCTTAGAGATCTCTGATAAGCCATAAACCCAAGAACTCTTTGATATTCTTGTTTGCAAGGAATCCACAGACGGATAAACCCCACAGCTGGCAAACTAAATATATTGTCAGCTCTTCTGCTGCTCTTCCCTGGAGAGTTTCTGCCAAGACTGTCAGCATTTTGTAAATAACTGGTAAGCGTTTCACAAATATCCCATGATGATGTGCACACCAGTTCCAAACCCTGCTCACTGGCATTTGCAATTGCACAGCCTACACTGCTCCTGATTTATGGAGTTTATCACTGTCATGCTCCACAAAGATTCTAGCAGGAAGGGATTGCAGGAAATACTCAAATACATTTGACATTACTTAAAGCTCCACAATGTTAAACTGCATGAAAGATTCCTGTGAAGCTCAACCACCACAGAGTCATACACTGGGAATACTCAGCTTTGTTTCACAAGGAATAAAAGCAGAGAAACTTCTGACAAAAGTTTTTAACTCTATTTTTGCCATCACATAAAAAACACCCAAGTTTTCTGAATATTTAAACCAGTACCTTTTACACTTTACTGGAATGAAAGTCATTCAGAAAAAAAAAAAAGAAAAAGATAATAAAGAACAAGTTTGCATGTGGCACCAGGCTTCCAGATACATGTGACAGAGATGAGAAACCCCTCCTGGTGAAGGGCACAGCGGAACCAAATGATCAAAGTAGCCCAGATTTGGAATTCTTTCACAAGCTCTGTCTTACCATCCTGAAAGTCCACTATTGTTTTGATAAATTCTATCATCTGAGTTGGTGTTAAAATGAACATTTTCTTTTTTTTCTTGAGAGACTGTGCTTATCTGTTCCTAATCTCTCGGTAAGATTTCCTTTTTCTGGCCAATCATCTTGTGCCTTAACGATGCAGATGGGATGTGAGCACTGCCAAGACCTCTGCAAACACTCACAATACTGTTGAAAGGCTGAAAGGTAACATTATTTTGATAATGGTTTCTGAGATTTGTTATCAGCAGAAAATCTTTTCTCTGCCAGATGTACTCCTATGTGAAAATATGCCATTTTCAAGTTGAGAGCTGAAAATTACTCTCTCCAAGCAGGTCAGGAATAATTGAGAGCAAACTGATTGTTCTGACTCTGAAACACGCAGGTGTTCAGTCCATCAATGCTCTGAAACAGAGCAACTTTTTATTGGGATAACAATCATCTGCAATAAAAATCCTTCCTCCTGTGCTAGGAAGATACACTTTTAAACAGGATATAGATTCCACTTGCTTTGATAGAACGCTCTACAATGGGATAAATTTGTTTGCGGCAATTGCACTACAAAATCAGAAAAATTCTCCAACACACGTTTGTTCACAATTATGTTGTTTGTTCAAGCTACAAAAACCTGCACAGGCATCATCTAGGTGAGGCCAGAAAAAAAAAAAAAAAGAATAAAAGCCACATCTTAGGGAATTATCAGTACAGCAATTCCCTAAGGATGCTGTAATTCTTCATCAAAACAGATGTTTAATAAATGACAGACAACAAAAGCAACAACTGAGCAGGCACTGTATTGGGTGTTCTCACCTATCTGACACTTCCACAATCACTTCAGAAAATGTAAATAGAAAAAAGCTTAATTGTTCACATTCAGGACGGAAAAAAACACTAACACTGGCATTGCCCACGAGTCTTAAGATGTAGAAGAACAATGTTTTCTCACTAAAATCTTTACCCTGTTGAACAGTGGCTTCTTCACCAAATTTCTGAAACAAGGAATGTTGGAGCCATGGGAGTGAGTCACAGGTGCCTCAGGCTGTGAGATGCTGGCTTTCATGTCCAAAATGCATCAGAAACTATGTGATGTGAAGGCAGCTACAGATGTGCTGTCTTTGTCTTCTCCACATGGTTATACATCACCATGCCAATACAGAAACAAAAAAACCTTCTGATTAAGCTACATATTACGCAGCAGGGCACATCAGCATGACTGGACATACCCTCCACCATCCACCTGCCAGTCCCACCGTGTCAGTGCAGAGGTGTGTGGTGTGAAAGCAGATATAGTGAAACTCCAACCCATTCAAAAGAGGAAAATGGCATCTTAGTTGGTTCTTTCACTTTTGTAAATTAAAGTACAGATCTTGACTAACACACTGGGACCAAATTCCACTAATACCTTTAGGTTGCATTTCTGAACCCACATTCTCTGTGGGAAGCTGCAGCATCCTTTCTAGTCTCCTTGCCTTGATCCTTAGATGTAACTATTCTGAACTGCATTCAGACTACAGATTACTACAAAATCTATGAGAAATTGCCTTTGCATCGACTTTAAATTCTACTGGTGTCAAATGAACGATGAAAAACAACAAATAGGGCACGATCATCTGCGAAAACAAGGCTGAAAAGCAATCCTCGTTCAACAGGGCCATCTAGCGCTCAAAACAACCCACGTGCTTTACGTGAACGATGCGAATGGATCAAGTTACATACCGGCTGATTTTTAGGAAGTATTTAGGGCCACATATTTTTCCCCATACTTTCAGATACCTAGTAATCAACATACTATTTCTTGCTCAGCATCTGAGGACCACTGCTTCAGCCGATAAACCTTGTGAAACTTCAGCTGATCATGAAAAAGCAGAAATTTAATTAACTGAGTATTTTCAGGAACTTGCTGAGAAGATACCATGAACTGAGAAATTACTCAAGTTCTCCTTCTAAAGATCATGCATTAATGGAATATTTTTTCTGATGTTTATTTTTGAGTCAAATAATGAGCTAAAGAAAACATATTTTAGATATATTCATTGTTATAAATCTGAAACCAAAGATCCAAATATTTTTGTAAATAAACATACTCAGGGAAAAAAAAATATTTCAAGAGCCAAAGCCAATTAAAGCAGTGCAACTAAAGAAATATCCATTGAGCTGTTAATTATCTATTAGCAGATTAAAATAATGCATTCTGCAAATGCAGATTTTAAGGAGAATGGCATGTGAATCACATTGCCTTCAGTAAATGTCCCTTTACTAGCTCCATTTGGAACTCTTTCATAAGAAATACATGTTTGAAGTGAATTAAGAGTCAGACAACATAGCAGAGCAATGGTAGCATAAGAAGTTTGTGAATGGAGGATACAGTAGCCAGAAGTCAGTGGCACACCACTAAGAATCTGTTTGCAATTACCAAATATAGCCATTAGCTGATAAAGCATTTTTCTCCATGTCAGTTATTACATTATTTCTCTTTTTTGTTAATTATATCAGTGGAACTTGGACTGTGTACCAAATGTTCCAGTATCACAGGGTCTTAGGAGAGAACACAAACTGTGTACTTTAAAAGAATATATATTCAAGTGAATTGTGTGAAAAGCAGAGCAATAAAGAACATGCCCCTTACAAATCCTGAACCTGCAGAGTAGGAAACACTACAGTTTTATCTTTCTACACCCCAAAAAATTGATCATTCTATACAGTCTATAATAGGGTGTTGCATATGAACTTCTCTTTCAGTGATTAGGGAAACATGTCTGATTCCCACTTCCCTGGGTCACACATCATTTCTACATATCCATTTCCTTCAACAAGTACTATGAAGTGTTATTAGAAGTCCAGCAGGAATATAACTCATCTCTTCGGTATGAAAGTGAAAGGACCAAGCAAGGACCCAAACCCCACAGATGTGTAACAGTAGGTAGTCCCCATTATATAAATATGCTGCCTATATTAATATTGTCCTTAATCTTAGAAATGACAGTCACAAAACCACACAGAACCAGCAACTATTCTAAATATAGTCATTGTACAGAAACAGCTCTAAAACATCTGCATTGTTTTGTTTGTTTGTTTTGTAAGTGTTTATATCCCAAATCTTCGTTCGTGAAGCCCAGCCATGATGAAATGTTTACATTTCAGGGACAAGGAAGATAATCTGAAGAGCCACCAAAACGCTTTTACGTAAGGATGTGATGACATGTGTTGCTAAATGGAGATAAGCCAAGCAGGTGAAGATGTTGGCTCCATCTACAGAAAAGCTGCAGTGAACTGGTTCCTTCCAACAGTGTAGCCGAGCAGTAACCAAGTCTGGATTAATTTATTTTTTCAAATCTAATCCTATTCACCTTAAATCACTCAATCCCACTGACCTCATTTGACTCCGGGGGAAAGAAAAAAAAAAAAACAAAACAAAAAAAAAACTCAAACAAAAACAAACAGAATTTTGTCCTCAGTTCTTTTAAACACATCCACATTTTTGGTGGATATGCCTCCCAGGGCACATTTTGTGCTAAATATTTTAACTAAATCTATATCGTGAGATGGGATACACTTACAGCCATTATCAAATTTGTATTTGGAAATAAACATATTGATAATTACATCAATGCCCTATAATCATGTTGGAATATCAGACTCGAGCTGTCAACAAAAAAAAGTTACCTATAAAATTGATCAGCTAATTAGTGACTACCTAAATTCCAGTTCCCTCAGATCAAAGGTTATATGCTGCTCTTTCTGAAGAAAGGGGTCAATTTTGTTTTAACAAAAATTTCACATCTGTTCACTAAATGGTTTAATTTAACATTACATTTTCCCTTCATCAAACTGAGTTTCAGGTGAAACTTTAGAAAGAGTTTACATTATTAGCTATATTCTACTGCCTATATAACACTTCCACTTTTACTGCTAAAATAGGCCAGCATATACAAAGGCAAAACTCACGGTCTTGAGATTTGTACAAGGAAAAGGTTTAGCAGACAAAAAATGGGGCTAATAATCTTCTGACTCCCCAGGGCAGTGGGCACAGCACCGAGGCTGCCAGAGCTCAAGGAGCGTCTGGATGATCCTCTCAGGCACAGGGTGTGACCCTTGGGGCTGGTCCTGTGCAGGGCTGAGGGTTGGACTCAATGTTCCCTGTGAGTGGCTATCGTTAATTTTACAAAACCTTCATTTTGCTCTGAGTTCTGAGGTTTTCTTGTGAGATGATACAGGAGGCAATAAGTACAAGAGATGACAGTTTACAGCACCTGACAAGTCTTTTCTTTTTCTAATTACTGTTCTAAGAAGTCTTAGTCATGGACTGTCTAATGGGAACAGAATTACTGAAAGAAAATAATTCTAAAATAAATTTTGAAGATAACACATAATATGACCAAATTACTTTCAAAAGTGCTTTTAAGCATAATAAACTGCACTATGAGCATAAATTCTGTGGGATTTAAGATCTGTATCTTGTATCCCTTTGGCTCAAGAGGGTTCCTCAACAATTGTGGGCAATCTATTCCCATGGCTTAACTACTCTCTGGGTACATCTTCCACTTGGGAGAGAGTCTAAATCAGAGAAGTATACATTGGAATTCAAGGGTAACCACCTCTCCCCTTCCCTGGAAATTCAGCTCTGCCCCTTTCTGTGAAAATGCACCAACGTGTCAGAGCTATGAGTCACATACTTACACTATTGTCATTCATAGGACAAGATGGAGCTAGAAAAAATTAGTTCCATTATAGAATAATGAAGTTATTGGCACAGAGATGAGTAGTAGCATGTTTACAGAACAGAGCAGAGGAAAGAAAATAAAACCTACCATAGATAACTGATCATTTTTCTCTGTTTCATTACTGGCTTGTCTGTAAAATCTTTACATGCGGCCAAAAAGTAGTAAATGTGTGAACTGAGCAAGGAGCCCTGCAAAGACAGTGTTTTCACATCTGGGGACAATATTCGTTTACAGCGATTCAAGACATTCCCCGGAGTGCCTTCTAAAGGATGCACTTTCCAGGAATGCTGGCAGGATCAACATTTATCACCTGCACACATGGAAAGGTACAGAAAATCCAGCTTACTCCTGAAACGGATTTTTCTCCCTCTTCCTAAAATAATTCCTTTAGTTGCTACTAGGAGAGGTGTCTGTTTCAAACTGACAGCTTTGTCATACTCCAGACTCCAAACTACGGGTGATATTGTCATGGAGGTCAATCCTGTTTGTAAAGAAACTGATTTCTAAATGCACAAAGTTTTCTAATCCTTCATAGACTTATAAAATCTATTGCAATCAAGTGTCCTGGCAAGAGTATCATGGGGCACAGCAAAATCTGAGTGGGCTGTGTTAGAAGTAACAACTGTTCCCTAGAGCATAATCAGATTGTCTACTTTCTCATGTCTGCAGTGACTGCCAACACTGCAAAGTCCTTCTGTATACTTTAGGGGTCACCTTAAAAACACATAATACTATTGATATTTTGCTAGAAAGCAACTGTCTTTATAGCAACTGATAAGATTGATATTTTGAGTTGAGCCAGGAGAAATAAAAGGAAAGAGGCACTAATGAACCTAATAAAAAGGTTCAGTCCAGAATGGTTGTTAATCTGTATAACCAACTTCAGGGAAGAAACGTTTGGTGTCGATAAAGCATTTCCTTAGTAAATTACTACTGGCTCCAGTGTAAGACATTTACAGTAAACACCAAAAGTCTGCAAGGCATCTGTTCTATTCACAGTGGAAGAAGGAACTTTGCTCCATTAATAACTTTAAAAACATGCAATAACTAATTCATGATGGCAGTTCAAATCCTATCAGCAGCCTTCATTATTTGACCAAGCTGAGTTCAAAGATAGAGCAAAGTTTTAAAAAACCCTTGAAAGTTTAGAAGCACATTTTAAATTATAATAAAGAAGCTGTGTTGTTCTTCTTTCTACTAAATATAAAAAAGCTGTAGCTTTAAACCATGGGCAACAACATTATTTTAAGAATACATGCAAGATAAGAGTTAAAATGTGTATATAAAATCCTATATGATCTCAGAATTTGTTTTAGTGAAATTGCATGTTGTACAGAGAGGGCATGTGTAATATACGTGTATGTATATATAATAAAATACTTGCTGGAATTTTAACATTTGACTTCACTAGAGATTTAGTGGGACTTCGCCTAAGGCAAGTTTTTAATAGCAATAATAAAAAAATACTTAATGGTACTTAGGGTAAATAATGTGTGGTCACTATGTTTAAAAAAAAGTAATACCAAACATCTGTGCTAGATTTCCACATGATAAAATCCCCATATTACCTACAGTTCTCCCAAAGTTATAGAGAAACAAATGTTTATTTAAAATTCTAGAAGAGACACGTGATAACCAATTTAAGAACTTTAAGGCAGCCATCTTGTGTTTTCTGACAGGAATGTATATTTAGTGATCTCTGTGATTATTTAATTCTGAACATGAAGAATGTCAGGGTATGTCATTATGGCTTCAAGGCAGATTTTCAACCACCAACATACTTACTGGGAGACTACCAGACCAAGAATGTCCTTTTTCTTAAGTCTATTTGCAAAGACCATTTCATTCCTTACAGGACACATTATTTCCTTATCGAGGCAAATGCTAATCATTTTGGGGTTTGATAAATATTTGAGCGAGGTTAGTTAGTCACAGACATAGGATTCAGTCTAACTCAGTGATGGAAAACTGAGAGCAAACTGGGTAGAAGTTCCCAGAAACAATGAAAAAGAGCTCAACATTCTCTCCCCAAGAGGTTGCATCTCCAAAACTGGAGCAGAAACACACGCTCACACTTTTTGCTGTGCAGAGTTCTATTTGTTCTCTCTTGCTTTGTGAATCGGGAACTAAGTTCAGCTCTCCTTGTGGAAGCTTACTGCCCAGGTTTTAAATTCCTTGATACATGGAAAGAAATCTAACCCTATTTTTTGCATACCTTATTTCCCAACATTTTAATGAACCTTACTGACACTGACATTCTTTGCTCTTCCTGTAAAAGAGCAGGATTCCAACTTCAGCTTTAGTCTCCTCCTCCTGGATAATAAGCCTCACATTTGCCATTCCTAAGACCTTCAAACACACAACTTGAGTAAACCTGTCACCAAAAGTCTGCCTCTGTGAAACAGAGTTTACAAATGCAGACAGGTACAATCTTTGAAGGCCAGGAAGTTAACACACCAAAGTCAGTACGTATCTGCTAAAAATATAAAAACAAAACTTAAAAAAATGGGTTGTTTTATTTTCTGGAGTTATTTCTCTGCCTCTGGTACACTAGCCAATTCCATGACTCTGACCTGTACTTTCTCTAAGAAATATAATCTAAGGCCTGGAGAAACTCCAGATCTTTGAAGGCAGCTATATTATGAAATTCTGCTATGGTCAGAAACAGGGGGAAAAAAGAAACACAATCGGTGCCTTAAAAAAGAGAAATTTCTGGATGATTCTTGGATATTCAGCCAATCATTTTGAACCAGAACAGTAAGATGTTGCTTTCTGGTAACATGTATGCTTGTGTGAAATGGGCAGAAAACTAATATGAGAAATGTTTCATGACTGACAAAATGATAGAGACTTAAGGATAAGAAGAAAGGTCATATTTAACCACCCCTTCCATTACTCCCAATGCCCAGCCTGAACCTCCTCTGGTGCAGACAGTTTCAAGTGCAGTGTCAGAAAACAAAATAGCAGAACTGATCAAATCCTGAATACTTGTTTCTGGTTTTGAATTAAACATGTGACAGTATACTAGTTTCTCAGAAATATAATCAACACTTGAACTCTATACTCCAACCTGTAAAAATAAGAAAAGCAGAATATTTTAGATGACATTCTAAAATGACAAATATTTTGTTAGAGATATAGAAAAATTAACACAATTTGAGTGACCACTAAACAACTGATGAATTAATTTCAGTAAAAATGCATCTAAGTTCGGATTTACTTTTAAAGCATTCTTAGGAGAACAAAAAAAAAAAAAAAATCCATTAACTCTGCAGAGTCATTTACACAGTTAGGGTGAAAACTTACAAACACCAGTTAAGAAAATAAAAATATCAGTCCACTGGGGAGACTACTGCAGAAGATTCAACACAATAACTCCTGGTTTCTCGTGCTGAACAACTGTATTGTGCAGGATGAAGACTACAAGCAGTGACAGCAATTCAAATGAGCACTGCAGAACAACAAAGACTTGCCAAGCTACACATAAAGATCAAAAGTTGATCTACTTGGACCTTTAACAAATATGTAATATTTTTAACAATACATAATGTCTGATATTGCTTCAAAGCATGCAGACAACTCTCCATAATGAGGAAGCAAAAGAGAAAATTTGAACCTCAGAACATTTTCCAAGAGCCCACTTGATCAATCAGATCCAGAGTCCCAGATAAACAAATAGGCACCTACCAAACATTTTGTTTCTAAAGAGTTCATACAGCCTACACATCATACACCCAAGCTCCCAACAACAAACTTCAAATATGCTGAAATTTAAAAAAATATAAAAATAAAACCCTATAAATGCCATGCACAACAGGAAGAGAGCTGGAGAGACAGACTTCACCCAAAGCCTTGAATTCTTAGAATAACAAGGAAATTGTGAGCCAAAAGCTCCAAAACACTAGATAGTTCCTGCCAAATTGGCTGGGACACATTCCAGACAACTGATCTAGTAAATTTTTAAACCTTGACCAGTTACTAAGGCATATCAGCATGTCACCAGCAGAAACTCCAGTAAACCCCATCCAGTACTCCAGACAAAAGACAACCTCTATATCCTCATGAAAACTGAGGGAGACACAACTTTTTCCTCAGCCCATGAGGACAACCCGGGGGAACTGTGAAACATCAAGTTAATTCAGTATAAATACAGGAGAAACATGCACAGTCTACAAGAAGCAATAAGATCTCCCTTCAGCATTCCTTGGACTAGCCAAGGATTCAAAAACTTCAGTGATACTGGTGCAACAGATGAAATACAATCACAATCATCCACCTTTGAAACAGACTGTATGTAATACTCTGAGAATAGCAGATCTAAATCCAGAAACTCGTCTGCTAGTTTATAGAACTTGTTCAACAATTCTCTCTCATCACCAACTCAGCAACATTAACTCCTTATGCAACTCCTTTCAGAATCCATGAATGGGTAGCATCAGTTTTTAATTAAAATTTTGCCTGTGAAAAGATCCAGGATCCAAGGATTTCTTTCTTCACGAGAAAACTTGACTGAAATGCATCATTGTGCCTTGCAAAATTTTCTAATTTTTCATCTTGAGATGTGCAGCAGATACTACTGAGTCCTCAACACATATTCTAGGTTAGGGAAGACCATAAGCTAAATATAAAAGAATTTGCCCACAGCAAAGAAAGTATTTTGACAACATTCTGTAGACGTAAATAGCTGTTCTTAATCTCTAACATCTATAGGTTTAGTCATACACAAGGGCCAACAATAGTTTTCTCTACTTTTGCACTAATTTCATTCACACTTTGATCTGTGGTGCAAATTGGTGTTTTTACCAGACTGGAAGTTCAATGGGACTACACTGTTGCTAAGTTTCTAAGGAAACACACCTGTTTATCCTGATTTCCCCTGCTGTGGGCAGCCTGTACACCACCTCCCTGCAATTTTCATCCTTCTTAGCAGAAAACAACAGGGTGTTTGTGAGGGAGACTCACCCTGTCTGGTTTGCCTGACACTGCTCACATGGTAACGCTGCTGGGATGCCAAGGGGCAGATGGGCTTGACACCAAGCCAGATTTTCTTTCAGTTGTACTAATCCAATCATCCCAAATCCAGTCCCAAAAATGCACCTACAAGTGATGTGGGCAGCTGGTGCAGGTAGGTTCTCTCAAAGCACAGCCATCAGCCCATAGTTTTAATGTGGCAACATTACCATATATTTACTTAAAAAGTTTGAGTATCACCACACAAAAATACTTTAGAAACAAACGTAGGCAGAAGCCTTTGTTTATATGGAAGGCAAATCATTTAAAACACTCATTTCAAACAACAGAGATATAAAAATCAAACACAAAGGTAGTGTGCACTCATGACTCTTCAGTTTACAGCAGCAGCGTCACTTCCCTCTTCAACAGGTCTAGTCTTCATTGGTCAAACACCAGTTTGTGAAAATAAAAGGATACAAAAACTTTGCACAGCAACAGAGACAATAAACCCCAAATACACTTATTTCTCTTCCATAATTTCCTATACTTGCTTTCAAATGTCATACAGTCCTGCTGTGTATTTATTAGAGATGTAAAAGAAATGCATACTATCTTTTTCACAAGAAAATCAGAGCACAAAAAGAAAACACTTCAATACTCTATATATCTAAAACTGCAACAAGTACTTCAACTATTTTTAACAAATAAATACTTTAAACAAAAAGTTTTTCATTACCTCTCTAAGATGCATGTTTTCCTTCTCCTTCTGATCTAAAATCACTTCTAAATGATTAACCTGAGATTCAGCCTCTGCCATCCTTCGAGTTCTCTCATTGTCTTCTTCCATTCCTTTAGACGGCAAACCTTTACTTTGCAACATTTCCAGAAGCTTTTTTATTGATTCATCTCTGGCATTTAGCGTTTGCTTTTGTGTTTCAATCCTAAGCTCCATTTCTTCTAGAGTTTTCCTCAACAGGAAGAGCTCTTTAGCTTGTCTATCATGTTCTGCTTGAAGCCTTCGAAAATTCTCCTCTGTGAGCTCAATGGTAAAATGCTCAGCCCCTCTGTTTCCACTTTCTTGCTGCAGAAGATGGTTAAGGTCTCTCTGGGTTCTAAGCTCATCTTGAAGTGCCTGGATTGTCAACTGCAGATGCTGCAATAAAGAAAACAAAGAAAAAGAATCAACATAGGATCTGAAGGTAGAATTAGTCTTGGATTGAACTTTTGTTGCACGCTCTTACAAAAAGTCATTAGAATTAGTGATGAAAGTATATCAAATGACCTCATAAAATATCAGATGCAGGTGACAATATCCATAATGATATCTTTCAAGTGCTTCTAGGAAAAAAAGAAGACAACATAACACAGACACAAAATAATGTCAGCTACAGAGAAAAATAATAGCAATGAAAGGCAAACCAACAAACCCAAACACTAGGCAGTGACATATCCATTAGTACAGTCAATATGTACCTACAAAGCTGAAAGACTCAGTATTCCATGTTTTCTAAATTACTTCATAGACTAAAGATAATTCTGTTCTTCATGGTACTCAACAGTACTGCTGTTTAGGAAGTCAATCAAAGCACTCACTATAATTAAAGGGGCTTTAGGAAGGGGCTGATTGGTTTCATTTTTGTTCTTTTTGGCAGCTTAAGCTATGAACATGTTTAGTAAACAGGATTACTGTATCTCAACAAGCAAACAAAAAAACCCCCACACTAAACAATACTGAATTTTGAAAAACAAATTGACTGCAAAGAGTGGACAAACCTTGGTTCTTCTGGCATCCAAAAACTGAACAGCATGGTAAACGAAAAAATGAAGCAAAATCAACATAAATAAAGGTCAGATGCAAGCAAAGGAGATTCAACAGAAAGAACTGAATTCAACAAAAAGTATCTTCAACAGAAAAAAAAAGACTTTTATTGAGTTATACAGAAAGGCAACAGCAACTTCACAGTACTCAAATATATAAACCTATAGACAGACTTTACTCAACAGATGTGACAAAGAAAAATACATTAAAAATAATTTGCCCCACGGTGGATAGTAACATTCCTATTTGACATTACTGTTCTTTTTCACCTCTAGGTTTTTTCAAAACACAGTAACTTGTCCTAAAATGTCTGTTCTACATCTGAGCACAGGGGTCTTTCTCTGTACAGGAGGTAAGTCTTGCATTCCCTATTCAACACGGATCAAAATAAAAATTGATTTTGCTCACGTTAAGGTTGGAACATCGATAATTATCCTCAATTACTATGGTTTATGATGTTCATTTCAGATTATATCTTTATGTGACAATTTGTTTTCTTTCTCATTTTTTCCCCTCTATTCACTGCCTACACAGCACACTGAGTTTTTAGAAATATGAATTCCTGAAAAATCACACAGTCTGTACCAGAAAACATTTAATTGCAGGAATTAGGGGACATAAATGTATGTCACGAGACATATTTGCTTTAATCAATATTCTGCAACTCCACATTCGAAAAACAAAGACAACAAAAACAACAACAAAAAAACAGACAAACAAACAACAAAACATTTCATTTGATATTACCGTCATGTTTTACACAATTGCAGGTAAATTTGTCAGTTTGTAACAACCATTTAAACTAAACAAAAAATGCAAAACCTTAAGAAAACAACCTTTTGAAATCATGTTTGTCAGTTATTTCAAATGGAAAAAAGCATTGCCAACTGCTAGAATTCCATACAGTCAGACACTCTGATTCAATTCTGTCATTAAATAAGCACTGTTTTAATAAATGTCCAGATCTTAATTCTTAGTATTTGCATCTTATTAGGCGCTCTCAGTTAAGAGCATACAAATGTAGGCCACTCATTTATGACCCTGTTTTTATTTAATGGCAATTCTTACCTTTTCTTAACCTCATCATCTTTTTTATTATCCATATAAACTTAAAAGCTGCCAATAAATTTACAACTCCTCTAGATGTAGCAGCTTTCCCACTTGGAATCTACTAATATACCAAGTGTTTATGACCCCAAGACTGGCTGACATCTTCTGCATTCCAAAATTATTTCACTACCGCGACAGTGACAAAAGATAGACGGGTCTTTGCTTGTATCCTGCACCCACACACACATACACAGGCCCTCTCCCTTTCTGCCATCTCTCGTGCAATGTGGTTTGTCCTGAGAGAAAAAGCAGGTGAATATTGCAGGAGGAACTGTCTGGATGCTCACATTGTTAATACATTCCAAAGACAGAGGAGCTGAGATGTTTGCAGCTGACTTTGGTGCACATCAGCCTGCAAAACAGTGTAAAATGCTGCTGAAGACTGGGCCAACTGGGCAAACTGTGTCCCGAGGTCACAGGCAGCTTACAGGTGGATCCCCTCCCTGGCAAGAATGCCTGCAGAGTAGCCCAAAGGAATGGGTAACAGCACTAAGATCCAGACCAAAACAGAGGTAAAATCCTAAAGTAGTTACACAGATGCTTTGCTGATTTTTAGCTGTGAATTCTTCAAGTCCAAAGTCTGTAAACCTGAATTTTTCTGGCTGAACCTGCTTATTTGATACACTCTTTGGACACAGACTATTGACCAAAACCAAGGTTATGTGGACTGAGATGCACAAAGACTTTTCCGAGAAATTCAGAAAGCAAGCAGGTCTCAATGAAGCTTGTGATTCAACAGGAGGGACCATGTTCAGATTACACTGTAATCCATTATAATAGAGTTGTAATTTAGATACTGCATTGGTAATATTTAGGTAACATATTAGCAATAAATCTAATCATAATCATCCACAAAATCACTCTGTTCTTTCACCTGGCCAAGAACCTTCTCTCTACTATTATGCTACAACTGCTAAGCAACAGCAACATTCATCAAGTAGTCTAGAAATAGTCAAAAGAATTGTTTTCTCTGATCTGAACAATGATTTGAGATACATCCTTCTAATGTTAAATTAGACAATACTTATTACTTGATGCTAAAAACTATTTACAAGTAAATGTTTTCCCAAAGTCACTTGGTCTCTGTACATCAAATGTCTATAAAAATCTAGCTAAGCAAAGGGAAACTAATTCTAAAATATTTACAATGCTGTAACACACAAATAAAAGCAAACTTGACATAGACGTTGCTAACACACAATCCTAAATGCAAGCTGTAAAAATCAAAACTGCTGGATCAACATAAAAATAATTGGAAATCAGAACTCAAACAGCAATTCTGGTTAAGATAAGTGAGACAACTTCCTCTTCTGCCCCCCAGCAGCCTACACAGGGTGTTCTTGGGCTCTCCCCAGAACCACTAAGCACAACAATAGTTGTGGCTGCTTCTCAGTCATGATGTAAAACTAACAGCCTCAACTGTGGCAGACTACTGCTACTGTGATATAAAAGAGTCTGGTTTTGCACACCTTCAAGAGTTAGAACATGGTAGACCAGATTTAGACTCGTGCTGGCACAGACTTTTGTATCTGCAGCTAGCTAAGTAAAGCAAAGAACAAATGTTGTGAGGGTGGAGAGAAACTGTATAATGAACTGCAAGGGGGAGGAATGTAGGAGTGCTGTGAATATCTGTCACTGCTGTCACTACGCAGACATAAAACTTTACACGACTTAAAAGAAAAAAAAACATGAAATATCTCTCATATTTTTTATAATTTCTATTAAAAACAGACCAGTTGACCACAAATATTTCCATGCCAATTTCTTGGCAATATATAAATAGTTCTCTCAGAACTTTTTCAGTCCTTCTCTATAGTCCAAGTCCATGTAATCCATGGAACTGTGGATTGCCCCGTAAACTGAAACAAAACCAGGAGAAGAAGATAATTAATGGCCCTTCCCGGATTTTGACTCATGTTCTACATGAGGAATTTCCTCTAATCTATGCCAACTAACTGGTCCCAAAAGAATTGCCTGCTGAGAACCATCCTGTCACAGCGTGCTTTCGGCCAGAGCACATAAGCACTTTCAGAGCATCCTAAAGCCTTAGATATGACGAACAGTGGAGGAAAACGAAATCCCAAAGAGACTCACAGATTTAAAACTGTTACTCCACCTACAGAAGTGCACAGCTTCTCATACTTCCCACCATCACACCGCCACCAAAAGCAATGAACATTTTGAAGAATCCAGTCTACTGGAGTTTAGCTCCTGATTCTCCTCCACTCCAAAAAATACAGAATTCCCACTCCAAAAAATACAGAATTTACAGGGCTGAATCAGCTGATACAGCCTACTAGTTTCTTGACAGTGGCAAATATACAATTCAGAAGACTGTAGAAAAAAAATTCTACTGTGTATATTGTAGAAAGCTACAACTATAACTGAATAATACATCTGGAGAAGTATCACAGTAAATTATACTATGGACCATACATTTTCAAAAATCAAGCTTCATTATTTTTTCTGTAATCTGTCACTGTTCCATTTTAATTCTTCACCATCTGAAGTTCTATCACTGAAAGGAAACAGACCACTTAAAGCTTTCTTATGAGTTGCATCTAAGTCAATTTGTACATTAACTTCAGTTGTGCTACTGCAACAAGTATTAGACTTATAACTAAAAAACATGCAAATCTTTATTTTCCTCTGTACGGGGGGGAGGGGAAGCCAAAAAGGGGATTGGAGGTATTTTCTTCATCAACATAAATTAAGAAATGGATTCTCTCATGCATTTTCTCATCTGTCTAATGTAATTTGAAATTCTGGCATCCAAACTACACCACTGAGGATCACTGGACAACGATTGTGCTTGAATAAGACAGGAATGATAGAAAAAGGTGAAAGGAGAAGACAGATCTAATTTGTGAGGAATCACAAGAGATTCTGACCACACGATGCATTTTCAGCATTAAAAATTCTGAGTGTGGAACAGATGTGAGAGAACTGCACAGCATCATGTGCTGATACAACCCTGTATTTGAAAAGGGAGAATTCTTGTCTACTGACTTGCCTTACTTTCTTTTTTTTTATGCTTTTAAATTTGGTGCCTTGTCAAACTCTATAAAGCTTGGCTTTACTACCGTGCTTTGCAAGTTAAAGAAGGAATCCTGTCACGTACACTTAAATCTGCATTTCTCAGTACAGACACGTGGTGGGTTGGCCTGGGCTGGAAGCCAGGAGCCCACCAAGCTGCTCTATCACTCCCCTCCTCAGCAGGACCAGGGAATAGAATGAAATAAACCTCATGGGTCAACGTAAAGGCAGTTTAATAAAACAAAAGCAAAGGCCATGAACAGAAGCAAAGTAAAACAGAGGATTTACTCCCTCTGTCCCATGAGCAGGTCATCCCCAGCCACTTCCTGGGAAGCAGGGCCTCAGTACAGTTGCTCCAGAAAACAAGCATCGTAATAAGTGATGCCCCTTCTTCAGTTTCTTGATCCTTTCTTACTTCTTCCTCCTTTCTTATTAATCAAGTGCCCACCAAGCCTCTCTGTCACTCCCCTAAGCTTGCCCCTCACACCATGCTTTGCAAGTTAAACAAGAAATCTTGTCATATACATCTAAATCTCCATTTCTTACAGACATCACATCTAATCTGAACTATCAGACTTCACTACTATTCAGTCAGCTTCTCTGGGTCACCTTGCACAAATGTTTTGGCGAAAAATCAAGGACTGCCTAAACACTTGAGGTCATTGAACAAAAATGCATCTCCATATAAGCAAGAACCTTCCTCTCTCTTTTTGTACAGTAGAACTTACTGTCCAGCTTGCTGATTCAGTCAAAGTAATAGCACAGAAAAAATCTTGGATGCTAAACAGGCCTATTACTTTCTTATTTCTCAGAAACTGAGGTCTAGCTACATTAAAGGAATTCTTTTTCAGGCACTGAGTCAAGAAATTACTTACAAAAGGAGAGCACTAAGAGTAAACAAAGTCACACTTCAAGCACTGAAAAACTTGTGGTATTTGATCTTCAGACCCTCCCTTTATGTGCTTGACACTTTTGCTACAGAGTTTTTGCTTCTGGCAGAGAGCCCTCTATTACCTTGAACACAAATGAAAATAGAAAGAATCCTTTTCCTAGATTAAAAAAAAAAAAAAGTGCGAACTGGGCTATAGTGTTTCCAATATTAATGGTATAACAGACTAGAACAGAGATGGTGTCAGAAAGCAGCAACGCACAAAACACAGAATGATGTGAACTACATTAGAAATATGAACACAATTATTCCCATAGTATACAGTATGTGTTTTTCAGAGGACCTTCATACACATAGTCTAAAAGTTAACATTTTGCATATTCTATCTAAGAAGTAATACAGGGAAGTCTCACAGCTTCATAGAGCTCATCAGCTTCTCCACAAGAGATTCCAGTGATTATTTTACACTACACTGAAAGACAAAGAACAGGCAAGTTAGAAGACCAGTCAAAACCTCAGCACTGTATTGCAAATACTCCTATTTAATTCATGTGTGAACCAGGTGCTTGAAGTTTCTACGCAGGAAATCTTCAGTGATGTAAGAGACAAATGCAGAGCATCACTGAAAGCTGTGGGAGTGGGACATCTTAACATCTGATATGACCTTCTTATCCTTGCCACCTTTTCATTTTGTAATTTTCTAACTATATTTTTTTTAATGCAGCCACTAGACAAAGGATACCAATAGAAGTTATTCACGGGACAATCTCAAGCACAGCTTTTAGTAAGCCAGAAATACAGTGATAAATCAAGTTCCAATTTCAACCTCTCCCTGCTCTATTTTAATCAGCAAAATACATAAAAGAGCACTCTTCAGCTTCCAATTCTTTTTCACTACTGTACTGTGAGTTGATTAACCATAATACATAATCATTTCCCATTGAAACAATTTGAAAAGGAGCTTCACAACTAAGTGTTCTGCTACAGCTAAGGGGAAGAGAAAAAAATCAATACAGAGATTTCAGTGGCTCCAATCAAAATACTGTTCAGTTAGATCCAACAGAATAAAATGATGCATCACAAAGCAAGATGACCATCTGGAAAGACATTTCTTCCTGAGTTACTGAAGAAATGCAAATATGAAGGAAAGAGAAATCATTAAGGGTTCAGGAAGGTCTAGAAATATACGCTTTCACAAGTTGGAAGACTTTGGTTTCACAACGAACTTTGTTAAAACTAGATTTACACTTAGATTTCATAGGAGTATCTTCTCATTCATAGCCTAAATGAATCCAGGACACAAAAAATCTGCAGCTATTAAGTTTTCCCACAAGATGGCACTAAACCCTCATCCTGCAAAAAATACTAAAAAGCACAAAAATGCAAAGGAAAAACTATAGCCACATACATAAAATAAATAGACTATCTAAGACTTAGAAGTTGTAAGTCAGGAAAAATAAAATTAACGGCCTAAATCAGATATTTTCTTGCAAGAGATCACAATTTCCCCTTCATAATTCAACTGCAGTGGGAGGACACACAGACAACACCACACATATATACATTCAATTTATACTTATACATACTTAAAGATGTTTCTGTATATATATATATATATATAAAGGTAAATAAAAATCTAAACATTTGTTCCTCAATATTTAATACAAAATAGTATCTGTACAAACTGAAAAATCCAACCCTAAGTCTGAAACTGGATTGTCTTCCAAACGATAATCATTAAAAAGCAAACACAAGACACAACTGAATCTAAAATCCCTCTAATTTGGAGCACCCCAAATGCAAACTCCAGTATCCTCTCCAGAATCACTTAAATGAAGGCCAGGGGATCCCTAAACTACAGTACTGTTCAAATTTAAATCAAAGCATTACTAGCCTGGAACTCTGTTTAATTCTTAGGTTTAAAAGCTTAACTTACAGGCTGAATTATCCTCACTAAACAAAACCAGTTGCTGTTGTTTCCAAGCCTACATATATTGTTTGGTGTGGGGGGAGGAAGGAAGTGTGTTGGGGTTTTTTGATCCCCACAGAAGTTTTTCAAAAACTTTCCAATCCCTGACTTACAGTTAGCACTTACCAACACATCAAGTTGACCTTGGCTCTCTGTTCCAAGTTCTGACACAGAACCACAGTATTTCTAAGCGAGAAATTTTTTCATTGCCCTGGTTACACCACCACTGCTCAGTCGGTGCTGAATCCAATCCCACTGCAACCACCAACACTCAGATACAACCTTTGCCACTTGCCTGTTTAAATATGGGCCAGCCTGCATTCCTAAGGAGCAATTACAATTATAGTGCAGCTACAAACATCAAAGTAGAGTTAAGTCTTTACGTCTTCCTCATCACCATTCAACACTCCATACTGTACAAAATACTTAACTTTTAATAAGCAGTTAAGTATTTTAGATTTCAAGTCTTAAGAGCTACTAACTTACATTCATTAACCACAATTATAAAACCAGTTTTTCTACAGAAAAACATATAAGAAATTAATAGTATAATTTTGGTACTAATCCAAAAGTGGAAAGAAATTTCTCAGCTAAGACTTCAGATCCACTGTTAAGCCACTACAGGGAGCAACCATATGCAGTAAACTCCTTTTTCCTTTTTAAACTACTTGATTTTTTTTATACCCCGCCCTTTTCTTTCCTTGCATGCTGGTGGATTCTTTTTCCCCCAGGTACATTGCATAATCTTAATTACTGAAATAGTAGTGTACCCATATGCTGGTCTGCTATTTAGTGGTGTTCAAACTAAAGAAGTGCCCAGAAGCCTCCAAGGAGCCCGTTGTTGCCAACTCTAATTAAATAAACAGGTACTAGGGTCATTTCAGGCCAAATGCATTCCACAGTGCTGAATCTGAAACTGTTAGCACTATCTACTTCTCCTCCAACAGTTTACTGGTTTTCTTCCTTATTTTTCACACTGCTTTAAGTAAGCATGCTGTAAGAATATTTCATATATACAGATATTGGGGAAAAAAGGAATTATTAAAGCTCTGCAACCAGACACAAAAGCAAACAATGATTAAGGTAGGAAAAAGGAAAGCAATTTGAGGATCTGCTCTGTACTCCAAGCCTTATATTTACAAAAAAGCAATGCAAAGCTCCACAAGCACACCTCTGCTATTGATTTCCTTTCAATCACCCCACACTGAGCATAAGACACCACAATATATAGGGGTGGGGAAGGGATTTTAAAGCCACCTTGAAGTACAAAATGCTTATTTAGTTGTAACTGCTGGGGTTTATTTTTCCCCACATCACATGCTTACACATCTGTTGGCTATACAATGTAAACTCATCGCAGTTTAAGTACAGATTTGTGATCAGAATGAATATCCCCTTTAACATATCCTCCCTTAATCCTCAGGTTTTGCACTGTATGACCAGAGAGGATTTGTTCTATTCTGTAAAAAAGAAAGTGAAAGTACAGAATCAATACTCCTGTTGTCACCCAAAACACTCCAAGCATCCTGCTCAGCTAATGTCAGCTTCTGTCAGTAATTTAATAAAACATATGGGCTCTTTTACCTTTTTAAGCAATTATATCATCTTGAATCCTTCTGCTTTCCAATTCGTGCTCAGATGCATCTTAAACACGATGATTTTACCTTACTCTTGAACAGCACACAAGAGATGGAGCACATGAACCATATGAACTGACTCTAAAACATTGTTTTTCTTTAATCTACCTCTGATTTCTCTATTCTTTTCCATAACTCCCATTTTCTCCAGATTTTCCTCTGCATTTGCAACAAGTTCTTACTTTTATATCTTGTTTGCTTTGCTTAACACATATTTTTTAATTGCAGCTTTCCTTTAACCCTACTGTTTCTCAGATAATGCTGTAGTATCAGTAGAACTCACATAGCAGCAAAATCTTGAACTAGGACAGTGTTTTGTGGGTCGGGGGCTGTCACTAACCCAAGCATGTGCACAGATGTGATGACTAGTGAAAATAAAACAAAAATTAGCAAAAGAAACTATTTTCCAACATGATGGAATGATTTACAAACCCCTTATAGACATATCAGAAACTATTTAAATGTAAAGTGTCAGCTATGATAGGTAAAACATACCTAATGCACTTGTGTGCCTGGAAGGTCTTCCACAGTCTGATGGACAAAGCAACTTAGGATTCAGTACTTAAAAAAAGTCACTAAATTCACGTCAGAAAAGCCCAAAGTGATGGGATGCATTGCCATTTCTTTGCAGGGAGCCACTGTGCAGATGCAACAATATCCCTGTTTGGGGAATTCAAACCATGCCTGTTTCAGAGTATAACCTTTAGAGAGAGGAGCTCCACTGGGATCAGCAGCTGAACGCAAAACATCAGGTAACAATTATAAACATCTGAGAAACACAGGCTCCTTTGCTCTGCTACTCAGTTTTAACATAAAAATACCTATATAAAAGTGAACTCAACTTTATGACTGAATGCATCTAATTACCAATTTCCCTTAGAACGCCTGATTTAAACAGAAACCTTCCTGATCCTTTATTATACTTACTTTGTGGTGTTGCAAGGATTTACACCAGTTTTGATGTTTCTGCTATACATGTGTTCAAAAACTGCACTGGCAATCATTATTTAGTGAGACAGGTGTTCCCATAGAAGATGTTTCTCATGGAAAAGAAGTATTTTTCTTCTTCTGAAGGATTACAGTGTTTTTGGAGTTCTGTTTCACAACACTGATGAGAACTTCTACCCTGACTTTCATAAAATACTGGCAATTAACTAGCAAGCTCATAACTCACACACTGCAGCAGTTAATCCCTCAGAAGCCAGACTACCTGGGTTCAGTACTGAACTTCATGTTCTCATATCACCTAATTATTGTAAGATAAATTATTCTAATGTTACACATCATTCAGACTCAATAGTAGAATTTTAGGAGAATTCTAGGGAAAAACATATAATCTGATAAACTGAAGACAATATCAAAGATATAAATAATCAAAGGTAATGGGATACACATTTGTATCCCATTATATATAAATGCTAAGGGAGATAAAGCTTCATTCCACTCCTGCTCTGGTCACTATTTGTTGATCTTTAAGTGAAAAGGAGATGGAAATCAGCTGAAGTCATAAGTGCTCCCCTCCCCACCCCAGACCCTGTATGGCAATAAAACCAGGCACTACCACTGAAGGAAGAGTGTCACAAGCAGCAGTCTTTTTTTCATATTCCAAATTACTCTTCATAATGTCCTTTCTTAACCCAGCTGTTGTTATCAGCAGTCCTTACTATTTTCACGTAAAATCCAACAGAGTTGATTCCAAGCCTTCCATTTGAAATTCTCTCTAATAAACAAGAAAATAATCACTCTGTAAGGTGATATTTTCACAACACACTCCAGAAATAGTATATTCCACAATTCTGGAACTGTTTTTTAAGCACAGAATTCATTAATACACTAATTGCACAGAAAAAATAATGCTGATGATATTTCAAATAACTGCACTACTGCCAGAAGTAACAAAATGTTGAATTATTGTTCCCTAATTTCAGGGCATCTAAATACACTAAGAATTGGAAGAGGTCATGCCCTGAAACATTCTGATGTTGTACAGATGAGATCACTTGTAGCAGCAAAGGATTAATCACAGGGGAATTGCTCTCCACTGTTTCACATGCTACAGCTCCTGCAATTTCCAGTGAGCCTTCCCACTCAACCTATAAAGAAGCAAATGCACTTACATCACCTTTGAGGATATGTACAGTAATGTAGATGCTCCTTGAGGTGTAAAATCTGCACCAGAACTCTCTGGACTAAACCTTTATGCTACTCAGCAGACCAGAAAGCCCCATCCAAATCAAGTTCTAGAGGGCACAGTCTACCATAAGTAAGAACTTTCATCGGTTACCACAAATAAATTTAACAGTCTGCATCTTAAGCCATTTAATGTAATACAATTAATATTTCTGAAGAAGACTGGCATTGGTTTCTTCAACTGAAAAACAGGAAAACAAGCAGGCTGAATTCTGTAAGCATGGTCTAACATCTTCACAGGCTAATTTACTCATTTCCAATTTACTCTACAGGGAGAAAATGAAGTTGATACCAACAACAGGAAGCCATCCCATGCACATTTATCAGAAGTTATTTCTACACAAGAAAAAATTAAGGTCTTTTCTTCAAGGAATGATGCCACAATTAGTGGTATGGAACTGTCAGCCAATGAGGCAGAGGTCCAAAAAACATAATAGCCAGATAGCGTGTTCAAAGACACAGAGGAGAAGAGGACTAGGCATCAAAAAGTGTGATCATGGAGTTCAGGAAAAAGATTAGAAATCCTGGAAGTGAGAATAAAATGGAGCTTCAAAGGCATTACCTTTTATCCCTAATAGGAACATCCACCAGAAGGCTGGCAGTAAAAAGTGCATTGCAGGCTTTATTTTTTTCCTCTGATCAATTCTGTATCTGATACAGAAATGTTCAATAACAAGAGAAGCGAACAGAGGTGGTCAATGAACACTCTACTTTTGTCAAGTCTTAAGCCATTATCTCAGACAAAACAGGATATAAATTCTACAACTTTTTCCCTTCTCTTCCTGCTTCAATTCCTCTGCTTTATCATTAATTTACCTTATTCCATTAAAAAAAAACAACCCGAGAAGAAAGACTAGTTTTAAAACAGCAATTGTACTCACAGACTTGACATACTGGCCTCACTGATGTCTGCAGCAGTGAACCAAAGAGCCTTAGCTCAAAGGCCTATTTCACACTTTTTTTAATACAGCTTTACCCATAATTCAAAATTCAGTTGAATAATGAACCACTTAGTATCACTTCTAACAAAAAACCCAGCACACTGAATCTATTCAAGCCATGTCAAAGGTACTCACTGGGGGTTTTTTACCTCTCCAAACTCTCTCCTTACTGAAATAACCTTGATCAGCTCCATGATTCACCTGCTGCACTGAGCCCCCCTTTTACATTCCCAGTTGTATTGGAAACAAGTTCAGTCCTAGATATTGAATTTTATCTATTAAGAGAAAAAAAGTCTAGGCCACTGGTACTCAAACTTTGAGCAAAAAACCCTTTATAGAAAAGTGCACCTTAAAATAGCACTCTGCCATTTCTACTGCCAAAAACCTTAGTAAAACATAATATACTTTTTAGAGAAGATTAGAAGATTTTTTTTCCTTTGATAAACAGAGCTTGTAGAAATCCTGAGTGTTATCCATATTCAGTAAGAATCAAGTATCTGGGTATGATGTTGTGAATAACCATTCCATTTTCCTCTGTTCATCATAATGCATATTTATTGACAAAGCAAAATCTAGAAAGTATCCAGAGCACTTTTTTAAATATTGATTACTTTAAAAGATAAAGGCTGTCCATTCCTAAACCCACACATTTTCCTTGTATGCACATTCATATGTCAAAACCTTTTTAGTAGCACTAAAAATGTAACCATGTCTTTGGTTTAGTCCTATTCCTTTCCATCTCTCAGTTCCCTCAAATCACAGAAGCTGTCGACATGTTGCAGTGTAATCTATTTTGATTATTTATACTTGCACAGGGGGAAATTGCTATTTCTGAGACAAACCCAGAGCAGGATACCCACATAATCCAGTGGTCCAAAAAATCCTTTGGAAAGGGTAACAGGAGATGCTGTGGTCACTGTGAGGGAAGGGGTGGCACAGACACAGTGACTGGGAGGTGCTCAGCTGCCACCTGGGCTTAAACCACAACAAGCAAGTTAACTGCCAAAGAAAATAATTAAATAATAAACGTCTATCTCTAAGCAACTGTCCTGTGATTGCTCTGTATTGTGTTTAGCACAAGGAATATTTGAGAAGGGGGGGAAAGAGAAGTTAAATTTGCATAGTCCTAAACTCCAACTAGTCAGTAACAGTTTTCGTGCTTTAAGACCTTTTCTTCTGTTTCTTCCAGTGCCACAAGAGGTTTAATCAAGCTGGACCATAAAAAAATAAATTCCAGGAATGATGAAATGCAAAATATCTCTTCCTTGGAGAGTAATACCATTTACCTGCCAAGTGAAAAGCCTTCGGCCAGCTGGATCATTTATTTTTAAATACCACTAAACAGAATCAAGAGAAAATGGCTCCAGGCACTTCAGAAAACAAAGGAAATTAAACATTTAATTGCTTTTGTAATCAAATAGACTTGACATTAATATTTTGTTCTGTAGAATCTTTTATCACCTTTTTTTTACCCCTAATAATCTCTAGAATGAAAATGCTACAGTCTTTGTGAGTTCAGGGCAACAACTACCTTCTTACTTAGGTAGTCTGACACATCACCAGGGACCTGGTGTTAGACCTCTCTAGCTAAATTTGCTAAGTCTAACCAAGAATTTTAGAATAAAGCCAAATAATCAGGCATCTCTACTCAGACTTGTGCAACTTCATTTGTGTATTCTTCTATACTAAATCCTCTTTTCTAAGTTTGTTCAAAATGAAACTGCTGAAAGTTATCCCAATGACAAAAAATTGATAACTACATACCTACCTACAAAAACAAGTATGCTCACAGCTTTAATTGTATTAAAATTCAATTGTATGAGACAAAATACCAGAAGGCTATGTTATTACTGATGCACAGATACATTTTTCTGTCCTGAAGCCTGATTCACTGCAAGTATCTGATAAAACCATTCAATAAATAAATCAATGCCTGTTATAAATATTACCCAAATATAGCACACTTTCACCAGTCACTATTCAAATTTTATTTCAGCAGAAATAATGCAAATATTTGAAGCAGCTTCAACTAATTAGACTTTTCAGCACATTGATGGTTTTGTTGGCTCCTACTCCTCACCGGGAAACAGCCAAATCAAAATTTACATGACATAAATAAGCATATTCAATGTTGCTTAAAAGTTACAGAAAAGTAAGCACTTTCAGACTTTTGATTTTAAACTTTACAACCTTTTTGACAGTCTTCATTCCTCTGAACAGAATATTATTTTCTGAATTCAAACTTATACAGTAAAACCAAACTGTTTCTGGTACTTGATATCCGGTGCCTTGGATTTTAAGTGCTTTTCAAGATAACTGGTAGCCATTTACAGGAAGCTTTGTCTATAAAGTCAGAATAGTCCTGATCAGATGGTACACCTCAACAGTTTTGTTTTCCTTAATAAAACATTATCTTTATTAAACCCAAATGCATTGTCTCTTAAAATAGCCCGTAACTAACCTCCTTGCCAGTTTTGATATTAAGCCTATAATTGATGTCTTGTTTAGACATCAAAATTTTTTAGTGTTTGAACAAGTTTTATGAAGTGAATTAACACAACCTGCCTGTGAACAAGAGTATCTGCTCCAAGTTTGCCAACAATTAATTTAGTTTCACTGTAAGCATGGCTCCTTCTGGCACTTTTTCCCCTTGATTTGGAGATGGTTGAGAGAACCAGCATGAAAGAGTGCCTGGAACACCAACTGATGTACATGCCCAGAAGATGTCACCATTCATTGATGACTCTGTGTTATTAGTATGATGACTCTTTTCTTATTGAGACCAGCAAGGGGTTTGGAATACAGTCCACACAGGTAATTCTTCTTTTAAACTTACAGACAGGGAGGACTAGAGTTTAAATGTAGTTGAAATACAACTGAATTGCCTTTTTTTTTCCTGTACTTTTATAGAAAATATTGCAATTGCATGACTGACTTATTGAGGGAGAGAATATCTTACACAGCTAAAAAAAAAAATTAAAAAAAATTAAAAAAAAAAAAACACACACACATCTTTTGAACAAGAGCAATAAACAGTGGAGCTCCTAAGCCAGCCAAAACAGGAAGTTTTGCTGAGGAAGGAGTAAAAGAGGCATAAGCAGAGGGGGATGCAGTTTGCAGAATCCATTCAGGAGGTTCTAAGTCCAGATTGGGATCCGTGGGCTTAACAGTCCTTGAAAGACTTGTATCGATCTACTTAATAACTTTCTGAATTTGTGGAAGACAAAGTCCAGCAGCAATGACCAGCTCAACTGCATATTTTTTATTTAAATATCTTTATGCTAATTCTGACCATGACACCTTCGTCTGGTATTTCCCAATTCTCATTTTATGAGAAATATCAGTCATTGCTCACTTTTTTTTCATGCTGTTCCAATTCTCGCAGATTTCTGTTACATTCCATTTTTTCATCTCTTTTCCAACCTTAGCAGACCTTCCATATTTTTCTTTATCTTCCTTCCTTCCTTTCTCAATGGTACCTTCTTTAGTTCTACCACAACCTTTTCGAGATGAAGGGAATCTGGACTTGCAGAAAATTCAGCACAAAGATGAGCTACAAAAGATAAACTGTCAATGTAATGTTCTCTGGTTTGCATGTCCTTCTTTTTCACATTTTTTTCTGATTTTCAATCAGCTTTTTTGACTGTACTGAGCATGCAAACTGACATTTTGGTAGAAAATATGTTATAACCCCAAATCTTCTTTTCTGTGTGCTAGTAGTGCACTAAGCATCATTGTCTATGTGAATTTAGGATATTTTTCCCATAGATGCACCACTTCTCACTTATCAGAATTAAATTTCATTAACAATTTTTATATACATTGTAACTCTCTCTAGTCAATGTTCACAGTTATCCTGATTAAAAACATTAACAACAGATGCCCTCATGCCTTTTGCCCCCTTTTTCATTTAATTAATATGTTGAATCAAGGAGATTCCTTTTCATTGAAATTAATCTCCCTGATTCATTTCAACCTGTTATTATTCCATGAGAGATATTCTACAAGTGATTAATGCACGTGAAGGAACTTTTATTTCACATAAAGTTAGGTCTTTTAAGAACCTTTGACAGGTGACTCCAAAAAAGCTTTTCAAAATTCCTGTGACTGTATCAAGGAATCAGGGACTCCTTGGCATACACAAACACACACAAAGGGGATTGAATAATATCATACAAATAAGCATGAACAAATTTGGTTTTATCAGATCTGGACTCTAATGACTGAGAGAATTATAGTTACTCCTGCATTCAATCTGATAGAAAAATAATTGTAGGTGTATGGAGTTAATCAGGGTTTTCCATATTTTATGGGAATTTTGCCACGGAACATTGTTTTTGTCATAATAACAACAACAACAACAATACAATCCTGACTGAAAAGCTAAGGATGTGTCATAGGTCTTTCAGGCATACTTTCTGCACACAGGCTGTATTTTTCCTTTATGCTGCTCCTGACCACTTCATCATCAGAGAAAAGGGAATCTCAACTCGGCATTACAAGTATGAAGAAATGGTTTTTAAGTAAAAATATCTGGAGCCTCCCTTTCTATAGATGGAGTGCATTATCTTTCTCAGGAGCAAGCCAGTGAGATTGACAGGAGGCCTGTGAAGTCTCAAGAATCCCCAAAGGGAAATCCCAAAAAGGGAAATCCCAAATCAGGATTCTTCAAAACAAAGTATTTTTAAATATTTTATAAATAAAGATCTTCTGCTCAACTGAGTGGAAAGGCTGGATTCCTCGATGGTGTAACAATCCTTTCTTGAAACATTTACACCACAGCAATGTCACTGAACAGCTTTGTGAAGGAAAAACAAAAACAAGCAAAAAAAAACATCAAGGGGAAAAAAAACAAACCACTGCACAGGTTTTACTCGCTTTCTTTCCTAGATGAGAGTTCTCAGTTGCTTGCCTAGCAAATAACAGTTTAAATAACTAGAACAACCAGTAACCTTTGATGAACTAGAAAAACCACAGGCTCTCAACTCACTGTTAGGTAATAATAGGAACTAGCAGGCAAGAGAAGCCATCACAAGTTTTATACTTGGCTACAAAAGTATTAAATACTCTCAGTGAAGATCAAAAAGCACAAGAATCCAAAGAAAAGCAAGGATCGGAGCAGAAATTTCAGCTGCGCTCATAAATTGATCCAGGAGAGATACAAGAAATTAAATCAATATTATAAAACTAGCTTGGGTTTTTTTTCTTTTCTATTTATTTTATTGTGCCAATCAGCACAGCAGCAAGACACTGGAATGGCTGCATGTATAAAAAAAAGAAAAGGCACATAAAATGAAAATCTTTTAAGCTCATCAAAATTCAGAACTCCTTAGATACAAATGTAGGACCTCTTGTAGCTCCTAAGGTGGTTACTATAATGGCCTCATTTTTACCCATTAAAACATGCATATCAAAGACTGGCATTTTAGTCTATTCAATAGACTAGAACTCCATTTTCTGGTAAATGCTCTTAACAGAAAAGATGGGTTCCCTTTTACTCATTTTCTATAAAAATTATCCCTGACCTGGAGGTACCACAGAACACCTACAGTAACACTTCATTCAAACTGCATATATTCAAAAATCTGAAGAATTTGACTCTAATTTCATTGCTTTTAGCAGAAAATCAAAAATTATACAGAAATAAATTGCATTGAAAACAACACAAAGAGTATGTTTGATGGGTATGAAGTTTTGCCAGTCTGAATAAGGTTCTACGTCCTTATTCACTCATAAGATTCCACTGAATCTACCTGGCTATATAGGAAATTCTTAGAGTTATAGTGGCACCAATTCTACTATCCCATATTAAGTTTGCACATTTCAAAGATAATTTTTATTTCATTTCAACGTGAACTTCTCTTCATCAAGCTAAAGGAAGCTTGAGGGAACTTCAAGATCACTCTGCACATTGGGATATTCACATGCAGTTACAACATAAGCATCAAGTGAAGCTCTTCTAATATTATTTCAATAAAAATAGAACTGTAGTATCTTGCACATATGAGACCGAGAGGCACATATTGAACAAGTTATTTTATACATAAAGGTAATGTGGGTGTTTAACAAATTACTGTAGGTGACAGAACGTAAAATTTAGACAGAACAAGAAAGTTATATTATTATGGTGACATCACTTAATATGTTTCTAATCTGCTATTTCAACACATTTGCAATTGCTAAAACGCAAAAGGCTAAACCCTATTGAATAATTCAAGACTAAAGTCTCTTCTGTGGAGCTTTCCAGGAGCTGTAGTGCTGTACAGAGAGAAAACTGTGGACCTTTTCTTTCTTTCCCAAGGGGAAAGTGTCCTGAAGACTTCACAGAAGATTCCTATTTTCATACTCAGACTCTCAGACACCCTAGCAATTTCCATAGAAATCCATAGTGCTTTCATTTTAATCAACTTTTCTTTAGCAACCAGAAAACTGGCTAAAAAGGAGCTATCACAAGTACTCTTTTCAAGAGGCATCTCATAAAGCAGTGATGGTAACAGGGAACAGGTTTAGTCTCAAACTAGAGCATTAAAATGCTATGAATATATAGAAAAAAACCTGTTACTGATATTCTAGGGGGTTTTGCGGCATTTTGGGTTGGTTTTGTTTTTTTGTTTTGGGGGTGTTTTTCCAAAAATCCATGGAAATGTAAAGGATTTCCATGAAGTCAAGAGATGGGGAGGTTGATCAACCATCACCACAACCTTTAAAAAAAATAATATTAATTACTTCCTTTAGGTCTTTCCCAACTGCCAGAAGGCACACAGTAAAAAGTGGAAAAAAATGATCAGTTATTATGATACAGTAAACTTCATGCTCAAACCTAAAGACAGTTCCTCTGAATGATTCTTAAACATAAATTTGGGGCTTTCCCCAACTCTTGCAAAAAGAAATAAAATTTACGTTTTTATTCTTGCATGCCTCATGGTTTTATTATAGAAAACAAGCACACAGTAACATACGGTGCATCTGTTTCATATTTTCTCTTTCTGCTGTCCTACTATTTCTCTCAACATTCAGTAACACACTTCTGTTGGCTCATAATAATTATTTTTAAACTGCATATGAAACACAGCCTACCTCTACTGTCATTTCAAGGACATGATAGTCCTCCTCTTCCTCCCTCAAACAAATGTATAGTGAAATATTAAGTCAGCAAAACCAAAATTAAGACAAGAGAAACCAGGAGTCATATTATCAAACACTTCACATTCCTTCACTTCCAGAAGTTTGTTTTTGCAAACACTCCTACACTGTAATTCACAGAGGAAGTGATGGCAACAGAAAGGAGATGATGCCACCAGAAACAATAGTTAAAACTCATTTAAGCAAGCCCTAATATTTGCTCAGATCTGTACAAAGGCGTATTCTCCAACTGAATAGGCAGCCTCAGGCACAAAACCCACGTGGAACATCTGTGAGGCAAAAAGGACAATGAGAGCTGGGAGAAAGCACTGAGAAAAAAAAATGGTAAGGAGCTGAAACCAGAAAAATGTCATTAGGTGGAAAAAGGCACATAAGGTGGGAAAAAGAGATGATAAAAAGAGGTATTACCTAAAGGGTGGACTTACAGGTGGAAGCTCACTGAGAAATAATTAGCCTAGTGGGAAATACGGGGACCTAGAAAGAGGCATTAAAAAGACACAACAGGGGAAGGAAGGTGGGAGAAGAGAGCAGTGAATATGCAAATAGTCAAGATAACAAGTCTGAACACAAACAAAATGGAGAGACACAATTTTTTACACCTGCATACATCCAGAATAGCCTGTATGACTCTCAAAAGAGAAAATATGGGGAAAATACACAGAGAAACCAAAAAGTAACGAACTTTTGTGAATCACACACTGGAGGTTGATGGTGCTGTCACTGCATCAAAAATGCAGCAAAAAACGTAACCAAAAAAAAATAAAAACCTTAAACTTGCCAAAAATATTTTGTCCCCAATCTGCCCAAGAAAATCTAAATATTTCTTAGCAGCTGTCTTTTCCCCTGGGCTTTATATCACAATGGGGCACTGATTGGTAAATCTGAACACCACTTTGTTAAGTAAATAAACATTCAATAAAAATAATGGAGTACTGTTGTTCAAATGCCAATTTTAATTGCAGGACTTCAAGCCTTCCCATTTCTTTGTGCAGCAGATGGTAGTTTTGCTGGAAAGCAAAGGACTGGAGGTAGTTTGATTTGGCACAATGAAAATTGGCACCAGAAGTTGAAAATGTTCCATTTCAATTTTGCCACAGAGAAGGATGAATCAGGTCATAATCTGTTAAGTAGAAGCTAAAGGAGCATTTAACTCTCCAGCCACTTCACCATTATAGAGCCTGCATAGTTACCTCTTATTTGATCTATTTTACAACATGCTGTAAAAATACCATAATTTAATAGACACCTCAATTTCTCACTTCTGAAGCACTTTTACTATTTCTTCCCTGTTTTTTTGTGCATAACCTGAATTTTAATAAAATTTTAATAACTGTATTTTAATAAAAAGTTGGCATGTATATATTTAAAAAAAGGGCAAAATATTCTCCTCAGGAAAGGAATTTTAGGTGCCTGATGAGCGAATACGGTATTATTTCCAGGAGGAAAAAGGTTTTTAGACATTCATTGATCTAATTGCTATAACACTGACATGGTATCATCTATCATATTTCACATTAAGACAGAACTAAAACATATGGCTTCCAGTATATTCTTTTATGAATTGGACTGTTGACAAAGAATAAGCTTTCCAGATATGCCATTGGCACTACAATACACTGAAATATTATTATATTAGATTCCCACATTCTAACATAACAATATCAATATGCTTCCTTGCTGTATGGAAAGTCCTTTATATATAAAGAAACAGAGTGTTTATAAATATCTAGACAGGAAATAAGAAGTCCTACAGAATTGTTTCTATAGGATGACTCAGAACACCAATACAAAGGATACCAGCAGAAAAGCTTTTAAAAACATATTTAGAGGAAAAGTGTTTTGAGGAAATTGCATTTTTTATATACTATTTCCCAGAAAGTTTTAATTTTTATTCATCAAAGGAGAGCTGGGTCATATTTTCTCATTATTATTTTAATAGCAAGTGAACAAGGCACTAGAAATATACAACATGCAATGAATTACCAGCTTTCCTCCTCCTGGTTACTTCCCTGTTAAGAACACGCAGCAGGGTAAGGGGAAGTGCTATAGAGTATATATTGCATCACTTTTGCAAAACTTATGTTTTACTTTAGGATGGGATTTTGCAAGACCTTAAAAGAAATTCACAGCACAAATTCAACAGCTAAATTTAGCCAGATCTGCTCCCAATTTCCTTAGGCATTTTTCACAAACTCCCTTCAGAGCTTGCACAAACTAATTTTAAAAAGAACATTCTTCTCTATCTCAAGAAAAGATGTATCAAAATACATTGCTTATGTCAACAGTGGCATTGTTTGAGTAGCATTCACTCCAGTTCAAGGAAGGGACAGGCCCTTCACACAGCCCTGCTTTCTTAACATATTTACTATCAAGACTATGTTCCCATTCCAGATGTACTCAGAACTTACCATCCTATCAGCTATAAGATTTGGGGTTTTCTCCTTTAACAAAGTACAACAGATATTTAGAAATTACCAAAATCTCACGTTCAAAATTTTTCAACTCCCTCTCATTTTTACTAGAATGTATTTATCGTTTCATCAATATTTTTAAGCCATAGCCCTCAACTCTCAACATACATTCATTCAGTAATGACAGACACGTTATTCCTCAACCATACATGCATTTATGCCTCAGATTTCAGTGCACAGTAAGAATGACACAAACAGCCTCAGGACATAGTAAATTCAATTACAGGCATGCATCTAAAATATAGCACAGAATACCTAAGGAAACTATTTCATTTCTTAATTCAATTTCTACAAATGAATGTTCCTGTAATTATGTTATGAACATTTTTAAAAGTAAGGTAACCTCAAAATGATCACTTAATATTTTTTGGATTTTAGACGGGTCACATACTGCGAATTTTTGCAGCAAGCTACTGCCTTCTTTTTGCCAGGCCTCCACAACACCTCGAAACGAAGCAGGAAAAATCCAGTCCTTGCACTGAAACCACCTTCACAAATGACACGAGGCCTCAGCTGACATTCAGCTGCTGGCGAAACGCCGCCCTGGCCACGCTCCAGGGACACAGCCCTGTCAGCAGCTGTGAGCTCTGGGCTCTTCCCCACCACGCACAGAGCCTTGGCCAGCCTGGTGTCTCTCAGCCAGGAGAGGCACCAGCACAAGCAGCCAAGCACGAATGTGCCCCAGCAGCACAGCAAAGTTGGCAGCTGAAAAGGCGACAAAAGTTCAGGTAATAAAATTTCTTGGTGGTAGACATGACCTCACCCCACAGAAACTAGTTGGGACTGTGGGATTTGACCCATCAAATACACACCTCTTTCTCCACCTAATGAAACGGTCAAATGAACACTCCAATATTATACTAATATGTTGGAAGAAGTCAGTTATGTATGTGTCAAGAAATAAATCAAACTGCATTAATATTTTGTAAAAAGAAAGTTAAATTAGTATGTGAGATATAAAGCTAAATTTGCAGAAACGTTCCCTATTTCATGTTATAGAGGGAATTACTCCAGGGATTAATTTATGTTCACATTCACAACCCTTTTTCTAATACAGTCATTAAATTCTGTTTTATGAATCACTGTTCTCATCTGGGCTAACGCAATTAAGTTCTCAAGACAGAACAGTAGGTGTGCTAGTGCTAATTAATATTCCCCTGAGGCCAGCCTAGAGTTTGCTTGTGTCTCCAGTACACCTGAGGTTGGCATTAATCAAGACAATTCTTTCTTGGCAT
Organism: Manacus vitellinus; assembly: GCF_001715985.3. Classification (NCBI taxonomy): domain Eukaryota; kingdom Metazoa; phylum Chordata; class Aves; order Passeriformes; family Pipridae; genus Manacus; species Manacus vitellinus. The sequence continues at coordinate 13,079,759 of NW_021939063.1, read as the reverse complement.
CTCTCTGGAAGTACAAACCAGGCATTTAGGATCAAGTTCCTTTCATCAGCACGTGCCCCCTCCACTGGCTCTCCCTGCACTGCCGAGGCCAGATGTGGAGCTACCTTCACCTGGAAGCAGCATTTCATGGAACAAACTGCAGAGCTTCCCATCTAATCCACATTAAAAAGTCAATACAACGTGGTTGTAGCAGTTTGAGTTGAACTCTTCAGGAATCTGATCACTGATCTGTCATAAAATAGATTTGGTAAAATCTGATAATACAAGAGAGAAGTGGTCTGTACGTGTGGGACAAACACCTCAGACCCAAGGAAAAACACTGAGTTTGTACCAAATCCTGAAAGTAGTTCTGGCTGTTTCTGTGTGCCTGCTACATTTTTCCTCCCTTCTAATGCTTATTATGCCATTTTTCCACTGACCAAACACTAACAGCAGATTTAAAAATAAATAAATAAATAAATAAAAGAGGACTTGTTTGAATAGTTTTTTATTTCAGCCTCTGCCATGAAGCAGGCAAAAAAATTCCTCTGTTGCAAACACTGGGATATAAAATTGACTCTCCCCATAGTTTGTGGTTTTGTTTTGTGGTTTTTTATAAACAATATTTTGATTGCACTTCGGAAATATTTTTCTTTTCCAGTTATGTTATTGATGAATGTACTATATATAAACACAGACAATTTCTGTTTCTCCTGTTGTTTCAAATTTTCTATGTTAGTTTATTCTTATCGTGTATAAAGCTTTATCGCTATATGCACAGTTAGGGAGTTGTGCTAACAAAGAAAGAGTTTTAAATCCTTTTCTGTTAATTTAACAACCAGAAAATACTGAGGTGTTATACTTTGTAGCACTACAGATTTTGCTTTAGTTTCCTCAGAAAAATCATGTAAATTTTAAAAAACACTATTTAGCATTCTTACATAAAATTTGAAAATCTTTGACGTTTCAACTAAACAAGATCTTCCATCTCATAACAGTTCACAGAAAAAACGTGCACAAGGTGGGGGGGACCAAACAAAAAAACCCAAGCTACTCAGATTGCTGGTTTCCCCAATAAAGGAAGCAGGAGTCAGTCTTCAAAGTACTTTTGTGTGTCAGGATATTTTTAGTCTGACAAAGAAGGATGCTGGAATTGCCAAAGGCTGCCAACCGTCTAATGGAAGCAAAGAGCAGTAGAGATATCTAAGAGTCAAAATAGTCAATGTAAGTCTGGATTTCAACAAACAGACTTCTGAAAAGTGATTCCATACTTCTGTGGTATTCTGAGAAGTGTCAGAAGACATATCTTATTATTTTGGTTCACTTCATTGCAAATAATATGTCACTCATTCTTTATTAGCATATTCATGTTTCAGGTTACAAAACATAGTGGTTCACCATGAATAGTAACAGAGGTGCTGTAAAGGCTGTGAAAAGGCATCCAATATGCTACACCAGCAGTTATTCCAGATATTTGTACATTTATTTATTAATATTGATGGAATTCTAATTGAGGAAAGTTAGTTATGCTCAGGCATAACTAAAAAGTTAGTCAAACAAAAATAGCCTTTATCTGATTTGAAAGCATTAAAGTTAAACATTCCTTTCCTATCAGCATATTGAAAATTTCAATAGATGGTCTGTTGTTGCCACCAGTTTTAAACCATTGTGTTTCATTGTCTAAAGAAAATGCCATAAAGGGTAATGGTAGTTTCATTTATGGAAAAAGTTTCCAATATTACTTCTTGAGCTTTTGTTAGAAACAAGTGGCCATAAATTGGTAATTCAACTAAATGTTTTAAATTATACCCATTCATGTGTTGACACTTCTCACTAAATATACTGTCCAGATTCCCAGACAACAACAACTTCCTGCAGCCAGGAAAACTGGATCAAATAGGTTTCCAGCAGCTGGGTCTTCAGCCTGATTGGAAAGAGAGGAATTGAACATATTTTGTAGCTGGGCACTGCTGAGCTACAAAAGCTCATAAGGAAACATTTCTGGCAAGAGGTACACTGCAGCTTCTATCCTAAAAGAGAAGGTTGTCTCTCCCCTCAAATTTTTGTCAGCTTTGAGTGTGTTAGGTCCTGAGGGTCCTATCATGCATACATGGGAAGAGGAAAACAGTGCAAGACATCCTTTGTCACAGTTTATAATCACAGCCATATGGTAAAAATTCCCCCTACTACACAGGCAAGTCTGACCTGTATCTGTCAGAGATTATACAGTGTAACAGCACATTCCATACTCATCACTGAGAGAACAGGTGTACTTCTTATGTTGCTGTTAAGGACACAAATATATGAACATATTACGAAAAATTACAATTCTTTTATCGGGCTATTCATATTTACAGATGTTAAAAGGAAAGAGGAGATACCTAGAAGTCATTACAGTACAGCTTTGTCACTGTGCAACCAAGAAGGCAAATTTCATGAGACCAGAAAGAACATAATAACAGAAACTAAAATTAATCTATTGCAGGTGTATTCTGCTGACAACAGGAAGGGAACTCCTGATCCCTTATCAGCTACTGATTATGAATTCTACACACAAGAAAAAAGAAATATATAGAAAGGCACTGGGTGCCTAAAAATTAGAATACACCTACAAGTTACTGTGCTTACCTCAATTCCTTTGGAAATTTTGGCTTCTATCACGTGCCCTACAAGTAACCTGTCTTTATATTTTGCATTAAGATTTCATATGAAACAGAAGATATGAGGAAATATGAAGGTAGCTCGGGGGGGGTTAATATTGCTTTTAATATATTTTACTCTTGATCCATGTAAAAATCAGGCACAAGGTGTAAGTCAGAAAAAAATCCAGCCTAACTTGAGTGTGGCTCAAGTACCAAAATGCAAGTACAGATTTCATATTAATAGTTACCAAGGAATTCAGAGTCCACTGTATCTGTGCTAGTGAACATTTGGAGGCTTAGGTAACTAAAAGCATAAATAAACACCGTTTTTTAGCACAGGCAATGCTCAACTAAAATAGCAGACTATAAACAGTATCCTCAAAGCAAAGACTCAGAGATAATGAAACATTTTCCAAAATGCATGCTTTTGATAGAGCTAAACAGGAGGGATAGCATGGAACTGTTTGTCTGAACAGGAGCCTAAACATTAATATGTATTTTTAGAGCATTAAATCCTTTTTTCACAGCTTCTTTACCTATTCTATGAAAAGGTAGGTCTGATAATGATCAAAGTCATTAAAAAACAAATTACTTATGCATATTGCATCTTCCAGTTGTTAATTACTCCACCAGCTATGCATTATGCACTCCTAAATGCAAATTCTCTTAGCACTTCTGTTAACAGGCATTTTAATAAATATAATTCTGTCACATTCAGTTCTTGCAAGGTAGTTCACCTTTTAACTGCAATTTCCCTTTGAGGTCTGGGTTCCTCTTAGCTGAGGATGAGAAACTTATTGACCCCAAGTTCTGAAGGGAGAGCAATCTACTCATTCAACATTAAGGGGTTTTTTTAATCAAAATTAAAAATTAACAAAAATCCACATAAGCTTTTGAGGTTGCAGCAAAATTAATGTAGTCTTCCTGTGCTCCTTGAAGAAAAGAGATAGCCCACAACTCAGAGTAAATCTACAACTGTTCTAAGATAACCTGGCTAATTAGATTTACGTAACAACTTGGATAAGTGGCAGACACAGCTTATCAAGCACTGTATCCATCAATATGTCCATAGGCTGGACAGGGGACTAAAAGAAGGTCAAATGCCATCTAGGTTGAAACTAATACTTAGCCTATAGCTCTGATGCCAAATAGGAATATTACCTGTGAAGTACAGCTATTTAATAGCCAGACTTCCACACCTATTCTAAACTGAGCCTGTGATTCTGATTAGTGTGATTTCTCAACAGAACCTTTTCCTCCGTGTGCAACCCTGAGAACTGGTTGGGCTCTTTGGCTCATAATCTGGTTTTCCCCTAGCAGATGGCATCAGTGCTCACCACCTTTGCTTAATTTTATTACTGGATCAGAATTATCATTAGAGACCATTTTTTAAAAAAATTACAAATTGATTGAGGTCACTGCCATGTGCACAGAATTAGGAACTAGAACAGACACCAAAGAAAGGGAGGCTGAAAGTGAATCTTTTCACAGCTTCACTTTGAAGGCACTGATTTACTCAACTGAATGATTCCAGATCATCAGCTATAATTGAAAAAAGGGCAAACTAAATGAACAGTAAGGCATCAGATACACCAAAGACAGTACTTCTTGAACTGCTTTAGGCACACTGTTCTTATGTCCTATGGATATGAAACCTCCAGGTTTATATTTTAGTAATCATGGACTATGAAAAGTTAAATTTTGAACTTTTAAATTCAGGGTAATATTAGCAAAAGACAAATGGGACTGTTTATTTAATAAAATTTATAGTAGTCTTAAAGGTCAGATTTGGTTTCAGTTTTGCTAATATTTAATCATGAAATCCCTTAGAGCACAGCAAGAAACCATGCAACTAAAATAGTGAGAATCAAAATCTGAGCTGATGGAAAGCTGGTGTCGTATTTCACACTACAAAAATCAAAGCCTCAGTCACTAAAGTATAAAAATACTTTTCTGTGACTGATGAAGGCAAATTAAGTGACTTGATTGCAGAGATCCACATTCAAAACCAATGCAGGAATGAAATTCATATGCTTAGAAGCCATGAAACCTTTGCCAATAGGGTTTCTAAACAAAGATTCACACTAGATCCACAAGACTAAAACCAAAAGCAGCATATTTCTCCAGTGAGTATTTCCAGATGCCCATACATCACAGAGTACAAACTTCTTTAGCTACTGCATAGGGGTTTTTGATGCTTCTGAAATTAAGGTACCACAACTGTCTTCTCAGAAATACAGATACTTCTAGAAAAACATTTGTTTCTTAAACACTTAGTACAGCACAGCTAAATTATTTTAAAGATTCTGTACAAACAATACTCCACTTTCAACAGGAAACATTACTAAGGCCTTTTTAGTTTGCTGTGTCATTCAGTTTTGCCCAGCTTAAAGGAAAACACAAACTAAAATAGAATAGCACTACCAAAACCTGGAAGACTGTTCAGACTCACTTATCCCATTGCTTAGATACTAGAGAGTTAGACAGAAAGAACAGACTGCTGAAGCAAAAGGATCCATAAGAAAAACAGCAGAAAATGCAAAGACATCAAAAGAAAAAGCTATACCATCTCAGTTACATATAGACAGATCAGCAGAGTTACTTCATATACAAGGCCTATCAATTTGAAATGCAAAGTTTAACAGTGTGGTTGTGGGTAGGCAGAATTTAAAAATGCCAGTACTGCAAATGTGCACATGCACAGTTATTCTTTGTCATAGCATTTATCATAAACTGCTCTGTTTTCCTTGAGATTCTTATATGGCAACTTAGTAAATGGGATTGTGACCTGCAGAAGTGTGTACAGTTACCTCCCCTGGCACGCTATGAAAAGTGATACTAGAATTGCTGAGCATTACTATGTAAACTGTCAAAGCCACTGCTGGGTTCTCCTGAATTCCTACTTGTCTTCTTTGTTTTACACATGTTCATGGAAGCATAAGTAAATATTTTGGTGTAATTTCCTGATACACAAAAGAAACTAACAGCTTATTTGAAATAAAGCTTCATCCAAATTTGGTATCACAGGAAATGTCCTTTCTGAAATAACCTGGAGTTGTAATTCACCCAGTGTTTTACCTACAGAGTAGCAGAAGTTGTGACACATATTGGTCTAAATTGTGTGACACACAAGGGCTAACATTTAACAGAAAAGCAAAAAAAAACCGACTTTCTAAACAACCTATTAGTTGTTAACCATCCTAAATTATGAAGTTCTCTTTTTTGTATGGTCTGCACTGTTTTTAGGTATCTAACAGTTGCAAATGTATTGATCTGAAGTTCATTGCTTGCCTCTGCAGGTGACAAGAATACCCACCTTCTCTATTCCCCTATAATACCTCTAGGAAATGCAAGATTCACGCCCAAAGACAGAACCGCTTCATAATCTAAAAAGAAAACTACCACTTCACTGTTTTTGTTTGGAGTTTCTTGCTTCATATCTAAAGTATAAAGTTTCATAGTTTGAGAATCATTTTAAAAAGAAAAGTTTATCAGGTGCATATTGTTTAGAGTCTTAAATGACTACACTTCTTAGAACTCTAAACAAAGAAAGGAACATTTCAAACCACGACTATTTTATATAACAATCATTGTCTTTCAGACTGTTGGCAGGGTGTTGCCTTTTTTATTGACTTTAATTATTAGTGGTTTTGCTTTTCCAGAATTTCCCCAACTATAGCTGCAGATTTTAAGTTTTTTCCATCCAAAAAAGTGAAGCCTGATTTCAGCATTTAAATAATCTGTACACATCTGAAAATTCATGCTATACAGGCAGCAAGTTAAGCAACTTAAGCAACTTGCACAGATATCTATTTTCTCATATTCATTTATTAGAGAAGGTAAATTTACTCTATCTCAGAAGAAGGACTTGCTGCAGATCATCAAGAAAGGGATGTTCCTCTTCCCTGAACTGTGAAGAAAGCAGCATGAACCCATTTCATTTAGACAAGAGCCTGCCAATGGAGGAAAAAAGTACCACCTTTAAATTTGAACACTTCCCCAATTATTATGTTCATTATAATGGATTAGCAATTATGACAAAGTCCCCCATTACGTCCACAACCACGTTCCCAAATGACTCCTTGTTTCACTTAAACTGATGATCCTGCAGTACAACACTCATGTACTTACTCATGGAGCACAGTAAGATGGGAAAAGGGAAAGGCAAATATGTGGGGAACTGGAAAGCATTAATAAGAGTAAAGGTAGTTATCCTTTTGAACCTGGGCAAAGGAGGGGAGCAGCCACCTCTGGAGTGCAGAATTACTACCTCAAGACACTGCAGACTTTAAATTTAGGAGGCAAAGAAAATGCACAGTCAAAGCTGAGCAGCACAACAGAAGAGAGCAGGATAGTACTGAATGTGTGAGATGTGTAAATGGTACAAATAAGGAGTTCATACAAATTGACTCACTCTTCTTGATCACACATAATCCTGCCAGTAGCCTTTTGTAAGCTGAATTAAAAACAAAAACAGCAGCAAGACCCTTATGTGTTTTCCAGAATTTTCTACCATCTGGCAAAAATGAATTAATCAATAAAATGAAAGGAAATTCATAACAAAATAGATTTATGACAGTTTTTGCATTAAAAACTGGGGTTTTTTCTGCACATAGATGATTACTAAGTCTAGGAAAAAAATGTATGAGGAAGAAATAAGCCTTCAAAGCTGAAAGAATTAAATTTGTTGTAAACACTATTAAATCAGGATTTAAAAAACAAACATATATTCCCATAGTAGTACGGACATATTGATCTTAATTAAGTGACTGAAAAAAAAAATCTATCAGATTATATAAAGATAGAATTAAAAACCAAATATATTTATGGGCATTCGAAAATAAGGTGCCCAGAGCAAACACCAAAGACTATATCAGAGCTAAAATGCACTACTGACCTCCCAAAGAGAACATAATTCAGTGGCAAATGCTGCTGTTCACAGTAGTCACAATATCATCAGTATTCAACATTTTCTCATGAAGCAAGCGTGCAAGTACAAAATACCCAAAGTACTCTAAATATTAATTTAATACTAATGCATGTCTGAAACAAAGACAGCAGTATAATACAGATATTCAAGACTGCTTTCCAGAAATTTCTGCAGTTCCAAAGGCAGTCAGGCCTCACCAGCACAGAGGCTCAGCAGCCCAACCCGAGCTGCTGCTGCCAGAATTTGAGATCCACCTCCATCTCCTGTGCTTCACCTCTCTCCCTGCTTTACACCAGCACAGGAGGAGATGTGAGCAGCCAGGGAAGTGATCCAGCTGGAAAATTAATCCATGGGGGAAAAAAAAAAAAAAAAACTCAAGTATTTTTTCTCTAATGTAGCACATTATGCTGGGATAGGAATTCTAATGAAAACCTGGGGAGAGTAACAGAAGTATGTGAGCAATTGCTGGCTGGCACAAAAATAAAGTGACCCTCAGTGACCCCTCCCACTCAGATCCAAAGTCCTGCAGAAAAAGAATGAGATGGCAAAGGTCAGAAGACATTAAACCACTAAAGCACAAACTTTCAGGCTGGGAGATTAAGATAGTGGGGAAATACAGTCACAACTCACAAGGAGAATTTGACATAAATTAAATCCAAGTGAAACACTCTCCAAAAAAAGCTCTAAAGGGTAAATCACCTATTCTTAATTGATGTCCAAAACAGAAAAGAATGCCCTATTAAGAGTAAACCTTCATCAAAATGTAAAGATAGAAATTCCACACACAGTGGGACCTTTCAAAAGTGCATATGTGCAATGCTGAGCTTCACAAATTTTCAATTATCTAACACCTACAATAGAACTGGAAAAGTAACCCCGAAATAATCCAACCAGTTAGATAAGAAGGCTATTCTCCGGTGCTAGCAGATAAGTTTGGGGGGCTAGGGGAGGAAAGAGGGAGAAGAGGGAAAGACATACAAAATAATACAAGTTGGGACCAATTTGGTGTAAGGCAAAGATGTCTTTCTATTTCCAAACTACTTCTCTGTTGTTTTGAGGGGGGGGGTTAATTGAGATGTGCTAAAATACCTGAAGTATTAATAATGCAACACTGTTAATAAATATGGCACCAGGTTTTTCTTAATATATTTTACCCCCAAGTTATTTCAAAAACTTAATTCCAGGATATCAAATAAAGAGTAGGTTCTACCTCACTTATTTGGAAACAGCTCAAGCGGACACTTCTGGGAAATGAACACCTAGCAAAATTTTGGAACCATAGGTTTTCAAATACAGTTTCCAACTGGATCAAGCTACCAATTTCTTCTGAGACCACTCTGACATGGAAAAAAAAAAAAGAAACTTTCTAGTTGAAAAAAGTATGAAAAATATATTCCTAAAGATAATTTTGTTAATTTGCATCACCTGCCTTCTGCTATTCGATTTAGTCACTGAGGTACCACTTCCCTACACAGTGAAGCACTGCTTGATACAAGACCTGAATTCTGAAAAGGATGATGTCCTACCCATTGAACACAGAATCACTGGGTGCCTTCAATTCATCTTTTATGGTTACACCTATATACTTCTTCAGGAAAACAAGCTCTCCTCTAGAAAGGTTACTTGGAAATCATTTTTCCTGCCCTTTGCCCCCCTGGCACCGCTTGTCAGTTGTGCAGTCCTGGAGTCTGGATAACACAGTTCTATTCGGCTGGAAAAGCCCATCACAAATATTCTTGTCTAATTGCTCCAATTCTCATTCTGACAGTTCTCCCTCTTCAGGGGATGAACTGCCTGAACAGGATGAAGAATGACTGGTTTTGCTTTCTTAAGCAACTTTCGTGTTTTCTACTCTATAGTTCACTCCTTCCTTCCTTCCTTCCTTCACTGCACTAGGGAATCTGAAGACAAAAATATCTCTCAAGTGGAAGGAAGGTACTAGATCATTCATACACAGTTATGCAATTATGCAGCTCATTCATTTCCATATTTCAGCCAAACTAAGAATATATGAGTTATATGTTGTAAATAGAATAAACATACTAAAATAACAATATAAAATTAAAACAAATAAATTTTATCCCCAAGAGGGTGGTGATGTGAAAAGCAGTGGGGTTCAACCAATTATTAAAAATTATGCCCAATCTGATTTGCTAGCAAAATTTACACCAGAATACAACCCAATATCCTTCTGAACACAAATTTTTTTAGGAAGAACTTCAGACTTCCAGAATACTGTAGCATCATTCCAGTGTAATTGTATTTTGTATATTGGAATTTTCATGGCAGTATTAACCATCAGAAATAGAAAAGGATTTTGGGTTCATTTTAGGTTTTTTTACAATATATATAAAAATAAATAAGACAATATAATGTGTACCTAGATGTATTTATGTTAACATCAAACTCAGTATAAACCGAAATACATAGGTAACACATACTGCATAGTCCAGAGAGCTGTGCTGACAAGTAGGTACATTTTCAGAGTCCTATGGGAAAAAATAAAATTTTAGCTGTCAAATAAAGGGCAATTGGGAATTTTGATTTCTCCCAAGATACAGCTTAGTTTCTGTCACATAGAGAAGAAATTTAATATGGTCACTGAATGCAAAACATTCTTACTACCCCAACCTATGTTTATTTTTTTATGTATATATATGTGCATAATTACATATACACATCAATAGCCCAGCTTTTATTACAGACCTGCTGATTGCAAACAATGGTTTTTCAAGTTTGCATTGAAACACTGTATTAATGCTTTGGTATAAGAAGATTCAAATATAACCCAGTAGTTCACCTCCACCTTCTAGTGTATCCAGCAGGAATACTATACCATGATATTTAGGCATTTCTTCACTGAATTAATTAAGAGCTTTGCCAGTAACCAGGTACCTGGAGTTAATATCACACAGAAGACAAAGTTCACATTAACAGGACTATTCTTTTAGACTTTATACCTACAAATTGAAAGAGCCATACAACATCATTTAACACAAACTTTAAACCAAAATATATAGCAAGGGTCTAATTTTCAAAGCACAACTCCTGCCTCTGTGATTTTTTTTTTTTAATTCAAATGCAGGTTTTGTAGTGAGACTTGTACTCTGTACAATTAATGCTGTAGTAAATTAAATGGAAAATTAAGTATGTTCAAAATGTAGACCTTGCTTTAGGGCTTGCTGCTCCTCTGGAGCTGCATCCCAACATGTGTGATGCTTTTTCTCCAGTTTCTGCTGACCTTTGCTTTTCTTCTACTTAAATGTCATACGCTAGAGACCCCACACTCTCATTCAATTATAGATGGAACTGGAATACAGATTACCTTACAAGACCTCAGCATTCTCCAAGTCTCTAGCACTGAAATACTTAGACTGATTTGCCTCAGGATTTTCCTTTTGGCAAAAACATCATTTATTCCTTTCCCTTCAGGGTACAAAGAGAGCTTCACATGAAATGTACTGCCTTCTTTTAACATGTGTTTTGTTAGCTTTTTATTTCATCTTCCAACACCAGGAGTAAGAGCAATAACTATATTGTGGCAGATGCTTAAGGAAATCCAAAAAGAAAATATGATTTCCCCACCCCACAGGCCAAATATTCTGAAATGACTAAATTCAACAGATTTATTTGCTCCTGCCACAGGCAATCCAATTTGAACCAAAGTTATCCTCTATAAAATATACCAAGGGCTCCTCAATGCTAGTTTCTTTACTAAGTCAACTGACACATATTCCAGCAATAAACTCAAGAAGCAAATAACATCTTCTGACTGACAGCTTTTACAACTGTCACCAGGAAAATGCACAGTTCCATAGCAGGGAATGTCAGACACCTTAAACAGAGCAAGTGACAGGTGAAGTCAAAATCTGACCCTGCATGACATTGACCAAGCACAACTCCCTGACATGTAAAAATTCAGAAGAAACCTGCTGGTCATTGATTCCATTTAAGTCACCACCATAACACTGCCCTTATCCTGACATGACAATCTGAAATGCATCTTAGGGATTCAGAAACGTAACAGAAAAGAGAAAGGTTAGGAAGCATCATGCAAGTTTATCTCTAAATTATATATATAGATATATAAAATAAATAAATATAATGCTTTACAGCACAGCCAAAAGGGTTGTGTTTTTCAGAAATAGCCTAGAGGATGGAGTTCCATATTGCTGGCTAATGGAATATGGCATTATCGACTGCCTGGTAGATAATTTGAGGACAACTCCCAGAAAACACAAGATGAAAGGGCTGGATGGAAATAAAATGTCTAAAATTTTACTATTAAAGTCTAAAAATGTTAAATGAGAAAGGAATGACTCATTTTTTTCAGTACTTCCTCCCCTTTCTTTCCTCACTTTAGATGACGGAAAATTCTGAAGAGTCATTTCCAGCATTTTTTTCAGATTAACTGAAGAACCTCAAGGTTTAAAGGCAGGGAGGAAATCAGTTTACAGAAGCTAACAGAGTAATGTATTTTTAAAAAACACCCCATAAACTGCAGGCCCCATCACCAAGGAGAATGTTTGATCTATTATCTATGATATTTGTGAGAACCTCTATTATTCATGAGATTAAATGTTTAGTTACCTTCTTCAGGAGACTTTATTTATGCTTTGTAAGCCTTGCTTTCAAAACAAATTCCTGCATTGTCAAACAGTTTACTATTTATGTGATGTATCCAATACCACCCAAACAAAACTCCAAAAGGTTTATGTACAATGATTACCTCTCTTCCCATTTCCTCTATGTCATTCTGACAGCATTAAGTCCCCTACTAGGATGTCTGCTCTGGACTGCTCCCTAACTCAAGGCAGGAGGCAGTAAAAAGCAGCAGCTGCCATACTTGAGGTGTGACTTCTTGGTATGTACTAAAGGAACACCTTTTTTAAGGATAACTTAAAGCTAGTTTTATCCCAACTAATTCCCTGCCAGATCTACACGTCATCCCTGAGACCCTGTCAGAATCTCGATTTCCATGCAAAGGGTTTTACCCACACAGCAACACAACCATCGCTGCTGAACAGCAGAACAGTGCTCAGAGCACATCAGACTGGGGAACACAGAACATTGCAGGGGAAATTTAACAAACAGGACGAAGTTACCAAATTCAGCTGAAGTATCAGCTGATAAACCTATAGCCTGGCAGAAAACTGCCCATGTAATACTTCAGTTTGAAGTTACTTGCAGCAAATGATCACCACCATCACAGGACAAACAATCCACAGCAGAAACACTTTTTGTAGTGTTTCAGGGATGTACCATCAAACATTAGCTCAGGATGTGAATACGTTCAAAGCTGATGAGATCACAGTTCTGAGTCCCAGAGTATTACACAGTTCTAATCACCTTTTATTGCAATGCTGTTTCTGCTACAGAGCCAATCCACCTCTTCTCAAAATATGACTGGTCTTGCTTATGCTTCTTTATAAAGAACACTCACTGTCACTCATTATTTGACACTCATTCTAAGACTTCAAGATGCAAATGAAATTTCATGGTAGCACTTGGGCTCTGACACCATTGAGAATGACCTACATCTTGCATTTAAAATTAAGTATTCTGCAATATTCAACAACATTTCGTTTCCAACATGGTGAATAAAGTACCTTTTGTTTTAAATACAATAATAGTGTTCCTTCAGCTGACAGTTACACCAGTGCATCCTAGAGACTACAATTCATGCCCTTTATCTTTTTCAAATACTGAAAAAACTAACATAAAATCTATGTTTACTTTCCTCAGATCTCTTTTTATCTCAAAAATTCAGAAAAGAATATAACTTACTATTACTATCCTTTCCAAATTACCATTGATCTGCAATATAGTTTTCATACAGCTTAAACTATTAGTTTCTACTATGTAATGTATGTATGTGCATTACTATCTAAACCAGAACACCAGCAAAAAGATTCAGTCAAGATTAAAAAAGTACTTGCACACTTATAGGGACATATTTCTATTATTCTTTTTCTAGCTCAGTACTTACCAAGCTTCTTCAGATATAAAAATCCCACAGAAAGAAATAAAAAGTTAAAACTAACTACATTGACCCCTAAACACTTCTGGGTTATTACTTCCTCAAAATTTCCATGGTTATCTACAGTATTATGTCCATCCTCTTATCCCTCTCCTCCCCATCACGGAGCTGGGAGCCTTTCCTCACCCTCAGGAGTAGCAGCACAAAAGGTAACACACCCCCTTCTTTGGCTCCAGTCACTACTCACCAACTCTGTACCATCATTCCTCAGCAGAACATTACTACTATTTCAGCCTCTTTCCATTTCATACAAACACACTTACTTCCAATATATGTTAAAAACAAAAAAAATCTACTGATTTTATCGTACTTTCATATTCAGATAGTGAATATTTGATCTATCTCATGTGGTTAAAAGCTTAAGCACTTTGTTACATTTAAAAAATAAAGAAGAAATGTTTTGCACTTACCGAAATTGCCATCAATGAACATGAATTTAAATGAAGAAAACAGTGAAAACATTCAAAACAAAGTTAAAATTGACAAGTATGCATGCAGATCAAGACAAATATTAAAAAAAAAAAAAAAAAGATGAAGAAAGCAGGAAACAACAGTACAATGAAAAACAGAAAATAAGGTGAATAGATGTGCTGAGCCTACTGGCTTTACAGAACCACCCTAAAATACCTTAAAAGAGACTTTCATTGGTTGCAAATTCTATATGAAAACCTTCAGTTGAAAATATCCAAATTTATTATTTATTTATTTCTTGAAGAGAGACATATTTACTAAAAAAAAACCAGCCAATTTTTAATATTTTTTTGTTATTCTTATTAGGTTATTAATGTGATGACATACCTCAGGTAGCACTGTAAAATGTGAGCAGAACATTTCCATCCCTCAGATTACTAGCTTTACCTTCTGTGTATAACCTTTACTTCATTAATGTTCACAATAAGCTTCACAGTTTGTGGTGTTTCACAATGAGACAGGTTGAAAGGTATTTATACCCAAAAAACTCCTCTGACCATATCTGGTATTTAGGAACAATGGGAGGCCACCTTTCCAACTGGTAATCAAGTGCACACTTTGACAGATATTAAGGAAGAAAACACCTGTCTGGGAAGTCAGACTAAATACCCAATTGCTGGCAACTCCCTCCACATTCCACTAGGATGAAACCTTAGGAATTTCAGTGGGCATAAACAAAATATCTCAAAATAAGATTCTGGGTTTTTTTTAATCATGTATACTTTAGCATAATCAAGGCTTTACTAGGAAAACAGTTTAATTAGTGCAAAGAAGGGAAACATCATTTCACAATATTTCTTAGCACACTTTCTTTTACTATTCTATTTAGATATTTGTCATTAATCAAAGTGAAAATGAAGAGCACGTGAAATAACATCGAGCAGCTACTCACAGTTCTGGATTCATGAATACACATTCCCTTATCTACTGATTATTTTATCAGCTCTATTCTGTTAATTGCAGCATCCTACAGATAGATAAAAACTATTTCAAAAAATGATTTTGTATTCAAAATTCTCAGAGGAACTGCTCACTATCCTTTTTATCCTTCCTCTTCATCTCATAATGGGAAGTAAATTCCTGCAATATCAGGGCAGGAACTAAACTTTAAAAGAAGATCAAAATTTATAATATGTTTTCAAAGAACACATTAATTTCATTAAAATTACCTGGTTTTCTGTAAGGGAAAAAAAAAGGCATCAAGCTCACCACTTATTTCCAATATATAAACATATCAAGAATGAAAAAGAGCCACTATTCATTGCATGCAGTGGTCCATTTTGTATTAATTATGTAGTATTAAATGATGACATCTTTAAGGAGGTAAAAAGGGCTTTATTTTGTGCAACCAAGTTTAGTGTTTTTTTTTTTTTAAAAATACCACAGTAAATCTAATTCAGTTTCTGCAATGTCAAAACAGCAGCATATCAACCACTAAATGTGAATATGTTGTCTTCGATCCAGCTCATCCAAACCCATAAATTACTTCTCCCTCCTTTTTTGACAGACAGGCAACAATCCTGGAAAATAATCCTGCTGAAAAACGTGACCTCCCAGCGCTTTCCACCTCAGAGCCTTCTGCTCCCCATTGAAACTTTCTACACTAACTCTTCTATATGATACATTCAAGCCACATTAGAGAGAATAACCATCTACCTGGGGGGAAAAAACATGCAAAATCTCTGATTGAGACACTGCAAATGGATGATTCCAAGATGAAGAATCACTTTAAATACTGAAAAACATGTAAGGTACTTCCTGCCCCTATGTCTATCAATCCATATATAGAATAATACTAATTGTGCTGTGAGAAAATAGGTCACAAAGAATAAGAAGAACAGAGACACAACTAAGTTTGGGTTGTAAAATCAAACAATAAGTGCTCAGAAGCAAAATAAGCTTCAAAAGAAAATCAGGAATGTCCAAGTTACTGTCCATTAACTTCTTCATGGGTCTCTCTTTGCTTCCAAAAGGTTCAGTTTTTATCAATTTCCACGTTGAAACACATCCTATTATTTGAAACCATTTCACCTATTTGCCAAATTTGTTTCCATTTATGATCCTGTTTTCCAGCATGTTTTTCAGCCTTCCCAGTTTGACATTACCTGGATGTGTAATACCTATCCATCATTCAGAGCACATGACAGATCCCTACCAGATCCTGCCAGACATCCTTCCAATTTCACCATGAATCATTGATAATTACACTTTGACACAAGCTTCCAATCACATAAGTCTCCCTGTAATAGCAATTACAATAGCTCACTAATGAATATCTCCTGAAACAACAGAAAAAGTTTTTCTAACATCAGTATGTAACTATTGTTTTTTCTCTTATGCATAAGGTGTGTTTTTCTGTCATGCAAGAAAATCAGTCTTGTTTGACATTATTTTTGACAAATCCATATTGGGTGTTAGTCTTTTTTTTTTAATTTTTCCCCTATATTTGGAAATAGCTAATGATTTTTTTAGAACAATACAAATAATTAATACAGTTTATGAACAATTTTCTTTGGGTTTCACAAGATTTACAGAAATCACAATAAAAATATCAAACTTATAATTCACTTATCCTCTCACTGAACTTTTTTTTTGTCAGGCAGATAGATTTGCCCTTCTTCAATCTCCTGGAAGTTCTCAAAGTTTGCTATGAGACTAAAGGCCCCAGTCAGTGTCAATTCCATCAAGCACAGCCAATGTGAAAATAGTTTTTAGTGTTTCAGTTTTCAGTGAAAAACCTCCATTCTTAAGAAAGTTTTATAAGCCAGTAATCCTCAGACCCAAAAGACAAATCAATCACTTTTAGTATATGAGTGATAGAGTTCATCACTTCCCTTTTTTTCCTGTTTAAAATTTTAGTTTTTTGATAATTTAAATATTAAATTAGTTGTTTGAAAGAATTGATAGCCATGTGGATAAGTAAGACTAACAAAGCAGCTGACACAGCCCTCTTGGGCTTCCTAAGCCATCCCTTCAGAAAGGCTCCTCTCCAAATGCTTACAAGAAAAGTAAGCAGCAATTAGATAAGAGGATAGGTCCTTTTAAACATAAATATTTTATTACAGGAGAGGAAATAGCAGAAACACACAGTCAACTCATAAAACCAAGAGAAGGTCCCTGTGGAGTTTTGCTGGAACCTGTGGCTGGGCTTTGTGCTGACTGACACATTCTGAGTAACCCAAAGAACAGGGTGAACACTAAGATGACTAATTTTCCTCATGACATTAGGTTATTCAGGGCAGGAGAGACAAAAGCCAAATGCAAAGAAGGATTTTATAAGGCTGAGCAAATAGTCAAAGGTTGGCAGATGAAATTCAGGGAGATAAAAGTTAAACACAAGTGAAAATAATCCTACCTTTCTGCATAACAAGCTGGGATCTAAACTGATGACAACCAGTGGTGAGATTCTTCAGCTATACTAAATATTTCCTTTGAAATACTAGCTCAGTACTCAGTAGGAGTAAATAAATAAATAAGTCCTCCAAAACTAGAAAAGACAGTTTAAGTGTTGTGAATTTTTGAGAGAAACATACAGAATAAAAGGGCAAATGCTACAACATCAACACATAACTCATCTTACACCTGTATTATCAAAAACATAAGCTATTCTGGTCTCCTCACCTCACAAAAACCTCATATAATAGGTCTGAAAAACAATGTCACCATTTCACAAAAGGAACTATCACACATGCTAAGATTCCCCCATCTGGAAAAGAGATGAGGGAGGGATGTGATGATGGTTCCCTGTGAAATCATTAAGTGGCACTGAGACTGGCACAAGACATCAATTATTTAATTCTTCCTCCTGTACAAGGAAAAGCAAATCGTAGCAAAAGCAGCTAAAATCTAGTGCAAAACCAAATGAAAGCAGCTTCAGACACAACTTCAGAGATATGTTAAGCTGTGGGATTCACTGCTCTAAGAGACTGTGGACACTGGTACTTTAAATAGGTCCAAAAGTACCTGGCTTAATTCAAAGTCCATTGAGAATTATTAAGCACAAAAACTCTAGTTGGACCATAAAAAGTACTAGTGGGGATATCACTGCATACTAGGTCTATTCTGTGAACTTTGGGACATTGTTAGCAATGGAATACTGGGCTATAAGGATGCATATTAAATATACACATAGGGTAAAATACATTCTTTTTGTCAGGTTTGCAGTTACAAGAAAATAAGAGTATTTGTCAGTAAGATATAATCTTCTGATGAATGAATTAATGAATAGGAGAACTCCTAACAGACTTAACTAATTTACTTCCCCCTCAAGATGAGGAAAAACAGTTTTTAGGAAAAAAAGAAAAAAGGCATAACCACTTTGGCAGATGACAAAATCTCTAAATACCAGCTTCAGATTCCAAATGTCAATATAAGATATTAATGTGACCTTTCCATTAGAAAGGTTACCAGAACAGAGTGTATTAGAATATTCCTCCTACTGAGGTGACACTATCACAATTATAATATCTAACCAATAATGCTTTTGAACAGCAGAATCTCCATCAAACACCTTTTTGATAATCTTGGTTCTAGCAGCATCCTTGTGCACCTACTATAAATAAATACTCAGTAACTATTACTGTCAGTCCAGATACAGAAGTTATAGAAGAAAGTAGTAAGTTAATTCACTGTACTGAATTCTGACTGTGACCCAGTCTCCCACTGATGTAACTGGTAACAGTTGTTAGTTCTGTCGAGATTTGGGTTCATGACATGCCTAAAAGGTGGAAAGTTTGCTGAGAAGCACTAATGAGCACAAACTTGGAAGTAAATTCAAAATTTCACTTGTTGCTGCCTGCCAGCAAAGAAGTTTAGATTTGGAATCTGGAAGTGAGAGAAACACAGGATTGTGTTTTTGTCTGGAGAAAGTTAACAGATGGTCTCAAAAGGAGCAGCTTTAAAATGAGACCAGCAGCCAAAAAGTGTGTGGAGACAGGAATATGAGAATTTTTTTTATCTATTATGTGCCACTGGTTTGTATTGCTTTGTGATATAGCATAGATTCTCAAAGCTTAGCCTTACAGATTGATCCATCCAGATTAAAATACTTAACTTCAGAAAAATAATGTTATGTTGTGAACAGAAATAATTTAAATGCATAGAAAAGGAGCATCTTGTAAATAAGACACAGGTCTCTGAAATGTTACTGAAAACACAACTTCAACTTCATTCTGTAATGCAGAAATACAGAAAGTTGCATATGGGTATTTACCTTCTTTTAACTTTAAAACTGTTAAATCCCTGTGTAGCTCATACAAAATATGCCTCTAGATGCTTATTTATACTTTTGCAAAAGTGGCTCATTTACCTCTTCAGAAAAAGGTTGCCAAGTATTTTTAGGCTGTTGTTGCATAAAAAGGGAAAAAAGCACAGACAAAGTGTCAAAAATAAGAGAAAGGTCATTCTCTCCAGCTAAAATGTAAAAGAATGCTGCATGGGGAAATTATAACCTGCATTTGGATTCTTATTAGTGTGCTGTCCTACTGTTTAGCAGCCAGAAGCAGACAGATCAAGACATAAAATTTTTATGGCAAACGTCAAACTTGTTCCAGAACCATAAGCAAAACATCAAGTGCTTAGTTGTAAACCAACAGAAAGAAACCTTCCTAATTACTTACCTGATTTTCTTCATGGGAAACTCTCATTTGTTCTTTAAGAACTGACATTCTGGCTGCTTCTTCTTTCCTCAACACTCTTTCTTTCTTTAGCTCAGGACTCCAGAAAGTTTTGATGCTATTCATAGAGGACCCCAGCTTGCTGTCCTTAATGTCCAGTTCTTTTCTGAGAAGATCATTCTCCCTCTGCAGATCCTTAAGCTGAGCCTGCAGGTCTAACACGGCACTATCTCTAACCTGCCTCAGCATAGAAGGAACCTGATGGTGGTGGTGGTGTGCAGATGTGGTCAGACCCCCGTGCTGATCCGTGTAAGAAAGGACGTCCGTGTGCGAAAGTCCAGCCGACGCAATATTGGGGCTGCTCCCCATCGCTGTGACTCGGCCCCCGTACACAGCTCGATTTGTAGCCCTTCCAAGAGTCATTGTGCCCTTTGGGAAAGTAGTAGAAGCTACACCTTCGTGGTCACTCAGGTACATTGGTCCAGATGTTGCATAGGCTGCGTTAAGGGACTGGATGTTCTCCATCGACAACGTCTTCCCTGCTCCTCCTCCTCCCCCGCTGCTTGTTCTCCTGTGCCCCAGGCGGGGGGACCTGGGCAAACGGGGAGACCTGGAGGGACTTCCTTCCAAGTTGCTGATTGTTCTTGCACTTCCATACATTTTTCTTCTACTTTGAGGTACTGTTTAGTAAGAAATTAGTAACACTAAAGTTGTTACTCAATAAACTTATAATTCCAGCTAGAAATATTGGCAGTTTCACTGCATTCTTCCAGTAGGCAAAAATCTCTTTGTCCTCCAAAGACAGACCTGGGGATTGGAAAAAAAAAAAATTATAAAATTAAGCTTTCATCTCGGAAAATAAGTTTGCAAGTAATCGCCACATGTCATACAATAAGGTAACTCACTCCCTAGAGTAATAACTTCAAAAATAAAATCTACTATATGTTTAGTATTTAGGGTGACTAGTTAAAAACGCATTTTCAAACTGATTTCAATTGGAAGAAAACTCTTCGTTTCTTTCTTGCTAGAAAACTTTGAGTTAGTTTAACAAAATTTTGAGTTACTTTATGTTGCCATGAACAACATGGGTCCAAAAACATGCCTTAGCTGATGTATTAATGGACTTAAATGACTGACCATGTGAAGTTTATACGAAGGAAAAAAAATAGCTACTGTTGACATAAAGAACTACCCAAAGAATTAAGATATTACATTTTCAAAAGACAGTATAAAAGCAGAAATTCAGCAGTTTTGTGCATTCTCTGATAATATTAGACAGAACAAGGAAATAAGCAGAGATTTTAATTTCTGTTTGGATTAACAAAGAGGCTTTAGGATAGGAAAAAAGATGAAGGAAACTGTTTCTAATAGTTCAGCTGTAACCAGTAAAAACATATTTTAGTAAGAAAAATTAACAATAAAACTACGCTAATTTGAGAGAATATTTCCTTACAAACAATCAGAATGTATTATGACACAGTATTATTTGTTTAATGAAGTACTAACATGCCAGTATTTGTTGTTAATAAGCTTCTCAGGAAAAGTTTCCATGACAATAATCTAGGTTTTCATTTAGAAAAGGAGTTCTTGTGAAATACAATTTGCTTTCTTTTTTTTTTCCATTACCTTGATAGAACTAGCCTTGTAATTTATTTAACCAAACAACACATAGATGTGGACCAATGCTGTGGACCAATTTTAAAATTCTTCAGTATTATATTATTATACATAATATATTATTATACATTTAGTAAGTTTTGAGTAAGTTTATTAACTTTCTGAAGGATAAAAATAAGCATACAATAGGACTTTGGGATTAGGCAGGCCTCTTGATTATTATTTTTTTTATAAATACAACTATTTCAATAAACTTGTGGTATTAAATTGGTGGTCATCAACCAGATCTAGCACCATTTGTTTCAAAGGTATCTACAGAAAGAACAAAAGTTGGAATTCAGTCAAATCCAGTAATTTTTAACCATTCCCTCAAGGCATTCTCATTATGATAGATACATTATTCCCAGTGTTTTAAAACATCTGTTCTACATCTGCTGTGAGAAGTGTTGATGCAGGGGCAGGCAGTAGGATAATTAATTGTCATATTTATTAAGAAGCTCTAGTCTATTAAATCCTCACCAACAATATGAGTATAAAACACCACGGACACTAATGATGTCAGCAAACAAGAAGCATGTCGAGTTCTCCACTGACCCCTCATTATCCCAGGACTTACATGAGCTCTAAGAATTGCTTAGTATATGCTGTGTTTTCATCGAGTTTAAGAGCCAGCACAGTCTTAAGTATTTTTGTTTCATTTGAATTACCAGCATGCATCTGAATTAGCTGTTTCAGTTTGTTTCAACTACTGCTGTACAACAGTGGCCATTCTTGTGTTTTCACTGCTTTCCCATTTTTAGATGCAAAAGCCTGATCCAACTTTCTGAACCATTAAAACCTCCTAAAGCTTCCAGAACTCAGCCCCAAGGCCCACAGATATAAAGGAACCAGATGTAATTTGTTGATTTACATTTTCAAATTTTAACGTTCTAACATCAGTGTACAAACCTGCCCCTCTTTTGTCCAGCATTCAAGAGATGACCCACAGCTTGTTCCACCAAAAGAGCTTGGTCAGTTTGTCTGCCATCTCAGTTTCAATGTATCAATCAACAACAATAACAAAAATCTATCTGATCATGGTGACTGGAGCAATGCAACTACTTATCCTAATTCTCAAGTGCCAGGCAAGGAGCATCACACATTATGCCCTCCGAGAAATCCACCCTTGTACCTTTCTAGTTTCCTGAAAAAGTTCTGTAACTCCTGCAAAGACAATCTCCCACGAGATCAGAGATGAAGATCATTTTCTCTCCACTGGCTCATGGCAGATTCTGAGCAAAAGCAATTGTCTTCTAAACTGATACAGTTCTTCCCACTCTCCATTCCCTTTCCACCCCAAAAAAAAAAAGTCCAAATCAAAAAAACCCACTATTCTGCCTGGTGAAAAACTAAGACTGCTAGCAGAAGCTGTCCATGTCAATTTAAACTGGATACAATAAAATATTTTGAGCTACAGCAGACATGATACATGTCCATGTGGAGGGGTTTGGTGCAGATTCATCCATCCTGAAAAACAGAGGTACAGGATATCCTTACATGATACCCATAGTGGTTTTCCTTGTCATTGCCACAGTCTGATAAATAAGTAATTTATGCTTCTTGCTTAGAGTTACTTAATAACCTACTTAGCCTTCTGTTTGTCTCTGATATGTATTTTTAGGTACTTGTTTTGCCTTTTAGAACTTATTCATTGTGGTCTTTCTTTCCTCTACTTGTGTGAAGTTTTGGAAGTTCTCAAATCAGGGAACATTTTCATCTTGCTTAGCCCTCCAATGCTTACCATTGAGCCCTACAGAAGAAGAAAATCATCATTCCTTATCCAAAGGGAGGTTAACTTCTCCCTGAATTTCTTTAATAATAACATTCAAACACCGATTTAACATAGTAGCTTTCATAAGCTTGCGAAAATTCTGAAAGCAACAGAAACAGAGAAGCAAAACTCCACCAAAGAAATGTTATTACTTCCACACCATTTCCAATTATTGCTTTTATTTTTCCCTTAGAAATATTATAATCAAAACAGAGACCTCTATGTAGAAAGGGCAAACACACTGACAATATGCTTGGTTTTCTTACTTAATGACCTACCCAGGATGGCTCACAGACCAAAAGCTGAAAAACCCGATTTAAAGAAATTCTTACTGTTTATCTCTATTTTCATTTGCAATTTGTTACCATCTCCATCCTGAGTTACACAGACTGGCTTTCATGCAAACATCTCAGAAAAAGGCAAGCACATTAAAGTAGGCTTTTTCAAAGCATATACATCTTATGGATAAACCTTGAGATTTCCTTTATGGCTGTGAAAATCTCAGACACAGTAGAAGCCATATACCATTGCTGTCTGCAAGAGGGGGGAAAGGCACCTACATCATTTTCTACTCTTTAATGCTTATACACAGAGCCTTCCTTGCTTCAGGAGGATTTACTGTGTGTCTCAACACATCAGGAACTGGAGATATGAAGAAGCAATATCAGCCTCAGGGCCTCAACAATTGCCACACAGATCATCATCTACTGCCTACAGAACACGAGAGGAGATCCCTTCTCTCATCTTCCCGTAGAACCACCCAACAGAGCCATTCTAGTTGAACTTAGAATCATCTGTATCTCACCTGCCCACTCAATCTTGACAACTAAATCGATTTTATATTGCTATTTTAATTTGAGGGAGGGGGAAGAATACTCTCAAGCAATAATTTTTCACCCTAGAAAAGAACAGTATGCCCACAACTAAGGAGATCAACCCTCACCCTCAACAGAAGCCTGGAAGCTGCAGATGTTGCAGTAGCCAGCACTAAAGAGTTCCAATACAACTCAAAGATCACATCCCCTAAAAAAGTTCTCAGATAAAAAGTCCCCCACATTCGTTCAGTCCAGTAGGGACAGACCACAGACCCACTACATGCATTTTCCTATAAAAGGTTCTTTTGAGTTTTAAAATCTCTGCACTGTGCAGACAGTAATATCATGGCTTCACATTACCCACGTTGCTGAAGTCTCTGACAATGCATTTTATTTGATTTTTAACTACCTATTTTTATAGAGACTTAAACCACAGGATTCTAATATGAAGCTAATAGAAAGTCTGTCTCACTTAATTTACTTTCCAAATCACTGCTTCTACATTTTACATAATTACATGGTTCCCTTGAAATACTGTCTACACAGAACCCCCTAAGTCCTGGTTTTCACTGTTTACACACTCTTACATGCTCAGGGATGAGTTAGACTTTTAGTGCGTCCTCCTCCAGCCTGAATCACCTAGTCAGCAGGGAGTTTGGATATTAGCCAAATCCTTAACAGCTTTCCACAACTACTTGCCAATATTAACATTCAGCCAAGAGCTCAAACATTAGTAATAGTATCAAAAGCTTTAAGGGAACCCCTTCTTTCCAGCTAACCTCCCCAAATAATATGCAGTGACAGCTAAGTGCAGCAACTATCAATCTGACTCCAAACTGTCTAAAACTGTTCAGTACTACACAACTCCCCAGATATAAACCAAAAGCAACAAAATAGAAGAAATAAAAGATGATGTGGAAGATAATGATCGTATATCTCCACCAGGACTGTGTTTTGAGACACCATGAAAAGGAGACTCACGGAAAAAGATCTGTTCCATACACATATGTGCTAGCAAACAATAAAGATGATATTAAAATAACGGAATCATTTAAATACTTTTATCACAACAAAAAACATTTCTGTACAACAAAGTCCAGGGATGTGGGTATTAAAAGTAGTGACCAAGAGTCACTACTATATTTCTGACACACCTGGGCTTTCAACTGCTTTAACAGTGGCTCAACAAATCCTCAGAGGAGACAATATTCTTTTATTTGCATGTTTTCTGTTATCTGTGCTGATGTAAAAGAAAAACAAACACACAAACAAAAAAAACCAACAGCAAGCTGATGTAAACTAGATACAGAGAACTGAAATCTGTTGTAGAGTATCCTTCCTTTCTCCATTAATCTGAGCAGCACAGCACCTCTTCTTTTAAAAAGTAACAAAGAGATGACAAACAAAATGCTGGTTCATATGGGGGTAGTACAAGACCAGCATTGTTTTATTAAAAGGGCAAAGTACTCTCTTCTCCTACTTACCAGACATATCAGACTGACCAAATTACTTATCCCCCCCCTTTTTTTAATCCTAAGAAGAAAAATCACCCATTTCTTCCTACTACTCTACTATTTCTCAGAAGTTTGAAAAACGAAATACACATGAGAACTTTAAAAGCAACAACATTTTCATTTAGGTTCCTTAGACTGCCCTGAATCTGCATTGCTAATGTAGATGTTTTACTACAGTCTGCACAATAACTTTATTTTTACTAGTCAACAGGCATTCATTTATCTCCTTTCTCTTGTAGTTTCTTATAAAAATAGTACATATGTAGCTGCAAATAAACTTAGTTTTGATCATGCAAGCTGGTCATGTCCCTGAACTCCCATCAATGCTAAATGAAAGAACTGGCATTTATCACCTCATAGAAATAGTTCTTCAGACCTGCCTGCCTTTCGTTTCTTTTTCATACAGGAGAAATTGTATATGAAGGAATAAACGGGAATGGCTGCTCAATATGCATCTAATGACATATATGGAAAATAAAGTTGTCAGGCATTCTAGTATTGTCAGGTGCAGTGACAGCAATTAATACTTGTCATGCAATCAGAAAACTCCAGCAATTGAAATATTTGCTCAAAATGCTGTATTAAAAATCTTGAAAAGCAAGCAGTTGTGACAAAATTATCGGGATTGTCAATTATGTTACTTCCGAACGTATTTAAGTGAAGATTCAAAACTACCTTTTTAACTCTTTTATACAAGTTTCACGGGTTTAAAATAAGGCTAATGTGCAAAAGAGGGACCTTTCTTTTAATTCTTTTTCTCTTTTTATTACAATGTTGGAGACCTAATTGTCTTAAAACATTTTTAAAACATCATAATAATTAGAAATGAGCTTTAAATATATTAGTAATATTTAAACTCCACCAACTGACACCTCCATTATTTTGTAACTTCTAAGTTAGGTCTCTCTTTGATGTTCAAACTCTAATTCTTAATATTTTATCCCTAACACTTCCATTAAAAGAAATTTTTCCTGCACTCCTGCATATGACAAAAGAAAGTCTCTCTGGGGTTTCTAAGATGCTTAAGGAAGGTGAGACATTTCAGACTTGTTTCATTTTATTTTTCTCATGTTGTGTAAAATATTAAAGACCTGAAAATAGAACCTTAAGAAAAAAAGGCTTCTGTAGCCAAGTAATGGCAGAATCATCACAATCTAATTTTAATTGTTTTGCCAGAGAACACACCGTTTAGGAAAAAGCTATGGGGTATCCTATCAGCCAAATCTGGGCAAATACAATCAAGTACAGCCTGCACAACAAATTGCCTTCCAGTGCAGAGCGTATCTCACTCTCCGAGTACATTCTGGTTTAATGGTCACTCAACAGAAGAAGGGATGTTTAGCATCATCCTTTCTTTCAAGTCTTAAACACCGCCATTAGCAGTGGTATCGCGTTTCAGAGCTGCAGGGTAAAACCCCTCAGTTTTACGTGACCAAAGTTCCCAGTCCCACGCTCACTGTGTCATTGTTTTGTTAGCCATCTGCTCTCTGCAACTTCGAGATCCTATTTTTTATTGGTGGGTGGGAGGGCGGATGGTGTGAATCACAAGCAATAAGATAGAAACACGTACATTCCAAACCACTGCTTGCACCTCTTCAGTTTTATTAGTTTTCTCAACTTCCCTGCACTGTAATGACCTTCTCAGGGTACACAGATATTGCTCAAGTCTTGGCAAGCTTTTGTTTGCCCAGAGAAAGGCTTCCTAACATTTTAGTTCTTGCAAGCATGCAGGCGTCTTTCGTGTGCTAAATTCTGTCTCCTGGTCAGTACTCATTGTGCCTTCCATCCTGCAGTTGTTAATCACTTCCCTCTTTATTTCTTCCTCGATAAGAAATCTCATTTATCAATGCAAGCCTGCATTTACAAACTCCTGTATTTTGTGGAGGATTATTCTAAGGCACATAGCTAGCCAGACAAACAGTACTTTCCGTTTAATGACTACTGAAGAACAACAACAAAAACAAACAAACAAACAAAAAACCCCACGTCTTAAATTTTTACTAAAATAGTCTCCTTTGAGAAAAAAAAATATTAAAATGTAAAAGTATATCACACTCTTCAGGATTACTTAAAATTATGCCTAACAAGTAGCACCATTATGCTTTATTTTGCCAACATTTACCTAACTTGAATGACTATTTAACAGTTTACAGAAACTGTCTTTTTTTAAAGACTGAATTATCTTTGAGACATTAGAGCTTAAAAATAAGCGTAAGTTAAGAAAACCTGAAAGTCTTCTAGAAAAAACTGGAAGCCCAGTCTTGTTCTTTCCATTGTTCATCTACATTGACAGCATTTCTACCAACAGTCTTCGAAACACAAAACTGTTCACCTGATAACACAGACCTAAATAAATGCACATTAAAGACTGCAATTATTTGTTTCCGAAAAAAAACTTCAGAACTGAAAATAACGTGAAAGGAAGTTGACTGACTTTATACTTAGCCCTGTAAATTTGGCTATTTTCACATTAAGCACGTTTAAAAATATTCTGCCTTTTACATTAATGTCATACTTTTCATTTTAAGATGCATTTAAAGCTCTTAAGCCTATCTTGGAAATGATCAGCCATACTCCCACACAGTGGAGTATTTTCAATTGAATTCACTAAGGCTACTCACATGAATGTTATTAAACACAGGCTTACATATTTGCAGGATAAAGCAATATTTTTTCTTTTTCTCTACAAAGCTTCTATTCTTACAAGAAAGCAACAGGATAGTAATAGAATCCAGCATTAAGACAACCTGCATAGCCCCCAGCAGTTTCTTAGAATACTTAACACTGGGATATTCAGCAAGCATAAACATCCACTATGCATCCTACATTTATTTCATTCAAGAGTAGTAATATGCATACTCGAACTGTAAAACAAAAAGTATATATTTGTGCATCCAGCATGCTTTGAAGCCTTCACTAGGATAAGAGTATGCACATGCTTCAGTATCATGCCAGAGAAAGAATCTGGCTGTGCTTCAGCCACATTAGATCAAAGTTCTCCAAGGAACTTACAGGCTCTGTAACTGATCCAAGTGATTTAGCAGATTAGCCCTCAATTCATCATATTATCAGCACCCTGGAACCATTAGAAGGCACTGCACTTCAGGAATTACCTTTTTATTTATTTATTTATTCACACAAAATCTTGAAGAGTTCCCCAATCGCTTGGTTGTTGGCTTTTAACAACTTCATAACAGCCCAACCTTCCAGCTTTGTGCTGATACTGAACCCATCTTAGCAAAGCACAACCACACCAATGCACAAGTGCAATTTATAAGTCCTCACAGGCATCTGAAGTGAACATTTGATGTTGATGACAGATGTTACTGTAACTACTTTCCTTAAGGAAAAACAAATTGTCTGAGCAGATTTCAAATGAGGTCTATAAATGAAAACCGAAGCACATCATGACTGCCAATACTTAGCCATCCAAAATAAACATGCTTTACACAGCAAACTGTCTTCCAGAGAAGCCCCTAAGACTACCCATTTCTTGCTCTATTATTTGACAGAGATCAACAAAAAGAACTGTGTTTTACCATGTTGTATTTGTCCACTAATCAGAATTGTACGAAGACCAAAACCGTAAGAACTGTATTTAAATGACAATATATTCTGAGGAAACGAATACACTACAGAAAACTGCTTAAGTCAAAGTCCACACTGTCACAGAAATAACAGGCCTGTGCCTTTTTATAAAGTAATTAAATGATTCAGACACTGCACATACCAGAGATAATGAAATATATATCTTAGCAGATTACCAGCAAATTAATTTTACTGACCATGAAAAGTGCTTAGATAACAACAGTGAAAACTGAAGAAGCATCAGCACAATGTCCAACAGGATTCAACTCATATTCAATAAAGAAATATCAGTTCCTGAGAATTCAAGCACTGTGGTCTCCAAGTCCATTCAATTTGTTATGTTTTGCAATGGGACAACCCAAGTGGA
This sequence comes from Manacus vitellinus, assembly GCF_001715985.3. Classification (NCBI taxonomy): domain Eukaryota; kingdom Metazoa; phylum Chordata; class Aves; order Passeriformes; family Pipridae; genus Manacus; species Manacus vitellinus. The sequence goes on along the minus strand of NW_021939063.1, from coordinate 13,050,371 downwards.
TGCCAAATGGGGTAACCAAAAGTATGGACACAGTAAACCTCCATCAGGAACAGGAATAAGTCAGCATTCATCCCAAGTGATCCAAGCTATTTACTTGGAGGGAAACTGTCCCACATATTACCAATGCTCTGTGCAACGTGATCTGTTGGACTAAATTCAGAAATAGCAGAGAATTTTGTTACATTTCTTTCACTTCCTTCAAAACAAATTGCACATTATATCCAGCTAAGCAATCATTATAGACAATGCTTTCTTTTGTGACTTCCCACCTCAGCTCTGCAGTTATCCCAGAAATTACAGCACATCATTTTCACACATACCTATACAATATGTATTTATTTATACACACCAATCTCACCAACCTTTTTACTCCTTTCATTGTCCCATGGCATTTCCCACAAAATTTAAGATATTATTTAAGTGATTTAATTCTAAAATATAACTCAAGATTTTTGATTTCTGTAGAATTTGGCTGCTAGATTCTACATCTGTACTGTGGCTTCAGTCAGGGGGACGGGATAATGAGCAGGACAAGCAGTGAGACACTTAAAAAAAACCTCAAAGAGTATTTGCTGAAAATGGAGCATTTGAACTAAATAAAAAGTACGTTGGTCATGAAAGAAGCCACACGTTAACTAGCCCAAAGCATTTCCAATCTGCAAGATTGTCTTAGAATGAGTTTCTAAGATAGTCTAGAAAAGACAGCCTAGAGAGCAGATAACCCCTTTCAGGAACCTAATCTTAAAACTTCACAGAAAAGCTTCGGCTTTGCTAAACATCCCAAATGTCAAAGACTCCCACACATCCAATCACAACTTGAAACTCTGATGTATACACCTCAAATCCTTAGACACATTCCTTCTGCTTTCCTAAAAGCACAGAAATTCTGACACTACCATTCTCCCTCATTCTCATTACAAAGTAAAGGGATTGTAGTGATACACAACTTTCAAAATGTGTAAACTGTCCACGGCAAAGTCTACATTTCTAAGACCACGCAGGAATTCCACATTTCTGTGAATAAAAAAGGTGTGACAGTAATAGAGCCTTACCCAAAGAAATGTTAAAACATCTTTGCTGTTCTCTCTTTTGACAGAGCTCAGCACCTGACAAACTGTCTCTGAAAGGAGATGAGGTTGGTGTTCCTAATTGTTGCAATTACTCCAAAACAAAACCTGTGTATTTCAGACATTCTTAAGTCGGGTATGGAAAAACCTCTATCACTAATGAGTCATAAAACTCTCTGAGATCAACAGCCAAGAAAGCAACAACACAAATACTACACCAGCAATGTTAATTCATCAGACATTTACATTTTCTTATACAAACATTCACTGGATATCCACGCTTATAAACTTTCTTGGACCTCCAGAAGTAGTCCACAGCCATTTTCAAAAGAAATAAGGAAGTAGTTGGGGTTTTTTCCCACATCTCGCATACAAGCAATAACAAACCAACATAAAATCCATCTCACTCGATTTCAAAAGATTGCAAAAGACTGTTTCTTTATAAAATGCATTACATTTTTAAAAAGTGACTAATTAAAAACAAAATGCTCCAGAAAAATATTTAACTGATGCTTTTGCTAATGACTTTGCATTTTCATAATGTGAAAGTATCACTCAGAAGAAGCAGCACTATTTTCCCCTGACCAACTATGACCCTTAAAAAGAATTTGTAAATTCATTCTGCTTTAAAAGTAACTCTTACCCTTTTTCCAAGACTTCATAGAAAATATAAACTAGCATTAGTGTTGAAAATAAGTTGAGGCAAGCTCATCATTGCTGAGTGCATATGATCACTCAAAAAGTGAAATTTAAATCACAAAAATATTTTAAAGCAATCCTAAACTGAACAATCTCACAGATAAAAGAGCAGTCATATTATAAAAATTAAAAAAAAATTAAAATTAGTATCACAGTAATATTTCTGGGTGGATCTGACTAACAATCTATCTCTTAGACATTACAAACTAAATTAAACAGAGAGGGTAACAAATGCATCATAGCAGATAAAAATATAATAAGCACCATAAGAGATACAGGTGGGAGAGCATATGTTGTCTTTGGAAGTGATACACAGGCTGATTGCCTCACTCTCTTTGAGGGGTGAAAAACCCACTCTTTTTTGTTAGTCATCCTTCAAAGGTCTGCAGGAATCATCTTTCCAAGGCAAAAAAATAAAGAAAATCACCTTGAGCATTTTTTCACAACAACACGCATGCTGAATAGCTAACTCTCTAAATATCACACATATTTGACACTCTAAGATGGTTGAATGTGTTCACTTCATATTTGGCTGCTCAGAATATGGCCCTCACCTTGCTACAGCCTTCAGAGCAGTCAAGGAACAGGAGAGGGAACTGGCAAAGGCAATTCTACCTTACACTATCATCCATCAGAATTTGACTACCAGTGGGTCAGGGGAGTTTAATAAGAGGAATAAGAGAGGTGACAAGATGGGTCTCTTCCAAATGCAGCCAGACCACAAGAAAAAGGATAATGAGTACAGTAAGTCACTCAAACACAAAATAAGATATTTCTCAATTCTTAACTGCAAAATCTACCCCGCCCTAGGTGTGCTTGTAAGACCTACACACAGGGTTCCTCCATAGTTTAAACATCTCGTTTCAACCTGAGCTGGGCAGCCATAAATCGGAGGGACCAAGATTCTTTGGAGGAAGAAATTATGTTCACTCACAGGACAGAAAGCCTCTCCTTCCCCTAGATTTCTGTAGGAAAAGTGAAAATGCTAACTCACCTCGATGCCTTTGAAAGCTGTATTTATACAGAATTTTCAAACAAAAGTAACAGTAATGGAATTATTTTCCTTTAAACCACTGAAATCTGGAGTTCCTTTCACACAGGGCCCTTAACACAGTCACTCACGAAGCCAAGTTTCCCTAAGTTTTTTCCATCGAGAAACTGTAACAGAGCTTTTCCCTCAGAAACATATTCCCTAAGGGAACTGGAATAATTTACCATTACACACACTCCGTGTGTAAAGACAGACCCTAAAAAGGGACCTTTTCCTCCTCGTATTCAGGGAAAGGAAGAAACGGGGGAACACCCTGCTCAAGCAGATGAGCCCGTGGTAGGACTGGGGCTGCGAGAGCCCTGGCTCGCTTTGCGGGCAGTGTTTCTGGCGCTGCAGGAGCGCTCGCCATCCCCGCCCGCCCGTGGCCAAGCAGCGGGGCGGGCAGGGCAGGGCGGGGCGCGGCGGTCGGCACCGGCGGAGCTGGAGCCAGCAGTGGGGAGGATGCAAGGAAGTCCCCCTGGCAGCGGGATTGCTTTAGAGCTCCCTGTAGGGACGCGCTGCGGTGACACAGCCGCCTGCGGGGGAGCTGGGCCGGGAAGGTGGTCGGGCTTTCTCCCCTCTCGCTGGCGAGCAGCGAGGATGGGAGGAGGGTCCCAGGTCCCCAGTGCCCCTGCGGCTGGAAAAGGGCCCTGAATCCACGCCGTGGAGCTCCGCAATTCCCTGAAGCGGGAGGAGGGCGGTAGCGCATCTCCTCAGCATCTCCCCTCAGGGCAGGGCGAGACGGGGGATCTGCTCCGTCCTCCCCTCGGCCACAGGGAAAGGGAGTGCCAGGGGAGAAGCGACTGGATGGAGGGGGGACCTCCCTCCCTTCCCCGCCCTCCGGAGGAGGGGGAGCCGAGCAGGGCCTGCGCCCGGTGCGGCTCCGGGAAGGGGCCGCGTACGGAGCGGCCGCCCTGGACACGCACCCGGGGGATGCGGGCACGGGAATCGGACATAAAAACAAATGCCAAACAAACAAATAGTCAAGTGAAACCGCTGGTTTAAAAAGCCAACCAGAAAACTAACCCTGGCAAGTAGGATTTGCCCTCCTCTTGGCTGCACTTATTGGCCGTGCTTATGTGCAACGAGCACATATCTGCCGATGCCAGTGGTCGGCTGGCGTGTCCATCAACAGGGAAACAGCAATTCGCCGCTAAGGGAGTACATTCCCATCCATCCATCACAAGGCTTAGCAGGTAGCCGCCTAGAAATCAATCATACACTAATAAAAAAAAAAAAAGAAATCCTTCTCCATCACGTTACTACTCTAGTGCTCCCAGAAAAAATATGTATGTATCCTTGATGAATATATGCGTGGATTTTATCATATGCATCATATCCATCACTCTTGTCCAGCCTAAAATGATCTTTTTTTAAAAAAAAATTAAACCACACAGCACCATAAATGAGGGACCTTGGTAAGTATTCATTAATTATATAACTGAAAAATAATATTCTGTTAGTTTCTCTTTCCATTTGCCAGCCACTAGAAGGGAACAGAAATCTCTCACCTTTTTCCTGACATGGTTTTTAAAACACCAAACATTATCCAGTATTTAGGTATAAAGCTAAAAATTTACAAAGCTCATCGGTTCTATTCTAGAAAACTTTAACAACAACAATATTTTTAAACACTGGGCACCAAAAAAAAAAAAAAAAAAAGAGACTCCTATGGCTGCTTTTAATAGAAATTGCAAGAGAGATTTCTGGTTGACGATTCTGTAGGGAGAGGCACTCTGTTACCAGAATAAGATGTGCACTTGGTCCCATTTATTACAATGTATTTCTAAAGCAATATAAAAAGCCTTTTCTGCAAATTCATTTCCAGATTCAGCTACCAGGTAGTTGTAAAAAGCAATACACAGCAATTTCCTTAATCACAAATAATTTACAGTCATGTATTACAGCCATATTCTTGCTTAAGCTTCTCACCTTTCAAATCATTGCATCTGTCTTTCGTCCTCACATGGATTTTACAACATCACGTTTAGCTGACATCCCACTGCGCGGAGGAAGGAGGCAGCAGGGAGAGCCGGAGCCACCGAGCACCTCCGAGGGGAGGAAAAGGGGGGACCTGCTGCAGTCGGGGGAGGCTTGTGTGCTCCTGTCCCTCGTCTTTCTGTCCCTCAGCGAGTCTCCCTCAGTCAGCTGCGATCCTGGCTGTCTGGGTTGCCAGTCCCTGACTCAACATTCCCAGCATTCCCGAGGAGCCGGGGCTCCACCGGCTCGTCCTGCCGCCGGGGGCAGCAGCAGCAGCAGCACACGCACTGCCAGCCCGTGATTTCTCAGAGCATTTGTCTCTGTCCATTCATTGCCAACCCGTGGGTTCCAGTCCCCACCCAGCAAACGTCTGGAAGTGTGTTACTCATTGTGAAATAGCCTAAAAATACACCTATGTCTGCGCAAAACTGCAGAGGCAAATTTGCTTTCTTGTCCCCGTTCCCTGAAGGCCAGAAATGTTCGAAGTCAGGTGCTTAGGAACATCATGTCTAAAAATCCATTACTGTATGTACATGAATACACAGAAGAAAAAAGAAAGCTAAATCTCTGGTTTGACTTAAGTGTAAGAGAAATAAAAATGACATACATATTTATTCGTATTTTTTTAAAAACAGTATGTGGGGGGGGAATAAAAAGCCATGCAAAGCTGAAGAGCCTTTTCCATCAGAAAACTGCCTTAACAATTGTTCCTGAGATTTTATTTCTTCTGTATTAAGGGGAGCGAGAGAAGATTCTATAAAACATCACAGGCTTCTCATCCTAAGAACTGAGGTTTTGTTCCTATTCTATTTTTCCCCTCACTTTTTAAATTTAATTTCTCTGTACACAATTATAAGTGATCACAGTCCTTAGCTTTGATGCACCTTCACACCTTCACCTACACAGAATTTCAAAAATCTATTTTATCTACCTCTTCTTACTCTCATTGCCATAATAATGATTTTAGGAAGCATTTGAGATCTGTAGTTGTTTCGCTGTAATCTGTATTTTATTTCCATCTTGCCCACATATGCACCTATAAATGCCACTATTAAATATTATTGATAAGAACAACTTTCACAGAATTACTACTAAAACCTATGTCAAATCAAATTGATTTCAACCAATCACAACTAAAATTAACATAATCCCTTCATTGCTGTATTTGAATTATCCAAAGCCAGTTGAAAGAGTTGGCTGTCATGAATATATATTCAGAGATGCTAGAATGCCATTCAAAGCAGAAGTATAGCAAGCTTGTATTTCCCCAAGAAAGGGACACACTCTTAGAGTATCTACCTCAGCTATAATTGCAATAGAGGGCAAACACTTATTTTCCAAGTCAAAAGTAATGGGATAAACCATGATTAAAATGCAAACTTCAGTTGCTTTTAAATCTGCATATTTACTTGAAGACATTTCTGTTAAAATAGTTACAAAACCATGAGAAATACGGACAGAGAAAATCTGTTCCTGGAGAAATTGACAAGAAGGGAATGGTTTTGTGTACAAATAATTTCACTTGATCTGGAAAGCAAATACAAGAGTATTCTTGAAGAGCTAGCAAGACTGCATCTTAAGGAAATGGATAAACACTATAAAATGTGGGTCACTACACTGAATGCTTCAAAGCACAAGAAGTGTCCATTTTCAGAAGTTTGGTGCTTAATTTGGATTTAGTGTGCAATGAGAATATCTTACAGACCTGTCTCAATATTGCTACATCCAATTCTATCTCAGTACTGTTAATGATGACAGGACTTTTGTTCTAAGTGGTGTCAGTTGCTGACGGTTTTCTAAAAAACATGTCACACCACCCCTGTCTATGTGAAAAGACAAGGAACATCAGGTTCTGCTTTTTCTGTTTTGTGACTCATTCACTGGCAAAGATTAAGGGCCTTGTGAGAGCTGGCAAAAGCCAGGAGCACTCTGACAGAAGACCAGTAGCCTAAGAATCCTCTTTCCAAGAAATAATCACTGCGGGAAGACAGCAGAGAGTTACCATAAGGCCGCAATAATATTGCAATGAATTAAGCTTGCTATCATTCAATAAACTTTATAGCAGAATTAATCATGGACCATCTTGGAGCAGCAGACCATCTGCAGGGGGACTGTCAGTGTTACTAGTGCCAAAGAACAGAATATACCCACTATGGACAAGACCATTTGGTGCAGAGCTTCGTGGGGAAAAAATATTTTGCTGAATTGTACTCAAAAAGAGTAGTGAGAAAAATGTGCAGCTCAAGTGAAGAGGAAAAAAGTGATCAGAATTTTACAGCTAATCTACCTATTGTATTAGAAGAAACAACATCCATGCAAAGAACCTCAGGGTCACATAATCCAAATCCTTCAAAAATATTCATTCTTTACATTCAAGAGAATGCTGGAATCCAAAGGGTAGGATAATAACAACAGTAGGTATTTAAGGCTGACTTCTCTGTAGCTGATGAAAGTTCTCATTTCAGTCTAATCACAGGACCATCTGTGTTGTCCTTGGTGCCATGATGCAGGTGGGAGCCATTAAGCATAAAGAGTCAGATCACATGAGCAAACTACCACTTTGTTCCTGGTTTGGTTGGTTTTTTTTTGTAAGAGGTTCTTATTAACTACTAAACATATCTTTCAGCCAACTGTTAGAGGAAAGCAGGCTGTTGTAAAACTTAAACCAGTATTTATATTATAAAGTGCCACTTGATGCTATATCTAAGATTTACACTTTTCAACAGTTTTTATCTTCAAATAGATTTTTGGCTAGCATACTTTGGTTTATTTGTTTTCTGAAAAGCTTTCTTGTATGTTTTCCATCTTAAAAATGCAGTATATTCATACTTCTTTCTCCTTTCACATCAGGAGCTGTGAAAACCCCACTGGAATTAATGACTAAATTCTTTTTTATTTCAATGAGCCTAAATTAGGCCCTAAACAAGTAAAGTATATATGAAATATATATTTTCAAGTCTGTTATTTTCCTTGGTTTATACTTGGTGATTTTGGAAACAGAAAAGTATAAAACATACTTATAATAACTTCTCTGTTTAGTTACTCTAAGTATAAATAATTGAAAATGGCATATAATGTTACTTATTGCCTTCAGCCCCTGTGCCTCCCTTTGTCCTTCCCAACTCTTTCTTCTCTTCTTACCTTTGGTAGTAACACTTAAGCAGCAGCAGAGAAGATGTGTGCTGTTTAGTGCTTAACTTTTTTTAAAAATATGAATACAAACAGAAATGGAGCTCAGTCACTGCTGCATAATTGCTAGCAAGCAACTGCAGGTGTGTGTTTAAAAACCCAGGAAAATGCATTTTATCTTTATTCATTGAACCTGTTCTGATGTATTTCTCTGTGCTTCCCTAGTGGCAGAGTTGCCTTCAGCTTTCTTTTTCTATCACAAAAGCCAAGTCAAGAACACAATGTAACAGTCTACTTTCTAACTAAAAATAAATGCTAAAAATTGTGACAATTCTGGTATTATACTACTGTATGAAAACCTGGATTACTCACAAATATACAGCAAGAATAGAAACAACACAAAGACATGAATATTACTAGAAACATGGGAGCTTCTGAAACAGAAATAAGACATGATCATGCAGGTCACTCCCTCTGTTTTGATGGTTAAACCCAGAAATATGTAAGATAATGTTAGATTAGATTATTATCAAGAAACAGAATTAGTAATTCCTTTTACACTATGTTGCAGCACAAAGCAAATAGATGCAACAGTAATGCCCTTAGTAAAATTTAGCTGTTTATTGCATTCACAAGCATTTTTAAAGTTCATTATAATTGCCCAGCAGAACTTACTATTACAAGCTATTGCCCAGATAGAATTCTATAAATAATTATCAAATAAATGGTTTAGTGAATGCGTTTATTCTTTGGAAAAGAAAGTCATGATAGATGTTGGTGCTCTTTATTAATACTTGATTCCCATAAAGGATCAAACCAGAAAGTTACTTTCATAGTGCAAGTTCTTCCCAATTGATAGTGGCTGGAAAGAAAAACACTAAAGCTTAAGCATCTTCAGTTAGGTTTAATATTTTAAGAACTAAAATTTTATTAGCAGTCCTTTATTTTCCTGGTTGAATCTGCTTTCTGAAAACAAAGCATTATTGCTACCTCTATTGCACACGTGAATATACTCACTGACTGATAAATGACTGGAACTGCTGATAAATGAGCACTGACTACTAAACCCCTAAAAAAAATTAACCAGCATCTAAATGAGTTTAGACATGTCAGAGCTAAAGTCCAACTGACTTTTCAGTAAGGATTAAGCTTTCCAATGCCTACCTTATTCCTGAAAATTAAATCTAGGTACTAAAACTTTTACTTACAAGCGTCAACATGAGGCACTTCATCTGAAGGCAACTCAGGTTCTCCTCTCAATTCTGCAGTTGCAGGAAACTGGGATCTCCTTCCCTACTCACAATCTCAACCTCTACAGTGAAGTTGGTAGCTACAAACAAAATTAGGGTTGTAGGACTGTTCACCCCCACTGCATTACCTGTTCTCAGCAGAGCTAAAGAGCAGTTGCTCAGTAAGGGAGCCTTTTATTGGCCACATCGTCTCCTCTAATTTTGAACAGCTGAGTTCCTGCCTTAATCACAGTCACACCTGAAAGGACTTGGGCAGGAACCAAAGTACCTAAGATTGGTGGAGCTAGAAACCGGATCCGCTGGAGTAGTTCCAAAATGGAATCAGATTTCTACAGTGAATAGCTCCATACTAGATCAAATAAATTAAGGAACAGTGTGAAAATAATTAAAACCAGTAACCCTGTATGACTGCTTCAAAACTGACAATGAACCTGCAGATGCTTCCCTGCTTTTGTGCTCGTGGATTCTGTTGAGGAACTGAGTGTTCAGTGGAATAGCAAGAAGTAAAATACACCTGACCATGGATGGCCAATCCAGCTCACGATACTGTTAATTAGCTAATAACTGACATTACGTGGAAGGTGTGAGGTTCCCACAACTGTTATGCTCATAATAAGACTTGATAGTTTTCCATCTGTTACTCTACACAGACACACTGAAGATAATTTATAGAACTACTGTTTTGAGAGGGTAACACTTTATATCCACTTCATAGGATTACAGAAAGCATGCATTTCTGGGGAATTAAATTGGATTTTATAACTTGCTTTAGACAATTTATATGATGGGTTTATAGGTATTTTTACACATATACTTGTACTCCTCCTTGGTTTTTTGCATGAAAACATGAAAAAAACTCCACAAGTTCCCCAGTAAAAAAAATCTATGATACAAAGGCTCAGGTTATCACAGTCTTGAAGTATTCTTCACTACAAAGTCCCAGAAAAAAATAAAAAAAAACTTTCCCATTAAGAAAAAAACACTTTTCCTGCTTTTGTGGTTCATGTTTGTAGTTATACTATGTAAAATAAACCATCTAGAGAACACAAGAAGGTTAGATTTCTCTTTACCAATGTAGTTTTTGCTTGATATACAACCTGAGGCTAAATATTAAGGAATCCTACATTTCAGTAACCAGATAGTTGTAATATACTCTAGAATCTTCACTGAAGTAGACTTTTGTTGACCCATTTTGTAGGGATTACTTACAAAAAGTTCTCATAACTACTGGATTTCCATTTTGTAATAGAGATTCTTGCCAGTACTGACACAGAATAACTAATGGCACAAGCTATTCTGAATATTTCATTTATGGGCTGGTCTTTAAAAATTGAAGAAAGGTTAAATATAGGTTTGAAAATATCCCTTTATCAGTATTTCTGTGACAATTATCTACTACCCTGACCAAATATCAGGATTTCTCCCACATTTGAGCAAAACTTGGTAACCATTTGAGGATCTGACTTCAGAAGGTTCTGTCCCCTTATCTTACCAACTTTAGAACTAAAAAGAGGTAATGGTCTTTTTTGCATTTATTTTTATCCTTTAGAACCAGCCCTGTAAACTACATGAATGTTAGCAGGTCATTAAATTTTTAAAGAACAGCTCTCTCCTCTGAAGGAGAAGTGGCTTAGCATCATCTTGGTTCATGCCTCTGGGCTCTCTCAGCTGCCAAATTAGGCTATTCCCAGGTAGGTTTCCTATTGGGAACACGAGAAAACTTATGCCAGCTTCTAAAACATGCCTGAGAACTGGGAGAGAGGGAGTCATCTATTCCAAAACATGGTAGGTGCTGTTTTAACAACTGACCAGTTAAATTCCCATGCCAAGAAGTGCTTCTTGAACCTGTTTAACTCACTGGCATGAACGTGACTGTAGGAGAAATTCTCTCCATCTGGTTGATTCTCTGACTCCAGAAGCATCTAATGAATAAATTCCCCTCAGAACCTGAAATGTGCCTTAAATAAAAGCCCCCTTTAGCACTGATGATTGCAGAAGAAGTGGGCATTTAGGGGCCTTTAGATCCAGGAGTCAACTTGGTATTGCCTTTCTTGCATTCTTCCCCCAAGAGTTTCTACTTCCTTCATTGCTCCAATCCCACTTTTCCATCCTATTCCACTCATATAGTTTGTTGATTATCTTTCTGATTAAGATCAATCTTTGACTTCAGTGATAGAAACACAACCCCATATTGTAACAGAAGAATTTATGTGTATAGCAGTAATGGAGGTCTACATTAAATTCAACTGATTACTTTGAATTTATTAATTATATAGAAAAAAAAATTTAAAATGAGAAGGCTCAAAAGTTAAAATAGAGAGAGAAAAATATTTTTAATTGTTGACTGGACATTATGTAACATTTCCCTGCAAAGAGGTACAAAATGGCTGGAAATGTACAGGAATTCCTCCTTGCCAGTCTGGCACTTCTATTTCTAGTGGACTGCAAAACTCAGCATATGCAGTTTGGGAGCATGACTATGCCTGAGGTGTGACTGTGCAATGAGGGAGAAGGTGGCTCTGATAATATAGGCCTTGCAAATTCAAGGATTTTTTCCTGTTATCACTTCTAAATACTTGATAAAGTATTGTCTAGAGTGAAAAAAAATCCATATGTGTGACTATTACTAATTTCCTTTGTCTGTTTTTGTGAACTTTCTCATTGTCTAATTGACTTTATTGGAAGAGTCAAATTTAAAAAAAAAAAAAAAAGGACTTTCAGCCTGGTAGAAATAAATAACAATTTTGTTTCCAATCAGTTGTGATTATGGATTAAATATACCTTAGTAACTTTATTTTCCACATACTTTTTCTTCTTTATCATTTAGACATAATCTTGGGAAGAAAACTTATTTGAAGCAGCTGAAAAATTACAAACCAGAAAACACAGGAAAAAAAATGAAGCCTATAAACAGTTGTTGCTTTACCCTTCACTCACCTTTAAGGATGAAGAAACATGTATGTTCCTGTCAATCCATTAGTATTGAGTATTCTTGTGGCAGATGTGAAAAAAGCAGAAGAAAACCATTATGTATTCTGAAGTCATATAGAAATGTCAAGAAGCAGATTCAGAACTCCCAGAAAAAATCAGGCAATAGAAACAAATAGAAGTATTGATAAAATTCTTTAGTTACATTACTAGCTGGAGGAAGAAATAGCAATATAAATTTATCAGCCCCAGAGAAGGTAAGAGAAAAAAAAATGGAAAACCTAACTTCCATTTTTTGCTCGTTCAGGATATAAAACACCTATATACCAGTGAACTACAGACTCTGAGCCACAAGATCTTTCATGTTGAGTAAAGGAGTACTTTGCCACGCAGTACTGAATTTATTCTGAAATCTTCAGGGCAGTTGGAAAGCAAATATGTACAGCACAAGGCAGACACCAAACCATATGTTACAGCAGCAGCAGCCACTGTGGAGGGGAGGATAAGTGCATTAATCACTTGAGTATAGCTCAATTAAAAAGATTTTTATAAACCATGAAATATCAGAGTACAATAGAGCGCATGATTTCTTGATCCTTGAGCAGACTGTGCTACTACTGTTGTATGAGAGCTGTATATGACCATCTTTAATATGAATGAGGAACCAGAGAGAGATTGGGATAAAACAGGAGGCAGCAGTAACAGCAGCAGTATTTTAAATAACATTTCTCTGTATCTTATTTGTACCTACATTTCTCTGCTCCTTATTTAGATGTACTTTGGATTTTCAAAAATATATTTTTATTTCCTGTATTAATTTTTTTAATGCCTTGACCAGGCAGCCGTGGAGGACATATGAAAATTAGTAGAAATATTTTGCAGCTACAGCAATTGGTCTAAGAAAACATATTGCCTCCCTGCACAAGCCTTATCTCTCTGGAAATATTTTGCCTGCTTCTTTCATGCAGCTAATTGGATTCATGGGTTTGGTGTTAAGGTACAGCTGCAATTTTAGGATCCTAAAATGCCATATGGCCTGTGCTTGACAGATAGAAGGGTTAATTTAGAAAGAAAAGGTAATCTGAGCAAAACTACTTTGTGGTATTTAATGAGAAAAAAAGATGGGAACATGGGAGCATAACTAGGGAAAATGAAGTATTTTGGGAGTTGACAGTTATTTGATTTATAGTAGTTTACAATTATATTAGCTGAGGGAAATAGCACTTCACTTCTGTGGTATCGTTGCAGAGCAGAGATTATGGTGATTCACAATGTATTATAAGGAACAGAAGTGAAGAAAGAAGATCAGGCTTAAAAAGGATTTAGTTTGGTACAGCAGCAGGCACTCAGGAGTGTAAGGTGAGCTCAGGTTGTGTGCGCACAAACCCACTCCATCTTCCAGACCTCTAATACTGGCTCTTGCACACACTCATTGAGCTTTTGTGTCACACCTACTGACAAAAAAGGTGAGTAGGGAAGGAAGAATACCTGACAGCAAGTATTCTGGTTACACTCTGTTTGCAGGGCTCCTACTTGCATTTGATTTTCATGAGCTCTCTGTAAAGCAGATCAGGTGCCCAAAGGCTCTGAACCTTCGAATCTCTGTTTCAGGCCCTTCTCAGACACTGCTCCTGTCTTGTTACACGGACAAACCACTCTGGTTGCACTATAGCACAGGTTTTCTTTCTGTTGCCAAGCTACTTTCTTTGTTTCTTGAGAAGCTGCAGGTTGTTGATTATTTGTAGTCCTCTTTTCCCTCCCAGTTTGTTTGCTAAACACAAAGCAGCAGCAAAGACAGCCATGGAACTGAATGAGAGTATTTTTCAGTTCCCTCCTGGTGAGATGAGCCAGCAGGAGTATAAAAGCACAAAAGCATGCCTTTAAAAGAAGAGTAATTTTCTTAAATATTGAGAAGTGATTCTCTTAAGATAATACTTGTAATCAGCACCCAGCATGTGCAGCAGCCACGTTCTGAAAGACAAAATTGGCTGCTTCAGAGAGTTCAGCATAAAGCAGACGGTTGGGGTACTGCAGTTCTCCTACACTAAGTTATTAAAAGACAAATCCTGTATGCTACTGAAACTCAAATTGAGAGGCTCCAAAATCATGTAGTTCTTATATAGAACAGAAATATTCAAGAGCTGCATATTGCTATTTGAAATTTAAGCTGTGGTCACCAAACCCATCCATATAATTAGCGTGCTTCTTAGAGATGGTTTTTGCACATCAGCTTGGAAAGTAGAACACTTTCAGAGGCGTGGAAATGACTAAGACCCAAGCAAGTAGAACAAAATCAACTAAGGGAGAAATGAATGAGAGAAGTGAGGGAAAGATCTGAATAAAGTACTGCAATAATCAGAATTTTTATTTGTAGGATAAAAGAACTCCATATTGCAATCAAATTATGGTTGTGGTTATGGACTAGATACTGGATGAACAAGTGAAAGCTACTGAGTTGCTGATAAAATACTTTCTATTAGTCCAGTTCTGGCAATGGTCAGCACTTTAAGTACAGGGATGATCCCTATACCAATCACCTCTGGCAGTCAGTTTTTATGGAATAGTGTATGGTATTATCCCTGAGATTGCTCTTTTCTTCTTATAGTAGAATTCAAGGTGGATCAGTATCCCCAAGGTTGCACAGTTCCTGTGCTCAAAAACTAGATTAACTGTTTCCTAGCTATTCTAGCACTATCAGTGCTATTTTAGATTACAGAAACATAAAGTGAGGATTCATTCATTTAAAATACTCAATCTCACAACATTTTGTTCCCCCCTTTTCATAAGACACATTCTTCTCATGCTCTGATTTTGAAGGGAAGCTATCCAAAAATTTTAAATTTTCTGAAACATAATTTCCATTTTTATATGCTGTGGTACATTTTCTCTTATAAAAAATTAGACTAAGAGAATCTCAAACATTCATTTCTCATAAGGTGGTACTTTTGGTGGAAGTGATGGTGGTGGAAGTTCTGTGCTGAATGCAGGTCGTTAGGGGGGAATAAATGTGCTTCACAAAGAGCCCACTGGAAATTAACTTCACATGCTATTCTAATTAGATGAATAGCATGGCTGGAGATTGCTTATTTTGTCATGATAAAAGCAATACAAATTTTAAAATAAGTAAATAAATATTGTGCTCTGGAATTAACATGACAGTTTATGATGGCTCAAATGAAGTGCAAAACACACTGAGACTTCATTTACTACACAAAAAAATTGCATATTATTTTATAAGGGGAACTCTCTTAAGAAAATAATAAGTTTCATCATGCCAGTGAACAGGAACAATTTAATTTATTCCTAAATAAATAGATTATAAGTATGTAGCTTTTTCCTGAAGTCAAAGTATCTTTTCCAGTTTAATTTCTTTTTTTTTTTTTCAAACATCCATACCATAGCCTTTTGTCATCTGACAACAGAATCAGCATGGAAGTTGCTACTTCTTTTGAGGAACTACTTCTTCATATAAGGTGCAGTGATGCTGCAGATCAAGTTTTGGTGCAGACTCTAATCTGCCAGCACTCACATAAGCTGCTCTTTGCTCTGCCTGCTTTATGGGACATTTCCAGAGTTCATCTTATCACTGTTACTAGGAAAAAGAATCTCTACCACAAAGACAGAAATGAGGACATAATCTGATATTACTGATACGTATTATGACTTTAGGAGCATTGACAGTTTAGCATTCTTTGCTATCCATCTACTCAGTGACCTACTGATTCATATATGGTGCTGCACCATGATGACAACACAGCTATTTGCCTGGTTACACAGTGAAAACGAAGAAGGTGATCCACTGAAAATTACACACACACCCCCTCCCATTTCTTCTCCCTGTTTTTTCCACTAGACAAAATTTTAAGTCAGATCAGTTCTTAGTCCAGCTCCACGTGTCACAGCATAAATCATTTGTACTGGCACACAGAAAAGAATAGCAGTGAACGAAGGGGAAAAGTCTCCACTGAATCCTTTAACATAGCCAAAGAGCCTCTTCATTTTACCATGGTGAAAAAAAAAAGCTGGTTTTGTTGTGTGAGAGAGCCACCCTCACACCCCTGAGCCACCCAGGGATGGCGGGTGTCGGTCTCTTCTCCCAGGTAACAAGTGACAGGATAAGAGGACACAGCCACAAGTTGCACCAGGGGAGGTTTAGATTGGATATCAGGGGAAATTTTCTTCACTGAAAGGGCTGTCAAGCCCTTCTGCACAAGGAAGGGGTGGAGTTGCCACCCCTGGAGGGATTTAAATGCCATGTGGATGTGGCACTGAGGAATGTGGGTTACTGGTGGCCTTGGCAGTGATGGGTTAATGGTCGGACTCAATGATTTAAAAGGTCTTTTCTAACCTAACTGATTCTATGTTTCAATGTCTAATAATATCAGGCTACAGTATTTCTAGTTGAAAAGTTCAGATACTGAAAACCAAAACTCAAAAAAATCAAAACCAAGAAAAGTGCCATTTCAGAGTGCAGATTCATGTCATGGCCATGTTGCCCTCTGCTGCTCTACTGATACAATCATACTTTATAGGAATACAGCAAGGATACTTCTGAGCTATTTTTAAATTTCCCAATTTATTCATTTGCAGTTTCAACCTGCCTGTTAGTCATAATTTGAGTAAGTATACATGTAAATTACTGTTTATATGAAATACATATCTCTCGAGGAAAAAGGAACAGTTCTTATCTCCAAAGTGCTGTCATACAGTTAACTGGATAAATTTACAGCAGACTGGAATAGCACTTTTAAATCTAAAATAAATGCTCGTGTAATTTTAGTAAAAAATCGAGTTTGTATCAAATGAAAGATTTAGCAAAGACTACAGAACATGTATATACAGTAGCAGATATTTGGCTTTGTTATCTGAGGAAAAAAAAATCTATTTATTGATGAGCCTGAGTGTTGTATTTAAGGAAGTATTATCATTCTGGTCACTCAGATGCCAGTCGTTTCCAGCTGTCCTTTGGATGATCTGTTATTATTCAGGAGTGCTGTGTCCTTAGGACACTAGAGTGCAACTGTGCTTTGTTTTCTTAGTTATTTCGTGATAAGCACTGGATGCCAGGATTTAACAACTCCTCTTTCTTGTCACAGGGGTCCTACTGCCAAGTGGTGACACCAGCAGGTCTCACACCTTCTGTCCCATGCAGCCTATGGGCTGTTTAGTTTGTAAATACAAACACTGCACAAATCCAGTACATCTTCAATCTAAACAGGGATAAAGTATGACAGATGGATGTAGAACACAGATGGAAGGAGGGAATAGAAACCCTTCATTGCCACAATCCATATCATAATTATTACAAAGAAAAAAATAGCTCCATTTCTGAAACACCCATGAAATGGATTTTAAGCTTGGAATCAGTTGCTAATTAATTACTCAGCAACTTCTGCCCTTTAGGCAGTCAACAGTCCCACTGCCCCTATTTTTGTCCCTTTTTTTTTTAATTTTGCTCCCATGAAAAATAGTTCTGAGTGTCACAGTCATCATCTTCTTTTCATTCACCAAACCAAGAATCAAATGTGTAGGCATCTTATGATCTCCATGACATTTCGAGTGGCCTTAAAAGTTTAGTTCAATTGCATGGTGGTGTTATTTGGCTTATTCAAACTTTACAAGTATACAAAGGTCATTCAGGAAGATCTTAAGTGTTCTATGCTGTTGTTCATTTCCTTACCATGAAAGAAGAAAACACAGTAACTCCTTTTTAGGAAAGAAATGGAAGTGAAAAAAAGACATACAGACAACAGGTCCCTTCTATATATTTTCTCTCTATATATTTCTATGTATATATAGAGATCATACAGACAACAACCCCTTCTATACTGTAAGGGTGAAGTGTATACAACAAGGCCTCAATAAGGAATCCCCTTCAAAGTAGCTTTTGTGCAAAGCTTCAGTCCTTCAATTTGCCAATTAGTTAAATCATTTTTGAAATATTATATATCATACACACAAAGAACCCTTTAGCCTTTCTAATACTGTTATTCCTAGTATTTTGCTTCTCCCTGAGACTGAACGAATTTATTTACCTTGAAAAAAAAATTTAAAGAAAAAAGAAGCCCATCTCTTACAATTTTTCAAAAGTCATGTTGCATAACGCCATGTAGCCATAGAGATGAGATGAAACTGCATTTTTCTGTGTTACTGGAAACAGGAGCAGTGTACAGGCTATGCAAGGGAGATGCCACTTAGAGCATAATCTAACATATTTGAAGAAAAACCCACTCAAATAGTTTATTAATACTGTTCAATTTTGCAAATGAAAAAGTGAAGTAGGGAGGGGAAAGGTTACACCCTTATTATTCAGGAGTAGCAATCAATGTGTTTCAGCTCCTGGCCACGGGGCTGCTTCACAGGCTATCTTTGGAAATTCCATTTGGGCATTTCTCACAGGATAGTGGCCGCATATCATATAGCTCTGCTAGACATAGTATCTAGCTCTGTATTTTAAATCCCAAAATATAAGTCAAAAAGCACTCACAAACATACAATTGGCTAAGAATAACTACACAGAATTTCAGGGGAAATATTTTTAATCACTGTTAGAAACGTAAATAGTCATCACTGTCGGTGTTGCAGCCTCTTCACTTGCAGCTTTCCTGATACACATTCCTTTCCTGAAACTTTCATTAGTGTGGCAATAATCCCTTTAAACTCAAGTTATTTTCTACTTAGTGTACATAAAAGTGACAGAAACTGGCTCATTCTTATGATTATGATCCAATAATGTATGCTTCTGAATTACCTATGTTGTAATTAAAAAAAACTAGGTACGACGTAACATTACACAACACCCTTTCAGAAATTGCTAATTTTTTATAACCTGTAAAGATTTGTGCAAGTATGAAGCAATTACTTGTAGCTACTGGAATAATGGCTGGCAGATTTCATTTGTGCCAGAGTACAATACAGCAGCACTATCAGATGTACAGTGGCACTGCAGCAGGACAGAAAAACCACTGCAGAGGGAACACGAGACTGACTGGAGCTCCAGTGAGCAACAGGATGATTTGTTGTCATGCTTGTCATCACCAAGTTCAGTCTCATCTTGTAGCAGCTAGATAAGTGTATTTTTCTTTGAAGCACAGAACATTTTTGAAAGCTATGGCACAACGTTTTAATCTCCTTTTCTTAAAAAAGCTCCTTTGCCTATTCAAAAAGCATATCCTGAATTACCAGTGTCCCAATCTGTTTCTATTCAACCTTATCTAATTCAACAGTACTATCAGAAAAGAAATACAGTGTATACTTACATTTTTGTGTAAGCATACTTACAAGAACTCCATACATATATATTTAATATGTGTGTGTGTATACACACACCCCCACATATATAAAGCTTTCATGATAGAAACAAAACAGTTGGCAAAGCTTACTCATGAAGTGGGATTGAATCATAAACCATTCAAGAGATCCAGGCTGATTTCCCAGTTTTCTGCAAAACAATTATTGCCAGATATAATTAACATTCTCTTCAAAGACTGATAAGGACTACATCTAAATTAATTTACATCTTCAGAAATTCTAAAGCACAAATGAAAATGATAATACTCAGCAAGTAACATTTGTTGAGAATGACTGAAATTATTTTGAAATATATCCATGTTCAAGCCCAACTTCGTTTAAGAAGCACATTACAATTAAAGAGTTTTGTTTAGAAAACTTGACAAAATGGGAGACTCACACAAAAGATGACAGAAAACATTACATCAGCATAGGTCATCCTTTTGTTTTTTGTTAAATCTCCATCCATTATGCTGCATTTTCTGCTTCAGCAATGGCTTGGACAGGTTAAAAACAAAGCATAAGGATAAAAGCAAAACATTTCCAATTCTAACAGTCTTTTTATTGTTAAATTTAGCAGGGGGGATTCAGTGTAGTTGATGTTTTTTAAGTCAAATCAATATCTGCAATTATTTCTTTTACTCAGCACTGAACCTGCAATTACTGCTTTGGTTGACTTTTTTTCTTCATCATTTAGTTAGTCAAAGATTTACAAAGTACTGCACAAAATATGAAAGAAATTCTAGGAATTTCTGGAAATTGGACTCTTAGGGCACAGTTTATAAATCTACAGAAGTCTATGAAGTTTCACCTATTGCCAACCATAATTACAATTGTGACATTCTGAAGGAGAGAAGACAAAACTGTAATAAAACTTTCCATTTTGGGAGCATTTATGATATTGTACTAACTGAGTTCACCATCACATATGCCTATAAAATTCTACTTGCCAAACACAATTCTTAATACAATTACTGGAACTAACAAAAATAGTAAGGAAAAGGACAATCATATTTTGTTTTACATTTTGGGTTAAATACTCTCAGCAACAACTATAAAGAAATAAATAATCAGCCAAACAAAAACCCATGGGAGAAAAGAGAAAATTGTGCAAACTAGAGGTGTGACCTCTTCCCTCATATTCTTCTTACTCCAGATAATGCAGAGGGTGATGTTTGCAACAATTTATCACTCCCTCCACCCCCACCAAACATAAGCATGAATCCAATTAAATGTACAGTTCAAGGGTGAAGGAAAAGAGAATGTGAAATTTTGGGAAGAAACCAGACACTGATAAGGGGAAGGACAAGAAATACAGAAATGCCTATGAAAATGATAGTTTACAGTGCAGAAAAGAGGAGATGAGGGAATTTGGTAGAAAATACTACTGTTTATCCTTCAGTACGAATACCTTTATATTCAGTCTGCTGATACTCAAGATTTCTGCTAATCAGAGTAGCAAAAATACAAAAGCATCTTGAAAACAGTTCTAGAGATGTCTGCTTGTTTGTGTTAGCCTCTGGCCCGTGGATGTGCTTCTCTTCCCTTATCACACAGAAGTGCTGTGATCTAGATTGTTCATCTTAACTAAACTTCTAAATGCCCAGAATGATTGCATATTCCCTTAATACCACAATGGTATATTAATTGTTTTCCTAAGTCATGTTAAAATATAGTGTAATATTTGTATTTACTATGCCCTTGCTGATTATTTTAATGTGTAGCATTTCTACAGTTTCCCCTCAATCAGAAACCATTAGAAAAGTACACAAAACATTCAGTCTCCTGTAACACTTCCCAGGTTACAATAAATGGACATATAGGATATCCATTGATATAAATTAATATAGTTATCTTAAAGCAAGATAAATGACAATCATCCTCCCTCCTGTTTTTTTACGTCTCATTTGAAGGGACAAATCAACTCATAGCTGATTTCTCCAACAGTTTCTAACTAATGCTGCTATTCAGGATGTTTGTTTATTACTGTTGTATTATGTTTCTGATGCTACAAGTCTCCATTTACTTTCTGCAAAAAAATAACCATCTTCCTACCTTCCCTCATTTCCCAAGTTGAGGTGGCTATGCAACTCAGTGCTCTAAAATCCCTGAAAATTTGGTTTTAAAAACTGAGCACGAGAAGCCCCAGGAGCTCAGAACATACCTTTCACTTTTCAGATATGATCCATTACAATGTGAACACAAGCTTTTCCTTTCCCTCAGGGGTTCTTCTGACTAGTCCCTTCGTCCAAGTTCTAGCAGTCAGAAGAGTTCAGACTTTGAGTTAGTTAAATCTTATCCCAAGAAGACAAACAATATAATACAAAGTGATGGAAATATAATTACTCACATTCATTTGCTAAAGCTATAATTTTCTTTATTTCTGCAGCTGGTTTGATTGTTTCAGTACTTTCTCCCAGTATATCCTCTGCATAATGATTTGTCCAAGCTCTAATGAACATTTAATTGATATAGTTGTTTTTATCTTAGGGGGGGTTAACAATTTTTGGACATTTTCTTCTAAAGATAAGTTGCACTTTAAAAGTATATGTGTATTGAAGTGGAATACAAAAAGGTATCTGCATAGTACCTGACCAAGGGCTTGCTCAGAAAAAATCACTCTCTTGATCCATTTTTGGTATGCCCAGGACTTAATTTCCTCCCTCTTCTCTCCACACTTTTTGTTTCTTTAAGATGACATTTTTAATCATTAAAGTATAATATTATTTCACTTTATTAGTGTTTGTTTAACTACAGTTTCTTCTTGGTTTATAATAATCATCAATATTTGATAACAAGTGCAAATAAACATCATTACTCTTTCAATTGTTTTGGTTATTATTTTCTGCTGTTCTTGCTAAGGTTTTTGTTGTTTTTCATTTAGCTTTCATTAGTGTATGTTCCAATCCATATTGACTGATTTCTTGTGAGGACAGTTTCTGCAGTCCTCACATCCAACATTTATTTTATACCTGCTGTCAGATATGAATTTTATTACATTAAATGCTTCTGCTATGTAGTAAAATCCAGTCAGTTCACATGGGACAGTTACTCTGCATGAAGCTGAGGAACACACCAGTGCCAATATGATATCTCTATCCAAAAGAAGGCTCCTTCAAGAAAAGTATTAGAAGATTTGACAACCTACTGGAATTTTATGAAGGGGAAAAATGGGAGAGGAAAAAAAAAAGCAGGCTTATTAACCTGAAGCAAAAACTCTCAGCTGTCAAAGGCTAATCCTGAGATGCTTGCCATGTCTTAATTAAACACAACATGGGCTGATAAAATGCAGAGAACCAACCTAAACTCCCTGCTGTACAGTGAATTTCTGCCTAGACATCAAAGACTATTTTGAATTTTCTGCAGCTTGCAAATTGTACTGAACAGTTGTCAGATTTCTGCATAATGCATTTCAGTCAAGACTGCAGAAGAGACTCATTTGTAAGTATTTTGCAGGAGATGCTTTCCTGACAAAAATGAAATGTTAAGTGGTAATCTTTGCTTTTATAGTGTTTTAATATAAACTATATCAAAATATATTTTTAGGCAAAAAAAAATCACAATAAATCATTCAGAAGGAACACTGGTCCATCCTCGCTTAATAAGCTGATAATTAGTAATTTAACTTTTCTTAAAAATCCAAACTTGACACTACACATTAGCATTACATAATTAACATTCTAATCTCGTTATCAGAAAATACCTTTATTTTAATGCAAACTTTATTCTTCCCCAACATTTGATGGGGAATATATTTGTAAGGAATATGATTCAAGTCCTTTGTGTTTTGACAGCCACTGTGCATTACAGTATTAGACCATGAGGTTTTGTTTCTTTGCTTGTAACAATGTAGAAAGAAAACTTGGTAAAAATCTGCAGCCATCAGGTCCTTCACTTAGATCACAATCCATCCTTTGCTTGATAACCTTTTGCCTTACCATGCAATGAGGTTTATTTCTACGCTTTGTGCCACTTCTATCATAACACTACTTATAAACTCTTTTTAGTCACACAAACTTTGAAATAAGTTTTGTGATGGATTTGAGATTTTTTTCAGCTAAGGCTGCCACGTGAGGAAAGAGGACAGGAACTGACTGTGACCAGAACCATTTCTAGCTCTGTGCAATTTGGGAGTGCCATGTACAGACAAAAAATACACAGCAGGTACACTTGTCTTTTTGAAGTAAGGCTCACTTCAAAAAATGTTATTTCAGTAGCCTCTTTAAGAAGAATCCAGTTAAGTAATATCTGAAAATTCCTATAAATGATTGGGCGTGCACCATCCATAGGTGTGCATGAGATACCTGAATACAGAAAATACTTCAGAAATACTTTTGGCAAATGCTGTAATGCCCAAGAAGCTAATGGAAGGGTTTATCTCATTTGGAAAGTAAGATTTATTGCTATTCTGATACAGTGTAACCCCACTGGAGCAACAGCCATTTTTGCCACCCATGGATCTCACTGTGGCCCAATCAAACTGATGGAGTTGAAGGTTAAAAAAGGAAAAGACTGCTGTTGTAGGCTTCAGTTGGCATAAATTTGGGTTGTTTACTCCTGAGTTTCTCTTCCCAGTTTGATGCTGTTCACTAGCACATATGCAATAAGAACATATTTTCTTTAACATTCTTCATGTGCTTCTTGGTGGTCTGTGCTGGGTATATACCAGAATATAAAAGTATCAATCTTCCTCATAAGAGGTTTTAAAAGGCAATGCCTATGCACTCAGCCTCAAGCATAACTATCCTTTAAATCCCTCAGTAAGGAGGGAGGAAATGTGCAATACCCCACACTCAGAACAGAAGATGGCATGTATGGGCTACACATTTCTTGGCCACAAAGGCAGGTTTCAGGAACTGAATTCCCCTGCCACAGAGGAATATATTTTAGAAATATTCTAGTGTTTAAAAACTTCTCAGTAGGAAGTAATTTGTGACATCAGATATAGACTCTAATTTATGGACATCACGTAAGCTCC
This sequence comes from Manacus vitellinus, assembly GCF_001715985.3. Taxonomy (NCBI): domain Eukaryota; kingdom Metazoa; phylum Chordata; class Aves; order Passeriformes; family Pipridae; genus Manacus; species Manacus vitellinus. Next base: position 13,026,020 of record NW_021939063.1, on the reverse strand, counting down.
TGTTTGGAATAATAGTTTAAAATCAGAACATGCTGTTCCTGTGTCAGCTAGAGTACCGAAAAGCAAATTATTTTCTTGAAAGAAAGATTTTGTTTGATTTCAGCACTGAGTTTCTTTGGCACACAGATCATACGTTCGTTTCATTAATCGTCAAGTGTGCCAGCGAAAGATTAACACCATCTCACGCTGGCATTTGATTGCATTCAGTTGATAGTTACTTTTCATCATGTTGCTTTTGCAGGGAGCAATCAAGAAAACAAGTCCAAAAACTTCCATTTACGTTACCTAAAATGTTTTGGAAGCAAGGCCAACACTGTTTAGGTTTCCCATTTAACTTCAGAAGACCTGAAAACTAAGTATGAGTCTGAACTTGTGTGGTAGCAGGTAAGACATCTTCAAGATTTGGGAGCTACTCTTCTTCAGCAGTAATCTCCATTTCACCTGTAGAGCACTTGGCAGGCATTTGCTGTTTGCTCAGCTGTGCACACAGTTTCTCTATAGCTCAAACTACTAAATTTCATTAAGAAAAATTAAACACGCCTTATGGACATTCCTGATTTACTTTACTATATCTGCAATGGCTGGGGATGCCAGAGAAACTACACAGGTATTAAGTAGACAGATAATGATTTCTGTCTGTCACTGCTGGGTAAAAGGATACACTTTCTAGGAAAGCCATGTTATTCCGAAAAGGTTTGGGAACCCCTTCCTCCAAAATTAAGTTAACAAACTAGAAATTAATGGACTCAAACCATACTAGCAGTATATCCAGCTATTTAAAAGACACTCACACATGCAGCAACAATGCCAAACTCAAACCTGGATATATTCCATATGCAAGCTCCAAAGAAATGTATTCTTGGGGGACCCTCTCAGCTGCATTTGTAGTGTAAATGCATTTACAAACCCAAGCCAAACCCCCATTGTTCCAGCTTTCAGAAAGTATCAGCAGCAATGCTGAATTTAATCATTGTGCCAATCCATTTATTCCCCTGGAAAACAAGTCTAACAATTCTGAGTGGGGTTTTCACAAGTGTGTAAGTGATTGAAAAATCAATAGGACTTGTTCTCTTAAGTCACTTATGACTAGATATTAATGGCATTTATGTGTCTGGAGATCAAGACAAACACCTGATGGGGCTTTCACAACGCCTACCTCCCACTGAAATCTCATCCTCTTACCTTGCTTATATTGTTAAAAACTTTAATTAATGAGTGATTGAAGTGCTTGATAGTGTTTCATGATCCTTATGAGAGATGCATGTAGCCTGAAAGCATTTTCATTCAGTCCTCTAGGATGATAAATCAAGGACATAGGAATGCTGGTGATTATCAGGAAATGAAATAGAGCCTGGTAATGCTTTTCTTGTAGGCACTCCAACAGTCCTTGCATTATAGAAACAAGTATTATCTCCTCTCTACTCCTTTCTAAAGGCATAAGCAGTTTAAATAGTATTTTTGGACAAGCAGTAACAGGAAACATAATCTTTAGATTTCTTCATATATTTCACTTTGACTTCTATCATGCCCATTATGTTGGATTCTAATATTCCCATTAAATTCTGCAGAGAAGAATCAGTAAATAAAACAATTAAAGTTAATTACAATATGGAAGCATGGCAAGTTAGAATATAGTCCATACAATCAGGTCTACTGACATGAATAGATATATTATCCACATAGAGTTTGGAATGCATGGCTAAAGCCTCGAGTCCAAAATACCCAAATACCTAATGATAATATGTAAATTCTATAGTCATATATTTCAAAAACATATGTCAGTTGAAGGCAATTAATTTCATAGCCAATGAAATTATACAGGGAAGATAAAACAACAAGTTAAGGCTGCAGTTTTACTACCTGACACAACCTATGTTAAAACTCTTTAAATAAAACAGAATAATTGTCTTGAAGGGGAAAGGTTCCCATGATTTAAAATAGTAATAAATATTGAAGGATGAAAAAAACAGAAGTATTTTTTATAAGTGTATCAGAACAGGATTTGTCTTCAGAGACTTGTTTTCTGGTTTTCAAAAACCATTTTAAATTAGAGCATGTACACTAGGTAACATTTCCATGCTCATTTAACAAAATATGTCAATTTTTAGGCTGCCTTAAAATTTGTACTATCAGCATTAGTGCACGATGTCCTCTCAGTGTGAGATGGGTAACTGGCCTGCTGTGGGAGAGAATAATTCTCCTTTCCAGCTTTGAAAAAAAATACTCTGCTACAGTCCTTCTCACAATATGTAAATATTACATAGGGGCTCCCTGTGAAACTGCAGCTCAGTTAAGGGACTCTGGATATTTTTAGAATTCTGCCTCTTAATGTGGGAAAGACACATGATATTTCTAAGGTAGTTTGAAAGTAAAAAAGAAGTTATCTGGCCTTCATGATAACATAAAGCCAAGTGTGCATTAATGGAATTAATAATTTTTCTACAGTGTAGGAAATCCTTTTACACAAGTTACAATCTGCTTATTTGCCCAAATAATTTTACTTTGTGTAGTATTTTATCAAACGCCTGAAAGACTTGCCAGTTTTGAAGCATCCAGTTCCATATTCGTAGAGGTTTTTCAGATGGTCCTAACTCATATACAAAGAACACAGCAGCACTGTTTTTTCCCTGAGTTCTGAAACCACTGATCAACCCCTGTCAGTTTTTTGAAAGAACTTATCTCTTGCCTAGCAAAGCATTGATGATTTACAAAATATTAAAATCAAAAGAAATCTAAATAGACTGTAAAACTTCTTTTATAGTCCTTACAAGGTGATTTTCCCTATAACAAAGTTTGGAAGAGATGCTTGAAATTACATTGCCACCTGCTGTCTCAGATAAAAATTAGAAGCCAGGTCTGTTTGCTATATTATTTAAAAGTCAGCAAGTATAATGAAAATCTATTTATTTAGGAAATCCATTGTGAAGCTGGGGATGAAATCTCACAGGTCTTATTACCTTGTGAACAGATACATAGAGCCGGGGTGAAATCAGGTATATGAGATCCATGACAGTGAAGAGCTGATTGTTTCAGACACAAAAACATTTTAAAAAATTAGACAATGTCCTTCCTAATGATTACGATTCAGATTGCACTGTTTAACACTTTGATAAGAATGTGTTCTTTTGGTTTAAATCACTGTTAACAAATTTTAATTCCTGGGATTAATGATGAACCTAGACTATATCAGATAGACAAAGTAATCTTCAGAGGTTATTGTTGATGACATCCCAGGGAGACTTAGAGACACTGATATAAGGCAGCCAAAAATGGCAGCAGCTATCAACAATCTATCTTGTATATTCTGTGCTTCACAGGACTTCATATGCAGTGCATTACTGAGAAAACTCCTGGCTTTCTTTTCCTCCCTTGTTCTAGTCCCTAAATGAATGTTTCAAAGACTTTTTAGCTCATCTATCAATCAATAAATACCAAACAAAAAGCTGTGAAGCCATATTTGTAAAAAAATCCCCCAGAAAATATAATTTTGTCTGATGACTGACACGTTAATTTCATAGAACAAACAAAGCAGTTCAGAGGTTCTGTGTACACATTAAACTCAGCCTCGCTGTCTATTTTTTTATTATTGTTTATTTGTTTTCTTTGTAATCTCCAAAGGGCAACACTTCTATCACTGTCGGTTGGAGTAAGCACAGCTGGAGAACACGCAGAGGATCTGCCCCTGTATCTGTAGTACCTTTGTCCAGACAAAATTAACCACGTCTAGAAGCAACACTATTCGAGACAAGCCTTAAGGCCTTAACCTCCTTTGAAATCAAGGATTTCAGTAAGCATTTGGCTTTAAGCATAAGCTTAAATGCCATCTTGAATAGTAAAATATCTAAACGGGCTCTGAAGCATTTTATGGAATCTGACTATACTCTTGAACATCAGGAAATCCTCCTGAAATAAGTTCGATATTTTTATCCTGAAAATGAGGCAACATGTAGATTCATTTGATTTGCACGTTTACACGTCCCATTATTCCAGAAGCTGTACCTACACAACAACAGTGCTCAATACTCCGCTCCTACAGCGCTGCCCAAGAGCATCGAATCGGTCCAGGAACACCCACCAGCACCTGGAGCGCGGTCTGGGAAACCCATCAAACCAGTGGCGATGGCGAAGGGCCGGATCTCAAAAGTTCAGCAGGACCGTGATGCAGAAACCACTCCGGCAGCCCAGAGGAAAGCAAGTCCCGGAGAGCCCACGAGCGGGACACGATCCACCGATCCACCGATCCACCGCCCGCTGGAATGGCAGGACGGAGGGAGGGATGGGAAGCGTCCTACGCGGGACTCCCCGCCCTCCGCTCCCACCGCGCCAGCCCGGACACCGGGCAGCTGTCCCGGCCGACCCTTCCCTCCTCAATCCCGGCTCTCCCTCCTCTCCCGACGGGATCCGCTCCCCCCGCAGCGCCAGGACACCCGGCGGGCGGGTGAAGCCCTCGCCGGCTCCAGACGCCGTTCCGTCCCCCACCTTCAGCGTCGCCCCCCTCTCTTGCCTCGTCCGCTTTGCCAAAGCCACACCAGAAAATAAATAAATAAACGCACTAAAAGGCGAGCGAGCAGCCGCCGCCCTCCCACGCTCCGGAGGCAGCTCAGGCCCGAGCCCGGGGATAATCGCCCGGCGACTGCTGCGCACCCCCGGCGGGGCCGGAGGCGGGGGGTGTGCGGGACATCATCCCTCGGGCTCCCCGGCGGGGGTGTGCGGGGCTCCATCCCTCGGGATTCCCGGCCGCGAGGGATGTGCTGGACTCCATCCCCCGGGAGGAGGGCGCGGAGCTCCATCCCCGGGGCGCTCCCAGTCGCGGGAGGGGTGCGGGACTCCATCCCCCAGCGCTCCCGGCCCGGCCGCCCCGGCAGTGCTTCCAGAAGCCCATTGGGCAAATCCCGCCCTCGGCAAAGCCCAATCGCCGGCCCGGCTCCTTTCCAGCGGGGCGCGGCCGCGGAATCACGGAGACGGGGACGGCGCGGGCGATGCGCGGAGCTTCGCGCGGGCTCGCGCCGCCGGGCACAGCCATGAACCTGGGGGTAAAGAGGGAGCGGCGGGCTGGCGCTGTGGCTGCAGCGGGAGGCGCTCCGTGCCCGGCAGGGACGGCCCCAGCGCGCTCGCCCGGGCCGCCCCCGCGGAGCGCAGCGCGCGCGGTGCCGCGTGGCCGAGGCACCGGGAGCGCGGACAGCATCCGCGGACTTACGGGCCCGTCCCCACGGGAGGGCCTCGGGAAGGGGGTCTGGGAAGCGGTGAGCAGGGGACGGGACATCGGGGACGGGACATTGGGGACACCGCGGGCTCGGCGGTGCGGAGGGGGGCGCGCACCCTCGCGTCCCGCCGGGCGGCAAGAGCGGGGACGGGATCGGTGCGGGCAGCGGCCGGTCCACACCGCTCCGTGGCTCCGAGAAAGGTCCGTGCTCGCTAGATTGTTTATTTTTTATTATTTTTATTTTTTTAATGAAAGCTTGAAGATAAGTGTTATTTTGAACACTGATCTTCGTAGTAGGGTTTCTCAACGCACGGAAGAAAAATGAGTGTTTGTGTACTTTGCCTAAGCACTGCCACGCTTTTGTCTTTTAATAAAGCCTTCTAATAAAGCTTGTTCCATTTGGAAAGGTGGATTGTTGTGCCTGGAAGCACAATGAAGGGCTGTTACCAGCACACAGCCCCTCTTTGTGGCTCGCGGGTGCTGGCGTTGTGGGAGACTTGTTGAGTTTGGTAACGCACCCACAGTTTATATTGTAAGAATGACGAAAATTCTTGAGGCAGGCAGTATTGCTCTGTTATTATAAACTTAAAATTTATATATATATATTTATATGATATATATTTTTATATATATATATATGTGAATGGCACCTTCAGCATCAACCTTAGCAACACCAAATCCAGTTTTTTCAGTAAAAATATGCTCTCTTCAAGACAGGTTGATTTCTTTGTATTAAGTAACTTCTCAAAACATTCAAAGCTTAGGGTGTGAAAGACCATCTGGACCAGCAGTAAATACTGGCTTGTAATGAAGTCCGATTGTCCTTGTTATTAATGTAATGATCTTACATTATCAGATTATTTAATATTTCAGATTCCATTCTCTCTTTCATTTTGCAGTGATGGACTGAAGCTTGAAACTGAAGTACTGGATGGAAAGCCTAGGCTAATTTTAGCTGCTTCTGGTATTTTTTTAATCATTTATCTCAAGTAATCTTTAAAGCTTCTTGAAGTTAAACCTAAGATCCAAGCAACACAAAGCACAGCTTTATTGAAATATTTTTCAGATCAGGAAGAATGTTTGTGCATTATTATTTACAAGTCTTTTTACTCAGGACCTTGATTCTGAACAGTAGGTTGATAGTGAAGTTCTGAATAGTTTGTCCATTGTGAACAGGTGGCCAGTAGGCTTGCTTCTATTCATAAAAGTGCTATTGTGTATCAAGTGGCATAACTGGATAATTTTTTTAACTTTATATCACATTACTTACCAGGGAAAAAAGAGGCCTAATAACTCTCTGCTTAATTTACACAGAATTACATCATTACAGTAATCTTTTACTTGAAAGCAGCTTCAGTATTTGGCAGCTGACATTTTTAATTTTCAATAAGCAGTTTATTTAGGCCAAATCTTATTACTACTATCTGAAATAGACTTTTCCAGTATATGTTCATGATTAAATGTTAATAAATTCTGTTTTTGTGATTTGTCAGACATACATTTGCTGCTTTACAGCTACTTTCTGTAGCTGTTCTACATCGTCAGGATACAGAAATTCTCCATTTAATGCCCTTTAAATTATATTTCATTTTCTGCATTTACCAGAGAGCTGTTTAATGAGGCTTTATGTGGTGTTTTGAGTCAGGAAGGAACATCAGTGTACTGGTAATAAACCCTGCAATACCTCTGAAACAGCAATGCTACGGCTTTTCCTCTTTACAACCATCAGCAGCAGCATTGGCTGCATAGGGCCAGTGCATGTTCCAGAGTGCTCCAAGATAAAGCATTACCTTGGACTGTGAACTAGCCTTGAACAAGCACTCTTCTCCAGAAATTAACTTGGTTATGCACTGATATAAACAGCACTTGCTTGAGCACAATGATGTCAAACATTGCGTCAGATTGTATTAGTTCTGAATTTCGGTTTTCTGCACTGAGAGACACTGCTCACAGTCTTAGGGACTAAAGCAGGATTATTCTCCAGTAGCTTAAGCTGCTGCTGGAGACAGATGCTTCTCTCTTACACAGAAAAAAAAAATCAAAGAAAATAACACATAAGCAGGACTTTGGAGTACCACATTATGCATCTCCCCACTGTGATGGGAAAAGACCCTATTTGCGTTTCTCCTTTTTACAGAGAAGTTGGGTTTGAACAGCACACAGAATCACACTTAATTTAATTTCTGAATAGCCAGAAAGAAGTCAAACAGTGACTTTTACCTACTCAGATGAGGGTTGAATGCTTGAGAACCCAGAGATGAAAACGGACACAGAACACCTTTACTACTGGAACGTTACCGAGGTGGTTCAGGATTAAGTGCCTGTTCCTGCAGGACAACAGTTCAGCATACTCCCAAATTTTAAAATGGTCATGTAGCTTGGAAGCCGTTAATAGTGCTGTTTTGCAGACTTTAACAACAGTTCTCCAGTGTCTTCAGTTGTTAATGCCATAAAAAGGTACAGGTGCTACCAGTGCGAAATGATCAGCAGCCACTGCCAGAGCAGTAACTGCACTATGCTGCTGAAGAAGCCTTATTTCCAATAGATGTGTCCCAGTAAAATAGTATCTCTACTACTTTCTCTCCCTTTGCATTAGCTATATGTGCTGGATTTCTCAAGTACCACTTTCCCTCTATTATGATATCCTTTATTCCGAAGTATTATACTGAACATGGTACTTACTGTTATTTTTGAGACCACTACACCTCTATGCATCCTCTAGGATTTGGGTTAAAAGACTTAAGAGTGTTTCAGGGCATAGATGTGGGGAGCAATAATGGATGGCATCTCAGCAGTGGAGACATAACATCATGTAACCAGAGATAAAGCCATTACCACCGGGCTCTGAGGAATAATGAATAACAGGGGAGGGCCAGACTGGCACAATAATTTTATTAGATCTGTATAAAACTAGAAATAGTTACAGTAATATATCTAATATTTTTTTCCAACATACTTTTAAAGTGTGTATACTGAAATAAGTAAAAAAAGTAAAATAATCAGGGCAGATGTTACAGGCAAAGTATTTTCCCTTGACCTACAGACCCCAGATGAATATACCAGTTTACTGATTTCTCAAGCTTGTTTTTCAGGAGGAAGTTGTCATTAAATACTTCTTTCATATGTTTGTGTTTGTTTCCCAAAAGACAAATCAAAGCCTGCAATGAAGGTAAGTGGAAAAATTATTAGAATACGTAGATTAACTATTTAGTTCATTAACAGAGAAATTTGAGAATTCATTTGAACTACCTAAATACATGTAATCAATTATATTTATGAAAGAGAAATTTGTACTTATGGGTCCCTTATAACTTGAGATATTCTGTGATTTCTCAGGTTCACAATAGCAGTTAAAAAGGATGAATTCAAAGTTCTGTGACTATTTTTACCTTTGAAAAATGCTTTATTTTACTTGGCCAAGAAGTTAAAGCAGTACAGGGAATCATATAAATCAGAACTTTTAGAGACCTTAAAGGAATTCTGGTAAAATAGGGATCAGAAGTGTGTTTAAGTTCCAGTTTGATCCTATAGGTTGTCTCTGAGTAAACTGGAACGCAGTGGATTAGGGAAGGACAGAAAGCAGAAAAAGGCCCTAATACATAGGAAATAATTACAAGTGTCACCAAGGAAGAAAAATGACGCTTATTGTACTTGTTGCTTCGATCTTGTTTTCATTTGTTACAAATACAATTTTATTTCCTTATTTAATATATGGGGAAATCTTTTTGCTTTAACAGATGGGGAATAAAGCCAGAACACCTAAACAGGCATTGAGAACAAGGCACGCTGGGCATGTCCTGAGGCCAACACAAAATGCTTGTATCAAGCAGGAAAATGTAGCAAAACCAAGGAGTGAATCAAGCTTATCAATGACAAAAGGTGAAAAACTGCAAGTTGCTAAACACTCATCACATGAAGCCACAACTAAAGGTCCCTCTTTGATTTTCCAAAGAGATGGCACAAACAGATATCCTGATTCAGAGGATCCTAGTGTTGTTAAAAAAGCTAAACAGAAACCTCAAACCCCATCTGTATCAGGTGAAGACTTGACAAATTTGGTGTGTTTAACACAAGAACAGCTCCAACAGATTCTGATGATTGTTAAAGAAGGAACTAGAAGCATCTCTGAGACTCATAATGAAAAGCAAGAGGAAATGGGTAAGATACCAGCTGTTGAATAAGTTCATTTCATGGAAACAGAGCAAAATGTGAAAGCTTAACTCAGAGTTGATAATTTATTTGCATTCTGTAGAGATGTTACTCTTGTATTCAATGGTCTCGGACAAAATACTGTTTGCTGTTATGGATGTGAAATTTTCTGTTACTGTTGGGAACCAAGCATTTGATAATTTTAACAGTAAAAACTAGGGATTGTTTGATAGTATTCCAGTACCTCATAAAGCAAACCAGCAAGCAGTTTTGGCAATATTTCATGCAAATTTTACATTGGGGTAGAAAACAAAGAATTGCACTGTATCACTGCCTCAGACAGCCCCTTCTAATTTGTGAAGAGTTCAGATCTTGCAATATGTCTCAAGAGCAGTGCTGCCATTTTCCTCTGGCCCAAAGATGTACATGTATCTTTTTGCTTAACTGTAAATATTACGGTTGAGGTTTTTTCCTCCCGATTCTTCTACTCAGAAGCATAAGAACTGTTGTGTTTCTTCCTGCATTGCACCCTTACTCCTGTTGGTGGGTCTGTGGAGAGGGTCAGCTCTTTGCCACCAAGAATAAGACACTGCAATTAAGTAGAGTCCCAAAGTCTGAGCCTTTAGCCAAGAATAAGCATTTACTGAAAGTCTGGCATTCTAAAAATACCCTGTGAAGTTCTAACTTACGTGTCTTAACTATATGAGCAGGGCTGAAAACACTATTGTTAAATAGAGTGGAGTTTGCAATTTTCTGCTGTTCTTAAAGTATTTTCTCAGTGCTGAAGAAAGTTTAGTGGTCATAAGTATATTTATTTTTATATATTTATGTTGTCCACAGCTACTAATGAGGCATCAGAGGAAAACGTTGTAGCATCACTCCAAAAAGATTGTGAAGTTTCATCAGTTCCAGGTGAAGGGAACTGTGATTCAAGCAGGAAACAAGAAGCACATCCACAGCCAGGACAGAAAGTTATGTAGGTAGATTTGTGTTATTATCTACAAAAATTGTGTCCCCAGTAAAGACTTGTATTAAGATTCTTAATAACATTAAGATTGTTTATAAATTTAAAAGTTACCTTTAAAATTAACAGATTAGCTTTTTAGGTAAAATTCTTTTATTCTTCCCTCCTTTTTTCTAGAAAGGATTCGTGGAAACCTGCTGACATATTTAGTACCTTGGGTGAAAGAGAAGGGGAGAAAGCCTTACTGGAATTTAAAAAGATCCAGTGGAAGAAGGAATTAGGTATTTATGATGTATAGAATATATTTTTGATCAGTTTTTATTACACTCAGGATACCACTTTATTACACTAAGGAATACCAAGAAACTTGGTACTCCTTATGCTCTTTTAAATTTACTTATAATCAGTGCATTTGCTACAAATTGAAAAGTGCATAATTTCATTGGTCTCCAAGAGAGATTAAGCGTCTTGAATTTCAAAATTTTATGCAAAGATTATCAATAAATTCTGGCAAAAATGCATCTTTACCAATTAAACATTATCTCAAACAAATGCATTGTTATACTTCATATTTTAGGAGCTACTTCCCCGTGGTTTTGTCACATTCTGACAGCAGTTGATAGCCATTATCATCAACACATTCACTTGGATTTTAATGGGACAAGTGTCAGCCTAATGTACAAGCAGGACTGAAAGTATCAAAGTGCAATTTGAATTTGAAACAGTTTGCATTCCTGCCCCCTCACCAGGCAAGGAGAATCTCTGTAGAAAACGAAATATGCTTAACATGTTTTAAAACTAAACCTTTTATGATTCACATAAAAAGTTGTGTTTTGTTTTCAGCTGGGATTTAGGCCATTTGGTTTCAGGGTTTAATTATGCATTTGTCAGTAGCTTCCATGTATAGCTCCACTGGTTTTAATAATGTTTTAGTAGTCCAAGACTGGTAGAATAAAATTGAGAGAATTTATATGCTTGGTTAGTTTTCCCTTTTTCGCTGGGAAATAGTTAAGCCTTTGGTGTTTTCTTCTTCTAGAGGGACTCCCCAGTCACCTCTGCATGTCTGGGCAGTCTCAGCTGCCACTCTCTTAAGAGCAAAGTCATGTTTGGCACTGGTTGGTCAGACAATGGTGACAACTCTTGTAGTCCATTTTACAGTCAAAATAGCAGGGTAGACATGCATTGATGCCTTTTTTTTTTTAACTGCTAAATGTTTGTATTAGGAACTCTTATTGGAGGTTTTGGGCTTTTTCTAAGATGAACAGGTAGCACTGAAGAAGAAACTGAAAGAAACCTTGGAGGGAGAGGTGGGATATTTCTGGGCAGAACCTGGCAATAATAAAACCCATAAAGAAAAAGTGGAAACAGCTGACCCAGGTCAGGTAAGGCTGTTCATAAACACAGAAGAGCACAGTTTGCATTGCTGCAGAACAATTTAACTTTTAATTCATACAAGGTTTTCTTTTCTGTACAAATCCAGTAGAATCCAATCCCTGTTCCATACTTACCTGTAGCTCCAGTTTGTAGCTTTGCAACTTAAGATATTTGTAGCATGAACAACTCGTTCCCGTCCTTCTGTTTTGATTCCTGACTAAAAATATAAATGTTTTCTAGTTCTGTTGTGAGGAATAGTCTCAAATGTAATCCCTGGCTACATAATTATTTACATTGTTCATTTGAGCTGTCACATAAGTTTGATTGTTTACATAATAATGAGCACAGCAATAGGACTTTTCTTCTGCCTTCTAAAAAGTCAGCTGTCACTCTGAAAACAGTGTTAGATAAATATAATATACTCAGATGAAACTTCTCCAGTAAAACTGATTGCTGTTAAACAGAAGTTAGGGCTCTATCTGCTGTCAGTTATTACAGCAAAAGCAAATTGCCCTTTTTTTTGTGGCATATTCAGCATTCTTAGCAAAGTTACAACTGCCCCATAAGAATTAGTTTCAATCAACATTAAGAAATTAATTAAGAAGTACTGGATATGAGAGGCTTAGTTACAAGTTTTGGCTGAAGTTTTAATGAATAGCAGCTTCTAGGAGTATAATTTACTTGTCTATTTATGTTAAAGGCTATTTAATATAAACCAAACAGGTAAGCTAACTAAAGTCTTAAAAATGATCATTTTCTTTGTAGACAGTGTTTCCAGCTGACTCAGTCAATGCCACTGAGGAAAACTGTGCCTGTACAGCTGCTTTAGCCACAGAGGCTGATGAAGTTGCACTGAATGTTTCAAGAGCTCCAGCTGGGCAGTCTTCTGATTTCAGTTCTTCTGACTTTCCAGCTGGCAGTTGCACAGCATTTGTTTTCAGGGTAAGATCTTAAATTGCATGCAGGGGTTTTTTTACTTATTTATGGACAACAAATGTTTGTCTCCAGTAGTTCTTTTAAACCAGAAGAATTCATTAGATCTTTCTGCTCTAAATAATTGTTCCTAAATGAACGTTTATCAAAATATTGATGTTTTGAAGACTGAGCATTTTCAAGGCTGATGTGGAGAACAGTACTAGAGGTCTGACATGAAGTATTAGTTACTTTTTAAGTATGTGTTGAAAAAATAGAGAAGTGGGAACCTATCAAAAATAAAAAATATTGATGGCAGAAGGTTCAAAAAGTAGGTTTTGGGTTGTGGCTAGTAGGCAGTGATTGAAAGTGGGTTTTTTCAGATGGCACTGGAAGTTCTCAGTGCCAGTGGAGTTTGTTAAATAATACAGACATCTTAAGAAGCAGAAACAGAAGAATGAAGATGATAAGTAATTTACTTGAGACAGATTACTGCTAATTAGATTGTGATGCTGAAACTACCTGGAACACAGACTGAGCAGTGAACCATAGGAAGAAGGAAGGGATTTTTATTTACGATACATATAAGTAAGGTTTTCTAGAGTGACAAGCTGATGGTTCAAGTTAGAGTAATGTTCAAAGTTTGGCTTATTTAGCATCTTTCTAACAGCAGTCAGATACTTTATACAGTTACAAACTTACTTTTCCTGTGCTAGAGAAAAGCCCACTTAAGCTTACTAACTGAAAGCCAAGTCTTTATTACATGGCTAGACAAGGTACTGAATTTTTTGTACAAGGGACTGGCACTTATCTGATTTCAGGAAGCTGTGCCACAGGAACGACCTTTCAGTGCTTTGAAGCATGAGCAACAGAAGAAGTGGCTTGAAGAGTTGGACAAACAGAAGGAAGAAGCTAAACTACGAAAAATAGAAGAAAAACTTAATTTATCAAAGGTATCTGTGGTTTAGAGGGACTTTTTTGAATAAGAGAGGTTTTTCTCTACATGTTTGTTCTAAGAAATAAAAGATGAAATCACAGACCTAGTGAAGTGGCAACAAAGGCATCATTATGTGCAGCATGTCCATGTTTTCACTGTAAGGATGGACTTACTGAACATTCTGTTCCAGTATTTCGGTGGCAGAGAACAGACTGTGTCTGGTGTGGTGTTACAGTGCTTGCTGCAGAGATTAAGACAGGGATATTGCTTTCTTTTTTTTTTCTTTCCCACCATATGTAAAAGCACTAGAGTTTGGAAGGTGGTGTAGAGACAGTGGCTATATAAAAAGAAATTTTGTATAGGTTACAAGAGATGAGAAAACAGGAGGAAAGTTATAGACAAGTGCAGTGTGTCACACAGCTGTTTAAATCCTGTTTCTAGAAATATTATTTTAATACACATACACTCTCATGAAACCTTAAAAAAGTTAAAAAACATTTCTCCAGAAAGTATTGAAGAAAATAGCCTTACCTTGTTTACACTTTGGTTTTTCCAGGCTGTTGAATGTAGGTCTCCAATACTGGATCTAGAAGGAAAGTGTGGGCAAGGTAGTTGCTTTGCAGGTGGGATACCTGAAGAGACTTTTAATGCTGTCCATATTGGCCAATGGGGTCAGTACTCCTGGAGTTTCTTTATATGGAAGCTGACTTCTTTCCTTTATCTGTTACTATCTTTATGGATTTTTTTAAGATCAGCGGAATGCTCTGCATTCTTATACAGCCCCATACTGACACACTTTTCCAGAAATGTTGTTTTTTGAAATAAAAAAACATGCAGTGAGACTGTACTGCTGCTAGAATCCCAAATTACTGTCCACAGCTTTAACTCCAGGATTTTATCTTTCACCATACATGAGCTGTTTTCACATCTTGAGATGTTTTGTATTATTAGTGAACAAGAAGCTTGGTTACCAAAACTTGATGGATGTGAATTTTCATAGCCTGTGGCCTTCTGGATTACAAGGCTACAGTTTTTACTCCCAACTGAAGCATTTTACAGCAGTTATACCATTCCTAAACAGCAATTCATCATTTTAATGCCACAGCTTGTAATACTAGAATAGAACTTTCCTACCCACCCTACCAAAGAACCCCTTGGTGCCCAGGTCGGTTGTGTACCCACCTATAGGCAACACGAGTCTTGTCGTCCTCTTAGCTGTTGAAGGGATCAGGTTTCCTTTGTAAACTGAGTTTTGCAGCTGTGAAGGGAACACAGCTGTGAAGGTTCCTTCATTAGTGCCTTGTTTTTAATGGATAGCTGTGCTGTGGGAGGAGGGTGCAGTTACCAGTGAGTAACTCCCCAGTACTTTCACTCCCAGCCTCTGTCTGAAAGGAGGTTAATGGGCACTTAACCTCCTTTGCTTCAACACCTGTTTTTTCAGGTGTTGTCTTATACTCTGAACTCTTTTGCATATTGCAGCACAGACCCTCAAAAGAATAAAGTCGATTTTTCAACTGTCTGATCTGCTTCTATATCACAGTGTTCAAAGGGACAGGAGGAAGAGTAACTTGGATTTTTATTATTTGGACTATGATTTTCATGCTTCTTTTAAAAAATAGGTGTTAAACTTAGCTGACACAAGGGAATTTTTGTTTCAAGAAAGGACTCCCAGAAACTATATCAGATTACATAATTTTAGGTGTTTTCTTGCAGAATGCAAGTTTTAGGTAGTCATTCTCCAGTCCCTCCAGGGAAACACTTCTTACAGTCAGAAGTGAAAACCTTCTCAGTAGCAAAACAACAGCCCCTTGGGTAAAAATCTTTTATTACTGATATATTGGAATGTCCCAGTTGCCAACACTGAGCCAAAAAGATAAGCCTGGGTAGTACAGAAGAGAGATTTACACCCAGTGTGTCACCTCTTCAGAAGTTTCAGGTACTTTGCTGGGATGGCACTAGTGGCTGCTGGGGGTGGAAGAGGTTTTTGAAGGAAGGCTTATTTTATAATAGGCATGTTTAGCTGAAAATTGGAAGCTGGAGATTAATATCTCTGCCCAAAGCACATTGATTCTGCTACTGTCCAGAATTAAAATGGAGGGTGTAAATGTAG
Organism: Manacus vitellinus; assembly: GCF_001715985.3. NCBI lineage: Eukaryota > Metazoa > Chordata > Aves > Passeriformes > Pipridae > Manacus > Manacus vitellinus. The sequence goes on along the minus strand of NW_021939063.1, from coordinate 13,010,371 downwards.
GACAGTTTAAAAGAAGCCACTCGCTCTTGTTAGTAGAGAAGGAATAATGACACAGCAGGAGGAGAGTGAGGCAGGGCCGGTACTGACTTCTCTAACAAGCAGTGCCCAGTCCTGTTAGAAAAATCATGGGACAAAATAGTAATATAAATTGAAAAAACACTACCAAAAAGCCTGACCTTATGTTAATTTACTTTTTTATTTTTCAACACTTTTTCACTCTATAAATCTTGATGTTTGTTTTTTCTGAAAACGTAGTAGTGATGTTTTTGCTGACCAAATATGGATCAGCAGGATAATTCCTGATCAGACTTGCATTTTAAGCAACAGACAGACTTGTTTTCCCATTTAAGGAATTAACTGCTGTCTGTATTGTAGCTCCCTAACAGAGCTTTTCTAATGTTCCTGTTGTACAAAATGTGTATTGTCTGTTTTGTGAAGCACACTTTACAGAAACAGTGTGATTGAGTGCTTTTCCTTTTTTTTGTTGCTTGATATTTATTTAGGCAGAAGAGCATGACAGATGGGCAATGCATTTTGATTCTTTTAAGAACCACCTTAATGCTAATGCACAACACCCCCTAAATGGAATGCACAAAAAGCAGCCTGAAAGTCTTTGCCTGTCACCTGACCCTAAGGAGCTGACTGCTTTTATTCACCCTTTTTCACCTGCAGCTTTAGGCAATAATCTCATGCCCTTAAAGGTGGGAAATGCAGAAAAAGCTGCTAAAAATGGTGCTTTGGAACAGAGTCAGAAAGTCAGGTGAGTGAGCTGTGTAAGGATAATCATCTTCCCAGCCAGTACATTTCTGATACCACCTCAGAAATTTAAAAAACAAAAACCAAAATTCTTTAAATCTCATCTTTGGATCTTATTTGGCTTTTGCTTTCTTCAGAAATACCTGTTGTTTCACTTGTGAAAGACTCAAGTGCTTCCATTGTTTCTTAATAACATTTACTGCAAATAACCTTACTTTGTTCCTTAGTAAAATGAATTCCATAATTATAAATTAATACAGTGGGATAACCTCAATATGAAAATGAAATCTAACTGATTTTAACAAAGAAAGGCTTTAGGGTTATTTTCCAATGATTAAAAACATTTACATGTTCCTTTGTTCTTAGTTTCCTCCGTTCAATGACGGCTCTCCTGGATCCTGCACAGATTGAAGAGAGAGACAGGAGGCGGCAGAAACAGTTAGAACATCAGGTAGACTTTTGTTTTAAAGTCTAACACTATTTTAATAAGAAGGAAGGATAAAAGGTAATGTCTTGTGAATAAAGCATGAGATTTAATACCAAAATCCAGGCAGGCACTTGACTTTTACGCTTTAGATTGCATGTACAGTTGTTTGCAGTATTTCATTCAGTCAGACTCTACAGTGTCCTTTCAATATTTGTAAGAGATGATTGCCTTTCTATAACTGAATTCTTGCCTCCAAAAATGTACAGTTCAGTCTTTAGAGCTCCAGTAGGTTTGTGTGCATTTTCCTGGTCTCCACTGTTGTGGAGAGGACTAATATTTACAGATTCCCACTCCATGAAGCTTTAGCTTTTTATGCACTTTACTGACATTTACATAACCTCTGTGGCTCTCTAACTGAATGTATATCTCCATGGTGGTGTCTCTAGCACCATGTAAAGAAGTCTCAGTTATAAATTTAAGAAGACTGTTCTGGTCAAACTGTTACTCTGCTAGATCAAACTCCTGGCTGACAGTACATACATAAGGTAAAAGTCAGACCTTCATTACTCTACAAGAAAAACAAAAGCGTTCTCTAAAACATTAAAAGCTCCTTTTTGTATCTCAGTATTGCAAAATGCTCGATGGGGCTGGTGGTTTTCCAAAAACAAAGCCAAAAGTGTTTGAAATAAATTGTCTTGATTTTTCTTTTTGCCATTTGTCCAAATCCAATTATTATATACATATATGAAAGTATATGAATAAATAGCTTATAATGCCTCAACATGGTATTTTTCCTTTTTTTTCTGGTGCTGCTAGAAAGCAATAATGGCCCAGGTGGAAGAAAAACGGAAGAAGAAACAACTTGAGGAAGAGAAGAGAAAATGGGAGGAACAACAGGAAGAACTGCGCCTGGCACGAGAAAAAGAACAACTGCAGAAACAGTTTGAAGAAGAAATGCTGAAACAAAAACAAAAGGAGGTGGGGTTTTGCATTATCTTTAGTGCAGATAGTCAGTAGTATGACTGAGCTTTGAGGAAAATGGTTCTTGTTCCTCACCTTCAAAACTGTGTCACTTCATCATTTTGAAAATGAAAACTCTCTGAAATTTAGACATTTGAAATCAAAATCTGTTTCCTCAACTGATAAACTTATGACACCTTACAAGCATAAGGCAACTTACTTTTTCTGAACAAGGGCCTTTTCAGGAAGAGAAATTATAAGAACTAGCAAAAAGGGAAATGTAGTTCTAAATAATGCAGAAACATCCATTGTAAAATGCAAATTTTAAATCAAAAAATACCACAGAGTATGTGATGCAATTATTGTTATTGGTAACTCGATGCTTTTAAGATACTTCAATACCATGAAGTTCATCTGACTGAATGTGCTTTCAGTCTGAATTAAAGACTTCTTAGAATATAGTCAGGAAAAGTAATTTTAAAAGTCATTCATGTTCTACAGCTTTCCCCTCTGTAGCTATTGCTGAACTTTACATACTGCTCTCATATAAAAGTTAAACCAAAGGTACCTTCTGACCTTTGGCAAGTACAAATTTTGCATTTGTATATGTTCTTACCTCTGTAGAAGGTTAAAAGCTTCGTCTGATGTTTCATTCTTCCTTTTGCCACAGTAGCAGCTATTACAGTTAGTTTCCTGTTTGGAACAGCAGCAGATTCCATAGTGTCACTGCTCCAAAACCTGCAGACATGTGGATCCCTGATTCCAGGGACTGGTAAAACACAGGGAAAGTCATCCTTGCCTGTAACTGCTCAGCTCCTTCAAAACATGTTACACAACCAGTTGTTGTTCTTTCCACCTGCAAATGCAGTAGGAAGTGGGGATGAGATGGGAATAACTGTTTGGAAATGAGATTTTTCCCTGGCCTTGTCTTCTGCAGTTGAACCCACTGAGTCTGGAAACTGTAACCCCCTCACATTTGTTAGGGAGTTTTTACTGTCTCCTGTGGAAGTAGGACGAAGGTGGGTTTATTATTTTTATTTAGGCTTCTTTCATTTCATTAAACCACATGATACAGGAAGCCACAAACTGCTGACATCAGATGGCTTCTAGAAAAAGATTAATTTATTAGAAAGGAAATAAATATCCAAATAACTTGTAGGATCTAAATGCTCACTTTTCTGTGCTAGGATTGAACAACCTTCATTAGTACAGCAGAGGTTCTGAATTTACATATTGCATTTACTCAACTACTTTTAGTTTTGGGGAAAAAAAAACATTTTCCCAAAGTAACAATATATGTAAACCTCAAGGATTACATGGGGATTAAATAATCCTATTAATTTTATTCTCAAACTAAATGATCACATATTTGCCTTTTTTTTTTTTTTAAGGAACTCGCAACTCTTAAAACCAAAGAGCTCTATCAGACAATGGAGAAAGCTCAGGAATTAGCTCAGAGATTAAAACAAGAACAGCACATTCCAGACGTGGCTCAGAAGGCACATGACATTTCCAAAGTTCAGAACAATCCTGGTGGTGGCAAGTACAAGCCTTCTCCTACTCAGTTTGCCTGTTCTTTGGGGTTTGAAAGCAAGTTGTTTCTGGGTTGGGGTTTTTTTGGGTTTGTTTCTCTGTCTGCATTTGGGTCAGAAATGGCTCTTTCACAAATCAAGTTTCATTACAATTTATTTACCTTCCAAATAAATACAAGTGTTGACTGCTATGGTGAATATTGTATTTGAGTAAGTGTCAGGTGCTGTATTACATAAAGAAACACCACCATCGTCGGGTAACTCAACGGCACGGTTTAAACTGAACATATGTCACTAAATGGAACAATTTTACTTACAACTTTTTAGGTGATACGCAGTGTGAAAGTTGTCATTCTGGCATTTCACATCAAAGTAACAATTTTTGTGATGATGTCCAGAGCCACAGAGAGCAGCAGGTCTCTCCTCGGAAGGACACCGCTGTACAGACAGGTACGACCGATGGCTCTGAGGTACCTCAGCAAAGGCAGAGGCAGCAGATTTGTGACATCACTGTGAGCCAGAATGGAATAAAACTAGAAGGAAATACTTGCACAGACATAGGCATGTTGGTATATTAGAGTGTATCACTTTATTCTTCTAAAGAAATTATATATTTGTATAGTTGGTACTTACCGGTTACAGATTCAAATCACGCAGTCTGGAATACAGGGTTGACTTAGAGTCACAAGCCACGTAGGCCCAAATTTATTAAGGCATTTAAACATGTATTTGTAGTATTCTTCAGTGTGAATGTTCCCAGGTTTATGTAATATGTTTTGGTGTCGAGCAGGGCTGAGGTTTTTCTAATGTGTCCTTGAATATATTGGCGGAATCATTGTCAATAATTCTGGAACTAGAAAACTCATTAGAAAATGAGAGCTTACATTCAGATGTTTAGAAAATGTTTACATTCTTGCTAAATACCCAGAGAGAATTGTAGGTCCATCTAGACAGAACATATTCCAGTCTTCATCTTCTTGGTTTTGTATCACACTGTTAAAAAACCCAGCTCAAAGTTAGTCTGCATTTTTTAAATGTTCTAGATGTGGTGTGAATGAGCAAATTCAGTGGAAACTTCCAGTCATTTTATGTATGCCTTGTATGTAGAACTGTATTAGCTTGTCACTTGGGAAGTGCAAGCTTTATTTTATTCCTGCTTGCCAAAGCACCAACATAATATTTTTGGTTTTGACAGTGCTGGTAGAAATTTTACTGTGAATTTGGACAGTTTACAAATTAAATAATGTTTTTATGAATGCCTCTTAGTAAAGAAAAAAGCTGGATTGTTAATAATTTAAAAATAGAACAAATCATTTCCATTGGACAACAAGGATTAGGAAAGTTAATTATTCCCAGTAGTGCTGTATGACCAAACCATGGGCATGCTGGAAAACTATACAGAAGCTGTGTTTTGCTCTTTACTTTTGGGTACCATGACAGAAGTAGAATTCTGCATTTTAAAAGAATGTTGTTTCATTTTACATAAATTTTCTTTTACAGTGACTTGATTTTGTTCTCCAGTCTTTTGGGGTTTTCCCCTTCCTTACTAGGTTTGCTTCTATGGTGCTATCTGTCTTCCACATAAAAAAAGAATAAAAAAGCTGTATAAAAAACTGTAACAGTCATTTTTGAATAAAATCATAATTGTAGATTGATATGCATACAGAAGTCAGTCAAGTAATTTGAATAGCTTAGAGTTACAATACAATTTTTTTTTTTTTAGATTACTTTAATACTTCAGCATACACTGAGCCAGCTGAGGAAAGAACTGTGCACTGCGAATCACCTGATATTTCTATAGAATATAAAGAAACCTCTAACAGCAAAAAATACCAGAAGGAAATGCAGTATATAGATAAAAATAAAATATCAGGAAAAGAGACTGGTGGCACTTACAGTGACCTATATGACCAATATGCCAGAAAAGAAAGACAAATTAAATCTTCAGAAAAATACAGCAAAAGACCTGACTGGAACATAAACAAGCCTGGGAAAAGATACATTCCAGCATCAGAAAGATACCCTAAACAACTACAAAAACAAAGGGAAGAAAACAAAGTGAGGCGACAAATGGAGCTGCTTCAGCTGATGGAAAGAAACACCCCCGGGCACCTCTGGGCAAGGAAGGGGGGGTGTTTGGACAGGTCTCCCTCACCTCGGGAAGAAATAGCTGTGAGGAATAAGGGGCACAGAGGCAGGAAGGTGGGTAACTGCTTGGGACTTAACAACAGTGATGTGCGTTTTTGAGACTCTTGTTCCACAGTTTTACCTGGGTGGGAGTTCAGTTCTGTAACTGAAGCATTGCAATCTGCCTGCTGCTGCCCTTTGTATTAAAACCCCTATTTTGTTCATCATGAGCAGAAGAATATATTTGAATTTTGTGAATTAGATTTTACTGTTATTTCAGTCTCCAAAGTGTTGATTCCTTTTCATTTATTCACTACCACTGATCCATTATGTGAATAGGGAGCTTGATTGCAAGCAGAGTGCAGGCCAGCACTGACCTGCTCTTTGGTGTGCAGTCATTATGTTGTGGTGGTGGGTGAGGTATAGGAGTACCTGCTCCAGAAAACAGTGTTTACTTCTGCAGAGAATATGGATTACTGAGGATGTACTCTCTTGTCACAGAAATGCATCCTTCTTAGTGGAATCATTTTCCATTTGCAATAAGCATGTATCAGTATAGCTTGTGGCTGGAAAAAAAAATTGTTTAAAGAAAATACTATCAAATACTATCATGCCTTCTGTGTCTCTCCCCCTTGCTCACTGTCTGTATGCATAAACACCTCAGTTTCTAACACCTTCAAACAGAAAAAACCTGGACCTCTCCTTTAATAATCATTGCCTTGGGTTGAACCTTTCAGTTTATAAATGCAGCTTTCCAAGGACATAGAAATATTTATATAGTATTTTTGAATGCTTAGAGCTGCCAAAGACATAGAAAATGGAAGAAAATCTTCCTATAATCTGCTTAATTTAGTTCATAGACACTGCAAGTCTCTTTAATGCAAATCTTTGATAAATACCTTTCTGCTGAACCCAGGTCAAATAGTCCTTTTGGAATTTCAAAACAAACTCATTTTGAAAAATCAAAGCTTTTAATGTAAAAACGTGGAGATTTTTGGTTTTACTTTTGACTTTGCTTTCTCCTAGGAAGAACAATTTTATAAGAATCACTTGAATGAAGAAAGGTACGTCAATATTCCGCATTAATAAAATTAATCCATTAATAGTGAAATACATTTGCTTTTCTTTCCTGACTTTTTAGATGTATCTAATTGTCTACTATTAAAAATACACATGACCAGACAGACTGCAATTATAAAAGCAGAGTAAATGAACAAAAAGTCCTGTCCTCTGAGGATTCCTTGCCTCTGCTAGTTGAGAAAATTTCATTACATTACTTAAGTATTGTTTGGGCTTTTCTTAACTGCAGTTGTTTCATACAGATCCGAATCACCACCCGTCCCAGCGGTTAAGAACAGGTTACTCCAAGTACAACAGAGACAGATCCACGCTTCTAATTTCCTGGTGCATAACAACAGTAGCAGAAGAGAGAAAAGCATCAAGGCAGATGCTGAGCAGAGGAGCTCCCCCCCTGCTCCAGTCCCCGAGGCTGGAAGGCCTCCCTCGGCCCAGTTCATCCCGTACGTCCGAACCAACGAAGTGTATTATCTCGATCCAGAGGCACCAGTGACCAGACCTTCAACACACGACCCACAGTATCGACAGTTCCATGGTACTGAAATGGTTTGTGTAGAAGAGATGTTACAGTGCTACAGTTTTATCCAATTTTATGTCTGTTTTTACAGAATTTTGTAGTAATCCACGTGGGTCACAGCCCTGCACACAAAGGCTGTGCAACCAAATGATACTCCTGTTAACCCAACAAAGCAACCACAACAAATGTTTAAAAAAAAATCAAAAAAGCAACCAAAAGAACATTTTATCTCTATTTTTCAGCTGTTTACCTTTAATGAAGCATGATTGCACTTCTCTGGCATTATTGTATATAGATTGGGCTTTAGGAATCTAAGTGTTTAACTTAAAAACAGCGATTATAATCTTGATAGCAACCAAAACCTGATTTTCACAAACTGTGAAAACTTACTGCTTCAAAATTAAAATTAATAAAGGGTATTGTTAACTGATTTGATGTACATTTACTTCTAGATTCTTACCAGATGCCACGACAGATTTTTAGCTCAGATCACGTTAGAGATCCTCTTCTAAATCCTGATGTAGTTAGAGAGAGACAACAAGCGATTCTCAAAGGATTGTCAAAATTACGCCAGGTAAGCAACAACTTAGTGGATAAACATGCATATATACTTAAGTAAAAATGAATATAGCAAAACTATTATATATCATAATCTTTGTGATAAACAAAGCCTCGAGTTTCTATAAGTTTTTGAATAAGAGTTTATTAAATGGTAAAAGCAAGCAGCCAGCTGGGTGACAGAAATGGGGACAAATTTCCCAAATCTGCACACACACTACAGTGTACATTTGGGATTTATCTCAGCTACTTTGTGCGTATTAATTATATCATATACATATACATTTTACAGGTTTTTGCTAAGCATTTAATATATGGGTTTTCTTACAGCTAAAGCTAAATGGTTATCTCTACAACCGGTCATAATTCAGGCATTCTTGGACGAACAGGCGCCTAAAGATTTAAAGTTCTACCATATTTTATTCTTAGGATAGTAGGGAGGTTTTAGGGCTCCTTGACCTTGTAAGGGTCTGTTTTATTTCTTTATGGGGGGTAATTAAGTTTTACAATCTGTTTGTTTTGTTTTGATGTAATCACCCATTTGTTTCACGAATCTCAATTATTTATCACAATCTTTAATTCATTTTCCATCATATAATTTATGTTTTGGGTCCTGTCCTCTACTTTTGTTGCCTCTTAATAAGTTTACTTTTCTCATGTTGCCTTCCACTTTTGGACAGTCCTTACAGTCACACCATGGGCTCCTTAGTCCTTAGATTAGCTATGAAACAGTGGAGTGCCTGAGAAAACCTGAAATCAAAAGAAATGGCTTTTTTTCCATAGTTAGGGTTGTCTGTAGTAAGAGTGTATGAATTTCAAAAGAAAGTGTTTTAACACAGCACTAGAACCTTGTCAATGAAGTTTCCCTTCTGTAGTTCCTGTGTGAGTGAGTCTCAACAGAGCAGTGGGGCTGGTGCAGAAGGGTTGTCAGTCCTAGAAAAATCCTGTATATTTGCAAAGTGGAAGTGTAAACACTTGTAAAATCCTTCCAAGACAGCTATTTGTTAGCATGTAAAAAGAAAATTCAGGATTTGTCAATCAGCCAGATTTTCTGAAAATAAAATTAGTTCAATATTACAGACACACGAACTCCTGAGACAAAAGCCTGTGTGTGTTTGTATATGTTGTTCTCTTTGTAGTTAAGTTACTGGTAATGGTATCGAGTTACTAAAACACCCGTGAATTTGATACTCCACCTGTTGGCAACAAGGTGTGGCCCACAGCAGGTCTGGACACGAACATGAGCTGTTCTCTTTTGTGCTTCTAAATGGTCTGACAGGGCTGCAAGACAAAAAAACACATTTACTTTAGATCTGGTTTGGTTCTTGAAGAACACTGAAGATAAACATCTGTCAGTCCCTTCCCTTGCTTTTTGAATGGCTCCATTCTAAAAGTGCTTTCTTGCTAGCAGCAGTATTTATTTTCCTCTTCCTTGAGGGAGGAAAATTTCATAAATAATTAAAGGAAAGAAAATCTGACAGACTGAAGTACACCAAAATTACAGTAGTTATTGATTACCTGGCTTACCTGTTGTGCTTTAGCAAGACAGAAGTACTGCCATGCACAGGTGGTGTATCAGCTGCAGGTAAATTCCTTGTGCAAAGGAAGAGTCATAACACACCCCAGCTGAGGAAGAAAAGTTGTGACCCAAGAACAGTGAAAAGCTGCCTGTTTCCAACAGCTCCCAGATGGGCTGGACTGGATCTGGTCTTCCCCAATGCTCATTAACATTTTTGTTAAATATCTACAGTTGTTAAGTATTTTGTATTCAGGCTTCATTTGCCAGTGGCATTTTGATTAAGAGTGAAGCCAGATTCAAAGCACAATTTGATCCTTCTGCTTGCTGAGGTGAACAAAAGGTGTGGATATTTAAAGAGGTTTACATTTTTGATGCATAGTAAATATTCAAGTCTTAACAGTGGCTAAAAAGTAATGGTAAGGTTAGTCTTTCAGTGGATCTTGGTTCTGCAAGAGAGTTAATTTAAAACATGTGGAGTTCTTTTTTAAATATACCCTGCCAGCTGCAGAATGCATTTAGGACATGAACTGTTGAACTTCAGTATATTTGTATATCTAAGTATTGTGTACTCCTACAGATGACACCTGTTTAGCATCATTTATTTCACTGAGAAAGAATGAGTAGTGCAGTATTTTGTCTGAAATACAATTTAGACAACGAGCAGAGTTTTGTTTCAGAAGATGATTAGTCTTGGGTTTTGTATTTATATATACATATATATAGTGGATTGTAGTTTCAAAATATATATATATGTGTGTATATATATATATTCACAACATATTTGACCATTCTTTAGCATTCTTTTTCTGGGAAAATTCACAGAATATTTGACCAGTCTTTAGGCCTTGCACTCCACACCCAGCCCAAGTGATGGATAATTACAGTTGGGCTGTTGCAGTAACAGCCCAGAGGAACTGAAGACACCAGGGAAAACAGGAGGCCTTCCCCTGCCAAAGGGAGGGTGTCTTGCTGCATTCATTACAAGTCTCTGCCTATGTCAGGTGACAGCAGTAATAGGAAAAAGCAACAGCCTTAATTTTCCTCACTGAAATCGAAAATCGGTGGATAAGCCCAGCAAAGCGAACTATTTGTGAAAAAGAAGGGCCAAAGTTTAAGAAAAAGAGAACACCCCCCACACCAGGTCAGTACATACCAGAGCACCTTAATGTTCCTAAGGCAATAAAGGCACTTCAGTAGCCCACGATGGCCAGCACTGGGCTGTGGGAGGACAGAGTTCACTGCTGGTCCCTCCGTAAACATTCCACATTACTGTGCTCCAGGTCCTTCTATTACCTCTGCAGACCAAGTGATAAACATTGAACTGTCAGCTTTCAATGTTACTTGTTTCTCAGCTCTTGCTTTATTTAGGGCAGTTCATTTTATGAGTTGTTTTTGTAACGTGCTACTAAATGCAAGAAACTAATTATTAGAAGTAATTATTTACACAGGGACTGAAAGCTGCACTGACCCATTAACAATAATAGCACATACTGTTGATTAATTAGGAAGCAATTCATCAAGGGATTGAAAGTAGGCACCTGCTGCCTTTCAAGGATCCCAAGTTAAGTCTAACAGGCTGCTCTGCTTCCATGCCACAGGAATACGTGTCTAAATTCTTGTAGTACCCACTGCCTTGCATCAGGTCTGTGCTGAGCTGTGCCAGCAGCCTGTAACCCTTATCTTTGAGAAAGCTCTTGTAACTGTGAGAAAAATACTATTTTTTTTTAAGTTCCTTGCTACCAAATTATTTCTGACAGGTCTAAAATAGAAGGAGACCAAGGTGCCAGATGTATCAATATATATATATGATCTTGTTAATTACAGTAAAAAGACATTTTAAATTTATGAACATACTTGCCATACCTTATCATGTGGTACTTAAAAGACAACGGTACACTTCCAGGAGGTTTTTTTCTTATGGATTTTTTCCTTCCTCAGTACTTAGAAGAGCCATTAGCAAAGCAGGACCCCTGAACCTTTTGACAGTAAATACATGTATATATCCTGAAATGTCTGACACTGGTCTGGTACAAATGGCAATGCTGCCCTTGATCTTAAGTATCACTTATGTTGAGACTAAAAGCTGATACCCATCAAGGTTTGGGGTTCAGCTTCATACAAGAATACAGTAGAACATGTGAATGCAGAGACAGTACACAAAGGAGTGAGCTTCAGTTATGTACAGTGAAGTCCTTTTTCCCTCTGCATGGTCATCCCTGGAAACTGGACTGGCTTCCACTCCAGTCACACTTCAAGTCTTTTGCAAAGTCTCCTCTGCACAGAGAGTTTGTACTGCTTTTTCTGAAGTTGGGTACTTAAAAAGTATTGAGCCTCAACAGGTAAATTGTTTTCAGGTATGAAACAGTGACACGTCATTAGTTCAGGCTGTGTGAGGAGGACAGAACACTCACCTTGTATTTGATGTATTCCAGGGCCTCCTGCAGAAGCAGAAGGAGTTGGAGAACACTCTGATTCCCACTGTAGCTCAAGAGAACTTCATTCCACCATTTTGAGAGGTACATGTGAATGTCCTGAATTCTTAAAATGTAAATGCACAGCACTTTGCTACTGTAATAATTATGAACCATCTCTAGCTTTTTTTATGAAATTTAAATTATGAGAATTTTGATAGATTACAGGGTCACATTTTTATATTGAAGGTACATTAAACTAATGGTGGTGTGTCTGTTCAGAATGGTCTTCAAGATGTAAGTGAATTTAATATAAACCACCAAAACACAGAAGAAAACTGTTACATGGGGTTTTGTAGAACTCAATTGTGTGTATTTTGATAAATAAAAAGATTAAGATGTATGAATGGCTTGGGTGGTCTTTGTTAGTATTTTTAACTGTAAAATACTGCCTGTACTTAAATATTCAGCCACCTTTTAGGCTGATACAGTGAATACAAGGGAGTTCTTTTTTTCTAAAATGGTTATTTATTTGCCATGTTTTGGGGGAGGGTAACAACTATAGTCTGGTACTGGTTTGTTCTTAATTTGAATAAGTAAGGCAGTCACCTCTTAACAGAGGGAAAGACTCAAGTTTAGGGAAAAGTCTATGGCTTTTGTTTGTTCATTTTTTAAAAGCTGCCCTTTTTTAACCAATAATCTTTATCCCAACTAATTTTGTGAGTTTAGAAAAATGTAGTTTAAACACTATCATCTGGTACCAAACAGCACATTTTGCACAAAAGCACTAAAATCAAATTACAAACCAGGAAAAGCCCCCAGAGGACTTTGGACAACCTGAAGACAAGCAATAGAGACAAGAGTCTCTGTAAAACCAGCAATACAGTAAAAGGGTCGACTCCAAAGGGTCCGACAAGGGTCATCTGGAGACTCCACAGCTGCTGCCTTCCAGAAACCTGAGTCAGAGATGATGGACAAAATGAGGCAATTAAGAGAGACTGGGGGGGGGGCAGGGGGAGTTTACAACTCACCGGATGTGAAATGAAAAAAGACTGGATTAAGAAACAAATAAAACTCTTATGCCAATGCTTGTTCACAAAACAAATAACAAACCAAAACCAAAACACCCCTGAAAGCCCCAGGAATCATTAAGCTGAAGTGGGAGAGGATCGAGGTTTTACAATGCAGATTGAACTCCCACAGTCATTAAAGGCAGGTTTGTCCTCCTCTCATTACAGTAATTACAATGGCCAGATAAAAGCTATAAGGACACCAATGGTGCCCAATAACACTGACAATTCTGTGCATGAAGCCAAGTGTTGGTGTTTCTCCCATACTTTGCAAACAACAAAAATACCACAGACAATGCAAGGTGTTAGCAAGTCCCTTGTGCATTAAGAGTTTATTCAATTTTTGTAATGGAACTGCACCATTGGTTACTCTAATTGAGGTATTTAGCCAAAATCCAGTATATAGTCATGAAAATAACTACATTGCCTTAGAGCTATGTAAAAACATTATACAAAAGTTTTGTCAATGTCAAATAAATACATTAATATTTATGTAAAGAAAAGTGACTTGGATACTCTTACAGTTAAAAAAAGAAAAAACTGGCTCTTTCACATATTTTAGGCAAACATTCAGTTTTACATGAAAACAGACCTCAAACTGAAGCCCAGGTAACAGGTCAAATACAAATGTAGAAACTTAAAAGTGCCAACAAACAAGATAATTCAAGTACAGTAAACGTTAAAAAATATATATTTATTTAAACTTTCAGATGGTTCCAAGAGGGACAAGCCATCAGGAATTTAAATAGAACAAGAAAACATTTGAGATAACAAGAACAAGAAACATTCTGCTCCAGAATAAAATAGAAATTGTTAATCCAACATTTTAGAAACTGAGAAGTCCACAGCAACTTAGAAAAAGAGACTTAAGTGTTTATTTCTGTTCTGAATATGGCCTGGAAGAATCACAGCTGCTGTCCCAGCCACCAGGTGATGAGGGCTTTTCTGTATCCATGCTCTGACTGTAAGCAGAGAGAAAATAATTGCTTCCTTCTTGGTTTTGATTTGCAGAAGAAATTGTATATGTTGTTCCCAGAAAAGTCTGATGAGTGAGTACATTTAAGTGGCTGAATTGATGAGACATGTTTAATTGTCTGCTATAAACCGGGAAGTTACTGAAAGGAGTTCGTTCAACTGAATTGTGTTTTTCTCCCTCAGCAGAGCATGTTGTAGAACCTGGAGTAAGTGGCTGTTTCTCTTCCAAGTCACTTTTAGAAGTCTTTTCCACCAGGCCAGTTTGTGCTTCAGGAGATAACTCTGTAACTGATAAGCAGCTTTCTTTAGCATCTACTCCATGTGGGCCCTTGGCCTCTGTCTGCAAAGCTTCCACATGAGTATCATACTTAGAGGCATCACTGCAGATTTCTATTTGTGATATTTCATCCCCTGAATCCAGAGACATGTCCTCCTCATCCTTCTCATCCTTTTCTACAAGAACTACATTAAAAAAGAGAGAAAGTCCTATTCTATTGAAATACAAACTTGGGTTAGAAAGGCCATACACTACTCACAGCGAGTTACGCTTCAGGTCAGCAAGTCCAATAGCACTTAAGTCTTGGTCTTCTGCCACTCGTGTTCACTTACTCAACACACACACTTAACCCTCTGGGGGAGTGTCCAGTTACTCCGATTCTGCACATTGTGTTCATATTTAGTGTTGGGAAATCCCAACTCCCAGCTCCAAAGGGGGCAATGTCAAAACAGCATCTAAAGTTACACAGCAGGTAAGTATTCAATTAAAAGAGTACAAAAACTGACATCTCAGTACAGTTTATCTACTAAAAGTAGATAAAGGTAGGTAGTAAAGTTTATCCTTTTCCTGAAGAGATGGTTACACTACTCTGTCTAGCGCCTCGAGTACCATGTTAGCCTGTACCTTCTGTATTTTAGATCTCCTCTGGGGCTCCATCCCAACTGCCTTTCCCCCATCATTTAAAACAGAAAAAGAGTAGCTGGAGAGTGGGGTTTTCCTTGCCAGCTGCAGTGTTCATTGACAGGAGTCAAGGCACACTGTCTAAAGGACCCCCCACCCCACACATCTAGTTTGGCAATGGAAGTTTAAGTGAGTTTAACATTACCTGATTGTCTTTGGTGAGCTCCAGAGGCAGGAAGGCAGCTCTGCTCCGTAACCGAGTTGTGATACCCAACGAGGCTTTTAAAATTCTCCATAAAGTCATCAACAGCAGCAACCACTATGCCATTATCCACATAACTCGAGAATGTTTTGAGGTTCTTTTCTAAGCACATAAAAGGTTTTGTATTAATGTTTAGCACCTATTATCAAAAAAGGGAAAGAGGTATTCGCAAATTTGGGCTTTACCTGTTAAGAAGACAACATGTCTCTGTTGTATGTTTTGAGCCTGAAGCCTGATGAGACAGTCTAGGTCTGGAGCAATTCGAGTTTGAGAATCACAGTTATGGTAAGACAGAATCTCAACCAAGTGCTTCTTTTGATAGGTGCTCAGAAGTGTGAGCAGACTCAGAGCATTGGCATTCATCCTACAATGGGGGGGAAAGCTCAATGTCAGAAATACTCGATTTAAGGTCAGTCTAAATATTAGAAGACAAACATGAGAGTAAGTTGTACTGAGGTGGGATTTGGAGAGCATAATGAAAAAGTTGAAGCATTTTAACAGGTGGCACTGAAGAACATTACTTACCTCGCCAGCTCTTTCAGTTTTTTTTGTATTTTGCAGTGGACTTTCCACTGCCATTTCCCATCTGGGGTATTGAGAGCCTCCAGAAACTCTAAGAATAGCTTTAGTTTATCTGTTATGGAAATATTTAATAGAAGTTAAATTTTGTGGTATGCAAACTGAAAATACTGCTTCAGTATATACATAAAGCTGCTTTCTGTTTCCATCACAGCACAGTCACACAACTATTCAGGTTTTCTTCTGAGCAGACTGGCCAACAACAGTATCACAAAACTGAGCTGCTTTTCTGTAGGTCAGGTGCCCAACAGTGGTATTTAAAAGCTGATCTCAGTCATACATAGTGTTACCAAAAATGATAACTCCATTAACTATTCAATTTCAAATAAAGAAAAAGTGAAAAAATTTAGGTTTTCAATATTTTTTCCTACCATATTTGTGGATTGAGTAGTAAGGAATAAAAGGTTCCATGTACATAACTACACAATGTAATACAAACTTAAGACAAAATCTCCCTGTTCAAATGTCCTTCAGTAAGGCCACTGAGGTGAGAAAGATACTGAATTAGCTGAAGTTCTCAAAAAACATCACAGAACCTTCACTGCAGTGAGTACAGCACCTCTCAGGGTCTGAAATGTCAGGCTTTTAGTCTGCTTTAAAGCTTCAGGAAGCATCACACCCACCTGTAGTGATGGACTCTGGATTAAGGACAGATTCATCCGACACAACAAAACCACCAGACACAAACAGTTCATTGTAAGTGTGATTTTTCACATCATCCAAACTATCAACTCCCGCAAAGCTGACACAGGAGAGCCTCTTCAAAGTTACTAGGCATGGGATCTGTTTAAAAACATTAGAAAATCAGAGATGTATACTAAAGGTCATACAAAAAAACCAACTACAGAACTTTCCTATTTACTAATGCCAAACACCAAATTTCAAAACACATTTTCAAGGAATTACTGATTTTTCTCTTGCCTGGGGAGGTGCTCTCTCAGGAACGTAACAGGAATTAGACAAATGGAAGCTGAGCATTTGGAATAATTTCACTTTCTGTCCAACACTGGTTCATAAGCCCCAGCTGTCAGGAATATATAAAGGTCATCTGAGAGCTGCCTTCACCTGTCATTAGAGCATCACAGAACTAGATGCAGAACTACTCAGGCCTCTCTACAGCTTTACAACTACTAAGAATAAATACACATTAGCACGTGGGGGGGTGTGGAAGAAAAGCTGTGAGTACATGATGAACAAGACCATTTTTACCACAACCATTTTGTTTCTTCAAACAGCAACTAAACACGGGGCACTATTTAAATGCTGTGTTGTCAAGAGAAAGCAGCCTGGCTCAAAGTGAGCTCATCCCACCAGTAACAACAGCTTTTTATAGCACACATTTACCTGTGTGTGACATACCTTATGGATGAGGTTGGCGATGTCTTCATTTTGGATGATGATCAACAGTTTATCTAAATCAGCTCTTCTCTTAAGGAACTGCTCTGGATGGCACTCTGTATTACCCAACTTTATAAGGTAATCCTACCACCAAGAAAGAAAAGATGGGAAAACGTGAATAGTTTGGTCAAAACAATCAGATGATGACCATGGCAAGTAAGTTTTCCACTCAGATGCATCTCAGAGGGAGTGGCTTCCTTGTCTCTCCCATACATTAACCAGAAGGATGCAGCAACACACAGGTTGGCTGTTTCACCAAGTCAGTCGTGGCCAACTGACAGTCTATCAAACAGCCTGAGCTTTCATGTAAAGCCAGAAGTTTTTATTATTTCACTTTCAACTTACCCATTTTACTACAGAAGAACAGTGATCTCCCAAAGTTATCAGTACTATTAACTAGAGGGGAAGGGGAAAAAACCCCAAAGGCACACACAGTGACTCTTCATACATTCTTTCTAAAATGGTAAGCTATCACATTTTTTCCCTTATTATCTTTTCTCTGTAAGGCCACCCCCTGGCAGGATGTTCAGAAAGAACCAACCTACAGCCTGTTCCGCTTTCCAACTGCAAGAAAAAGACTTATGTAAAAGCTAAATATAAGCAAGACTACCTCAAGAGGTCAAACAAGAAATGGGACAGGACAGCCTACTTTCACAATTCACTTTCACAATTCAACCTTTTCTGAAATAATGTCAGACTACTTTATGTTTGTAAGTCCAATTTCATACATCTGAATTTGAAAGGCTCTCTATTCTGACACTATAGAGATTGAACTGAAACAGATTTACCTTGATTTCTCTGCAAAGAACGCTTTCTTCCTCTTCATGAATATAAAATTTGACAGTATTTTTCCGTACATCTTTCATAATTTTGACCAAGCTGGTAAATACTTCAGGTTTTATCTGGCTTATAATATTAGAAAAAGCTGGTTGAGTTGAAATGTTTAGGTTCTCAGGGGACTTCTGTGTCTTCTCTGGTGGCTCCATCAGATCCCCACTAGAAGAGGTCTGATCCTCTGGTTTAGTGTTCACATGATCCATTTTCTCCTTCACTAGGGGCAAGCTTGATGAAGGCTGCTCACTGGAGTGCAGATCTTCCAGCAGGTTATTGCCCAGTGGCTCTGGTAACAGTGCTGTGTCAGAGTCCCTGCACACAGACAGTGTGTCAGGCACAGGGTTTGCTGCAGTGTTGCTCCCAACTTCGGATGGTTCAGGACTAGAATAAATGGGTTGAGGGTGCTTATAGCAGGAAGAAGCCAAAATGACACTGTGCAACTTTTCATTCAGTGTCTCTATATATTCTTGGACAGACACCTCTGATGCCTTTAAACATATGTATTCAGAAAGTTTCATTATCCTCTCTCGGGCAGAGAAGACTGGTGTGGGCATCCCACTAACATAAGCAATGTTCTTCTGCTGCAAAATTTCTTGAATCTTTCGTGCAAAGAGATTATATTCTTCTAACAGGGTCGTTTCTATTACTGCACTAATGGAATGCTTAGCTGAAAAAGGGTGGTCCGCTAGCCCATACTCATCTTCAGGTTTCTCCACTTGTCCTGTATTATGTCCATCTTCTGCTGTCCCCTTTTGTG
The DNA here is from genome assembly GCF_001715985.3 of Manacus vitellinus. NCBI lineage: Eukaryota > Metazoa > Chordata > Aves > Passeriformes > Pipridae > Manacus > Manacus vitellinus. The sequence goes on along the minus strand of NW_021939063.1, from coordinate 12,991,714 downwards.
TGTCTGAAAATGGAGAGTATGGAAACTGGTCATCAGAACTTCTCTGTCTATTTATTACCCGGGGGTCATTAGGAAGGGCATCCGTTGGTGGCAAATACACCAGTGGCTCTTCTGGTGATTTCAGACCTAGATAGGAAGAGTTCATCATCATCATCACCTCATGTTTGAAACTCACACACAACTGATACACTAAAACCTCCCAAACAGCTTGAAAACAGCATTACTGTTGTGTCTCCCACACCAACTAACTTAAATCCAAAGACTCAAGTGTTACAGTCTGCTGAGGTATAGAAGCACAGGACATTTAACAGCTCCTGAGACAGTGGAACAGTACAGTCAAAGTTTGCTGAAAAAGCAGAATACAAGGAATTTTCCTAGCGATAACATGATTAAGCATAACAGGAACTGCCTCAATTACAAATTAAAAATCAAATTAGAAATCATGCAGGGTGACAAATTATTCAAATATTTTCATTTGCTACTAGGTTATAATCCTCGCTTTCAAGAAGCTTATTTTAGCCACATGTGACCTTGTGGAGTTGGACTGCAAGCTGCAAGTCTGATCTCACAATTGTGAAGATGAGGGTTTTTTAGCTTAAAAAGGGAGGATAGCCTGATGGTGCTTATTGACACAGCTTCACTGATGCTGCAAGGAGTGCTGAAAGCCTCTCACAACACAAATCTCAGATCCTTTCTGCAGCACTCAGTTTCTTCACCATCCACATTCAAAACTACAGTTTTGCTTGTTTTTAAAGCATTTGCACTTCTAAATTATGTCATTATGTAGGCAAACCAATATTCTCCACCAGTATTTGTTTTCCTCCAGCAGATTTCTGTATTAATCAAATACCAGAAACAACTGCACAGGCAGTGTTTGTGTACCAATGTGACCCAAAAGTGGGATCCATGAAGGATACAAACCTTTAGAATATGTTTTCATTCACTATTTGTAGGAATAGAGGAGTTAAACCCATCTTACCTGTAATTGGAATAAGTTTCCAGTGCATTCCAACTTCTGTATTATCTGAGCTGGGATGTTGACTGCCATGCACATGTTCTATAGGTGCACTAGGACTGCAGTCTTCAAAGGTACTTAGGCTTCCAATGCTTGCTTCCTAAAAAACAATCAAAATGCTCAGCTCAAAACCATTTCTTTTGGTTTTGCCAGCCATTAAGCTTTTTAGATTCTGAACAGCTGGCAGTAAGAATGCACCTGAGTTCACCAGCACATTGGCACTTCTGCCATCAGTAAAGTCAAACTCAGAAATGTTTACATGAGGTACTTTCCTGGTCTACCATGAAGTAACTAAGGCAGTCCTGAGCACGTGCCTTACAGTACAGAAGCTGGGTGGGGCAAAGAGGAAAGAAGGGGAAAACTGGTTGCTCCCCAGCCCTTTTCAGGCTGTTGTCTGATACCTGACTAAAGCCACAAGATGTTGGCATTGCTGAGGCACTGCCTGCAACTTGTACTGCGCCCTTAGACAATCCTATTTCATCTCACATTCCAGGTGGTTAGAAGCAAAACAGCACAGAGATTACAGGTAGGACAAACTCTTTCCTGCTCTATGACTTAGAAACTTAGAGCCATGTGTGTAAGTACCAGTACCAGAGGTCACAGAACACTCCTGTAGGGTAATGTGCTGGAGCAAGCAGCTGGGGCCCTGTGATCCCTGAGCAAAAGGGCCTTCTGCAAAGGGTGTTCTGCCAGTTGTGTGCTGTCAGAAGTCTGCCTGGAACTCGTGTACACCACTGCACCAAGAAGGCACACAAAGGGAGCTGGGCATGCAGGTAAGTGCTCAAAATTCTTCAACTCTGCTCCCATTTTATTGCAGAAAGAGCAGATATAAGGAACCAGAACACACACTTAAGAGTGAAGAAAATTTCCATATATGTTCCTACCAAACAGGAAAGCTTCTTCACAGAGAAGTCAGTACTTATCTGTGTTTACCTGTGTAAAAAAATATAATGCTTTTTTCATTCAGTCTCATACTATTTATGAAAATAGTACATTTGTTATCAGCACCTTGGCAGTTTCACTTACTTGTAACTGTAGTGTGTCTTCAAAGTCTACTTCATTATCTGGAAGCCGTAGATCAGCACTGACAGGGTAGGGCAGACATGGCACATCAGGTTCCAGAATCACTAGGCTTTCAGGGTCCTTGAAGTTAACACTGTCAGCCTGAGCAGTATTAGGAAGCTCATGATCCTGAGCTGGAATGGATTCATATTCATAATTTTGTCTCATATCCTCTTCCATTTCATCAGTGCTTAATGCTAAATCTTGATTTATAGACTGTGCCAATGAGGAATCCAAGCGTCCTCCAGGAGCTAGTGTTTCCAAAAGCATTTTAATGAGGCCATGTGCGTCAGCAGCAGCAGAATCGGATCCATCTTGCTGCCTGAAGTCAGCATCGTGTCCACCCAGACCAGAATTAGTTGAGAAAACAGAGTGTAGTGAATCCGAGGTTCTGCCCCCTTGGAATAGGGTAAGGAGGGAAAAGTAATCCATTACCAAGTCTTAAAATAAAACCAAAACCAGACACCCCTCCAAAACATCTGCCACATACCCCCAGTCTCACTCTTTAGCATCAATTTATACTGTACAAATACATTATTTTAACAAAATCTTTTAAACAGGTACATGTTGACAAAAGGGCAGTTTCTAAAGCTTGTACTTTCCCAGTTAAATAATTACCTTTTTCTAGGTCACTCAATACCACACTATGTTATGTTTTAGTAGAAGTCACATACTGTGATCTAGGTATTTTATGGAAACCTTATAACATTCACATCACTTGTTGAAAGAAAAAGATTCATTTGAGCACAATATTTACTTGTCCCCATCCTACCCCTGTTGCTCCAGAAGCTGATGAGTAAATTAATGCTTAAGTTATATTACATTAAGGATAGACCTAAAACGTACCGTGTCTCTTTATACTGAAAAAAACTTTAGAACAGGTTTATTATTCTTGCACTCATCCCCTTGGATGAGTAAATACCATAGCTATTTATTCTTCTCAGGACAAAACAGCCTAAGCAACTACTTAAATATCTGAATAATCTCTAATTCACTTGTCATATATGGAAACATGGAATTGTAAAGTGCTGTTTGACTAATAAAAATCTAATCATGCTGAGATACTGAAGCTCACAAAATTTAGGTAAGATTTTTTGCAAGACAAACAAATGGACTTCCAGGGTTATATAAAACCATGGAATTCAAGCCACAGACAGATGTTGCTGGCTTGGTACCTTTGAGGGAGGTAAGTCAAAATTTACTTATGAACAGACGCTGTTCTGATGACCAGGCAGAAATGCAATCACATATTTTACACGAATAATCAATGTCAAAATATCCTTAAGGTTCACAGAATTCCAAGCAAGAACCCCAAGCATAAAGCCTACCCTTTGTCTCCTCCATCCCTACATGCCCATATCTTTTGTCCCTCTCAAGAGGGCAATTTATTTCTAAAATCAGTCACTTCATCTTCCAAAGTGAGTCATGTACACATGAGAGTGACTGGTGCTTGATGTAAAACTCTTCTTTGTGCAACGCTCCTCCTCAGTTCTCCTCAGTTTTCCCCCTTCTGCAGGAGGCTTCTATCACTGCCTTCAGAAAAGGGTCAGGGAAACAGAAATCAAAGGGGTTTTTTTTTCTGGCAGATCTTATGTCAGACAATAACTGTGATAATTATCTGAGGTTTAGACTGTAGATAATGTATAGCATAGTTCAATCTTAATACTATTGTTTCCTTTGTCCCACTGCACACATTACTGGCTATTTCAAAACTTAACTGTGCTTCTTCCCTTCAATCCAAACTTCTGAGGTATTATATAGGGTATTGGAGCCATAAGGAATTACAGCAAAGCCTGAAGTCAAACTCTGCAAAAGACATTATGATATCAAATCTGCTGAGCACTCTGTATTAGAAAGTCTTGGGACAGTTCCACAGCTAAGCAAACTCTTGGGAAGTCTGCCTTCTTCCCAAAGAGGCAGAACAAAAGCATGACAATTCCTGCTGTCTCCTAGAAAGAGGCAAACTACATAAAAATAAACTTCCTCTCTATTGGTAGATCTCAGGCCAATGTTCAAATGAACCACCATGCATTAAATATCTACAGCATGCAAAAAATATTCAATCTATGAAGATTAAATATGCTTTGAATTACAATGTTTAAAGAAGAACTCTAAACAAAGACTTTCTTACCGTCATACTGACAAATATTCTCTGAAGATTCACTCCTTTTTAAGTATTTGTGCAAACTTTCAGACTCTTTTTCCAGCTTTCTTTTCAGACCACTTCTAATTCTGGGGTCTTCAGAATCAGAATCTCCACCTGCAGTTTTTTTCCTACACTGGATTAAGTTAATAAGTTCTTTGAGTCTTTCAGTATCATAATCTCCAGAAGGAAGCAGCTTTTGCTTCGCAGCAGTGGCTTCATATTTTGCATGGATTCTTTTCCTGCATTTTGCCTTGGCAAAATCCGAGTAGTCTTCTGTGGCTTCATAGTCTGAGATGGGACTGAACTGCTGAGGTCTCAAATTCCTCTCAATCAGTTCTTTAGCTCTAGAAAGAGGCAGCTGATACGTCCCAAAACGAAAGATATAGTTTTGCAAGTATTCATCAATATAAGCTTTATATCTTGGAGCAGGATAGACATATCTTTTGTCATCCAACCGCGTCGAATACTCACGTAATCTAAATTCTCTACCCTTTAGAGAGCCACGAAAGAGATTTTTCAAATACTCATTTATATACTTTTCAACAATAACAACAAGATCGAAGGGCGCACTAGCCTCTTTACGAGCCTGGATTAAAGCAAAATGTAGAGATGAAATAAACCTTGTGAATTCTGGAATGATTTCCTTTTTATCACGTGAAACCATGGGAGCTGAATTTCCAAATGGAACACTTCTTTGTGCTGCTGTAGGAGAAAATTAAAATCAAATCATGAAGCTATCAATAACTGATGACTAGGTAGCAATATTCTCTATTAATACATATTGGGTGAAACACAGTTTGGAATGAGTTTGGAATGACTGTGGAGAAATGATTCAGAAGCCAGAGAAGTTTGGGTCTTTTTGTGCCATAACCAGCTTTAAAGTCTACTTAGAAGTCAACCTACTCACACTCACAGTCATGATGAACCGCTTATTTTCAGAATTTGGTGGTAACCTGTGTCCTAGATACATACAGTCATCACTTCTAATTTAAACTGCTCTACTGAACAGGATTTCCCCGTCCTGAGAAGAAGTTAGATCCTTTTACCACATCCTCAAGGAAGCTGTAAGTTGTACCCTTTTTTTAATTTATTTATTCACACTCTTCCCCTCTTCCAATGACAAACTGAAACTTTTCTCCATTCAATCATTTAAACACCCTGAAGACTCAAACCAGTGATTAACCTTGTGTTTGACAGAAACTGGAGCTCACAAGTCTTTGAGATGTCACTGCACCAGGAACAGAGTATTTTTAAGTACCTGGCATGCACACACTTTAACTGTCAGCTTCTCTCTCCTTACCCAATCTGTAACTGCTGGAATTTTCACAATTGTTACTTAAATAAGAAAAATGTAAAGTTGTTTTTTTTTTTTTAAATAAGAAATACATAGCTAAGACTCTGGGAAGCTGCCAAGACTTGAGACAAGAACTTCCTTGTAAAAGTTAAATGCCTGAAAAGAATGATGTTTTGACAATATCACTTGTAACTCACAGCAGGCCTGAAAGCACTGCATGCTGCTGCTAGGACTGCTTAGTGCAAATTTCTACTGTAAATGAGGAACTTTGAAGTCTCATCCCAAAGCATTAAAGTTCTACTAATACCACATTCTTTCAGTCATCTTACTATGTTGTATCACTATGTTCTTTGCTCATTGACTTAGTTTTTGATGTATATCCCAATGCAAAAAAAAAAAAAAATTACAGGTACATTAAAGACTTTCAGATGTTCTCTCCTTAATGTTTTGATGGTTTAAGAAATCCCTCATTATGTTAGTTATTCCCAATGCATAGATCTCTTGGAATACTGATGCTCGGTTATAACAGAATACACAAATAAGAAATTTGAACAACTTTTACTTAGTCAAATATGAACAAATGAACCTAAAATAGGTTATATTTCCTTTTGTGAAGAAATAAATATTTTTGAACACCATCACTATGACCATAATCAATACAAACTTACTCCTAGTTTACAGTGACTGCCTGTAACACTACAAGGTCTTCAAAAGAATATAATCTATGTTTAAATAAGCCTGTACAGAACACTCTCAACAGTGAACAAACTTACCTGAGCTAATTACACCTCTAGGCTCTGGAAACAGAAATAATGCATGAAACACACGGGACCATCCAGCTGGGTGGTCTAGAACACAACAAACAAAAAACAGTTACAAAGGAGAGCACCACTATGCACCAAAAGACAGTCTAGTACTCATAAACCCACTCCCCCTAAAAAAACCAAAACAACAAAACCAACTCAAACCCAGAAAACACAGAGTATGCTTACCATAAGGGGACATCATTTGCCAAGGAGAAAGGAGAAAAAGAAATCCTCTGTCCAGAAGTGGTTTCACAAGAACCTGTTTTCAGGCAAAAAAGAGTAAACTGCTTCCATCAGAGATGTCTGCTCGCTACAATGTCTGCTGTCATTTATCATGACAGATAAATTCTGTCATGAGCAGGGAAAAGCCCTTCTACAATATTTTAGGATATGCCAGCTAAGCAATTCCAGTGAGATCATGGATCTTTTAGTGCACCTCAAATTACTAGTTAGTAAAATGATTTTTAAAAACAGGAATAGTCAAATCTGTCGCACTCACAAGTTTCTCTTTCTCTAGTTTTTGAAGTAAACCCTCCAAGTGACTCCCAGAACGGGACTTCTCCACAACTTCATACAGGCTACAGTACAGGCCGTCCTTCAACACTGACACAACACAAGGGGAAAAAGAGAGGGCAGGAAAAAAAGAAACAAAACTGTAGTTTAGAAAAATTGAAAATTCTGAATTTAAAAAAATGAAGGTAGAACTATTTACCTTCTTTTCCTACTTGGTAAGTTTCTTTAAAGAACAAAGATGGTGAAATTTTTTTCTTCAGTTCATCAATGCTGACAACCTTTTCAACCTCAAGCTTCTCGGGGCTGGAGAAAAAGGGTGGGGGGAGGGAAAAAAAAAAATAACGGCCTCTTTTTTTACCTGCCATAGTTCTACCCTCAGTGACCTGAAACTATTAAACACATGCTCTTAAAAATAATTTCTTTGGACTATCTCATGCCAATGGTGTTTACTCCTGCAAAGGAGTGCGTGTCACTTCAATGGAAAAAGAAAAAATCACAAACAACAAAACACCGAACAGCAAAGAGATGTTAACAGTTGTGTGCCTGAACTCCAGGAAGCTCTGGACATGTATGACTCCAGCCTAGTCTGACATATATAAAGCACTTAGTATTTTAGATTTTCATCTGAATATATCCCAAATCCAGTAGAAGGAGTTTTAACACAACAGTATTTTAGACTTAATGTTTAAATGGCAATACTCACAGCTTGCATGGAGGGAAGGAACATGTTGCTGATTTTAAGGAAACATGGCACACAAGTTTGCCCTTATTCCAAAGCTGTCCTCTCCATACTGTAACAGCAGATTTCTCTAAATTAAGATGGAAAAAGAAAGACTAAGTGAAACTGTTGCCCGTAAACAAAGACACAAACCAACAAAGTGCCGGTTTATGGGTGCTTTATTCGGGGCCCCGGGAACCTGCGGGCTAACAGCCCCAAGACAGGGTTCCAACGACCCTCGTTCTCAGTTCAGCTTTTATACACAAACAAGTTTACATGTATTCTCACGGCTAAAACAATTACAGTTTCTATAGCAAACCAGGTGCAGTAGTTTATAACAATTAACAATCATCTACTCTAATCATAAATCTGCTTAAGTTGTCTTACCCCCCTAGAAACTGTTTAACAGACCCTTACCACATCTAAGGTACAAATCGTTACGTACATGCTTGACTAAATCTTTTGATTATTGTTTCTACTTCTTCAGTACATTCTATTCCCACGAACAAGGCTGCTGCTTAACTCACTACTGTAAAGTGTTGCTTTCTAGGCCTACCCTCTTACTTAAGCCTTAGCCATTCTACTACTAAATTTAAACTGCTTTGCAACAAAACCACTTGCTAAGTGGGACTGAAAGAAAATGGCAGCAAAGAGGCTGCTGAATTTCCAAAACTAGTTTAGGGAAAATTTTATACTAATACCAGACCAGACAACAATGTTAAAAGGTAACAGGGTGATTTCAAGCCTATCATATTTTGAACTGCTTAAGCAGTTCATCCAGAGGATGGATATTACCTACACCTGTCTATATCCCATTGATCCCAACATCTGAGAAATGATATCCTCTTTAGTTACCTTAACTGTCAACCACTTTCATACATATTAGTTTGGCTTGAATGAGGTTCAAAAAAAAGCAGGACAGAGGATTGTATTATTTGAAATGCCACTGAACAGGAAATTCAGGAACTGAAGAACAGTTCTTACTACACTATAAGTAGAAAAGGAGGGAAAAAAGATTTTGATTTTGTTCACTTCTGGTTTGTTCTGGTAAAAGAAGATACATATTAAGGTGTCTGTTCCACCATCCAGTATCAGGAAGAGATGCCTGCAATCAGCATGGTACAGGATAACACTCAGGTACACAGTCAGCATAACTAAGTTGGTTGAACATAAAATCACACGGGGAAAAACATCCAAAACTTTCCATGTCTGTATCATAAAAACAAAAAAATGCAGTTCATTCTTACCTGTTCTTCTATCTGTGTTGAAGGTGTTTGGTCTAAGCAAAAGACAGAGAGAAGGATTGGGTTGTAACAGAAAATTCTGGCCACTGCATTTTACAATAAGGATACTTTATCAGTCTAACAAAACAGCACCACTGGTAACTGACTCTGTAACCTCAAGCAATCAACACTGCAGCATCCTGTGCTATTTTAGGTATCTTGATAATGGGTTTCAGCACCCCAAAGTCGAGCTCCCACATCTGCATGCCTTCCTATCAGCACAGGTATCACATGCTACCTGTGATCAACTGCCCACTTAGATATTCTCTCCACCAGCAGTAAGATACCAGTGAAGAGTTCAGTGACAAAATATACAGAATCTTATTTTAGAATACCAAGCAAGATAACATTGTGAACACTTTGATGTCCATGAATTTCCTCAGTTAGGTAAAACCCCCCCACTGTACATGCATTCCACCTTGGCAGAAGCCAAGCAGGCAGAAAAAAACCAGCGGAAGTGCTTCCCACAGGACAGTCTGCTGCATAAAACCAATTCTGCCACTTCTTGCTTTGCATTAGAAGTATTTATTATGCTAAGCCCCTGTGGCATGTCCATTCATTTCAGCACTGTTCATTGAAATCAATTCTAAGCTACTGCCAAAAGCTATGAATTCTTCATGTTGCATGCAGCTCCAAAACTCATTTCCTGGCTTACCTTGATGAGGACGAGAATTTTGGTCCTTGCACCATGTCACCTTTATAAGTAAATGAAACAACAGCATGAGGACAAACATGTCTTGGTCTTCGCCTTATCTCACCAAAGTCATATTCATAAAAATAGTACTAGGGAAAAAAAAGCAAGCACAATGTTAAATTAGAAGGCTGGACCAACAGTCAATTTCTTTAAAAGCTGGTAACTAAAATAAGGAAGCTTTTAAATGCTGTTCTTTTTTGTACTTAATAATACAATCGATTAAGGTAGTTTTTTTACCTTCTCCCTCCTTTATCAACCACTGACAGATGAACACTACTTCAGGAGCTAATCAAGAATGAAAAACTGATTGTGCACCATTTATTTGAAAGTATATTCTTGATGAGGTAAGGGACAACTAACAAAAACAAAAAAAAATTTCACTGAGGAAAGTGAGCCTTGCAGTGAGTTTTGGAGTCTATCCTTAGTTCAGTCACAAAATTCTAATGTTAAATGTTAATTAAGGCAAGTTTGTAATGAGAAATGAAAAAATGTACTCATTTTTTAGCCCAGCTCTCATTTACAGAAGACAAAAGAAGTTAATACTGAAGAGAATGCTTTCAAGAAAGGATCCTGCATGTACAGACTCCAGTAATCTGACTGCACCAGATTATTGCAGTAACAGAGACTGAACACCTGGAGGAAGAGAAATGCTTGGAAACTGATTCCATTCTCTCCTCTCTCATCATCTCCAAACATGAAAATCTGATAAGGGAAACAAAAGAAAGAAAAAATAGAAAGAAAAAAAAATACTATTCTTTCCTAGCCAACATTTTCCCTTTTATGAGACTCACTTAATGACCACAAGCCAATTATACTTCTACACTTCAAGCTCCACATATTATCTCCTCTCTTCCCCAGCCTACATTCCAGTTCCCAGGTACATTCCCTAGCTATTTCCCATTCCACCTACACTCTAATCTGAAGGAGATCTTCTCCATCAGGTTCAGGTTCACACAAGGGAAACAGGAGAGGCTGACATCTTGTTCTGGATTTTCTAATACAGGCACCCGTGGGCCTCTCCACACACCCACTGCAGCTCTACAGGACATGCTCAGTGTTGTATTTGCAGGGATTTGATCATTTCAGAAGTTCTCTCTGTGAAGTTTCTATATAAGCAGCTACCACATGCTCAACTTTACCTGAGTTCGTTCATAGGCTCGATAAGACAGCAAGGAGGTTATTTTATGTGCATTCTTTGAAATGTGACACTCGTGATTTGGGGTTGGATCTAACACGCTCTTTACAGTTGATTCCACTGCTTTCATATCAATGTGGTCATAGATGCTTTTCATTTTTCCCTGTAATAAAGCAGAAAGAACTGTAAGCAGAAGCTTTTTCCTGAAAATTGGCAAATTGCTTGAAGTATCAAAGGAAGTAAGAGCAGGGAAAATAAAATAGGCCATTAAAAAAGTAAATTATAGAAGTATATTATTTTCATACTTACAGAGAAAATACATTTTTTCCTTCTACAAAAAATTTATTATGCATTATGTAAACCCAATGTCAACACTGGATTTTAAGCCTGGTAGGATTCTAGTTTCTCTATAAGCAGATAATTTTGCAAATTAAAATTAGGGTTAAAACCACCTGTGTGTTATCAGTAAGCAATACAATCCTTCAAGAAGAGCAAGATAAAATTACCTTTATTATTTTAAAAACAATCACATCTCCAGCTGCTCCTTTTTCTAGAGGATTACGCTGCAATAAATCAGCATACTTGGAGATATATACACCTGAGAGAGGTATAAAAAAGACCCAACAGAATACATTATGCTGAATGTTAAAACATATTAGAGGTTTAAAAACCATTACATGGGATTAAAAATCAAGGTACATCAAATAATAAAGACAAAACTGACAAGTGCAAAAGTAAAATAATTTTTTGCTTTTCAACACTTAACTATTACATAGATTTTAAGGCTTCAAACACTGTCCTTTGTTGGTCTGGCTGACTACCTCAGATCAAAGAACTACAACTGAACTCAGGAACTCTTTGCTTTGGTTCCTCTCATTCCAAGTCTGTATTTAACAGCTTTGGTAAATTGGCACCAGAACCTTTACCAGCTACACCAGCAAAAAATTATACGCTCCTACCCCTTTGTTCTCCTCCACCTCACCTCTGTTCTGCCTTCAATATTCATGTTGTCTCTGTATCACGCTACTCTTACAGAGGATGACAATTATTTCCTAATTTTCTGTGTGAAAAGCTTTGTGAAAGGACCTTACTGCCTTGCTCTTTTAAAACTCTTAACACCTCACAACTCTTCGAAGTCTCCAATCTATCTATGCTCCAGTTGGATTTGTGGAATCAAGAATTTCAGTTCTATCTATATCAATACTGAGCCACTGTGTGCACAGGGTATTTCTGAATGCACAGGTGTGTATGTACAAACACAGAGGCACACAGCCACACACACTGCATTAGTTCTCTGGCCTCCCAGTTTTACTGGAAAGATGTGGTATATTGGCTTGACTTAAGCCAAAATGAGAATTAGTTCTTCCCTTTGGGAAGGGAATTTAAGCGAACTAGTCAAAAACAGAGTTATGAAATAATGTTCTGATGTCTGTCTACTTTGCTAAAAATACCTGGCTGGGATATTCCTGCAGTAAGTGACACAAAAAGGACTGAAAGTTTACACAACTGTCTCACATTATCTGCCAACTGATACTGAGCAACATCAGCACTTGTAAGCAGAAGATAATTACCCATGGAAGGGCTGCCGAGGATTGATATTGTGGAGTTGCCAACCTGTAGCCCCTTTTCACATATGCTTTGGATCTAAAGAGAACAGACATTTTTTTAAGCAACTCTATCAGGAAAGCCAGGATATGAACAGAACAAACAGTGAGAAATGACAATTACAGAATTTAGATTGATATTAAAAAATAACTCCAACCCTTACAGAGGCAAGACTAGTCTGAATTGCTTTATAAAACTGTTAAACTGTGCAAGTCAAACACTGAGCATGAAGCACTTACACAGCCTCACCTGTATCTTGAAAAACAACAGTCTCCCTATACCTTAAACACTGTTTATGAAAGTTACTTGCTTGTAATACAGAAAATTTTAATATTTAAAACAGAAGTAAACCTGCCAAATGAGTGAATGCTTAAGAAATCCTGGCTCTATAACAGCAGAAAAAGCAGAGAAATGCCCTTTCGATCACTTTGATTAAAAGTACATGATCAAAGAGGAGACACAGAAGACAACATCCATTTTCTAATATTACAGATTACCTTGTTGATGAAAAAAACCCCAAGCAACCACCAAAACCCAACTGCAATAAAAACACAAAATATTCCTCCTTCTTTAAAAAAACCCCCAAACACAGAACTAATAAACATCCACGTGCCATCCAGAAAATCTATCCTTTTATTTATAAAACAGAGCCTAAACCAGAGAAGACACTTTACAGCTACCTTAAGTATTATATCCCTTCCCCATTTCTCTACATCTTCCAGTGCTGGAATTAAAAAATGAAAGCTACTAAAAAAACCCCAAACCTCTTCACTGCTAAAGGAGAAAGCATTTCATCCTTACCTCACACCGCTCCACCATGAGGAAGGCGTAGCTCTCAGAGAGCTCCTTTTCCAGGCGACCATCACACTTCAGCTCCCTGCGTTTTTCTGTGAACTGGTATTACAGAAAGTTCTTAACACAGGAAGACAGATCACTCCTTCACACTCAAACCTCAGTGTTTTAAGACCCTATCTATGTTAGCAGATCCAAGGGTACAAAAAATCATCGTAAGATGATCCAAATGACACTCTAGTATGCTAAAATTAAATTCCAAAATCGCTGTATCTGTGGGAAATATAATTGGCTTTATCTGCCCAAGTATTTGTTTTTTTAAGAAAAAGACACTCTTCAAATAAACCTGTGCAGTGACATTTTTGTTTTATCTTTGTTAGCAGAACTAGCTAGAACCATCCAGCTCAATGCCTTCCATATCATATTTTGAAACTGCAGGAAATACAACTTCTTCTTTTTTTAGGAGACAGATTATCTCTGACACTGCATGTACTTCTGCAGATGCACCTCCCTGCTACTGAGGTGGTTTTTACCAGCTGCAATACTCTTTAGCTGTAACCATGAATATTTAATGTTATACTAGCAAAAAATACTTCAGTTTACTTTAAAGCTCCAAGATAGTAATTACAGCAAATAAATTATATATTCAGTTATTTCATCTGTGAAGCTTTTTGGCACTGGGAATGAAAACTGATTTCAGAGTGACAAAAACAAGCCAAGGCTGGATTTAAGAGACACCAGGTAAGATACAGAAATGCTTCACCCAAGATGCTCCACTTACTACTTCAAGTAGTCAACTTGTTAAAGTACTTCTTGGAAAACAACAAAACTACAGAGACTATGGAAATTTAGTGTATCAGGCATATATTTTAATCTGAAGTTTTACTGGAAACATCAGGCCTTACAAAGAAGACACCTTTCTAGGTTATTAAAAAGACATAAAAGTTTAAGAAAACTTTTGAAAATTAAAAATACATAGAGAGAAGTGGTGCCAAATACAATTTTTCTTTTAGTCTTTTTTGAGTATCTGGCAGGCGAGAGTTTACATCTCTGCAGTAATAAACTCGACTGAAAATTAGCTGCTTACATCTGTGGGGATGTGAGTTCATAATTAATTGTAATTAAGTATTAAGTACACAAGTAGAAAATAATCTCCAGGTCTTTGCCTCTAGATTCAGAAAAATTATTGTCATTTGACTGGTACCTTAAGGAGAAGCCACAAGTATACTCACTTCTTTTTCCAATAGTTCACTATGAACTAAGCTGGCTCTCTCGTAATGGAAATTGGACACTGAACTTGCATCCAAGTAAGATGAATGCAGAATCTTCAAAATATCCTCAAATTCTCGAGAACCTTGAGCTACTGGCTGAAAGAGTGCTATAAAAGAGAAGAAATAAAATAATAAGCACCAATGTATCTGTGGGAAAAAAAATCCAAAATTCTCCAGTTCATTGACAGTTTATGCATGAAGACAAATGGTTCGTGATTCAATTGGAAAAGATGGACTTTAGAAAAATTTATCTTTAAGTTGCCTGGAATTATAGCATCTTAAAAAAAATCCCATTTCTTCAAGCTTTTTTAACATTACTCTGGAGCAGCTGCTAGTTGTCAGAACTTTATAAGGGAAGCACCTCAAGTCTGAATTTACCCTTTGAAAAACATCTAATACGTATTGCAAAACACTGTAATTAAACTTTCAGAACTGTAATTAAACTAATTAGCTCTTTTAATTAAGAAGCAGGAACAAATTGTTCTAATAAAAACCTCAACTGAGAGCTTCATAGCTTGGCCTCGCTTCAGAACCATTATGGGGTTTTGTGTTTGCTTGCTTGTGGCAACTGAAGCTACATATGAATAAATTCAATACTGCTTTAAGAAGACAAGTAAGTTCCCATTATTTAAAAATCCCACTGCCTGTGTTCATGCTTTACGATCTCATTCCTTATGATAATGGCTTCAAAAGGAAAGCCCTTCCTTTATCTGCTGCTGTAGAAATTCTCCTTCTGGGCAAACCTTTGCCAGAATTCCCTCAGGGAATCGTTCATGTCCCCAAGCTCCTTTATCTCTATTTGGGTAACAAAGTGACAAACTGATCAGAAGAACAATCCCAGAGTGGGCCAGCAGAGAACGTGAGCGCAGATTTTAAGAGCAGTGGCTGGGAAAATAACATCTCTGGGGGAACTGAACCAGTACAACACAAAAAAAGTGCTTTTTCTCCTCAGGGTAACCTGCAAACCACACACCAGAAGTGCAGAATTTTTACTATAGCTCCATTAGGAAGAACTACAATAGCACTAATCTCACAAAAGACCATCTACCATTACTCTAACAGCAAATTAAATTTAGTTACATGTTCAGAGTATATTCTCCAATTTCATTAAATAACAGGGCAGTTTAGATAGCTATGTTTTCCTCATTTGCAGAAAATATTTACTGCAAGAGCCTCTATATAAAACAAATGTTCCTAATGAAAACTGTTTTGTGTTATCTAGTAAAGTTGCATTTATACACACACTTTAGGATGTAATACCACATGGGCAAACTAAAGTCAAGCAATGATTCCAACAACACCAGCACAGTGAGTGATTTTTTAAGAGCCTAAGTTCTGAGATTAGGAAATTATGCTTTTATAATATCCCTTTTAATAACAACACCTTCATTCTTGAAAGGCTGACAGCAGTATGGGGGGAAATATAACTGAGAGTGAATGGAATTTTCAACTTAGCATTACTAAGGCTGAATGCACTTGCACTGAAGAGAGAAATACTTACTAATAAAACAGAAAACAAGCCTACTATGTGTATACACGTACTGGAAAAGCACCTCCTGTTCCACCCATCCCCAAACAGCTCTTGGGCACTACACCAACAGGGTTTAGTAACTCCCTGTCAAAAAGATCTGAGTTTCACATGCTGCCAGCTCCTCAAAAGGACCATTTAAGGCAGAAGGTTATCTCTGCCAATTGCTTGTCCAAATTTCCTGTTTTCTTAACAGCATTTCCCTTCTCGGTCCTTCCCTGAGTCACCTGCTCAGTGAAAACCAGCCTCTGCCCTCCACGGGGAGCCCCAGCAATAGAAAGCCCTACAGGATCAGCAAGAAAGAGCAACTGCAAAGCATACACCTCTTACCTTCTTCCCAGATCCAAATCTAGGAAGAGCCACAGTATTACACCAATTAAGATCCTGTCATATGTGGAAGAATTGTCAACTGTGTTCCCATTTGTGTTTAAACATTTCCTGCTTTGTGGAAAGCTCTGATAAGTGAGCTCAGACTTGCCCAAAAGCAGCAAGTCCTCGTTCTCCTGCTAGGAAGAACCTACACAAACTACTACCCAATTAGCTCTCAACAGATTTATGGAAGGGCTCCACCTATTCCTTAAATTATGGAATACAGAAAATTAAAGAGGTTTTTTAAAGACTGCTGCAGTTTTCTTCTTCCAGAATGTGAGGCACTGCAGACGTCCGGTTCTTAATAAAAACGTGGAACACTGAGGTGTAGGAAGGCACTGCTCTTTAGTTTGTCACCTAAGCAGTGGTGTTCAAGGGCAGCGATGTTCTAAAACCTTCATGTCACCACAGCACAGTCTGTACCTCACTTAAAGGAAGGAGTTCAGAAGCAAGACAAAAATAAAAGTAAAAAAGGAGAAGTACTAAACTAGACCTTCTCAGCATCGCCAAAGCCTGTTGCTACCAGGCAAATGATGAAATCACTGAGCTTATTTCCAGTCCTACCTCAAAGACCAGCAGTGTGTACATATGCATCTTGCAGGCTTGCTGTACAAACCCGAGGGGGATGTGCTGCACCTTTACTGACCTGTGTTAATTAAACAGCAATAAAGTAAGGACTAACCTGCAGCATCCTTATAACACAAGTCAATTATTGTGGGGTTTGCTGGCTTGCTTTCCATAAGTAAAAATAAGTAAATACTGTGTTTGTTCAGCTCCTACCCAGGGCATTGGAACTTGTGTTAAGTATTTTTTGGTGGAAACTGAGTTAATGAGTACCAACCAGTCAGGGACAGGCACTGGACCTGATGTTTGGATGCATGTCATGCTATGATTCTCCTTCACAGCTGTCTGATGCTTCAACTTCAGAAAACTGAGATTGGAGCTAATGAGTTTGTTGTTTTCTTTTAAGTCAGAACAAGACAGAGACATCCTCCTTAAGAAATCCTGAACCAACTTTTAAGTGAAGATAATTACTGATGTTCTTATTAGCTAAGTTGGCAGAATGCTAGAATTCTTCACATACAAGTGGTCCTGCTGCACAGACTCCACTGAGAAGCACCATTTTAAGTCTTCTTTTTTTTGCTCATTTTTTAAGACTAAGATCAAAATTATGTGGTGTAAATGAACCACAAACTTCATGACTTTTTCAGCCCAAAATGTCTTTTGCTCTCAAAAGACCTAAATAGTTATCAAGTTCATGGACTGACTGAAGTCCCCATGCAGCAAACAGCAGATACATGTTGTCTACCAAAGATATGGAAAATTAGAAAAGACAAGACAAAATGATTAAGTAGAAAAGGGACAACCTGGATCTCCAAGCAAGTATTGCTGAGAGTTTCAGGGATAAAAGCAAGATCTGTTTTCTCCCCACTCAGCCTGAGAAACAGCCAGTTATCCTGGCAGACTTTGTAAACAAATATCCAGCTTTAATCAACAAGCAACCCCCTTTAAGTCACTGACTGCCTCATCAGCAGGATTTCTGTTACTGTAACTCAGAGTTCAGCCACTTAAAAATGCTCTTCTTGTGCTTTATCCTTAAAATTTGCTTTCCTAGTCCTATTAAGAATCTCTGAAGTTTCAAGCAGACTTGAAAACCTCTGAAGATGCCAGGACAACAGGCTAAGCAGGAAGATGAACAAAAGAAATAACCTACTCAAGAGAGGCACATGTGCCAAGAAAACAAACCTTCAAGACAGTTCTAAGGAGGAAAACAAATGAAGGCACATCTTTAAAAAGTCATCTCACAGCCAACCTTTCAGTTTTGTTTCCTGAATTCCTACACTGGGAAACAGAATGAGGAAATCAGAAAAATATTCTCAGTGACAAGTAACCACAGTTGGTTTTTTTAAATACTGTGTTTCCTCCAGATTCATTTCTCCACATTGCAAGGCTTTCTATTGACTTTCAGTCCCTACTTAAGTCTCCAGAGGAGAGACACTTCAGAAAGCCTAAATAAGCAACTGAATCTCAAAATTATGGTTTTTTGCATTACAGATTCAATTTTTATTTGCTTCACAATCAAAAATTGTCCCTGAAACACATTTTGGTTTTTAAAAAAGTAAGAAAAATAAGGAAAAAAAAAGAAACAAAACAAAACCAAAAAAACCCCAGACACCTATGACGAAGTCATCCTGCGCATACTTTGTACATTACAACTAAGCTTTCAAAATCAAGGTATCTCTCAGGATGGTATGTCCAAGAATGAAGTGGCAGTTTAAAAAGCAAAATAAGTACAATTCCAGAGCAAAGAAGTATGGAGGAAGCTATTGTTTCATGCTGGACTTCAGAATCCAGCCAAGAGAGCCCTTTTGAGACGGACTGATGATTTTCTGATTATTTTGCAATGTAAGAAGACATATTTGAACACTGGCACAAAGCATATATCCTACAGTGACAGATAATCAACGCACTGCTGAGCTTCTAGTTCAGTTCCAGAACTGATTGAATTGCACCATTTCTCAAATGGCAGCACAAATCCCAATAGCAATCTGATTGTCCTCAAAGACCACGCTGGCTGTCCACTTCTGCTAGTGCTGCCTACCAACGGTGCTGTCACAGCACCTTACTGATCACACGCTGAGAGACCAACACTCAGCAGCCCTAAGCCCACAAGCACCATGGACTGAATGGAGAAAGGTCTGCTGTGAGAACTTCCAAAACCTTAAGTCATCAGAACGATTACAATGCCCAAGAACCTTTCTGGAGGATGAAAGGGAAAAAAAAGACAACTGCACCAAAGAGTAAGGCCTTAAGAATGGTTCAAATGACCTTGACATTAGCAAGTCAGTTTTTGAAGGCAGAGAACGTCTTCCTCTTCTACACTAGAAGCCACATAAGTGCAAGGACTGAAGTACATACCTTCAGTATGGAGATGGCTCTGCATAAGCGAATAATGAATTAGATGACTGAAAAAGTATTTTGCAGGTTTTCCTACATACTGGAACTTCCAATGTCAGTGGTTAAGTACTTAACATTTTTGAGATATATTTAAAGGTATTCACACGTAACCACACTTGGGTGTGACACACAGAAGTGCACGAGGCACCATGTTATATTCAGATATTTTTCTGTCAGATGAATTATAAAGGACCTTTTTCCTCCAATCAACCCAGTCCTTTCTACAGTGAATCTCTGCCAGCCTTGTACCACCCCAAGTGGGGTTGCAATGGGAAAGAAACGAAAGAAAATGGGAACATAATGGAAGGAAAGACTGGATAATGAAATAAACCTACCTTCATCTCTTCCTTACAGAAGAAAGCATTTCAAGAAGTTAAGATGTTAGATTCTTCTCTGAAGAACTAGAAGCCTATGCGAACAAGTAGTTTTGTGATACGGACTAAGTTACTGACCCCACATTGCAAAAGGGAAAGAAATTAGATCAGTTTTTGTGAGGAAATCAGATGTGTCTTCAACTTCACTTACCAAAATTAAAGTTAAGCAGAAGCCAGTGAAGTCTTGTGAAAAGCAAGATACACCACTGGCTTTTAGAGGAAGAGTTACTCAGAAACAAACAAACAAAAAAAAAACCCTGGACACTTGGAAACAGAATGCTTCCAAGGCGAAGCACAAGCACGTGGGATGTTCCCTTCTCCCCTGCAAAGAACTTTCACCAGATAAGAACAGTCTTCTGTGTATCATCAATGAAGGACAATTCTGCTCATTGTTTGTTACTCTATCCTACACAGGATTACACTCCTCTCCTGCAGGGAGGAGGTCAGAAGGAAGAGAAAAGGGAACCATCTTCTCCGACGTCCGTGTCCCAGAGAACCATCTTCTCCGCATGCAACTGCACCTCCAGAAGCGGAGTCGTGATCAACTCAAAGCCCACCCTGATTGCATCGAGCTTCTCCTCCTTTTAAAGCAACGGTCTGAAATTCAAGCCGAGTTTTGGGTTTGATTTTTTTCCTCCTTCTTGTGACAAAATGAAAGGCAGAAAGAAAAGAGGGAGGGGTAGGGAAAGAATGTAAAAGCCTGACATTAAAATCGTCTCTGCAGCAGCCTCGCGAGTGCGAGCCAGCAGAGCCTCCTCCACACCCGCAGGGTTTGCATGCAGCCGTGTGAGGTGCCTGGGAGCCTGCCTGATGGATCGGATGGAGGGGAGCGAGGGAGAGAAGGGAAGGGGAGGGAAGGAACAACCTTTCTTTTCTCTCTTCCTGGGGATCTGAAAGTTCCTCCTAACAGGCTGGTGGTCTTCTGGGGGCTTAGGGAGAGGGGGCGGCCCCCCGAGCACACCGCTGGGCGGCTGCTGCTGTTCATGTGCCGTCGAGATGCTGCTCCTGCGCTGGCTGCTGCCAGTGATGCTGAGGTTTGTGGGGACCTTGTCCTCTGCAGCAGCAGAAGCCACCAGCAGCGCCTCCCCAGCGATACTGCTCTCAGAGCGTCCGCCATTTTGTGTGGTGTCCTCAGCGGCTCCTGCTCTGTTACTCCCCACTCCGAGGACGCCCGCGCTGGTCTTCTCCGTCCGCTGATGCTGCTCCCGCTCCATCTCGCCGCCACTGGGGATCGCGCATCCGTTCATTCCCTCCGGAGAAGCGAGCCCAGCAGCCCGCGCCTTCTCTCTGCCCAGCACAGCGCCCCTGCCCAGCACCAGCACCGCCCGCCGCCCCTGCTCTCCCCCCTCCCGCCTCACGGCGGCCCCTGAGCCGCCCCGCCCCGGCGCACAACATGGCGGCGGCACAGGCACCGGGGCGGGGCCGCGGCCGGCCCGGCTCAGCCAATCCGCTTCGCGTCTCACGTTATAAAAAGGGGTGCGGAAACCGCTGCTATCTCTGGGATGGGGCGGCACCCGGCCTCGCTCCGCGCCCGCACACCGCTCCGTGCCCCACATGCCCGCTCCGTGCCCCCACAGCGCTCCGGTGCCGGCCGCCTTCTAACCCCACACCGCTCCCCGCCGGCCGCCCTCTAACCCCCCCCACACCGCCCGGCGGCCGCCCTCTAACCCCCCCACACCGCTCCGTGCCGGCCGCCCTCTAACCCCCCACACGCTCCCCGGCGCCACCCTCTAACCCCCCACACACCGCTCCGTGCCGGCCGCCCTCCCGTGCGAGCTGCCCTCCCGCTCACCGGCCCCGCGCGGTACTCGCTGCCCTCCCGCACCGCTTGTCACCCACCGCCCAGCCCCGCCCGGTACCTGTTATATATTCATGACATTTCCCAACACTTATTAGCATATAATACAATCCATATAGGGTCTTCACTGAGGAGTCTTTGGTGGTCCTCTCTGGAGCCCATAAAGTTCTAAGTGACTTATGAGTCACTCACAAGAAGCCTTATGAGCTTCTTTAAGACAATACACCTGGTTATAGAATAACTTGGTGTTTCTTGGCTGACTGCCTCAGTTCTCATCTTCATTTTCTTCACTCGGTTGGTTCTTTTCAATCCCTTGGCTCAGCTATAGGTAGTTTCTGTATTACATTCTGCTGCACTATTACTTCTTGTTGCATCTCAAAACTCTGATATCATCCCCTGGAGGGAACAGGCTCCCCGGAGCAAAGCGATCCCGTGGTGGTGTTTTAGGTCCAGGACCCATGCAGGGGCTCACTGGAGCTCAGCACAGCTCCCTGGCCCCAAAAGGCAGCCCAGGCCTTGCACAGATACCTCGACAAACTCACCCCCTGAACAAAAAGTACACTGCACACAGCGCCAGGTCACACTTCTTCCTCTAAAGTTTAAAGTTTCCTTTCCAAGGCACTGGAGAAAATGACAAAATTTCCCCTTTGATGAATAAAAATACATCGTTAACAGTGAAAGGCAGGCAAAAAAAATCTTAATATGCTTTAGTAGGATTCTTCAGTAGTCTCATAACCAGCTAACTTGTACTGGAGGAGAGTATCGTATCAGAGGGTTAACATTTATTCCCCTCTGCCACCACCACTGCAAGGCTCACTGGTAAAAGAGGGGTGTGAAAATGTGACAGCCAAAGCACAGACTTTTTTTGGCAGCTCTGAGGAATGCACCAGGATTGAACAGTGCCTGCTGAAAATAACCCATTCTTGCAGTGCCTAGGAAATACCAGATGTTTAGTTTTACAATTAAGTAACAAAACGTTACTTTTCTTTATTAAAAGTACACTAGTGCTGTACTTGTTGAACAAATGCATATATTAATTACCTACTTATACCGATTACCTTCAATCCTCGTAACTGTAGCTATTTATACTGTCACCTCAAAAGCAGCTACTGACCTTAAAAATGTGAAGTTTGCATGCTTGCAAGGTATGCAAGGAACATATATTTTAACCATATATTTTAACCTGGCCATTTTGTTTAATTGATCTCTTTTTAGATTACCTGTAAGTCAAAAAATATAAGTAACCTACTAGCTCACACATGGCCTAGTGCTAGCGGTAGCTTCCAGGGTGTTAAAAGATAATAATTATTAGTTCTTAGAAGTCTTTGGTGAGCCAGCAATTTTAAATAGCGTAATTAGTATCTGTAACCATAATTTACATAAATTACAGGGGATTTATAAATACAGGTTTTACAGGTAATAATAATTTACAGGTAATATAATAAATAATAATAAATTTACAGGTAATTTATAAATAAATTACCAAATATTTCTCTGACTGCAGAAACATGGTGTTCCATTATCCAGAGGTAATAAACCCCACAAATGCAGTGTTCATCCTATGGATAAATCAAGACTGTCTCCCTGAGAATGTGATGTCCTGCCTCTGTGAGGGTTCAGCGGTGGTAAAGAGAATATTACAGATGACTTGATATATTATTGGAATAATTTTGCTGTGCTTTACTTTGTTCAAATAAAATTTCCATATACAAGAAAAAAAATGAAAATACCAATCTAGTGCTACTTAAGGCTGTGTTGATCCATTATACACCTCCAAATATGTCAACCTGCTTTATTAAGTTTGAATTGGCAAAGCTGCTAAAATCACTTCTGGGCTGTGCATGTCTTCAGTATACAACTAGTTCAGCTGGTGTTTGGACCAAAGAAAGTAGCAAGTCTTGCTTATTGACAAAGCAACACACAAAGTTTTCCTCATTTACCACTTGCTTTAAAAACCTATGTCTTTGTATTTGTACAGAATTCTTTTTCTGTATTAATTAACATAAGTCTTTATGTCACAAAAACTACTAAGTACTACTTGATAAATTACTTAACAATACCAGATCACTGTACCACTATACATTTTAAATCCTGATAGATATAAAACAGGTACTAAGAATCCCAGTTCACAAAACAAAGGTACAGTGAAAAAACATCATAGGAAGAGATTACTTGAATACTCTGAAGTAAAAAAGGTTATAAAATCTGTCACCTTATTGTCTCTCTAAGGTTCTGGTTTCTGTGGTTTCTGATCCTTGCCAGGCATTTAACCACGACTCCCTGGCTTGCACCAAGTGGTTTCCCACCCAAGTACTAAGCAGCTGCAGACCCCTTTGATTCTGAAATCAGATTATATGTAGCACATTAGTATTACAGATTTAGATCAGATTAACAGCCACAAAATGGGACATTTTTGAGGAAGGGTTGTGTAAGGCTCCTTGCTCAAGGAGCAAACATGGATTCTTGCTCCAGACATTACCTTGGTATTCCTTTATGAAAGCAAATTTAGAAATGCAAAATTACTCAATCTGAGCATATTGTTACAGTTTAATGTAAAAAACTAGAAATTACTATTTTACTTTCCAGAAATTGCTATAGTGATGCAAAACACACCTCATTCCTTCAAATGTTTAAATGCTAATTTTGCGCTGACTAAATTTCAGGTGCCAGGAGATCAAAGATAAGAGAACTGTATCATTAATCTTTCTTCAAAGACCATGCAAAGAGAGGCACCTTTGGAAAATTCAGAAACAAAACCTAATTTACAGACTTGGAAAGAGCTTTAGTATCATTTGCCAGCCATGGAGAAAATATGCCTATGATATTAAAAGGTGAGACAAAATGGGGCAGTAGGATTGACTTGGCTCTGTAAGAGCAGGGATTAGTAGCAGAAATTTACCTGGTGCTTTTTTCTTTAACAAATTTGTGATCCTCAGGTGAAAGTTTGAAAATACCTACTTGTATTTTTAAAATACTTTCATTTTATCATGATTAATACATTAAATATCTTAAAATACTTTAAATTTAATGTAATCAAATCAGTTCTAAAAATACATCATAATTTCCATTAGATGGCACCATCAACCTGTAGAACAGATTACAGTATTTTAAAATCAGTATTCATGAGTAAGCATTAAATACAGAAGAACTGTCCATTCTGGATCTGGAACCCCTTTTTCAAAGGAAAAAAAATCTTCCATATATGTGAAACTCAGCTTCAGACTCTGTTAGATCCTGGCAACCAAGCTTTGTCCGTGAAGTGCCAGGCAGTGCCACCATAAAACATCAACTTTTTCAAAAACTGCAATCTATTAAACTGGTACCTTAAAAGTTCTGATGTAGCTTTCAAATTCTAAAAATTTTGTGAAACCTCAAGAATCCTGGTCTCCAGTCCCGCAGAGGCATCCCTAAGGCAGTGTCCCTGGTTCAGGTGGCTCATGCTGAAATAGGAGAAATACATTCTCTGCCTTGAGTTCAACTGCTGGCCTATCCTTTACCCAGATTCTGGCAACTGATTTTCTGCTACTGAGCTTGAGAGACCTTAAACTTACTGCTGCTGGTGTCTCATAACAGACCTTTATGTTCCAGGAGATAAGTCCTCATCCTTGTGTTGTTCATTCAGTGCTGCAGAGCAAATCTAGGTTAAAAAGGCCATGGACAGTAAAATTTTTTCATCAGACGACCTATACAGTTCAAAGACTTCCAAGGCTTTCTTTGCTTACCTTTCTTTCTCAGTCAAGACAATCTCTGTTTTTACCTTCTGGTTCATCAGGTCTTTCCATAAGCTAAGACTACATTGACTGTCCTCATCAGGAACAGAAGATCAAACAGTTACTAAGATTTGTCAAAGAGGGACAAATCTCCCACATCAGACCACTGACTTCCTGCTCTTGAGAGCAGGACACCTTAGCACTCACTCTTCTCCCAGAATGTGAGATCCAGAGTGCTCATAGCTCAGATTCAGAGGATCACCTGCATCCCTCTCCTCATTTTGCCATCCCCACATGGTGATGATCCTGGAAGCACTCGACACCTCAGTCTTTTCACTGCTGCAACCCCTCAGACTCTGCTCTGCCGACACCAGGATTACTGACTGTGATGATCACTTGGACATATTTATGTACATTACTTTTCCTCTTTACTACACATTCATCATTTTATGTTTTACCCACCTGTTTTGGTACGTTTTATTGTCCAAGCCCAGCCTACCCCCTCCACCACCCCGAGCCCCTCCTGCCACAATCAAAAGTCATTCTTTCAAAAGCAGCGACATTTTAAAAGTGCTAGAACTAAAACAAGCCAACCAAATCCAGAATTATATTAGTGTTGGAAAGCTTAATCCTTCAGATGATTTGAAGAGAAAAACCCAACATTACTAAGCTTAGATCAATCAGTAGCTAAGTGCATGTAAACTACAAAGCAGAACAAATCACTTGCACTCCAGAATGCTGAACATGAGGTTAAGTGGGTGGCTAAATGATAGTAAACAAATGTAAATTAATCTTCTGAGATTCACTAGCTGCTTGGTGGCTTTTTACATACCCCAGAATTAATCAACTCAGTATTTTGGAATAATATATTTAGTAGAGATGTGATCCCCAAGGAATCATGAGAGAGAAACTGATGACAAGATGTTAGTTCTTTGTTCCACCTACTTACTAAATTAATTATTTAACACAAAACTTTGGGGAATGCAGTGAACTGAGTACAGTAACTCATTTTTTTGTTACTACTTTGTATCAGGCAAATTATATCCAAATATAAACACTTCCATAGCAACCAAAAGATAAGCCTTGGTCACTTACATTAAGCCTCACTGCCTGTACCACTTAAATCTTTCTGCAGTCTTCTTGCACAACCAACCAAACCAAATAAAAAATGGTTTAATGTAATTTATTTGAAATGCTTCCAGAAAAGTTTAAGGCCATTATTAAAAAAAAAAAAAGGCAATACACACATTCATTCTTTCTTCTCTATCTGAACACTTTACATGCTTTTTTCTCTTTTTCAACATTTTGCTGAATAGCTTTCCTATTCCTTTTCTTTTGCAGATTTTTTCTTTCTCCCATCTTCACTGGCATACTCATTCAGTTCTAAAAATGAAGCAGTTGAAATAAATTACAAAGCCTGAAACAGAAAAGAAATTTGATTTTTTTTGAAAAACTATAAATACAGAAATATGTTCTATAGGGTAAAAATGCCATTTTTTTAAAAAATAAAAATACCTTGGTTTATATTGTTTATCATCTTGTCACACAGATTTCTGTAATGCATATCAGCATATATATATGTAAGATACTTGACATAATACATTTTCTGTAAACTTGTAGAACACAAGAAAAATATTTTTGGCAATAACTTAAGTTTTTCTACTTTTGTTTTGACGAGTACTTTGCACAGGTTATCTTGTGTGATATCAAGAATCATTTAAATTTATTAATATATCATTTTCATAGCTTGCCACAAAGCACTGGCATTATTTCTTATAATAAGAAATAAAATATCACCCAGGGATTCCTGAAAGTAACAGGATGTTTAACTGTTTTTAGACTGCATTTAAGTGACTCACCTGCTTCTCATTACAATGAGTAGATTAAATCAGCCACCAGAAAACACAGTAATATTTCCAATTACAGCATGAGATTAAATGCAATAAAAACTTTTAAAACAGAACTTGAGGAAAAGAAAAAGGATGTAATACATCCTAAAGGAAAAACAATTCCCTTTTTGTTTAAACTTTCTCTACATAATCCCATGGGGTATTTGTAGAGCACCATTTATATAAAATCATCACTTAGTTTTAAAACCAACTACATGTAATTGTAAACAGACATTTACAGAAAATTAATTGTTTTAACATTAGTTTAGTGGTGTTTAAAACCAACAGTGGAGGTCAGTGGAGTGCAAAATGCTGAAGAGGGCCTATTCACAAGCAAAAGCTCTTTTCCATTCTTATCCTGTTTGGGATAATATATTTATGGCACTGAAAGCAAACTACCAGCTTATTTACAAATACCCAGTATTCTCAGCATTTCATTTAATTCAGTGCTGGCTGTAGAGGTTTGGTTGGATTTTTTTATCAGTTGATTACTTTTAGCATTACATGCTTTGACAAATAAACCACATCACTGTGCTGACCACCTGAAATGTCCAGATTTTAGTAAGTTTGGTTGCTGGATTTTAGGACAGCGCTTCATTTTGAAAACTTAATCCCTAAAGAGTCCCTGGTTCCATGGCCTGCTGTTTAAAGTTCTTGTTGATTTAATATCACAAGAGTTCAGACAGGTTGTGCAAGATAGTTTTCTTTTTTTCCAAGAAACTATTTTTTCCTTCCATGCCTTTAAGAAAACTTATTATCTTAATCCCCCATCCTGAAACTCCATATTATGTCCACATCTTTAGCTGCCCCACTAAGGGGCAAATAAAGTACTTAAAATCAGGAAAAGTTATTTATGTAATGCATATATAAACAGTAGCTTAGAGATTCTGTTTACAGCAGGACATTGAGAATAACTGGTCAAGTACCTCTTTCATCCACCTTAGGTGTTTATGGAACATAATCACAGGACATGAGTTGCAAGAGATTCCAGCTTATACAGATGGGCAGTCACAGTACTACACTCACAGGTACGAATACAAGAAGGACTGCATTGACATCGTCACAAAAAATATTCTAAAAGTGCTTCTCCAAACGGTTCCACATATGGAATGCAAATACTGTACAGGTAAGAGACAGGTTTTCTTCCACGAACTGTAAGTTTTTGTCAAACATTGGTTTCTATTTGCTTGTCGTGTTCGCAAGAGTTCGTCTGTTCCATGCGCTCGCAGTCGCCGCTGACCTCGCTGGTGTCCATGCTGCAGTCCGACTCACAGTCCGACTGCTCCATCTGCTCCAGGCTGCATTCTCCCGGGGCAGCTCTGCGGCCGTTTGGAGACAACACAAAATGTGCTTCCGAGTTCAGCCCGCCAGCCTTGCCCGCACACGCCGCCTTCTCCTTGGCCTGGCGGATACAGTTCAGCCACTGCTGCTTGTTGAAGGAGTCATTGGCTTGGAGAGAGTGAGTCTGGCTTTGAGATCCGCTTTTGAAGCTGACTCTAAAGAAGTTTTTGACTGAAAAGAAACAATACACGTCAAAACCTTGAATGCTTTGGTTGAACGGATTTTATAATCAAAGCGTATATTTAAGTAACAGAATCTGAAAAATATTTGCCTTAATGTGTTTTCCTGCCAATACCACGTCAGACCAAAGAGAAGAGTCTGGGTATCTCCTTGTTTTGTGGGTCAAGATCCCAGAACACCACACGCTCATCTAATAATTTCATATTGCTGGATTAAGTGATTTTGGTTCTGCCATGCACGAGCTATCCATAAAGCTCGATTGGAATCAACAGGATCAAGGCTTTTCCCACACTTCCAAGCCTCTCTTTTTACTTCTCTGCAAAGCAGATTTCCTTGTACCAGCCAGAGACTGCCTCATCTTTTCCATTCACTTCACTAATACAGCAGATATGTACAAAAATCCCTCGAACTTTTGATCAGGTAAGTGAGATCCATGATACCAAGTGAATTTGTTCAAGAGGACCCTTGTAATAAAACAAGCATCTTTATTATGAACTTAATTAGAATGACATTAACATGAATAGCTGCAGTCTTGACACTGAGTGCTACAGTATCTGCCAGCTGAAAGCTGGAATAGCAGTCAATGCCTCCATAATACAAGGAAAGGCATGATAGCTAAAGCTTAAGATTTCAAAATACACTTGCTTATAATTTTGCAGTTTTGTCACTATAGCCTGCATATTCTCCCCTTCTCCATTCAGTACAAAAGAAGGTATGTGGAGAAATTATCAATACATTGAGCTTTGAGAAAGAATCTAAAAGAAACAAGTTACAACATAATAAACCAGTTTGAAACAAAAAAATCAAGATACTGGATTAATGTGAATTTTAGAGAAAACATTCTGATGTCTCATTGGCAGGTATCTTAAGGTTATAATGATCCTACATAAGTCAATAAAAAAAAGGTGTGGTCATACTTCTCTCATTGTTGCTGAATGCACCGCGGATGGATCCACCCAACCGAACTTCTCCATCCTGCAAATCTTCCAGCAGGAGCTCCCTGACGGGAATGGGCTGCCGGTACAGCTGGTAGCAGAGCTGCTCGTTGTGGGTGATAGCTCGTGTAATCACCAGCACTTCTTCAAAGAGGAAGACATGCAGTTTCTGGTAAACAGTAATAAATAATAAAGCATTATTCCTTTTTTTAGAGAGTCATTAAACCAGATTTATTTAAACTCGAGCATGTTATAACCTTCAGCTTTCAACAGTCAAAATAAATATCCCATTCTTCCCACTACATGTCACAACAGCATGCAAGTATGTAAATACAACAACTTAAAAACTTCTAGAATTATTTTTCCTGTCCTCTTCTCAGTTTCTTATGTCATAATCCTTTCCCAGCTGAGGCCTTGAATCATGCACAACATTTCAAAGCTGTCTCTACAGTAGCAGCATGCTTATACACATTCTTCTTTCTGACACTTAACTTTTCTCTACTGCCTCTGTTAATAAGAAAGAAGCAATCTTACTCATCCAGATATTTTTAATGAACAATTAAAAGTGATCTTCTTACAATTCACATGCTGCTCACAACCAGCTTCCCCACCGGAAATATTCACTCTTTGAAGCTCAGAAAATTACTTTTGCTCCTAGGTGGCACAAGTCACCTGTTACCATCTTTACATTATGTTTCTCCTGACACTTTGCCATCTTCAGTGGCTTCCAATAATAAACAAGCTGAAATTTTAAATTCATTTCACTTGATATCAGGCACTGAAATAATTCGTTTTTCATTGCCAAAATTTGCTTCCCAATCACAAGTTCTTTGCTTCTAAATCTAAATAAACACACTGCTTGCAAGTTTAAGAGAGACAGAGCTTCAGATCCATTTAGCTCACTGTCCTATCTTCCAGTAGCTCATGTAATTATATAGTAATTATAGCAGAAATATTTCCAAATATGCCTTGGCAGTCTTTTGATATTGAAAATGCCCATCTTCATTCTATATTTTCACAACAGATGCCCCATTTTATATCCATGAATAGTCCAATTTTTTTACAACTTGTGCATCTCTTTATAGGACACATAATCCTGCAAGTATTCCAGTTTTATCGGATTCACTATTTATCCAGGATATTGTTAGGCCCCACAACAGACAGAGATACATATAAGCTTATTATCACACTATATAGATATTTAACTACTAACAAAAATGATCAGTGTTATATATAACAGTTAATATTTACCAACTTCCTAGATATTAGAGCATGAGGTTTCTCTGTGTATGCTCACAGCTCTTTTAGCTGTCATTCAAAATGAAGATACCTTTAAAAGCTATTTATGATAAAATTTTTATTCCTTACCACTCCCCTGTTGTTCTTCAGTTCACCATGACAACACAGAGCACGTGAATTATCAATCAATGAATCCCTTTGGCCTTCTTCAAGATAAATAAGTCTCTCTTTGTAATACTGGCATTCGGATTCCCCAGTCTTTATGTTGATTTCAGCCACTATGCCCTGAATTATATTTATCTACAGAAAGACAATACAAACACAGGACCTTTAATTAGACAGTCCAACACTCAGAGCTATCTCCTAATAATTTGAATGGTAGCTACAATTTTGTAATTTTCAGTATATTTTTCATTACCTTTTGCAGAGCAGTCTATAAAAGTATTAATAGTAACAACAGAACTAACCAGACTACAGTGTACAAAGACACTTCAGTTTGGTTTTATTATGGCTTCTCACTATGGCTTAAAAATCTGGTATTTATCTCTTTATAACAAAACAAAATAGGCAGAATTAAGATAAACAGATATAAGAAATATAATCAGAGATGTATTTTTGCCAGCTGAAATGTGCCAATAAATGACACAGGACAAACAACCTACCTTAAAAATGTTTACTTAAAATAGATAATAATTCTCTGAAAACTGCTGCATCACATCAGAGAACAAGAAACAGAACTATCAAGATCCCTGTCCTGCAAAACATGCAACTAGCCCAAACCACTAAAATCTCAGCTGTTATTCATTATTAGTTATCCTCTGGAAACACAGTAAATTAATTGTATTTTACAATTCCACTATGTGCATATATCTACAATTCTATTATTGAAGTAATAATTTTCTTGCCTTTTTACTTTAAAAAACGTTAAAAGGAAAGCTTTGCCTTTTCTATAAAAATATTCTCCTTTATCTTGAACATCCTTATACTGTGCAGTCCTTCAGGACTTTGATATCAATTTTTCTGAAACTTAAAATACAGCTCCTTAACTGGGTGTGTGGATGTGGAGTTTATTCAACTCCAACAGTGATCAGAGGCTGCTC
This sequence comes from Manacus vitellinus, assembly GCF_001715985.3. NCBI lineage: Eukaryota > Metazoa > Chordata > Aves > Passeriformes > Pipridae > Manacus > Manacus vitellinus. The sequence goes on along the minus strand of NW_021939063.1, from coordinate 12,959,959 downwards.
AGATGGATCAAATTCAATTTTATAACTGGAGGTGGAGCAGGGGGGTGGGTTGGGACATACCGGCCCAAAGAGGTAGTTCAAGAATCTGCTGATCCCAGGAGATTTATCAGGGATCAACTTGGCCCAAGGTGCTTAAAGCAGATGGCCAGCCAGGGAGACAAACATACTTCATAAGCCTTGGACAGTGTTAAGAGCCAACCACATACAGTCATTTTTGTTTCCTAATTTAACTTGGCAGATACACAATTTCTGACATAAATCGCTTCAAAGATCATCACAAAGCTATGTAAGGCTATTGAAATATCAACAAAAATAATTATTATATTTTCTGAAACAATAAAAAATACAAGTGTAGAAGGAAAGCATTTAAAACATTTTCTAGAAGATATCGCCAGGCATTATCTAGGAAAGCAAACTTCAGAAATAACCAGAAGAATTCTTTGAGATATTTATGATTTTTGTTTGGGTCTTACAGAATAGGCACAAGGGAAAATTGTATTTTATAGATTACATCCAAATGTGAGTATCCAAGCACTGAATTTAAACCATATTGTCCAATTTTACAACAGAGAAGTTAAGCTGGGCAAGAGATTTGAGGAAGGAATAGCAGAACAGTGGTGAGGTACATGTGTTTTGAAAGATGGATTTTCCAAACAGAAGCAGGGCAGTCATTTTTCAGCAAAGGAATACTAAAAGGTACAAAATATTAAAGTGTAGGCAAATCATAAATTTTGTTCTCAAAATACTAATTTTACTTATATTTAAATACTATTCAAAAGCAGTAGGACAGTGATGATACTTATTTATTCATTTCTTTACAAGTGTGTTTCAAACAAATCCGCTACAGTGAACTCATTTACTTGCAGATACACATTTGTGTGTATGTGTACATATTATTGAATTTAATGTGTGTGTATGTATGTGTATATATATAGATATATATATATGTGTGTGTGTGTCTGTGTGCGTGTATGTGTGTCTGTGTGTGTGTATGTACATGAGAAAACAACAGAAGTCTTAGCAATATCTGAATTGGATCCTTTTCAATTAATGAAGAAGTTTTAAAGCCTTGGATTTATTCCCCTGGTTTTACTTCAGAAAGCACAACACAAAGGAATTATGGAATTACAATTACAAATGAAAAACGGGATGAAAGCAAATTTCAGAGCACCTTTCCTACAGATGTTAATTACTAGATTCAGAGGTTATGTGAGATCTCAAGCCAGGGAGTAAAACTTATCTGAGTGATCTAAAACCTGAAAAGAAATCTCCCCTTCACTTAGATTAGAGTGGAAAACAACACTGACGGGTAAATACAAAATGGACAAGGATCAGACAAGACCTGTGTAAAACACCTTCCATCCTGTCACTGTTTTTTAGTATCACTTTGCTATTGAAATAGGTTTTACCTGGGGGCGTGGTGCTAGATATTTCATGTATTATTTTCAGGTGTACATATTAAGTATTTGCATTTTTGTATTTTATGCAGCATTTTATGTAGCACTCATTAATAAGCTAAAAGCGCTATATCTCCTAAAAAACCCAAACCCAACAGTAACTCACAGCTTCTTCAAGGTGCTGCTGATCTGGATGATCATTTGGTGTGTGTCTCAGAATTTCTCGGAGCAGCAATGGGTATTTAACCAAACGGCTTCTTGGGATGTCCAGGAAATTCCAAAGGTCCAGTTTGCGGCTGAAAGGAGACTCCAAGCAGCGCTGCAGGAAATCCTGCACTCTGTGATCCTGTTTCTTGTGATCCAGTAAAGCTTTGGCTGCTACTTGATTGCTGCAGTAGCTGTCATAGGAGTTCAGGCATGGAAGCTGAGGAAAGGAAGAAATTATTGTGCAGCTGAAGCAAAGCCCAGTTTGCTCTACTGAAAGTTTCAAGTGATTCAGGATGTCAGAAATTCACAGTGAGACTCTTTTAGCTGGAGATTTATCCACAATTTACTGATGATAGCATTTCCAAGATATATAAGTTTTACAAGGGTCCTCAGACCTTGTTCAAAATTTCAGTAATTCAGAAGCACTTGCTCATCTCTCAGTGCCTAAAGATCTCCAATACTATTTCAAAGCATTAAAAATATCAATGACTTAAGACTGAGAACTACTTAATGCAGGCAATAGTTGAATACAGAGGCCTGATGTTAATTGTGAATGGAAATAAAAGCCTAGGAATGAGTACTCCCAAACCTGGCCTTTTTTAGATATGCAAAATTCTATAGTCAAACTTCTATATTGCCCTCAAGAACCTTAACCAAACTAAGACAACAAAACTGTGCCTTAAATATGAAAAAAAACCCAAAACAAAACAACTTTGACAACTGGAACAGAATGACATTCAAAACTAACTGTAGGGTGCCCTTATACAATGTGACTTTTCAAGAAAACCAGAATACAAATGGGGGCAGATTCTAAATTGACCTACATGAGACAAACTCTAGTCTGCCTCTCCATTTTTGTTTAAAGTATATTAAATACAGCTTGTCTCCTGAAGAGCAAAAGCTTTAAAAACAACGTCCTAGTCTAAATCTTCTCATGGAAAATCCCTGAAAACAGAAAATATTCCATTATATCTCTAAATAGTTGCCCTACCTTTAAAAAAATTCTGAGAATATATTTTTGACATGTTATGCTAGATATGAAAAGGAATTTGTCTGATAAAAACTATGTTACAGCTCCAAGCTAAAACCCCAAAACTGGTTATGAACTCTGCCTTACCCAACCCACAAGGATGTGGCCAACGTGTTCTGTTGATCCATCAGGTTTCCTGATTTCTTGAAGTCGCCTAAGAAGATCTGATCATTAGAAAAAAGAAGAGAAACCTCACTTAATAAACCAGGTGATTTTAAATCTACGTGTAGTAGCAATGCAGACAAAGACTGTTGGAGTTTTACCTTCATGTAGAGGAATTAGGGAGTCCAGTGTTCCAAAAATTTGGTTCAACTCTTGCTCTGTCATTATGGAAAGCTTAAGCATTGGGTCATGATAAGCCTGAAAAGAAAAAAAAAGGGAGTTCTGTAATTAATATATCACTGGTAGTTGAAAAATTAGTATTTAAAGTTCCCTGTAAGTAAAAACAGACCAAGTGCTAAGAATACAGACCAACTGCTAAGAATATTTTGAAGTTTCATAACCATATATTAAAATTATCGATTTCATATTTAGGGGGGTGGGGAAAGCAGCACATTTAAGTGTTTCAGAAAGAATGGGGAGATAGAAATAAGCTTTGGGTTTCTTCCCTCCCTTACTGTCTTAGCAATTATAAAAATCAAAAATTATTTTTAAAGTGTTATGAACCAATTAATACTGTTTGTTGTGGTTTGTGGTTTTGGGTTGTTTGGGGTTTTTTTAATAAACATACCTTTTTTGCCAACTTCAGATCTTCTATCAGGTCTTCTTCTCCTTTGGAAAGTTCAAAGATTGCCTGTAAAACAGACACAAGTATTCTAAAATATCTTTGTTTAATCTATACTCCACTTACTGATTTGATGTTATATTTTGACCAGATGTCTTAATACCACGTAGCTGGTTCCTGGAATACAGCTCACTTATTTGGGCTGTATCAAGAGTCCTGGCTTCTGCCCCAAGACAGCAATGACTGTTACACTGTGCAAACAGTTTCTACAGTTTATTTTTCAATAAGCTGCCTTTGAAGTTCTCAATTACAGAAGTTATTTCCTATGAATTCTTGTACATTGTTAAAATCTGCACAAGAAATGCTTGGCACTACTTTTGTTTGATTTATGACTCAGTGCCTGAAGTATTCTCAGAGATTGTTATAAGCTTTGTTGATACTACCCAAAATTTCTTTTGAAAATAAAAGAAGCTTGCTTCTGTAGGAGCTCTGTGTTGATTGCAATATGAACTATTTAGACTTTGTCATGTACTACACATTAAAACCACTGACATACTCTTTTTGTTTTGGAAGGCATCTTTTGATCAGTATGTCATCTTTCTAGCACTGGAAACTTCCTCAAAGACAGTCTTTTCCAACAGGGGAAATGATGGTGCATTTCTGTGTGTATGCATCACTTGCTGGATACCTGTTCCTGCTCCTCTAGCATTGCTGGACACCAAAATATCAACCATGACCACAGAAAGTGTCACACAGAACAGGGACACACGTGCAGCCCCTCACAGGACAACAGATCTCAGTCACTTCACGTTTATGAAGGAAATATGATGAGCTGATTTTTATGAAGAATATATTCATCTAATATAGGTTGAGTCCTGTAGACTAGGGATGGAATTCTGCTTCTAGTGGAGTGGTGATATTCCATTTAATTGCAGGAAAGCTTCAAGTGCCATCCCAACGCCCACTAGAATTCCCAACTCCATACTTTACAGGCAACTTTCGAACACGCAATTTATGGTTACAAAACAACACAGACCTCTTGCCGCTTGATTTCCTTGGCTGTGAGCATGTGATTGACACAGACATCGAAGGTCTCACTCCACAGTTTGCTGTCCCTCCGTTTGGTGCTGGCAGGGGGCACATTCCGAGCCCAGGGCCGGGGACTGAGCAGATCCGGGCGACTGTCACTGCGGAAACTGATGGAACGCTGCGGATCCGGGGAGGGATTGGGGTTATGGTTAGAACAGCTGTACTTATCTTGCTTTCTAAGGGATTTATATACACAGTTCAGTGCAATAAATATATTATCTAATATTAGTTTTTACTTTGAACTTCACAGGAGTTTTAGTACTGGGAATGTAAGAAAAATTATTTTAATACATCTTCATGGAAGGTCAGTACCTCCAATTCCTGCAGTGAACTATGTCCATGTCCTGCCCTCAGCATGTTCAAAACCTATGCAATGCATTCATATACCATGCAACAAGACTGAACTAGAGACAATGCAGAATGGTCCAACACACTGAATTAACATAACTGATCAGAGTTTCAATTCAGTAAACAGAAATTATTCATGCATTACACATATCTACCTCATTAGATCTCTGATACTTAAAAATTTAGAATCAATGCAAATTTTAGAAAGTAAACTCTATGAATACTTTTTTGGTTAATTTTGAAAGAAAGAATTAATTGTTACATAGAACCTCTGGAAAGCTAAGACAGCAAAATCTGGCAGATAAACTTGTCTTGTGTATCAACTGAAAGTCAACAGAATTGTTGGGTCTAATTTATTTTGAGGGGTGAGAGTGTTCATAGATGTCTGTACTGAAAAACAGTAAGTCCTACACCTCAAAGATATCAGATGAAAGTATGCATTATATTAAACACATATTACAGGTTTAAGAAAAAAAAAAAACTTTTCTCAGGTGGGGAGAAAGAGGGTTCATAAAGGAGATTTCCCTTCAAAACCTTTCCTTTTACCTTACTAAGTGTCTTAATACCTGAAAGCATCACTTTTGGTTTTTAACTGTCAATCATCACAGATTTGATAGGTATCATCATTACAGATATGTCCATAAGAGGATTAAATAATTAGTGCCATAATGCTCTAACTGACCAAACTGGTTTTGATACATGGAGAAACCCTTTCAACTGGTTACATCCTGCCTCTTCAGATGTATGGATCAGGAAACTAATCCACATAGAAAGGTGTGAAATGGGTAGCTGACTGAAATGAGAACAACAAACTGTTCCTTAAAGTTATGTCAATATTCAGATATTAATGTTTGTGACAAGGAACAAGGCAGGTTCTTTTCACACCATTTGCTCCTACTTTACTTCTCAGCAGCTGAAGAACTACATTAACAATCAGTGCTAGCAGATAGCAAACTGAAATAATCACTATTGGTTCTACTACTGTGGAATCTTTATTAGTACTTCTGGAGCCCCTAAACTCCACCAATGGGTACCAGCATCTCTGTATCTACTATGTGGTCTGGTCCTAAAATTCAATAAAGCCAATTTTAAGAGAGACTTGAGAGTTCTGTTTGCCTGTAGACTCTTAAAAAGAGTTCAGGCTAAGGATGGATACTTCATGCTCTTATTGTGCTATTTTGAAAAGATTTCTTTCTTCCTTCATTAAAATTAGAGGCTTCTTTTTGAGGTCCTACCTCTGAAATGCCTTAACTATTTCACATAGTTGAAATACTCTACACTTTTGTTGTTATTTAAAATGTGCCTTACATAACAGAATCATCTTTCAACTGCCTTGGGTAAGAATATTTAAAACAAAATAAATTCTCTTCATTTCCAGGTTGAAAGCACCACATACAAAGCATAAGACTTAAAATTCTCCTCTGAAGAGCCCATAAAATGCAAACAGTGCCTATAAAAACAGTATGTTTTTACAATATCAGAAGACATATTATATAAATAAAACCCATGCCTTTTAAAAGAAGCCATTCTGAGTCCCACTTGGAATTGACAAACCCCTTAAAAATAAACACACACACACACAAACCTTCCAAACCTTTGCAAGTCAGGTGCTAGTGTTCCTTCAAGAGTTAAGAAGACACAGAAACACCTGTGAAATTGCATGCTTAATTTACACTTGTTATAATAAGGAATCATGGAACCTGTTATATTCACAGGCAAACGAGAAGATTGGGGAAAAGAGGCAGGTGCATTGCATCCATAAATCACCAGGAGAATGCAACTAAGCAGAACATTCCATGGCCCAAGGTGGAATGCCCCTTTCCATGCATTCCCATCCAGGAGATAGCTCCTTTGTGGTGGGTGTTCTCGTAAAGGAATGTTTTATGTTGAATGAAGAAAGCACTTGTAATGAACAGCACCAGACAGACGGATTTTTAAAGTAAACCTTTTAACAATGTCTTGTATCATGTTATAAAATGGCACACAGCCATAACAGCAAACTCATATCACACAGTGCTTTGAGAAAAGTAATGTAAGGGGCACAGGACTGAGGGTATTTATTTTATGGAACAGAGCCCTAAAGTGAAGTTCTACCAAAAAGTTTTAAAAACAAGTTCTCTGATGGTGTCTTTGGTTGGTACTTGCCAAGAAGGGAAAAGAAAAAAAAAGAAAAGAAAAATCAGTCATGTGATAGAATCCCATGAAGGAACTGCAGGAATGTCAAAACAGCACTTCTACATCTACAGTCTTTTAAAAATATTTTACTAGTTTCTGGCTTCCTTAAAAATCATGTCCCAGACACTCTTTAAAAATTATGGCCATCTGTGGTGACTGAAATTTTCATAGAATTCCAAAAACTAAAGCAGCCAGGGAAGAATCCAGACACAACCCCTCATTTTGTTTACTGTATTTCTCTGATGGCAACAGCTTTCCCTGGCTGTTACAAGACTGTTGCTATGAAGGGTCTATGTGTTCCTGATGTTAATTGATGCAATTAGCAAACCTTAATTTCAGCTGCAGTAAAGCAAAGAGCTTCATGTGCTGTGAAAAGGGCACTACTGATCAAAGCCCCAGCATTCAGGACTGATGTTAAAAAGAGTTTTCTTCTTTGGGATTTTTAGAAATTTCCGGTGTCCTAAGACAGATAAAAATAATTTGGACTCCCTACTTAAATTCAAGACACACTGATGAAGACTGAAGCTGCAGAGGAAGCCAGCCAGACTTCCATTTCTCTCTTCAGCATCAGCTGGAGTTCTTTTTCTGATCCTATTTTCAGCTTTTAAGCTGAACAGCACAGCTGTGAATAAGACCAAGCAGATCATCACAATCATTAGTCTGTCTCGATAGAGACTGAATATATAGCTATAAAATAAACTGGTTTCCCAGGTGGATGAACAAATAAGAATACCTGCTTAGTACGAGGCACCCTGCAGATATACAGACAGGCTGTCAGAGATGAAGCTGACAGCACTGTATTAGTCAGCTACTCCACAGTGCTCTGTGTGACAGAAACAAAGACTACAAAGAGTCAACAAAAAAAAAGTCCAGAAAGAAAACCAAAACAACTTTATGTGTTTGTTACTTGGAATCCTTATGGAAGAAGTATTGAAAATAAGTGGACAATTGTAATAAAGTTGAGTATAGCCAAAAATAATCAGATACTGCTATAATCAATAAAATATGCAAAACATGAAAAGCTGCTAAGAACATATCTTAAAAGATACTACACGAATCCCAGACACAGAGATGTTTCTCTTCCACCTGCATGCTGAAAGTCTATTAATATAAAATAGAAGATACATTTACAGAGGTAAGGAAAATTATCCATAATAAACTGTTTTCCTCTTACATGTATCTTCCATTCAGAAGAATGTGTAAGAAGGTTTGTTTGAAATGCCATAAAGGAATCTCAGAACTTTCTAATTCCTTTTACTGATGCTGTTGGAATAATCTTTTTAGATAGATGTTCTGTTGGCTTTGTTTTGTTTTCTTCCAGGGGAAGAAGTCATTTATTTGGCCTGTTGTGGTGATGATAGTACTTTACTTCACTTTACTGACATGGAAGATCTAAGCAGCAATGCAAGAGGAGACACTAGTTTTGACTGAAACAACAGTGAAGATACATTAAAGTTCACCCAGTAAGAAAAATAAACTTTTTACTTTTTTTTACAGGAAATTACACCATGAAAAGAAATCCTGCTCTAAACTGTTCATAAGACACAATGACAGCTATGTCAATACATAATAAAGTGAAACAGCTATATGTGCTTCCCAGAATGTTTCTAAATAATTCCAAGTGGGATACCTGAGCACAAGGTCAGTCTTTTTTGTCCCTGTTCTATAGTTACTGACAAAATCAGATAAGAAGTCAATTTACAGCCAGCTATGAAGGCAGTCTTGAGGGACATCACCAGCATTCATCACTTGGAAATGGATTCAGACCCAGGATTTAGAGAATACATAAGCTGATTTCTCAACACAGCTCCTTCCAGCACATAGTTAGAGGGGTTGGTATGAATAACATCACTGTTTAATATGCTTAGAAGCAGATAGTTAATTAAATATATTCTTATAGTCATTATGAACAGAACAAGACAGAAATGCTTGCAACAGCAGGACTTGCAAAGCCACTATTTTCTCTCCTATTTTTGACAAAATTTGCCCTGAAACACATTTATGCAGCTCTCATCTCAAGAAGCTGCTACTACACACATGAAAGGACAGTTGTTTTGGATAGTCTAAAAGGACTTTATTAGAGACAATACTGTACTGGACACTGTGTACAGTGGCAGAGGCATTCACTGCAGAACAATAGCACAGGTACCTCAATGAGGCCAACAGCTGCGTAAGGCTGGGAAAAGGGAAGCGCCTCACTCAGCTGCAGTTTAGCCAAAAATTAATTCACTTTCCACACTCCTCGCCACTGGAACTAATGCAGCCCTTTCAGAGCAGGGCCAATTTTTCCTGGAGGCAGACTATGGAGGAGATTTATACACCCCAGGGAATACAGGCATCTCTGCCCCAGTCACGCCAGACTACACCTGGCCCAAGCCCAGGCCGAGGGCTGTGCAGACATTCTGCTGTTCCTCCAGCCCTGCACAGCAGCTTTCTGTCCAATGTCTGCACCTCACACACCGGAGGAACCGAAGACAAGAAAACCAATGTTAGAAAACCCCTGTAATATCTGTTTTCTAGATAATTACCACCACAGAAAAATAGGGTCTTTCCCATGACTTTTTATTTGTCATAAGACTCCCTGCTCTGAAGTTTTATTTCTTTCCTCCTTAACAGGTAGCTTCAGTAATGCTCTAGTTTAGCTGATTTTGATTAGAACATTTTTAATACGTTCAAGTTATTTTTAAATTTCCTCTCAAAGAAACTAAGGTTGTTAAATAATGTTCTTCAGATCTTATACGTGCTTACTTACATAAACTGTTTTAAAGAGGAAACAGTCTGGCTTTCTAGGCCAGACCCACAGCAGTGCTGCAGCTCCCAGCTGGCACTCGGCAGAGCCATTAGGAGTTGAGCACCCAAATATTTCGCAGTCTCTAGGTCTGAAGGCACAAATGCTTTATAAACTAAAGTTCCATTACTCTCTAAGTATGGTAAATACTATGCACCTAATCTGTAACACAGAAACTGCATTTAAAATTTGCTTACCCTTTACTAGTTTTCATCATCAGCTTTGGAAAACGACTTGGAAATTTCCAGTTGTCAACTAACTCTTTTGTTTAGGCAAGATCAAAGTTCACTATACAGAAGGAAATTTAGCAGTCCTACATGACCAACTATACCAAAAATAACACTTTCAAAGAAACCAACCAAAATTAATAGAAAGTGTCATGGAACATTCTCTTCATCAAATTTTAAAAGCAATCGTAATCGTTTAGTAAACCATTTTTATATGCTACAGGTGCAATAGTTTTCTTACTGGTAATTGAAAAGCATTAATAATCTGGACAGAAAAGTGGTTTTTTGAGGTGAGAGTTGTGAGTTTGAAGCTGAGTGACTTGATATTCACAAGTGCCTGAAGTTGTTTGGCACATCACAGTGGAGTGTGTGTGTTATGTGCATCACCCATTGCCAGGGACCCAAAAAAACTGTGGCTGTGTCCACATACCCCTTCCAACAGAGTTGGATCTGCTGCCATTACCTGCAGTGTCTGGCTGAACCTCTTCAGTGGAGTGGCACGGACAGGAGGAATGAGATTGGCCAGGGATGTGACTCTGGAAAGCGGCTTGACCCGTTTGTTACTGGGCTCCTGTAGCAGGGGGAGAGAGGGGGAAGGAAAAAAATGGGGAGAGTGTGAGTAAAATTAAACAAAGATTGCTGAGCTTTTACTGATTTTCCTAAGAAAGCATTTCTAACAAGCCAGTTTGCAAACCTGGCCCATAATTAGGGCAGTAAATAAACAACAGCAGCTTTAAACACTGACAGTGATAGATTGCTCTTGGCTGGTACATACAGGTCCTAAAACAGCTGGAAAATGTCATGATGGAGACTTGGCATGGCTGGGAGCAGAGGGAGAGAGGAAGGTAAAGAAAGATTAAATAATTTCATTATATTAACTCATTCTTCAAAGAAAAGTTTTCAGCAGTGCTCTGCAGCTAATGCACATCGTGATAATCTCATCAAAAGGAATACTTTCAAATAAAAACAATTCTGTTTATTTCTGTGCCTCTGGCACTGTCAGCATGTGACTCTATTCATTTAAATGTATTTTATTCCAGAAAATATAATTCAGACAAAAATCTCTAAGTCTCATTGTCTTTGAATTCATATTCCTATAGAAATACATATACAAGCAAACATATAAGTAGCATGTTTATATATATTTATTTTTGCATAAAAAATAAAGGAAAATGAAACAAAAATCTACCATATAGCATTTAATTAAATATTTTTCTTTTCATATATACTTTCAACAGCACAACAGCACTTAAAGTAATATATAACTTCAAAATAATATGCTAACTGTCCTGCAGATATATATTTTTAAAAAAATCAACAGAAATCGTAACACAAGAAAAAGGTGGTTATAAATACATAAAAATAGAACAGTTACCCTTGGCTTCCTAACCTCCATCTGACATTTAACAGATCCTGAACAGCACATGCAAAAGGCAACTTTTGACAGAAAAAGACCCAAACCTTCCAAGTGAAGTTAAAAAACCTATCCAACACCATATTTCAAGGACATCCTAAAGTAGTTCATCTTTCTTTTTCAGCCATGCTTATAAGGTTTGTGTAGCTTTGCTATGCCTCCAGTTGCCTAGGCATAGCTTTAAGAAAATGAAGCATGCCTATTATCCTTTTCTTCAGAAATATAAATCCTTCCGGAAATAATGCAAATCTGTCAACCTTTCTGATACCCAAAAATAAGTCTCGGGAGCGAAGATCACCATCTGTATTACTGGCAAGAAAAATTCTCTTCTATTAGTGCAGCAACAGAGGAAAGGTGAGAAGCAGCTACATATTTAATTTACTTCTCAGCAGGCAGACCTGGAAATCCATAAAAGCCAGCTGAGATAAGCGACAAAGTGTTTAACCCTCTAGCAAAAATAATGTATTCCATCACACATGAAACCTGGCATTAAAGAACTGTAGCAGCCCAAATCACGTTAAATTCTTATCTTCACCATTGCACTGTTATTCATAACCCTTCCTTTTCAGCAACCACGTCTTTGAGACAGGTTTTAGAAAGAGTATTTTTTACGTCATTGCAGCACCACCAGCATACTTATCTACAGCAGCACCAGCAGCATGACATTCCACTGTAATTCTTCTCTAACTGGTGGCACATCATCAGCTGTTTGTTTTTTATGATTATTCAGAATGCTAGTGCTGGTGCACAGATAATATCCCATGGCAGAGCTGCTCGTTCGGGACTGTGCTGCACTGCAGTGGAAGGACACGACGCCCCAGGCAGAGCTGGGCAGTGCCATGCCAGCAGCACAGCCTGTGCCTGTGCCAGCAGCTCTACCTGAGCAGCAAAGGTTACTTAGGCATCAACAGCCCAGCTCAAAAGCAAAACCTGGCAATCAAGGTTGTATGGACTTTCAGAAGAAAGAGAGAGAAGGATTAGGATTAATAGAAAAGATTACTCCTCCTTCACTGCCGTGTCCTTTCTGGTATCTCACAGCTTTGCTGCAATGTGTGTGTGTTCTAGGAATGAAAGACAAAACCCATGAAAAAAAACTGAGGCTTAACAAGACCAAGTGCAAGGTGCTGCACCTGGGTCGGGGCAAGCCCTTGGTATCAATACAGGCTGGGGGGTCCATCTCCCATCCATTTCAAGGAGAAAAATGCCAAGGCAGTATAGTTTTACTAACGTTCATGCTGCAAAACCTCACTGAAAACAGAAACTGATGCTTAAGACAACGAACTCCAGTTTCAGCCACCATCAAAAAACATTAAGCTCTTCTAGAGCCTCTTTCTGTGAGCCACCAGAGGCCAGCTCTGCTCCCAGCAGGCAAAGCCAAGTTAGGTAACTGCAGTTCTACCCCTCTTGTGTCAGCACTCCATCTTGAGTTTCTCATGCAACATATGGTGTTCTGATTTCACTCTGAAAATTCTGACCAGAATTCCAAACAGCTAAATACATAGTTGAAATTAAGAATTCAATTTTACGGAAAGAAAATAGCATTACCACAGGACTCTCTTAAACAGCATTATTTAGGATAATTTCAGAAGCCTGAGACTTTTTACCAAGGAGCTCTTAAAGTAAGTCTTGTTAATCATAAGTTGTTAAGTATGAAAAAAACTTTTTTTGAATATTTCTAACATGATTTTCACCTTATATTAGAAACTGTCTGATAGGTTAAGATACCGAGCTGGAAGTGGAAACTCATCATATCTTAAGTGTTCCAGATGTCATCTCCTTCAGAGAAAGACAACAAAGATCATCAGCACTGAGTCACCTCTTCTACCGTGGAAAAATTAAGTTTGTACAAGTAAGGCTTTGCCTGTGCAATGAAAATATAGCACTACTGGAGCAATTCTAAAACCATTAGATAGTAATAGTGAAACTGTAAGACAGTCATAGGATTTCTGCTGTATGGTCTAAAATCATTCTGTCTCCACCTCCCCTTCCATCAACACCCTCATCCTCAAGCTGCATCACATCTCCAAACCAGCACCACAGAGAAGCTGAACAAGCTACTGAGGCCAATGATCTGGACAGGGGAAAATTCCTCAGTCAACTGCAAGTTTTAAACAGTTTTTCTCACCAAGGACTCTGTTCTTCACAGTCAGCAGATCAAATAGAAAGAGAAGACTGTGTGAACTGTTCTGCTTTACCCAGAGACACTGAACAGAATCTGCACTTGCACATTAGTCCCATAAGATCAGGGAGCTGCTCTCCAGATGCTGCTTCCCAAGCCGTTTCAATTTTATTAATTTATCTTAAAAATAATAAACTGCCTTTGCACCTAGGAATTCCTCGTGAATGTATTCATTACTTTACTAATTTGTCTCTGAAAAATCTCTGATGTTCCAGTTAATCAGTAGTCCCACGATCCTTTGGGGTATGAATCTCAGCATGTGGAAATGCAGAATTGTGTCTGCCCAGCATGAGGAGGCTCCAGTAAGGACATACTGCACAGGTAGAATGAACATCAGATTCCAGGCACACACCTCTGGGTGCAGAGCTACCAAAAGTCATCACTCCCCATTCCCTCTTGCTCTCTCCTGCCCCTTCAGGGAAAGTTAGAAGCAGAGGGGATTGAGAGAGAAGATTTAGTGGCTGCATCCAGTTGCAACACCATCACCTGTCCAGACTAGGAAGTGGTTATGACACAAAAAATTCAGGAGTTCTAATATTTTGCCTGACTTTTTAAAGTCGTCATTATTGGTATTAAAAAAAAATCTCATTTCGAAGTTTTGAAATTATTGCATGTTTGACTGCATTTGCAGACTCATGAAGGCTTGCCAAAACAGTACGGGAAGTTAAAAAAAAAAAAAAAAAAAAAAGATCCAGACTACAGTTTGGCAGAGTTTCCAAAATGTGGAGCCGGTATATGTGAACAAGTAACGTTAATCTGACAAGGCTTTAAATTTGATATAAGGCTAAATAAAGCTGAGGGAAACATGAGTGCACAAACTTCAAAGGCTGAACAGTCAAGTGAAATCAAATTAATACCTGACTAGGCTAGAACAAAGAGCAGATGGCTTTTGGAGGGAGCTGTATATTTGAACTCAAGACGACTTCGGTAACATTTGAATTCAGAGAGGAAAAAATTTAAGCGGGAAATACCATGTATATATGAGCCTCAGAAAGAACTTGAAACTGTGAACAAACTGATTAAAGCGGCAAATCTGTGTCCAAAATATGGATGGTTCTGAAAACCAGAGTGGACATTCCAAACAACTACTGTGTCCTTTGGAGAGAGTCTGTTTTTATAATATACTTTTCTGAAAAATTAGTAGGAAGAAAGACTAATCGCAATGGCATAATCCCAATTTAAGATGGGAAGCTATCAGATAAGTTTCAAAGATGCCATGCCTCACCATTTCTCTAATTTGGCATGAGGATTGCTTCTTTATTGTAATTTACTCTGTGGATTTTATATACACACACACACACACACACACTTGTAGTATCTTCTATATATTAAACTCTAAGCCAATGGTTTAGACTACTGAGTAAGCAAGGAAAGCTCTATCTTTTAACGTAGAACCCAAAAAATTAGTCTTCTGCTGTGGGACAGCTGGAAAACTCATACAGCAATGAGCTGCAACTACAGCACTACAAGGAGCCCAGGTAAGATCTGCCAACTCCCTCTTCAGTAAAATGTAAGTCTTTTTGCCTTGCATAACTGAGTGACGTGTTGCTTTCTAAACTGTGATATGGTCATTCCAAAATGACAGCATCTTGGCAAAAAGGTAACTTTTGTATCATTATTTTTGGCTCTGGTACACAAGAATTACCATATGAAAGCCTGAATCTTAGCACACAGTACCCATTCCTGGGGCAAGCTGAGCATCCAACAGCCACAGAAGTGTGATAAAGCAGAAGATCCTCTGAAGAATCAGGCACTTAGATTAGTTGCAATGTACTGACAGCTAAGTTGATGTTATTTTTATTCCTCCTTTAGCGAAACTGGCACCTAATAATTGGATATATTTATCCAATAACACACTGCACAGATAGGAAAGCTTCTAGGAGCCTATTTAGGAGAAGAAACTAATGCTTTGGTGCTCTTCATCTGCAAAATTAAAAAAAAACAAAACAAAACAAACCACCCTCTTTTAGTTGTATGTGTAAAGAATGGAATTTTCCCAAAGTTCAAAGCAGAGTGTCAGAGTTAAATCCATTTAATGATATCAATCAGGTTTTGATACATTATCATTCAACAAGGCCACCCACAGCTTAATTATCACACTTTGATGGCTAAATTGCTCTAGCAAAAGACTGGTTTTCATTTTCTATCAAAATGAACAAAAGCAAACAAAAAGAATGAGGCCAGATTCCCTTCATATTGCCCTAAGAACATCAGAACCAATGACCTGGATAACACACTGAATAGTAGTTGAGGTGCCATTTAAAAGATCTTCACTTGCTCCAGTACCTCACTTCAAAATTCTTTCCCTCTCTGCCCCTGACCGGCTTAGCCACTGATTTCCTCCCAGTGAACAGCAAATGGATGGTCACTGCTGGGATGATTATTTTTCCAGCTGACTCTCCCACCTCTTATCAGCAACTTCAACAACAGTCTCCATGTCAGAGAACTGGTGCTGAATCTGACAAACAAGGGAAAATATTTCCCCGAGGAGTCATTACACTTGTGTCTGCAGCACTGCTGTGACCATATTGTGTTCATTTTTCTGGTTGTATTTAAAACCAAACTCAAAAAAAAGGAATTTACAGAGGTTTTTAAGGCAATGCAGAAGATCAGTGCTGTGTGAAAACTGGTACAGGAACCTGGCGTTTTAGAATATTAGAATTTATCCCTTCAAAGGATTTACCTTCAAAGGCCAACTAACCTTGTCTCAACACACATACAAAGCTGAAATCAGCAATGCCTCTTAAAAACATCCTCCTTTACCGGAGTTCAGTGCTGAGACAACTATTTACAGCAGTAATTCCGGATTTGGGGTTTCTAACTTGCTTAACATTTTATAAAAAATATGCCAGGTTGTTTGGGTTTTTTCCTTTTTTTGATATGAATCAAGACAGATACCTAGAGCATTCATTCTGTGTTATGGAAGCATTCATTAGGGCAAAATGTTTTAAATTAGTCTCAAAAGCGTTAACAGTGTAATAAATGGAAGACATTATAAATTGAAGCAGTACAGTAACCTTTGTTTTAAAACCTAATTCACAAGCAGTGCCAACAAACGCAAACAGAACCACTCTGTTTCAGACTTCATGTAACTGGCTATATTTCCATATGCCTATACTTTAAATGTTATTAGTTTTTAGTCAACTTTATAAGGGTAAGTCAACATTTGTCATGGCAGGAAGCCCAACAATATTATTTTTATTAGTCTGCTACTAGTTAAATTGGCCTCAGATTAAACAGTTCTAATAAATGCCCCCAAAACTCGGAGTTTAATAAAAAAAACCCCACATTCAAGCTTTGTTCCACAGGATGTTATCAGTATTTAACCTTCAGCAGGATAAAAAAACCAAACCAAACAAAAAAGGTTAAAATAGAAAAAACAACCTATGTTACAACAGAGTTTTTAACACAGCATTTAACCTAAAAATAAATTAAGCCAGGCATCTCAAGGCTTTTGTACCTTCAGAGCCAAACAAGTCTAAAACATTCTCAATTGATTTTGGCACTAAAAAGACACCTTTTTTATACTTGAAACAGCAGAGAATTTGCCTTTGCTTCATAGCATCTTAGAAATATTCTGACTGGCAAATTCTAGAACATTGACTCTTCTAGAACTGAGGCCTATGGTCAAGAAAAACAAAGTGACTCTAAAGCAGTTCTCAGTAAGTTCAGTGTTGCACAAAGGTAACTACAATCATATGCACAGCTCCATCCTAAAACCTGGGAGAGGCATCCCACCAGTAAAACTGCCAGCATCTCAAGGAGAATTTATCCAGCAATTTAAGTAAGTTGATACATAAAGGCAACTTAATCATCTAATAAATTATGAGTGTCAGTGATTCCACTTTGCTTCAAATCCATTAGGTTCCATCCACCACCTAAGTTCCCTGATGGGAGCAGGAGGAGGTTTGTTATTCCTCCTCTGTCAGTCTCCACAAAACCACCAAGCAAATAAAGCAAAATCCAGGGACACTTAGTTTTAATCACAGCACATCAAAGAAGAGAACCTGAAAATGATAGTTGGGGTACAATGAAAAGCCATTTAGGGAACTGGTGAAGTATTCCCAGTCAAAGACAAAAGCTGAAGTCTGCAGCATGTTATCCCATCATGTGCTCCTCAAGGACTGACTCCTCCCTCACACTGGCTGCTCTCATTAGTCACCATCGATTTTATTTGCCTCGTGCAGGACAGAACCACTGCACTGTCAGTAGCATAAGAACAAGTTGCATCCACCTATCTTGACTGATCACTCATTTGCAAAACCCAGAAATCAATATATCTATCAGAAGTTAGGAAATGAAGGCCAATTAACAGAAAAACCTCACACTGAGGTGAATTAACACAAGCAACAGAAATCCTGAAAAACCCAGACAACTAATGTAGGGTTGATTAAATTCTGCATTTCCTCTCATTAGAAGCTGCTTGTACAGGCAATATAAGAAAGACCTTTTCCATTCTGGAACAAACTGGATACTAACCTGGACTGCCAATTAACCCACAGACATCATATGGCGAGTTACTGAATGAAAAAATAAAGACAAGCTGTTTGTTTCACGCTGCCATTAAGCAGAACAGATCAGCAATTCCAAGTGGAGAGGTTTGACATGTTTCCAATTACACTACACATGAACTTACCTGAAATATGCCAAAACTGCAACTCGCTAATATTTCATTACAGTGAAACACATACATTTATGAAGATCAAAGAAAATTCATGACTTGGAGTTTATCTCATAATCTTTTGGCCCCTCTCGTCTGGCTCCATGCCTGGTTCTCCTGTTAATGATGTGCCATGGCCTAGGGGCCCGTGGGTTCCCCTTCACATCAGCCTTCCCTCACTCCCCATGTGGAATCAAACCCCGTCCTGAGCAGCAGGCAGTTCAGACCTCTCGCACCTCAGTGCTGTGAGGATATCAGGAGACAACAAAAGACAAACTGCAAACAGCCCTGATTCCTTGGTCTAAGATTTCTGCAGTATAAGAGCTGTAAGCAGACATGCAACATAGCGGAGATGCAAAGCAATTCTATGCCACCCTTGTGGGTTTTGGAGCCTAAACCCAGGCACTGTGTTGGTGCTTGTACAGCACAACAGGACATCCTTACTGTGAGGAATTCAAGAGTTACTTCCATGACTTCACACTGAGGCCTTTAAACCTCAATCTGTGACTGTGAATGCTCTTTCTCACCTGCTGAGGGTTTGCTTTAGAAAGGGTGAGAAGGGAGCTGCTTTAACCAGTGAAACAGCAAATGGTGTTTATTATTAGCAGGAAAGGTGTGGGGCTTCTTAAAATTTAGAGCAAGCAAATTTTAAGGTTCATTAACTGTCTCTATTTCTGAATTATGGAAAAGCTGAAAGAGCCCAACAGCTCTGTACTATTTACACCTAGAATTGTACTACAGGATTTTGTGTAGAACATACAATGATGTTATGTAAACATCACTGTTTACATGCACCATTGTGTATTCTTATAGTCTTTGCTGTATTAACTGAGGTACTGCAGTGTTTGTTGTCCTTAAACTGTACTTAGAACTATAATAAATTAACTGTACTTTGACTGGAACATTAGCATTTTATCAGAATGCAGATTTTTAGTGTTCGGAAATTTCTTGTCATTGTTTTGTGACTGTGCTACTTCTACAGAGTTTATGCCAAGGGAGCTGGTGTGGCTTAAATAAAGAACTGAAGTAGAAAACCTCGGTTCTCTTTTCTGCCACTAACCTGTTCCTCAAAACATCTATACAGCAGAAAATCTGTTCTACTCCAAAAACATCAACAGTTACACACAAGTTGGGTTATTCAATAAATCGACCAACTTCACATGTTAATAATTAGGATGAAACTCGATTTTCAAAGGCAGAAGTCCCTAACCCGCACACAGCAAGCGTTCTGGTGTAGTAACAGGGAACTGTGGTAGAAGGCGCCCAACAGCTTTAATGGCCTTGTAAATACGAGAGGCTGGAAGAACAGCTTAATGTTAGAGCCTAAGAAACGTGGATTTTTCTCCCGCATATTGACAGATTTTCAAGAAACAGGTCCTTATAATGCCTTTTCCAATTAGTACCTTTTATTTCTGCTTCCTTAACCAAATTTTTGGAGTGGTGGGTGGTCCTACCCTCCTAAAACAAATAGAATGTTTTAAAGTTTATTTTTCAGAATGCTGGAAGTCCATCTTACTCTCGGAAAATAGCCTGAAAGCACAGGGTGCATTTTCTTACTCGTATAAAACACAAGCTGTTTGCACACTGTAATGTTGATTGATCACATCTGTTATTCAATACTTCCTCATGCTCTCAGCTTTCAGAGTGTCTTTGAAATTTGACTATAATCAGGCTGCTTTTCCAACAGTAACAGAGCGACACTCCAACTCTTCAGATTTGATAATCCCATTCATTCACAAAAAAACCCCTTCATGCAGTAAAGGCTAAAAACATGTTTCTTTAGTATTACGATTAGTAAAATGAGTACCCTTAAAAGAGACATTTGGTACTTAACAGCTTGTGTTTTATGTAGATTCACCCCTACACACACACAGAGGGTGTTACTTTTCAAAACACACAGTAGAAAAAAATTCCACTTTGCTTAACTACAATAATTAAATCTCTCTATGTAAAGGTACACTGAAAAACAAAAGTGCAGCATCATCTAGTTAGTTCTTAGCTTAGCTTAAGCATCACGATTAAATATAAGGTCACCGGGCTTATGTTACTTTTACCTTAGGTCTATTCAACTGCTGGAGGTAATTAATCTTTGATGGAGATGTATTAAATGCACCCAAATTTAGGAAGCTGTCTTCAAGTTACTCAGCAAACAAGACTAATAAAGAAGCTATATATTTAAGTGATAAAATCTTCCAGACAGAAATGTTATCCTTCCTCAAGAGCACTCAGAATCCTTAAGGTCACTGTCCACCCAAACACAAAGCAATATTAAGCTAAGGTATCCAATATTTAAGCCTTTCACAAACATTTGCTCCTGAAACATTTCAGCATTTCTGAGAATTTTGCAAATGAGTATGTCATCCGGGTTAATGAATAAGATTTTTAATGTCACTTGAAAGGTTTTCATGATTTTTAAGAACCAGAGTAGTCAACCTGCTGGTATGGCAGAGTTTTCAGCTAATTGTTGCAGAGTTTTCAGCTAATTGTTCATGGGATTAGTTTCCTGTTTACTGCTGATGAGGAAAAGACACTTAATGCTTTAAGACACCATTTTTCAGGTTTCCTCCCAGTTCCTGCATAAGCTTAACACTTTGTAAGTCATGGTTAGTCCAGGAATAAAATAAAAATAAATCACTTAAGTAAAACAGGTATTTCGCAATTAGCTACTTTAAAGACTAATTCTAATTTCTTCAAGTGATAGGTGACAAAAACCTAAATTCCGTTTCTTGCCTTATTCCAAAAAGAAATTCAATACCTAGAGAAGGCGGTAAAAGATGCCTGACCGAATCTACACATCGCAGCCCGTTCTCAAAGCACGTTACTTTTCCCCGGAGCAATATAAAGAAAAATAAAGCCGCAACTGTGTAACCAGTAGATCAAGTACCTCGGTCTCTTTAGCTGGGCTGGGCACAGTCTGCACTTCCAAGGCACAGTTCGCCCTCTTGACGGACAGGTAGAAAGGATAATCCTTGGCCACCATGGTGGCGGCGGGAGGGGCGGGTTCGGGGCTCACCGCCGGCTCTGTGCGAGCACAGGGGGTGCAGCCGCGGCCGCGCCGGCCCTGCCCGGCCCCCGGCAGCGCTGTGGCTCCGCGGTGCCCCGGCCCGAGGCTCGGGGCGCATCACCCGCTCCGGCTCGGGGCGCGACTGCGGCAGCGGCAGCGCCGGCAGCGGGGGCGGAGCGGGGCGGGCCGGGGCGGGCCGGGGAGCCCCCGCACCCCCGGGAGGGGCCGCGGAGCTGCTGCGGCGGAACGGGCACCTCTGCCCGGCCACTGACAGCGGGCACACCCACGGACAGGGCCGTGTCACCTCCCTGCTGCGGAACCGCCCGGCTCTTCGGGCAGCCGAGGGTCCGACCGGAGCGCGGGACTGACCGGCAGCGGTCCCAAAGGGCACAGCGCTCCCAAATGAGCGGTCCTGTCTCAAATACACACTGGACTGCAGTGGCTCCGCTCCTGCTGATCAGAGAGGGAACCTGCATCGTGTCGTGGTGCCACAATGTCTCTGCTTTCATCCTCCCTCCCCCTCTCTCCGCCTTTTTCCCCCCATTATTATTTTTTCCCATTTTTTTTTCATTCACCCATATTGTTGTTTATTTCCTGTTTGGCAAGCTAGAGTTTGTTTCTTGTGTTTTTTAAGTTCCACACTTTTGTTGCCATTGTTCGACCAAAGAGCTCCCCTGCTCGCACCCCTCATTGTAACAAGCTGAGAAAGTGGAAAAACACCTTTGCCTCGAGTGTCTCCTAGGGCATTTCAGTGTCTGTGCAGCCAGGCAAATTCTGTTTGATGGCTACCTTAGAACAAAGGTAGTGAAAATTTCCTGAAAAGAGAGAGGAAGCGTTAAGGGCCCTGTCGGCAACACAGGATCAATCTGACAGAGACTATATGGGAGACAAGGAAAAGGAAACTGAGTAGGAAGCTGGATGGGGGAGGAGGGAAGGATATTTTCAGCCAAAGGGAAACGGCACAACCAAGAATAACTTCATAGAGCTTGAAAAAATAAACTGGTTTTAAAGGCAGATCCTATGATGGATGTGGCTTTACAAGCATCTATTTTCCTACAGGCTGTTAATCAGATAACAATGACTTTAGAATAAGATTAGTCAAATGGCAAACATAATCCTCATTTGGACACCATCCTTTCACTTCACCAATATCCCAAGCACATGATCCCAAGCATGTGATAGCTCTCACGCTTACCCTCCCTATGTCTTTTCAGGAGCACCTGCAGTACAGCCAGGGATGCTATCCCACTGCCTGCTACACCTTTCTATTCTGTGGTAGTCTGCCTATATTTTGGTAAGCATCATGACAGGCTATTTTTCTTTTGGACTCTCCTCTAAGCAGCTCCTGCTGGCCACCACTGGAGATCTGGTGTTAGGTTAGATCAATTCTTGCAGCAGCCCCTTCCTTTCCATATTTCAAAAAATATGAAAAGAATGTAGCATTTTATTTGGAGACTACTTGTCTTACCTGAGGATTTCTGAAAGTATGAACAGTTACTTCAGTGACATGAAGATACATTCATTTCTGCAGGTCTTCTTCAGTGTGCTGTTCAGATGACATACCTCTGAGCACAACCTGATCATGCTGGACAGTCTCTTCTCCCATTTCAAGCACATCAAAACACCTCTACACACAGGTTGTATAAAATGGTCAAGAACCTCCCCAAGAATGCTGCAGCTGCTGTATAACCATTTAAGACCAAGAAGCCTTGATTTCAAACACCATCTGTGTATGTTTGTTTAGGAAGGTGTATGCTAACACCATTTCAAAAGTCAGCTTCACTTAAATCATTCAGACAAAATGTCTTCAGGGCTTGTCCTCAAGGCAATCTAATCCTGTAACATGCTTCATGGCATAAACAGCACTTCACTCAGGACAAGAGTGTACTGGTTTGGACACTGAAATAATGAACTTTGGTTTATACACATTAAAAAAAAACCCAAACCAAACAAAACAAAAACATGCCAAGAGAGAAATTCTGTCATTTCTCCGTTAATCAGGCCAGTGCACTTCAGCTTGACTAAGTGTTCTTGAGAAACAAGAGAAAAATTAGTCCTAAAAGGAGTACGATTCTTAATAGGCAGGATTTCCATGTCAGTAAGTTTCAGAGCATCTTGCCCCTCTAAGATAGACTTCAATGACATCTAAACCAGGACTCATTGGACTCTGTGGATGTTTGTTCATTTCATCACAGAGTATAAATACAAATTTTAGAACTGAAATTTGGACCCAGAGTCCAAATTATCTGATGGAATAACAAATGGTACAATTTCAAACAATTCTCTCTTTCAGAGAACTGAATTTGTCTGTAAAATGCTATGTTATTTATAAACAATGAATTATGATTACAGTTTAGCCATGGTATTGAGTCCCTTCTGTACTGCATATCAAACACAACACTTGGAGTCCATTCTGAAAGATCTTATAGACTCAGTACTGATTTACATTTACATTTCATTTCTACTTTAATTTAGTATAGTCAATAGTCCCTGCATTGTGCACGTGCACACACACCCAGCAGAGCCAAATGGCACTTCATAAACTTGTGCCTGAAAGACTCCCTAGAGAACTCCAGTTATACAGTTGGAGAAACAAAGGTTTCAGTGATTCCACTAAGGAATCTTGTAAGTGTGGAGCCAGTGAGTCCAACTCTTGCCAAAAATTTTAGTTAGACTACAAGTCTACACTAACACTATAAAGATTAGATCTGAATTGTAAGCTACTTTCAAGAAATAAACTAGTATTTAAGATAAGACAATGCTAGTGACTGGATTGCAGAGCAGGCCAGTGCATCAGTTTTGCCATTTCTGGAACAGTTTTTTTGTGGGTTTAGTTTGGGGGTGTGTGTTCATTTACACAAACCAACAGCAGCATTTAGTCAGATATCTGTCAGGGAGAAGTAAGCAAACTATTTGGTAACTCTGGAAAGCCTTGCTCATCAAAGGTACCACCACTGCCCTGGTTCAGCACTGAAGTTCCCTGACAGAGCTGCTCTGTGGTCATGGTGTTCACACCAATGCCTTCAGTTCATTTCCTCCCCGACTCAAAACCTGACACGGAAGGAGCTCTTGCAAAAGCATCTGCACAGCAAAGCCCTTTGACATACTCAGGTTCAAACCTATAGAACATCTTCATACGTGCCCAGAATTCTTCTTCATCTTATGCTAATCTCTGAGATTCATACAGCTTTGATCAGAGTAAATTTAAAATTAAAATGCAAAATACAATGGCAAAAGAATAAAAAACAATTAAAAAAACCTTGTTTCCTTTTAAAGAACAGTTAAGAAGCCATTACACTAAGCAAGAGTAAAAGGAACTGAAACATTTAATCTAAACATTAAAATTAGGAAAAGCCCAGTGGAGCAAAGAAACTTCAGCAATCAAAGTCAAGGGCTTTAAGGAGTTCAGTGGAACAGAAAATTATCAATTAAAGCTGAACTCTGCCTAAAGAAGAAAACTCACAAATAGATGCTTTTAGGATTTGAGTTGGTGTTTTTATAGTTTTGTTACAGTTTTGTTTTAACATGATCTTTGCCAACAGTTTTGAACTGCCTTGGGCAGAAATGCAGAATCTGTGATTGAACAGAACAGAAATATTTTGAGATGTCTACACCCGGATCTTGACTACCTTCTTGTTCCTGATATGCTACTGTGACTGCTTTCCCTTTTAAAAGTCAGAATCTGTTTTGCCAAGCTGTTAAAAAAATACAATCTGATAAATACAATAAATATTTTTGTAAAATACTGGTACACCAAGACCTAAGAGACTCCAAATGTTTATCTACTTGCCTTTGCTTTTCCTCCCTCACCCAATATCAAACAGACCTTGGCTTCTTGTGGTCTGTGTTTGACACTGATGCCTAAGAAGCAACCAAGCCTTAGCTGGAACAATTCGGTCTAATTATTTATTTTCTTAATTACAACTAGCAAAGCCACAAGAAAAGTACTAACTGTATTTCTCCTGTGATTCATATTTATGGGAGCTTTTCCTTTTGATCTGTCCATTCTGATGACATAGAAAGACACACTTCTGCATATAGATACTTTCTTGGTGAAATATATGCCTATGTGACAAGTTTCCAGCAACAAGACAAGAATTTAAGCAAAGGTGTAGTGCTTCAAAAACCCCAACCAAACCAACCAAACCAACTGTGCTATCACTATAGTCTTCAGATATGTTATATTCCCAGCTGATTTTAAGAAAATTACATTAAGAACAATAAAGAGTCCATTGCTCTGTTTTCAGATCAGATGAATTGCTGTAAGGATATCAAGTTATCCAGTAGTCTGTGAGCCATCCTAAGTGGAGTAGCTCTGCTGTCTAGCTAAGTTACGCCAGGTTTATGGAGGGAGTAAAAGATTTAATGCAAAGTGTGCTGCAGAGAACCAGAATCTCCTACAAAATTTGACCTAAGTGTGCCAAGAGTACTTGGCATATGAAGTTTCTGAAAATTTTATGCACAACAAAAGCCTTAAGTAGAAATATTGCACACACATTTCAAGGGGGAAAAAAACTCCTGAGTAGTTCGCGCTTTATGGAGTATTTTTCATATAATGCACCCATTCTCTCATTTAAACTGGAAAAAGATTTGACATTGGGAAGAAATTCTTTCCTGTGAGGATGGTGAAGCACTGGCACAGGTTGTCCAGAGAAGGTGTGGCTGCCCCATCCCTGGAAGTGTTCAGTGCCAGGCTGGAGGGGGCTTGGAGCAAACTCGTCTCGTGGCAGGTGTCCCTGCCCATGGCAGAGCTGCCATTTCAACCTGCCTTGGATTCCTAGATAAAAATTGTTCTGGTGACTGGTTTGCTGGCTGGCCTAGAGAAATCGGGAAGGATTCCCACTCCTCCACCTCTCTCCCACACCCAGCAGTGCTCACCAATTATCAGCAGGGTGGTCCCTGCTGAGGGAATGCACTGGGTGGGGTGAGGTTGGCTAAAATGACCCTCCAGCAGTCACACTTAGAAGTTGGTTGAGGTTTTCCGAGTCCACAGCCCTGGGGAGAGCAGAAAAGAGGGGGTGGAAAGGATTGGACTGATTTATCAATGTGGATTTTAAACAGCTGCCCAAATTCTGTGGAGGGTGAAATGATCACCCAAAGTGATCTTTCCTGAACTTTTCAATGAAAGGCATTCTAGGGAGAGGCAATTACTGGAACCACTTGTATGATGTTTAAATGAGATTAAATGTAATTAAAATAATTTTGTTTAAGTTACAGGCAGTGTGGGAGCAGGAGTTTCTCTCCAGAGCACTCCTGCTGACTGGAAAATTAAGTAACAAATTTCTTTATGAGAAATCATTGTCCCTAATGCAAAATGTTTACCAAGACATCACGGTAGTGGTCTATTTTTTGTTTTGATTAAATCTTATTATAATAACATTTATACTACATGAGCAACTCCACAATATTTATCCTCAGAGTGGATAGCATTTTGTAATTTTTTTCCTGTATGCTTAGATATAAGCAAGAAGAAAATTCTATTATATTCAAAAGTAACAGGAATTTCCACTGGCTCTATAACGGGTCTCACACATAATACAGGCCAAATGCCACTTATTTTGCTCTTTCAACCATCCCTTCCAACTGCAACATGTAAAGCAAAGTTTGGGGTTAATATGGTTTATTAGACCAAATTATGTAACTGGGGAAGAAATAAAAAAAAAAATCAAAAAAATCAAACCAAACCCAATAAACACAAATAAGCAAACAAAACCCCTAAAACAACCAGAAGAAACAAACAACAAAAGAAGAGCTTTTGGGTACACAGGTCCTTCTTCAGGTAAGAAATAAAACCAGCAAAAAAAAAGAAAAAGACTTGGGCCTTTTGAGTTTTGTTTTCCTAAGCATCTCTTTACCCAGTTGTACAAACTTCAAACCTTGTTATACATTTGTGTTCAGTTTGACCCAGTTTACTGCATTTTTCTGTTTCTATGATTCTCCCCAGTCCTGAGAAATTATCCAAGTTAATCACATTCTGCCCTTCATTCATATTCTACTTTGGGAAGTGCTGTACTCGAGATACAAATAAAGTCTCCAAGTGCTAACAAAGAACAGGAATTTACAGTATGGCTGATGTGAATTGACAGTTTGCCACTTGTAAAAGTATGAACCTCATTTCCCTCTCTACACAAATTTCTCCTCTTCCCTCTTTTCCTGCTCTTTCACTGGCACTGTACCCTCTCTCTGTGTAGTCCTTCCCTTCCACCTTATGCCAACTCAAGTACTCATCACACAGATAAGTCAGCAGCTCGAAAACACAAAAACACTTTCTTCTGCCACTTTCTTGTCTGCTCCTTTTCTGAACTGAACGAGTTACTGTGCCATGAGAAAAGCACCAGAACTCACTGAAAATAAATGGTGGAAAAGTACAGGGGTACAAATAAGGACAGGACAGGGAAAAGGCTGATTTTTCTCCTCCTAATAGCTCTAAACTGTTAGCTCAGCTAATTTCATGAACTCATACCCAAAGAATACTGTCATCATTTCATTTTTTTTGGATGAACGTTCTGGATCAGAAGCTTTATGTATTTATTTTTAAAAACAAACCCACCTATTAAATTCCATAACAACTGTGCACTGTAACTCATTGTCTAGTCATTTATTTTTGCCAATCTGAATATCTTGCAATTAAGAGAACATCTGTGCTTCTTCAATAAATATTTAGAACACAAACCTTGAGACTGATTTCATGTTCTCCTGAGCATAGAATCATAGAATTGTTTAGTTTGGAAAAGACCTTCAAGATCATCACATCCAACTATTATCTCAGCACTGCCCACCACAACATAAGTCAATACATTAACTGCAAAACGTATTAAAATAAAAAATCTGCAAATTAAGATCACATAAAATTAAATTTCTGTGCAACACTAGTAGTTTAGAGATAATGTATCTTATGAAAGTCTAATAATTATGGAAAATGAAATAAGAAGCATGAAAATTACCATGGATGTACCCTTTTCTAGACTACAGCCAAGGAGATGCCATGAGTGTTTCTAGACTCCAAGCTGAGCAACTAAAAACTGTTTGACACAGGTTAGAAGACATCCATGGGAAAGACTGATGGAAGTCAAGCAAAATAGTAAGACTATGAAGTGCTTTATGAACAAAAACAAGAGTCTAATATCTCAACTACAGTAAAGCAACCTGAGATGCCTTCTTTCACACTGCAATACTGACTGAGAACCCAGCACAGAACCCTCTGCATTTGGTCCTGAATAGAGATTTTGGGATCACACAATGCCTTACAATCCAAATAATCACAGTGATTATCCAAATTACAATATTCCACTGTCATGGTCCATTAATATCCTTAGAAATGCTGTTCAATTCCCATATCCTATGACCCACTGAGCAAAAACATCAGACAAAAATGAACACAAAAAAACTAAATCATCTTTCTGTTACCCACATCCTCCCACTAACAGAGGGGAGGAAAACCATGGTATAACTTCAAAAAGAAGTGTCCTTGCAAAAATTGGTAATGCATCAACAAATGACAGAACTGACCTACTCCCATTACAACTATATTGCAGATGTATGACCTTAAAGATGATGTGGCATTAAGCAACAATGTGACTAATCCTTAAAAAGACAGCTGAAATGGGATGTGACATCTTCAAACAGACAGCAACAATTTACAATTGGACAGAACTGCTTTGTTCCTATCCCTTTATCAAGAATTAGGGAATTGAAAAGCCATTGCCAGGAATATTTTGCTTAGGGTTACAAAAAGTTTTTATTCACAGTTACAAAATAACTATCTTCCCAAGTGTAAATATAATGATGTAAGCCCATATGGTACAAAAGTTACTATATCAAGTTTTAACTGACACAAAAATATAAATAAGAAACTGTTTTCTTGAATACTTTTCTAATTTAAGAAAGCCAGCTATAACTTCTGAAGGCTGTCTCCTGGTCAAATTGTTACCCACAAACTGCTATCTGGCACTGATGGATCACTGCTTTTATGTGATCTCCATTATCAAATCTGCAACCACAATCCACCACAACTGTTCCATTTCCCAAGAACTATGAATTTTGGACAGGTCCCTAATGACCACAGTTAACTTAGTTCCCAAAATAGAAGGGAGAGTCAATAGTTCAGAAAGTAATTCCAACCATCACAGAGAAAATATTGGTTATTATTTTAAAAGCTAAGAAACAACTCAAAATTGCATCAGAACATACTTTCTGTGTCTATTAGTCTTGAAAACATAGCAATTGTCTGAACACAAACCCAAGATGTTTTAGCAAGCATTCTGATTTGATTATATAATGGAGATTGGTCTTAAATTACATGGATATCAAATATTGTATCTTCAAATCCCTGCAAAAACATGAACTCTCAAGACCCTAGTAAATAGTGAAGAATTAACACAAGAGATTATAGAACAACATGAGGAGACTTAAATATCAACCCACAGCCATAAAATGATTTTGTTCTTAGGATGCATGTTAAACAAGGTGTAGCTGGAGCAGGGTGGGATAGAAAAGTCATATACTTCTAATAGCAGGCACTGCTTTCAGAGCCCAAGATGATTAACAACTGTCAAGTTTGTTCTGACCAACATGTAACTTTCAGGAAGGATTCCTCTAAAAAAACGGGGCTGTAGAGGGGGAGAAAAGTACATTGATTTAAAAAAAAAAAATCAAGTTAAGAATGAAGGCTGTTATTCTGGACCAGACAGGAACAGGAGTGAACAGGTTGAATGGCAGAATGATTCATGGGATTGGGATAAATAATTTATCTATCCTTTCAAAAGCCTTTGTAGCTTCTGTCTGATGCAAAATAGAAGTCATTAGAGCAATGTAAAGAGCAGCATAGAAGGATCAAAGTGATCACCCAGGAAAATGGCTTTTGCAATAACATTTGGTTGTATACATTGCAATAATCAAAATGCAATAGTAGGTAGGATCCTGAAGGAGAGTTTTAGTTTTGTAAATAGAAAAAAAAACCCATAAACTAATGATGACATGCAAATAATATACAAAATTAGACACAGGGTATATAAAAGTCCCTACTTCTCAGGTGAGTTTGATGCCATTCAAGAACACAGCAAAAGAATTTTAGAAGAGGTGGCATTGTCAGATTCAACGAATTCTTGTGTCTGAATTTTATGTGTGGCAATACGTCACAAGCAGCAGTTTAGGCAGAGATGCAAATGATCTTGAATTAAAAAAAATTCCTCCCAAGGAATCTTATTTCACTCTTCAGCTCTCAAATCACGAGTGTGTGTATGAGTTCTAGGCAACTACAGGATAGAAGAGAACAAGATCACGTTAACACTTCTTCTGACTAAATTAGCTATAGGTAATGGGCTTTCAAGCACTTTAACAAAGAACCATTTTCTGAAAGAAAAAGCAAAGAAACAGAAAACAAACTTGCAACCATCCAGAATTGCTAACTTTGGTTTCGGAAGCAAAAATATTCTGTCACCTATAAAAGCTGAAAGAGGAAAAGGGAAGTAAAAGGTGCAACAGGAATAAAAAAACCCCTTGTTTTCCAGGCTGCAAGATACAGGGCCTTCATTTTGATTTCCAGTAATAATTATCAATTAGGAACATTTCAGTGTCCATATACTTGTCTTATTCTGTATAATTAAATAATGAAAGATACAAGCCAAGTGTGAAACAAGTGGGAGAAAAAGCAAACAGAGGGCGAGCAATAAAATGTTGCAATAAAACAGAAGGAAAAATGTTAATCCTTATGTCGTACTTGAAGCACATTGTCTGGTACAGGTGTGCTCAGTGTGCTGCCAGCTCTCCTTGAATTCATGACTCCATTCCTCCCTGAAACAAAACAGGACACGGGAAGAGAGCACAGACTGGATATTCAAGACGACCTAAGGGAGTTGCAATGATAATCCACAAAGACAAATGATAAGTCCTATGAAATGTCCAGCCATTGGACTGATGAATCAAAACTGGAAGGCTGAAAGGACAGCTTCATAAAAGCATAGCTGTACAATAAAGTTTGGAATGCACCTCATATCTGAAACTCAGATATGACAGAAACTCAGGTATGTTATTACATACTGTCCTCTGGAATTCGGTGGGTTTGTTTTTGTACAAACATTTAGAGACTACCTGCTTCTGCTCATAATTGCTTCCTCTAGATCTGGTATTTTTATTAAAATAAAGGCTATCTATCCTCCCCAAACGATTGCAGTTTCACCACAAGAATCCATCTATTTGTTAGCTCAGGAAGTGCCATTTGTTTCAGTACGTGCTGTCTGCCAGCAGATGTGCACTGAAACATGGTGGTGCAGGATGTATTAACCACAGCACAGGAATGAGCCAAACAGCTGAAATAAGAAGCTACAAAGACCTTTTTGAACATGAGCAGCCTCCCTGATCTCAGTGAAACTCAATCACCAGACTGATATTACTTGCACATATGGGAAAGATGCAATAACCAGGCAATAGATCCTATGTAAGGCAGAGTCTTATGCCTTGCACTACACTTGTTTTACACTTATTTTACAATTGCTCCTACTCTGCTAGCACTTTCATGTGTTCTGACTTATAAATTTAGATACCCACAGAGTATCTGCAATGGAATTATGACTGAGATATTATTTCCCCAAGATACAACAGCCCAGGGAGGGAAGGTTGGTTGGTTTGTAGTGTTCAGGTTTGGGTTTTTTTAATCATTGCCTGCCGTCACATCTCAATATCTGCAACATTTGAGCTGCAAAAAAACTCTAAATTAATCAGCTTCTGACCCAACATTTCTGTCAGAACTGCAATATCCCCTCAGCCTTTGTAAGGTGCAATGAAATCAAAAAATCCCATCAGCCCGTTTTTACTTCTCTATCCAGACTATGAAAAAGCAGTTGTGAGTGGAATATTGCCAATTTTCCAAAATAATGTTAACAGAAATAAATCCAATTAACAAATTACTACAAAGGATCATATTCCTTGCAAAAAGAGAAAAGAGAAAGAGGGAAATCTTTAACCCTAATGAATCTGTCCCGATTCCATCTCTGGTGTTTAGAGATGAGCAGCTTTCATTAGGACTTCAAACCTAACTCAGTAGGAAAATGTCACCAAACACCATGCTGAGAAATAACCTCAGAAATACTGTCCAGTGCTTCTCATCCTCTGTCTAATCTTAGAGAAGCATACAGCACAAACCCAGTTTTGCCTTCTGACCACGACATACCCATGAACAGTTATCTCTGTAAGCCCATTTTACTGGTAAGGGGGCTCAAGAGTTGGACATTCTTTGCAAAGAAAAATTACACAGATTTACACTGCTAATCCCCAAACTTTAGGGATTAGGGACAACAATATTAAGCAAGTGCTGTGCTTACCAATAACTTCAGGCTTGTAATTAGGAATGTTTTCTAAATTTCGTGTGGCCACAAGAAGCATTAAGGTGATCTCAGAGACAGTGCTGTTTGCCATCCATAGTCTCAGGACCACTGTTTTAGACCTGTTTAGTAACTACTGACAGCTGTGTTTGTGAGGAGACCAACACTTGCAAAGTAAGTGGACAGTTCACATAACACTAGAGAAAATAAGAATAAAATAACAAAATCAAATAACAGTCAATATCCCCCGTAGTATTCACCAGTGAAAAAAAATGACAAGAATAGTAAAGAAACACTCCAAAAAGGTAACAATTTGCTTACAGTTTTTAAGATTGTTATATGATCATTTTGTTAAATATTTTTCCATATGTGAATAAATTCCAATAGCTAAGACCACAGTTTCTTTTCTACTGTATTCAGTTCTTATAGGGTGAGGATTATGTCTTGTTTGTGAGACGGGGTGGAAGTTTTTAATGATCCTTTTCAGGAAGCATGCATCTGTTTTTCAAACCTGTTCCTTCCTAAACTTGCTAAAGTTGGCCCCGAAAATGTATCAGGAAATAACTGGGGGATGAGGGGGATGGGGGAAAAAACTTTTAAGACACCTTGTCTTAATTAAATCTCAAAGTGTTACTTCTTCCTGTTCAACTGAGTCACGCAGGGCTTTAGCTGTCACACCTGATGGGGGGAAGGGAGGTGTCAGCACAGAGAAAAGGTTCATATTTCAGCTGCCTCCTGTAATTGGCAGCCTGGAATTAATTAATGAAGTGGAGCCAGCACACACTTGAACGCAGCACACAATTAGGCATAGCAAGCAGTATCCAAAAACACTGCTGCTTTCTTTAATACTCTTTTATTGCTACAAAATGTGGAGAGGTAAAACAGTAAAGCCGAATTTGCCAACTAAAGACATGCAGGTGCCTCCAGCAGTCACTGTTGCCATCTGGTCCCTCAGTCCGATGCCAAGCCATTACCTGAACAAACAGCTACAGTAAGAGCAGTTACCAGCTAATAAGCAACAGCCTTTGTCATTTTTAGTGTTTTCAGTCTTAGAATTATTTATAATATTTTGTCTAAAGCCATATGATTCCTGTGGCTGTTACAAGCAGTCTCAGCTGGAACCTCTCAGTACACTGAATCAGCATTTCAACCACTAATTCAGCTGGAAAGCCAAGGTCAGGAATGCATCAACTCTCTGGATTCATCGACTCATGACAGGAATGTCATTTCTGTAACCTTTCTTCTTGATCAGCTCTTAGTGCTCAGCACAAGCCACCTTCCCATAGATGAGGCCAGATATTTATCTTCTGTATTTTAAAGAGCAATCTTTGGAGAAGTATAGACTAAAAAAAAACCAGCTATTTTTGGAGCATTTCCTTCCATTTATTTTATTGTGAAGTAACAGCAGATCTTAGAAGAATATTTCTAGCATAGGGTTCTGCTTGAACTGCCCTGACAGAGTATTTGCAAAGCAGAAACTGATTCCTACACACATGATGTCTATTAACAAATCAGCACAAATTACTTTTGTAAATTTACAGCTCTATCACATAAATAGCTCCCAGAACCTAAGAGTGCCAGTGACTGCTGCTCACGGTGGAACTTGCACCTCTTTGCAGCTTCACAGAGTTGCTGTTGATCAGTTTGGTTACAGATGCAGATTCAGTTCTGCTATATATAAGTGTCAATTCAAATAGTTATCAATAATAATTCTAATAAGGAGAAAGAAACCATTGAAGTAGTTTTCAGGCGATGCCACTCCAAAATCACAAGTGCAAACTTGGCTGGCTCAAACGGTTTCCATATCAGGAAATGACAGTAACCTGAGAACAATAAAGGGTTCCTTCATTAGCTGTGCTAATCCCCAAGGAAAAGACCTACTTTTTCCATATAGCAGCTTCCACATGGAAGAGCTATAACACTTTAGCTTTTCTGCCAATCCTTTAACAGACAAAAGCTGTTAATGTTGCCATTAATGACTTGTTCCTACTTCCATTTCCTATTTCTTTACCCAATGGGAAATTTAAACTCACTTTTTTGAGTTACTTTTAAGCAGTAGGAACTGATGCAAGGCAGAATAAAATTTATCCTAGCTTCAAGCTTCGTTAGCAGTGTAGCTGTACCTACATATACACCACAGCAACTGTTTTATACAGGGTTTATCAATCCTTCCTCTCTCACTTGCATAGAGGTTTGCATTTTGGAATGACCTCACACATCAGGTTAAAAGAAAAAAAAACCCTAACTGCTTCTGAATGCACCAATTCTTTGCTTCTCAGAGGAAACTAGAAGATGAAAGCTTTACCAGTAAATCCATCCAGTACTTGTATATTTAAAACTTTGCGATCTGTTTAATGTTAAGAACTGCTTTTTAAGATGTCCTGCTCCCTATCTCTCATTTGTAGAGGGTTTTTTAGCACACTTAAAGCAGTGAACACCGCAAAGAGGAAGTTATTTTTAAAGAGCACTAAGAAGTGACAAATGTGAGAAAATATATCCAGCAAGAGATATATTGCTTAACTAATAGGTGAAAAATTATTAATATGTTAATACTATTTATGTTTTCTCATAATGTAAATAAAGATGATTAAAAGACAGATGACAACAGTAAAAAAATCACAGTATAGCTATATTATTGCTACTAAAGAAATTCTTTCAGAAACAACATTGAATGGAAAGGAACGTTCATTCTTCCTATCCCCAGACACAGGTAAAAAAAGTCTCCCAGCCAGGATGCCACAGAGAAAATTATTTTTCCTGAGGCAAACCATCTTAACTTCCTGAGGAGTTAAGTAAAAGCTGCCAGTTATGCATCTAATCCATGACCCAAGATACAGTTTAAAAAAAAATCACTGAATTAAAAAACCAAAGTTAGAGGAATGATGAATGACAATGGCAACAAATGGGGACCAAAGGTCTCTTGGACCAATTAGTGTATTTGGAACTTCTTTCACAGCTACACATCCTACATCAAAAGACTGTCTCAACCACAGCAGGTTGAGACAACTCTTCAACCAGAGCAAGCTCAATTCCAATTACTTAATAAATACCAGAATAGTAGTTTCCATTTCAATAACATTTCCCCTCTTCCTTTACATTTGATGAATAAATTTTCTTAGTATCACTAAGGAAAAATAAGCTCATCAGCATTTTACAAGCAGTGAAAACAAGCCACAGAGTGGGTGATACATGAAGTTCATGAGAAATATGTGCCATAACCACAAATAGTCTTGTAAGTTCAGGCAGCCCCAAACTCAGCCTCCACATCACTCCTTTGGCCAGTTCCACACAGACATGGACAGCAAGCTCATTAGCTATAAACTGTTACAAATTTCATGTGAGCAGAAAAGGGCATAAAAAGCTGCTTATTCTGGCAAGAGGTTCTAGTTTAAAAACATAAATGTCTTCAAACATGAAAATACACGAGCTCCTTGAATTCAGAGCAGATTTCACACAGTGCGCAGGAAGTCACTGTGCTATTCTAAGAAGTGATGGTACAAAAGAAAAAAAAGTCATAAAAGAAGCACAACTCAAATGCTTCAGCTGTAAGCAAGAAACACCAGAATATGAAACAACAAACCTCCCAGAACTAACACAATGCATGCAAGAAATGACATAATGTAAACAACTTATTCTAATACAACAATGCTCTGACAACTCTCCTCTTTATGCCTCAAAGTTGACTCATTTGGCTTAATTAGGAAGCAGCTATGGAACTTTCATAAAAGAGGTAACAAAAACTTCATCCAGCTACTCTGTACTACCTATAAATACTTTCAGAACTTTAATTAATTATTAATTAGTAAATAGTACAACAAACACTAATGCAGACTTTTAAAGAACCTTCTGCTCTCATGAGAAATCCAGTCACAGAGTTTGTCCCTTGTGAAGTCTCATCCTGTTTACATCCCATCATGTGCACATCACTGACCACCTTTAGATCCAACAACAGATACATATTAGAGAAAAATATCTGATTTAGATGCTGACAAATCTATACAAAGATATCTATAAGTAATAAATAAGAATACATGCCTATTAAAACTTGCAACTTGTCTTTGTTAATATTTTCACACAATCAGGGTTCCTGTTATTATTAACAGGAAGGGTTAGGGGGTTCATAACCATTCCTGAAATCAGCATTTTCTGGAAGAAATTTCATTAACTTCATTAACAGGAAGTAGAAATTTACTGCCAGCTTATCCCCCTCCAGCTAAGGGTTTGTATTTGTTTTGTTCATTGTTGGGCTTCTGGAAGTGTGCAATTAGTTTCAGTTGCCTTCAAAGCTCTTCACAAATGTTCACAGAAGAGTAGCAGCTATGAAAAGAACAGTAAACTTCTTTACCAAGGTTGTATATTTAAGCCTCAACTATCCTACGTGTAATTCAAAACTACAGTCAGGTCAACGAGATCTCTTGAAATATGGAGTATTCAAAAAAGGCCAAATAACACAAAGCAAGTTTTTAACATTTCGCTAAAGAACTAACTAATAACACAGAAAAGCAAAATCACAGAAATAGAACTTTGGGCTTAAACAGTTAAATTGTTATTCCAGTAGAGCTCTGGATACTCTGTAATTATCAGGGCACCCACTTAGCCTACAGCACATCAGCAGGAACACCTTCTTGTTTTATGTAATATGAATTCTTAAAAGCTTTAATAATCAGTTATTTATCCATGTAATTGTAAAACTAAACCATTATAAATTGGAAATTTATTTCAGTAATATGCAGCTGGTACAGAATAAACTTAACATTCACAACACCACCATAATGCCTTATTCTACTTTTCCAAATGGGTAGGTCACTTATGCTGTACTGTGCCACATCAGGTTCATACCAAAACCAAGTTTGTTCTAAACAGAAGGATGACAAATTTACATTTCTTTACAAATATAATTCAGTATAGTAATGTAATTTGGAAGGGAAAAATCTCAAATTATAACAGTTTTCAGAGGAAACACACAAAAATTCATAAAGTATTTTTAATCAATATGCTAAAGAAAAACCAGACTAGTGGCCTATTGCCATCTTCTGCATTACATTGTTAGAAAATCAAATCAAAAGTCAATTACATTCTCACAGTGAGGTAAAAAATCGAGTAGAACCATTCAGCACACAGCAACAGATATTTAAATGTATTAAGTTACCTACAGTTGTTTGGAAGTTAAATGCCTCAGCAACTTTGATAGTTCTGTGCAGATTTATGCATCCATCACTACCTAAGCACCTTTAGAAAAAGCAGGCATACAATTCTAAGTAGTGCAGCTGAACTGCTGGCATTCCAGGAAGGAGAGCTTTAAACAGATTGCAGTTCAGTTTCCAATTCTATCAAGTGTTCACTAAAGAAGCCAGATTACTGAGGTAAACCAGGAGAATCCCTCCTCCATGAAGGGATTAAGCTCTTAGGGGCAAACAAAATTCAAAGGGCAACCTCTAACACCAGTGCAAAGCAAATATATGCAGCTTAAATAATATATTCTACATACAAAAATAGCAGATGAAAGTCTGAGCATTTCTTAAGAGAAAGTCAAAGCCTTCCAGTAGTGGTTTCCTTAAGAACAGTGGTAAAAAATAGTCCAGTCCTCAAAATAAACTTGAAAATTCGCAGTCTAACCCTAAAATCTAATTTTTGTAAGGCAGACCTGTGGGGTCCTGTAATGTCAGGTGCATTATAGGCCCATTGCCTATAAGTCTAAAGTGACAAAATAGTCTTGCTCAGCCTCCTGTATGTTAGTGGGTATAGCTTAACCACCAAACTTACTGCTCTGCTAGTTTTAATTCTCTTTTTTCTGCATTTTCGTTCATCAGTAGATCTGACACACTAATATCCTGTTGAGAAACATGTTCACACACTTGTAAAAAATAACATATTAATTTTTTTCTTTCATAAAATGCTCTTAGAGCACTTCCAAACACATGCTGAACTTCTATTTGCTTTCCTCTCCTTGCTGCTTTCCCCACCATGGCATAGGGAACAAGGCAGTGAGTCAGCAGCTGTGAGCAGATACCCTTCAGATGTCCCGATTACAGAGCTACAGTGGTGATGGAATGGTAGAAATAATAATAAAAACACTTCCCTAAGAGATAAGAGGACCTAAGAGCTACCAAATCAATTGAGAAATTGCTGCTATGCAGAGATAATTTTCTAAGATTATCATGGCACTGTAAGATTAGTCCAGAGAAAACTAGTGAAACTTTTCTGTAAAATTGTGTTACACTTCACCTGCTTATGCCTTCCTGCACTGTTCTGCAGGGAGTGGCCTTGGGATGTCCCCCTTCCAGCTGCAGCCATGGGCAATGGCAGAGCAGGACACTGCCCCAGGAATTTTGGCATTTTGGTCACACAGCAGCTTAGGAAAACAAACACGCATCATTACTTGCATTTTTCAGACAAGAATCTGATCGGGACAGAAGTCTGATGGTTCACCTGAAGGTTACACAGAAAACTTAAGGCTCAAGATGGAATAAATACAAGCCAAGTAGACCATGTCACTACAGATATCTGAGTGAAACTCCTTATCTTTTTTTTTAAACTACTTTCACTGGCTAGAATTAGAAAGTACCTACTAAAAATTTTTAACAGCAAGCTTGCCTTTGTTTTTCTTGTTCCTAATTTCTTGCTCAAGAAGTTATTCGATAATAATTTTCCTGCAAAGATGTGGCTTGTTTTAAAAAATACAAAGTCTTGTATAAGAGGTTTCTTCAGAAGATATCTGTTATTTAATGAAAATCAGATCAACATGCTGATAAAATAACTTTGCATTTGCTGAAACAAATAGTAGCTCCTCTGATCTACCTAAGCAAAAGGCATCACCTGCAATAAGTGGTTATCAGTAGTTCTGGCTACAGTGAAAAGTGTAGTGTAGAATCCCCTTCCCATACCTGTCCAGTGGATTTTATGGTCTTACATTGATCTGAATGCTCATGTATGGACTAAGGCAATGTCCTAAACTGGTTTGTGCCTAGAAAACCTTGCTACCAATAGACACAGAGTGGATTGCCTGCAGAAACAGCAGAGGCTTCTAAAAAAACCTTGCAAAACTACCTGTAATGAATAACTTCATTATCATTTAATTCAACCACCGAGAGAGGTGGATGGGACAAGGCCCTCACAAGGCCTGTCTTAATGCTCTGATGTACAGAGGCATCCTGGTGCCTCTACATACAAACCTGATTTCCTGTTATGGCTGGTCACTTCTAGAAGTAGAGCCAAAATGTAGCTGGCATTGTAGAAATTTATGGACTTGAATATACAGCCATGCTAATTCAATGAAATCCTGACTTGACTTCCACTTGAGATTTCAGTAAGCACTGGACTAGGTCCAA
Organism: Manacus vitellinus; assembly: GCF_001715985.3. Taxonomy (NCBI): domain Eukaryota; kingdom Metazoa; phylum Chordata; class Aves; order Passeriformes; family Pipridae; genus Manacus; species Manacus vitellinus. The sequence continues at coordinate 12,920,071 of NW_021939063.1, read as the reverse complement.
CCCTCCTAGCAGTTATTGTTTGAGGATGAGTGGGCCATCCTTTCCCTCTTTAATGGAATAAAGATAAGTAAACAGTTTCAACCAAAAGTTTAACATAACTTGGAAAAACTCAACTCTGTGAGTCAAGGCCACACACAGCACACTGCTTCATGGAGCCTTCATTTTTCTTAGAAGTTATGTCTGCACAGTCCATATTATAGACTCAGTATAAAATACAGTTACCAATAATGATGTATAAAACTCAATTTTAGAAAATGTATTGGCTTATACAATATTCATCACTATAGAACTAATACCAGTTTTTATTTTGACCTCTAAATAAACCAAATTACAGTAACTCATTACTTGACACAATTTAATTATGAAAATCTCCTCTGCAAATCTTCATCAAACCAATCACCACACACAGTGCTTAATGGATATCCAGCCTCATAGCTGTCAATAACATCTGGTTCACTTGAGTTCACAAATGCTCCCAGTTTGCCATGTTGAAAATAAGCAAACATCAAGTCTGCTTCTGTAACCCAAAAGTAACTTAAACTGCATTCAAACTTCAATTGCCATTTTCTGTTATGGTGGAGTTTCATAAAGAAAAACAGCACCAGCCAAGAAAATTACATTCAATTGATCAAATTGCTACACAGCAATGTGATACAAACAGTAAATGGACAATACTGCCCTGCTAATCACCATCTGCCTATAAAGACTGTTCTAAGATTGAAAATATATTAAAGAAAATTACTTTAAAAATAATTTTTAATATACCATGCACAAAACTACTGCAGTTTAAGACATGTTGGACTGCAGTTCATGCAGAGGTGGCCAAGAGGGTTTACAAGGACCTGCCACAAGCAGTCCAATATCCTGCTTCAGAGCTCAGTACAAGCTGCAAGGCCTCCCAGGGCCCTCAGTTACTAAGCCAGCAGCCAGGCTGAACTGAACCCAGCACTATCCAAACCATTTCTCTGAAATCCAACACAGACTTACATCTACTTCTGACTGAATCAGAGACATTACCAGCGTTACGTGCGAATGTCATAAAAATAACAATACCTTCGTATTTCTTGAAGATAAAGTTCTCTTTTGTCTCATATATTTTTCACTCAGGTGATTTGCTGCTGTTTGGAGCAAAGCATACAAAGTGAGTAGATCTTTTCAGTGAAATATTTCTGATTTGGAGGCAAAACCTTAGTTCATTTTCTTCTCTTTTCACAGTCAAGGGAAGAAAAAATTGGCACCTTACCAAACTCCACCTAATCCAGAATAATCTGTTTCCAGATTTGTACCACAAGTCTCCCACAGCTCCCAAGAATTTGTCACAATTTAAGATTTGATCAACAACTAAACCCAAAGGCAAAAGTACAAGTGATAGTTTTGCAGTATCTGAAAAGCCTCTCGATTTCTGGAAGGAGTTTTATCACATCTTTCTTGCTCCACAGTTATGCACATTTCAGTTTTGGAACAGTAACACTGAATATGCCTCATCAGAAAAAAAAATAGAAGAAAAATCACTTTTTAGGAACCAACAAGTTCCCCACAAAAATCATGCTTTACATCCCCCTCAGAGACTGCAGAGCGCCAAGAATTGCACAAATAAAGAATCTCAAAGCAGAGGAAAGGGGTTATACAATAAATTGAATTTATCTGTTGGGTTTTTTTCACTCAGGCATTTCTATTTCATTTTTACTGCTTGTTATATCTTTATGCACATATCAGTCATCCTTAGTTCTGGAATTTGTGCTTCTGCTTTTTCCTCTCTGTGTCTTAAGACATGTTACATGTCTTACCAGTACAATAAATAGTTTAGTCCAACTCTGCCATTTTTAGTCAAGATCATAAATAGCAAGTGGATGTGCTTCCTTTTCCAGAGAAGAAGAGATACATCTCTTAATAATGCATCTTCTAATCTTTAAAGATTTTACAAAATGCATGGAATTTAAAGTCTACAGCTCCTACTGCAGTGCAGTACACTTGAACAGGCTTATCTAACATCAAGTACTTAAATAGTTCCTCTGACTTCCAGCAGTTATTTCAACGAGACTATTAGACCACTTCAAAGTCAGCCAAACCAAGAGGTTTACATAATTTGGTGAAGGAAACCCCTTAAGGTCTTCCTTATACCCTACGTGGTTTCAGTAGCTCTCCCCATTGCACATTGACCTCCTGTGGAGCAGGACCAGGCAAAGGTTCAGCTGGATCAGTTCTGCCATTCCTGGCTGTGCCCAGAGGCACTGGAACCACAGACACTGCAGGACTGGGAGAGGAGTGGCTGGAGAGCAGCACAAAGCAGCAGCAGCCCAGCAGGAGCCGGCAGAGGAGGGCAAACCTCATCCTGGGGTGCAAACAGCCTCACACAGAGGTGGGAGGTGATTATCATCCACAGAGGTGATTATCCTGCTGTATTCAGCACTGGTGCAGCCTCACCTGGATACTGTGAGTGGTTCTGGGCCCCATGGTTTAAGAAGGATGTTCAGGTGCTTGAATGTGCCAAAAGCTGATGAAAGGGGTGGAAAGAATGTCCCATGAGAAGCAGCTGAGGACTTTAGGCTTGTCTAGTTTGGAGAAGAGGAGGCTTAGAGGCAACCTCATCGCTCTCTACAGTTTCCTGAGGAGGGGAAGCAGGGAGGGAGGTGCTGATCTCTTTTTCTTTGAGGTTCAGGGATAGGATGTTTGGGAATAGCTCAAAGCTGTGCCAGGGGTGATTTAGACTGGACATTAAGAAGCATTTCTTTATGGAGAGGGTGGTCAAACACCAGAACAGGCTTCCTAGAGAGGTGGTCAATGCCCAACCCTGTCAAGAGGTGTTTGGACAATGCCCTTAACATGTGCTAACTTTTGGTCAGTCCTGAAGTGGTCAGGCAGTGGGACGAGATGGTCGTTGTAGTCCCTTCCAACTGAAATAGTCTCATCTGCTCCAATCAAAAGGACATCCATGCCAAGAAGCTGAAGGAGAGGAGAAAAAGAACTAGACAAGGGAGTGTTAGGAAAGGGTTCAAAAAGTCCTGCAGCTGTACCAGGAGCTCAGAAGCAGACCAGTTCATGTGTTCTTGCACAAGGCACACATGTCCCAACTACCTGCACCTGTATTTTTCTTTCAGACTCTTCTGTAGTATCTTCCCTTTGCTGCAAAACACATTTCATAGGAGCATCAAGGCAAGATACAGGGCAAGCTGATCTCCTTTACATGTTCTTGTTAAAACAAGATCTAAATCTCGGAAGTATACAGGAAATCCAGATAACTAGCCCAGAGCTATGGATCCTGCCACCAAAGCACCAACCAAGTACAAACACTGATAGATCTCTGTGTGTTAGTGCAGACATAAGCAACTCCTGTTTCCCTGAAGAAAAAATACAATTTGCAGATTTGATTTATACCTTCTATATAAACTCCATATACATGTCTGAAAGTCTCTCTGCCCCTCTCTCCCTTCATTTTGTCTGAAGATACTTTGCCTATGTTAAACCTACTGCAGGAACAGCAACAGCTTCAGAAATCCTGCCAGAACACAGGGCTCATTCTGGTCATGCTTTTATTTCATTACAAAGAATATATAATTTCTTTAACATGGTATTCAGAAGGACCAGTATTTTTCTTTTTCAATTAGTTGATAATTTTTTTAACATGCTGGCATAAATGAATATTAAGTTTGTAAATATATATGTACATTATTATTATTATAAACATTGCTTATTCATGTACACCATTATTTTTCTATAAAACATAACTTCAGAGACTCACTGGCAACAATATTTGTTTTCCTAAAGCTTTATTAGTTTACCAAAGACAAGATGACTGTAGCCTGTCTTCCTAAACCACATTATCCTTCTCTGACTCCAATTTTTCAGTCCTTTTTCAGTTACAGATCTGACTTAACAGGTATTCTCAGATATTCTTTCTTTTTCGTTTGTAAACAGACCTTGTTTTATATGAAATACATAGCACATTAGAACTACTAAGACAATCTGAACACTAAACAGGAAGAAAAAAAACCACTTTTGGAACCCTAACAGACAGGATCACTTAATAGTCTTGCAAACGGGCAGAGTTGAACTGAACTTGTCATATTTGTTGATTAGTCAAAGTATGTTTTCTTCCATGTCTGATTTCTGAAAAGAAGAAAGTAATAAAAGGGAACAATTTCCCTGAGGTCAGTGGATTCTCTGCACTGTAGGAAAGGATGTTGTATCAAATTATGTCTTGGACACAAGTTTAAAAAGGAGCAGACAAATAGATGCCGGTGAGTCATGGTAAAATATTGTTATACTCTGAGCTAAACTGTAAAAAAACTTAGTCCAGCATGACCAGCAGTTTATACATTTTTCCAATAGAGCACTTGTAGGCCTTGTTTAATGAAAAATAGCAAGAGAACAAAACAGAGCATGATAACAAAACAGATACGTGACATTACTCCAAATAACACCAAGAGCAGACAGTGCCTAGTCTGTGACAGTCATATGATGGATTAATAATGGATTAAGAACTGCATAATGAAGTCTGAGTCCAGATGGAGCACTGACCACCCATGCAACACAGTGATATTAGAAGTCATGAATAATTCAGATATATTGTATACATCTTACTGGGCAAGCTGAAGGCCTTTTATACTATGAACACACAACAGACTACAGTTTATAGAAATAAAAGGACCCAGATACAATATATATTTTAATTTTCTCAACTCTGATAAGCTGATGTAGAAGTAATCCTCTCTAAGCTTATAAAGCTAGCTCGCCCTACCTTAGCAAACAAATATTATTGAGTTTATAATTAAGTTTAATTAGGTCAAATAATGTTTCAGTTATATTGACTCTCAAATACATAAGAAACAATCACTTCACCCTAAAAGCAATCAAAATTAATGAACTCTGATCTAGTGTATGCAAATGTAGCTTAAGTCTAGGTAACTTTTTGTTTGTATTTTATACTGGGATGTACTTTATTAACTTGCAAGTTGACAGATGAGCCGTAGGACTTCTCCAGTTCACTCATTAATAAGTGACCATTTGGAAGAGCTTTATTTTCAGTAAAGATAACTGTTCTACATAACCAAAATAAATAAATCTTCTGAAATTTTATCTTCTTTATGGAAGTGTTTTATATGTCTAGTTCATCATGTATTTGTTGTATGTTCCTTCTCCTCAATATAACATGAAAATAATAGCAACTTCCATGGGTTTACAACAAATTTGCATACAACCAACTGCAGAGGAGAACTGCACACCATAGCCCTGATTCTTTTTCTGAACAGAATTTTGCTCAAGTAAGTATGATTTTATTCTGAAAAGTCCAAGTTTTGTATTAGGTTTTACCACCATTTTCTCTGAATACCTCTGGAGTTACTTATGATTTTATAAGGTTCAGACATATGAAGCACATGGTATCATCACCATTACAAGATTTCAACTATTTTGCAGTTACCCCTTTTGCAATAGCCACTAAAAATACATTGCTTTTAACTACCTGCTGAGAGCTCTATGGCCTAATCTCCATATCCCAGTGTCCATCACCACTTTGCTCAGTGTGATAGATTAACTATATTTAATAGTTATGGAATATATCTATAGAACTGGCTCCCTGTCCCTGACTGAGGAGCACCACACCAGGCTCACATGAAGGTTACACAGATTGAAGACCCACACTTCAAAGCCTGGGTATGAAGAAAGAACAAAACTCATAGCAGCAACAGGGAGCAAAAGCACAGACAGAAATAATCCAGAAGCTGCTCAGAATTTAACTAAGGAGAGACAGTGTCTGCAACAAGGAGAAACAAAGTAGAGCTCATGGAGGGTGTTTTAAGTACAAAGAAAGTACTTAGCCCTCTGTGATCTTTCAAGCTGTCTCAGTTTCTCTGTCCCAGTTCCCCAAGCTTTACAGGGATATCTATAAAATCTCAAGTGTGTCTAAGCCATGTTAATTATATAATATCTGTAAATCAATATGCATATGGAAACTCAGCACATGTCATTTTAAGAGCACAAGCATGAAACATGCCACTGGCTGAGTTTTTTAATTGTATAGACTGAAGTCTCTTAACTGAATTAATGCAACATGAGGCCAACATGAACAAAGCCATATCAGAAAATATGCATGTTTTCCCTCTAAATACAAACTTCTGACTCCAGTGGCCTTGTATGTTCTCGCACTCAGCCCTCACAGTCTGCTGGTCACATCTGCCACAAGTTATCACAAACTATTTGACATTGGGGGATTTGCAAATCCACTTCTTTAAGCTGGCAATAAAATGAACCAAGAGCAACCAGTCAGTTTAATAAGCCAGTTTATCAACTCCTGAAGCATCAAAACAGTCCAGATCACTAAACAAATACAAAGATCATTTAACATGCTTAGGCTACCAGTCCTTGTCCTGAGTCAGCAAAGCTCCAACCAGCATTTCCTGTGAAAGGAAATTCTGTCTGTATGACTGATTCCCATGGAAAAGACAGGTGTGCCTGGCAATGGTCTGTCAGAGAAAAAAATTTAAACCCCATTTTTATAAAAAGATTGTAGACAGATGATGATGTAAATTGGCAGGAGACCCATATGTATGTTGCTTTCCAAGCTATGAAGTAATCCAGTCATTAAATAGTTAATACCCTCTTCCTTTGCTATCCCTCACCCTCTCCTGGACAGAGGTGGCCAACAGATACATTTACACAAATTGGAAACTTCAGACAGTAAGACAGCTCGATCTTTCCATTGCCAAGTACAAAAAAGAGGCATAGCCCTGAGGTGATGCAGTGACTGCAGCACATGCTTTTTACATCAGCAGCTAAAGGAGCTGGAAGAACCAACCAGCATCATTCACCTAATCATGGAAACTAGACAGAGTGTTGCACACAAAAGCCTGACACACTTATTTGTTACATACATATGCTATTAAATAAAAAACAACCGATTTTATTGCACAGCCTGAGAGATTTATTGTCTGTAAAAATTTAATGATATATAATTATCCCAGTTAGAATCTAAATTTGTAATAGGGAACACATGCATTCAAATTTTTATATTCTTAGCCACTGCTCTGGAAAATAAATGCTTTCATTGAAGATATGCATATAAACAATTTGGCACATCTTTTCAAGGACTTAAGAGAGTTACTAGACAAAGGAACCTGAACACTTAGTTATTTACATCATGCTCCAATTAAGCCTAGAGCCCTCATTAAGTCATTTCAAGACTGTCATTGCTTGGAAGAAAAGGAGGTGTGTATTGGGCTAATGAAAGTCTTCTTAGAATGGCCATGACAGGCTAAGGATGGGTCTCAGGCCAGCACCATTTCTCAGCAATAGTAAAAGAGAGCTGTCCAGGGCAGCTGTGAAAGCAGAGTAAACACCTAGTGATACACATGTACTTCCCTCTCCCAGCCTCAGAAGAATGCAAGTTCAAGGGTTTCTCCAGATGGATGCCTTCACTCACTCTAATAGATCTTGACGGGTTTTTCTTCCATGAATTTGCCCAATTTGCTTTTTGAACTCCTGCAAAACCTCTGGTAGCCAGAACACCCTGTGCCAGAATTGTGCCACCACATGCTAGGTGAAGAGACATCCCTTTTAGTTTGTTTGGTTGGCTGGAACCGACAAACAGTTTTATTTTGTGCCCTTAATCACAAGAGGATAAATAACCTTACATTGATATATAGAACTAATCACCCACCATTTTTTTTCCCAGTATATTTGATTTCAGTTTATGTAAGTTTCAGTATATTTAATTGTTTTCTATATGGAAACTGTTCCAAACCTTTGATTATTTTAGATACTTCTCATCAACATCCCCCTCTTCCTTAAACCAGCCCCACTCCCCACCTCTGTTCCTGGGCATAAGTTATTTGGTATATGAAGAATGGAGAGCAAGGCAGAAGGGAGAGGTAGATTTGCATAACACCACCACAGTTGGTTTCTGTGAGTATGAACCGATTCTTTTTTGAAATTTGCCTTCACAAACATGAGAACAAAAGACAACCAAATCTCTGCCCTGTAACAAAATCTCTAATTGCTTAGAATGTCAACTCTGGCTCTCTAAAATCAAAACCCAAGTCAACAAGAGACGCATCTCTCCCCAGTATAAACAGCATTTAAGCACAAACAGAGACTAAAATGCCTCTACAGGTGAGTATTCAGCCATGGACTGCTGGATTCCCACAGTCCCTTTTGTGCTACAACATTCCACAGTGTAGCTAAAAGACCCTCCTGTATTTTCTAATGACATGAGGCAATCAGTATTTAATCTAGATACATGCTCAGCACTGCCTTTATCATTATCCATCAGCAAAATATGATGTGAAAGGAAAAACAAATATTTATTTGCCATGTCCAGGAGGCTCACAAAAGTGATAGTCCTCCTTTACCAGGGAGATTATAATCTAATTGGCAGGAACACAAGTCATGAGAAAATGGGTTATTCTTCCTGCCCAACTTGTTTTAATGTCAACAGCACCAAGTTTTGATGGGCACACTTGACCTATCACCTAGAGCTAAAAAACCTGAGGGTGTTGTTCTGAAGTCACATGCCAGGCTCATTTTCTAAGCCAAAGGCACCTTCCCTCTCCAAGTCACCATGACAGTTCAAGCCTTCTGTCACAGCCAGAGGCAAAGCAGCCTTAACAGCAATAATGAGGATATAATTATCCTCATGGGATATTCCCCACCCTGTTGACCTGAGTGATTCTGAAGCCCCATAAGGAAAGATTAAAACTTCACCTGTTCCTTTCTCGCCCCTTCTCTCCCCACTGTTTTCTAAGAATAAATGCATTTAAATTTAAGTAGTGAAGTTCTGCATTGAAGACAGTGGGAACAGTTTTCTTACCAGCCCTCCACACCTTTGTTTGACAAGATCCCTCTTTAGTAGGATTTACAAATCTTGTAATCAAAATCCAAATTCAGTAGTTTTATGTCATTGTCTCAGAGATCAGTTCAGAAACATTCAGTTCATAGTTTTATCTTTTCTCTGATTCATGTTTCTGTTCACTTGTCTTGCCAATAATGGTTATGCAGAAAAGCAGTATCAAGGAAATAACCTTTTATAAATTTTAAGTAGTATTTTATAACCAGAAATGAAGGACATTGTTATTGTTATTGCCATATCTATTGCTTATCAGTAACTCATGAGCCTCACTTTGCTCAGTGCTTTCTGCCTATATTTCTATGGGTCAAATTCAGAGGTAAATCACCCTCTTATATTAACAGAAATTGTACCTTTCAAACAGTATTTACATCTTTAGCTACTGGTCAAAATAGAACTATATTCATCTGAGTATTTTTACAGCAGGATAACAGCTTCTGCACAAGAGAGTTTGACATAACTGTCTTAATTATAGAAGAATAAAATACACACTCTTTACAGAAACATAAAAATCGTTAAACCCAGCATTCTCCATCCCAGATCAGAGTAATGCATCGAACAAGCTATCAATTAGTCCATAATAATAATAAATAGTCAACAATTTTGAATTTTCCCTGAAGAATAACAATTCCTTTAAAACTCCTTTAAAGGAAACACAATTCCTTTGAAGTTGGGCCCAATGTAAGGTCTAATGGGATTAACTAACATTAAAGTATTAGCTCACAGACAAGGTCAGGCTACTGTGGGTTTATGATTTCCAGAACGGTGCTGGATTCCACCCAGCTCACTTGAAGTGCCTGCAAGAGCTTGCATTTGTCTGCAGCCATCCAGGCAGGTGAGCACTTCAATGTAATTGCTTCTTCAAAGAACACATCTACTTCAAACCAAAAGGAAAATTTGACCACTAAAGAAACCACAGCACTAGCTTTGACACCTGCTAATAAATAAAACTGTTAAAACAAGCAGTGTTTATTCTCTGTTTTTTAAAACTTAACTTTTTCTGTCTGTACTACATGAGAGGCTACAGAGAGGGAAAACTGGTTCAACAGCTGACTGTAAACAAAGCACTGAAAATACTGATGAAAACACTGAACAGAAGGAATGGTACATTTTCCTACCTCTATTTTAGTTCCATGGATTTTAAATAACTGCCAGTGTACCTTTATGTATAACTTTACACGAAAAACAACACACATTGCAGTTTACTGCATAATTACCCTCATTAAAACTTGGATTCAACATCCACTATAATCAACAGGGGAGAGTTTCGTCCTTTTAGCTTACTTTTAAAAAGAAGGTAAAAATGACTATAGTGTCACTGTACTCATTCTTTTAAGTTACAAAACAAGTTAATATTTCACCTTTACTTACAGAAACAACTAAAAAATTCACAAGTCAGAATATTTGTACTGAAAAGTATACACATTATAAATTGCGTGGCTTTTATAAAACGTGTTTTCTGGTGTTGCCTTCGCATCTGAAGCGGGTGATAGGGTGGCAGAGCTGGATGTGATGTGCACATCCCTTCAGCAGTGACACACAGAGCTCTTACAATCTTATCATCACACGACACAGTTTCACAAGAGCAGCATTAACCACCACTGGCAACTGAGATAAAATTTCTCATACACCCATGCAAATGCATAAAAGGTTTGGATTTAAGCCCTGCATTCAAAATTCCCTTTTATCCTGATAATTATTTACTAATAAGAGATTTGCCTCTTTACAATAAACTGTCATTATAACTTTTCATTTTTCTTTTAAAAGTATTATCACAGAAAATGAGAGCAGTAATACAGCAAATTCAATTTTTTCATAATAAACAGAACAACTTATTCATGCTATGTATGAAAACAACACAGCTGAGAAGATGAATGGGTTTATTTCAGAGTACCCCTAATAACCACATTTTAGTTTAAGGGGTTGGGAAGGAAAGGCAAAAAAGAAAATGAAATTACTCACACTTGTATCCAGGCTGCAGATACTGATTGTATCTTCATCTTGAGTACTCTGTTTTCGTTTTTTCTATAAAACAAAATGAAAAGAAAAGCTCAGTTTTGATAATGCCAACTACCATTAGCTTGATCCTGAAACAAGTACACATAATGAAGTCATATACATAAATATATATATAGTGTGTATATACAGTTAATTATTTTCTCTCATCATTATTATAATTATCATGTATGTGAGTATAAACTCTATTTTCACAAGTTGAAAAGCTACCTACTAGCACATTAGTAAATTAAATGCTGTTCCTTTTTCTGCTCAGTTTCTTCAGTTAAGAAACTTAGTTCAAATTAAAAGCATAAGTAATTATTCCATGTTGTAAATTGTACTTCAGCACTTGATAGGAACTTCTGTAACTAATGAGACTGTCAGGAGGAGAAACTCGTATTTTGTGTTGAAAGGCTAACCTTAAGATTTTCAAAACATATTCAGCAATCAAGTACTATTCCCAAACAATCAATATAGTGACAATAAAAGGTGAAATGTACTGCAGGAATTCCATTAGCATGTATTTGGGTTTCACTATCCATGTCAGTGATTGCATTTCTGCTCTATATTCAGGTTTTGGTTTTGCAAATGGCACACCCTCCCTTGTGTCATCTCACAGCTTCACCACAAGATTCATATTCATGCCCTTCAAATAAGTATGACATTCCATTTAGCAGACCTCTACATTTTCCACCAGGTCTAGAAGATTCAGGAAACAAGAGAAGTGACAGAATACAGGATTCTTATTTATCTGTGTTGTCTTCCACTGCCAGCCAGAGATAAGCATTCACACATCACAGTTTCCAGTCTACAGGAGTCAAAGATGAGCAATTTAGAGTGCAAAAACCTCACAGACAAATCCATACAGAGTTCCCAGTCTATGAGATGATGCAAGCTCAGCTACCAGGCACAAGTTGCACATGATGCAGGTATTTTTTAATTATTAAAAAAATAGAGAGAGAAAAAAACTGTGTCTCCCCTCCACAGTACCCATGCTCCCAGCTCTTGTGAAGCCTGGAGGTTTTATTCCATCAAGCCAGTGAAACAACTACTGAATCTTCCGGGTCAAGCATAAGGTTTCTGAGAACTGTTTCTCTGATGAACATAGATAAGGAATATTTATCACAAAATCCAGATGTTTTGATTTCATGGGTTTTTTTTAAATTAAACTGTAGGTGTTGAAACCTTTTATATTTACTCACTGGTTTTCAGCAGATCTTTGACTTGTGTAATCATATTTAAATGCAAGAAGTAACTTCTCACAGTTTTTTTTGACAATAATTTCAAAGTCAGTGACAGCTGGGTTTTTACATCGTTATTATCCAGAAACTGGACCATGAGTTCTGTCGCCACATTATCCAGTGAGAAATGTTTAATGAAAAGTAATTCTTCACCCTAGGACTAAGAGCAATCAAATCCCTTTCACCATTACAGTTCAGATTTTTAGCAACAAGTTAAAGGACTGGCTAGAACACAGAAATTTCCGGACCAGACTACACTGAGCAACAAACAGAAATATCTGAAATAATATTGAGTATATTTGCTTACCCTGTATCAGTCTCTTATAAGGTTAGGTTTTTTCCCCCACACAATAAACTAATCTGAATTAGTATTCAAGGGTTTGCCAGTGTGAATTCATTGTGAAAAACACAAAACAAGGATGAAATCTATCAGGTCAGTCCATTGCTCAAAGGGTAGCATTTCCTAAGATCCCAGTGAAGTGTTGCAGACTATTTTTCAAACCTAATTAGACTTCTGTGAACACAAATGCGTGCATCCTTTAGTTTTACTCAAAAAAAAATATATATATTGATTCTACTGAAGTCTACCCTGAGTTTTTATTTCATAAAAAAGAAATTATTAAACTAAAATGTACCAGCCCTCCCACACAGTGGTCACAAGTTAAATAAAAATGAAGAGTGTTTAGATTTGGGGATACAGATTTCTACAAGAGAAGGATAAATTAAAATGGTGCATGGACCTGGTGTACCTGAGTCTATACTAACTGATATACTGATAGTATACAGATGGACAGGATGCAACTGCATTCACAGCTTGAGTTGGTGTTGCTTTTAGTCTGATACCTTTAGTGATAGAAGTATAAAAATGGTTCTGACCTAAGCCTCAGTCTACAAAATATTGGAAAAAAAAAATAGAAGTTAATTCCAAAATCAGTATAGTAATTAAAAAAAGAGAGAGAAAAAGGTAAGTTTGGTGCTTGATTAGAGTATATGCTCCCAGTACTCTACAGGCAGGTCAAATTAGAAAAAAAAAATAAAATTCTCTGCCTAAAATAAATCCTATGCATTTAGAAACTATAAGAAATGCTTTCTACAATGGAATAGACTCAATTTCATTGCTAATGGAGTGTAACAAATGACCACACACACAACAAATAGGCAGCTCTTTTGTTAAATAACTGATTAAAAGACTCTTATTGCAGTCACATGGCTACAGATTAACACAGAAGGTGGGATTTCCAACACAGACCAACTCTAATGAGAGCAGATTGAGCCTATAAATTACATAATATGAAATAGAAGCCCACTGGGCAATTAGGATTAAAGTGAACTTGAATGAGGCAGGACAACCCTTTTACTGGAGAGGGCAAGTTACACAACAACTACGTCTGGGCTTCTAATTGCTACATTCAAACGTGTCCAAAACACAGAGGTATCATGGACAAAGCAGTGTCCATGAGGACAAGCATCCACAGCAAGGCTATTCTGCACAAAATGTAATTAGGAGTAATTAACATGCTCATATCTTATTTAGAAACCACCTCTGTGGTTATATAACTAAATATCCAAACAGTCACAAGGAACAAATCAGTATCACCTGTGATGTACAGACCAAAAGCAATGAAGAGACAGGGAAAGTCTAAGAAAAGCAATTACATATTAAGTGTGGGACAGCCTGCACAAAGTAGATCTCTTGCTCTACCTCTTACTTCATTGTGCTAATCAAAGGATCACTCCTCACTGTATTTCAAATCTTCTATTTTTTGAAAAGTTATACACACACACACACAAATAATCTACCAAACAACACATGTACTGTACTATTCTAAGCTTGCAATATTATACTTCTTAACTTCTCTGTAAGTTTGTCTCAGTGATTAGGCAAGATATGTCATTTCATACAGAAATTGTTAAATATTAACCTCTGCAGGCAAGATCAATGTTTTAAATTCTCTGAGAGTTTCAAGGGCTATTACCATTGTATAAGGGGGAGGGGGAACACCATGGCAAAAAAAAAAAAAATCCAATAATTGAGCTACCAGATAAATTTCTTTGCCCGTAATAAGTGGATTAGAAGCAAAGATTGCAGTAGATATTGTGCAGGGAGCATAAGGTGCTCATTAAATTAATCCCTGCTCTTTGTGAGGAGCTTTTCCCCAAAGGGAGAAGTCCTGTCTCAGTTGCCATAGCACAATGCAGCTGACCTCTGAATCTCCCACGTTCCAGGAAATCACCCCTTAAATGTTGCTCTGCATTTGATGTTTTAAATCACACAGCACATCGAGCAATACAAACTTCACTGCACTGTGATCTCACCACTGTCATGTGTATTCCTTTCCCAAGCCCCCTGAGCACAGTGGAACAGCTCCAGGACAAATCCAGAGGCGGGTGATGGAGCCCAGTGTGTGTCACACCCCCCAGGACAAGGCAGTGCAGTGTCCTTAGCCCAGCCACATTCACTCACCACCTCCAGAGCTCGTGTTTTCCATGAGAATGCCAACCTGCAGCACTGCATGGGCACACTGACCACAAAATCTGGGATTGCTCCCATCAGGCTATGAGCAAGGAACAAATGCCACCTGCAGAGTATTGCTTTATCAGAATTTGTACATACACGAGTCAAATAAACTGAAAAACATTATGAAGCTGTTTGACTTGCTGGGAAAAAAGGAAAGTTTGAAACACTTTGATAACTCCCCTTTTTTGCACAGTAGTTGGAGATCTTAAGAAAGGGGGACACATCTGCAGGAAAAAAAGTAGCAAGTATATGTTCTGATTAGAAATGTGTCTGTGTTTTCTGAGGGACCACACAGGTGCATTACATGCATCTGAATGGGTACCTCTGAGAAAACTTCTCTTATCACAAGTTTGATTCCTGAAAGGCTGTGGCTACATCCACAGTTACAGAGACAGGAGACTTCCTGGTCTTAACATAGCAGGAAAGAGTTGCTTTCCATAATTATCTCACAGGAGATGAGAAGGTAAAATATTCAATTACACATTAAAGCAGTGATTTAACTAAAGGAATTAAAGCAATAAGACATTGTTATAGGAAGGCTGGATTAACATCCTCTTCATCACAGGGTTTTACTTATCAATCCACAGATTTATATTTTACCAACTGGGAAACGAAATGCAAAGATGCACAAAAATAGCCTGACAAAACCCATCCTGTGACAGGGAAGGAAACACTTTTCAGAAGAATTGCTGACTTTTGTTAAATTATCCATTCTACATGCTTAGAAATGTGTCTGCACACAGATTGGTATAAAAATAAATAAATAACAGTTCAGGACAATATATTTGCATAGGCACATCATACCCTTAGACCTTCTAAGTCACAGACAGACTCATTTCAAAATCAAACACAAAACTTCTTATTTTTTCAGACTTTTTTATGGTACAGAAATCCATTTAACAAATGAGGATCCATTCAATCTACTGAAATAGATTTTCCCCACCCCCCAAAACAAAAAGTTCAAAACCCAGAAAAATCGGAAACCATTCAATTAGTTTGTATTTCAGATTGCTTTCATATGAAAATATTTAAAAAACTGTCTTTTCAGAACATACCTCTGAACACACTTCAGCATTGCTACTTGGAAGAAAATAATTTTGTAAATAATGGACTTATAAGATCTCAATGAATGGAAATAGGTAGAAGTGCATATATATACACTAATATATAAAAATATATACACGTGCATATATAAGTATACACACACACACACGTAATTTGCAATAACACAGAAAAGGGAAAACCACAGCTAACAAAGTTTTGAATCATTTTTACTGTTGAGGAAAAGGCAGGAAGGGATTCACTGTTCTGGGCTTTATGCTCCTCTCCAGCTTATGGTCCACTTTTATCAGGGACTTTATCAGACTGTTAAAAACCAAAACCAATCAAAGAAAAATAATTTGAAGCAATCAAGTAGAGTAAAAAATAAAATCCAAAAGGGATTAATGTGGAAGGAGGAGAGAAAACTGACCAAATATTTAATAAAAAGTCAAATATCACAGGCCAGAAAAGGTGCAAGTCACCATCCAAAGGGTGGATTATGTCTGCATGAAAAGCAGCTCTATTACATTATTTTTTTTCTTTTAATTTTAAAAAGCAATCAGTATCTCCTTAGCCAGCTGAGAGCACTTTAAATCTACAAGGAACCTTCACTTCAAAAGCCTGTTGATGGCCCTAGGAATCACAGTCTGTGTTGAAGCAGCTGGGAATAAGGCAGGAGCACACTATCATTTTCTTTATAGAAAGACACCAAATCACAACAATAATCCAGATTTCCATTTGAATTTCTACTCACACTGGTTTTATACAAGATTCCTTTAAAAAAGAAAAAATCCAGTTGGTTTATAAATTCTCTTTTTTATCAGCAACATCCACATGTGTACATACAAATATGCACGAGCACTTCTGTGCACCCTTCTAATTCTGAAATCCCTAACCTGTACAGAAGCTGCTAAGTTCAAAAGAATATTTCAAAAGAATATTCAGACACTAGAATTCTCATCTTTTTTTACTTTGTAGTTTGTCAGTGCGTCCACACCCATCCAACTAACATGTTGATCTCTCTCTTAAAAAGTCTTGAAAAGTACCTCTTGCCAAGACCATATTTATTCCTTTAATGACTCCAAAAATTCCATCTGCTGTTGCTTCTGTGTTATATGTTTCAAGTTTTCACTGTTTTCCATTTCAAATCACATTCAAATGTTCTCAAAGTTATCAAGCTCCCAGTCAGTTATATCAGAGAGTATGAAGGACTTGAAGTCAGGACAGAGTCCAGTGATGAGGCACAAACATTACAAAACAGATATTAAAAGGTATGAAAGAAGTGAGGTAGAATGAAAGAAACAATGCACAGTTCTAGAAAGAAATCCACAGAGCAGGGAAAGGTATCATATTAATCACACAAACATCTCTGCAATCCCCAGCAAGAAATCCCCTCATTTCCTGTTCAGTGTGGTCCTTGGTTCTGAGCTAACCAATTACAATTGCATGAACGAGTGATAATTCATCTCCTAGAGTTTAAGCTCTTTCAGAGAGAGGTGGATCTTCCATCATCTTTTAAAGCCCTCTTTCTCTTTACCTTCATGCCAGTAGCAGTGTTGTCTCCCTGTTCCATCTTTCACTTCCATGGCTGTACCACTGACAGTTCCATGGGAAGACAAAAACATCTGAAAGCGAGTTTTCCCAAGTATGATGCTTTTTGTTTTAGCTGAATGATGCCTCATTATGCTTTTTGGGACCCAAATTTCAGAATACTGTATTCTAACATTAAATGTTTTTAAAAGAACAGAACCTGTTACCCTGCATTTCAGTATCACTGTTCTTTATGTCACACTGGCAAAAGGAACTTGCGATCACAAATTCCTTAGTTTTATAATAAAACTGGTTTCCGTGTATTTTTCCGCTGCCCTCTACTGTTCAGAACACCAGAGATATTCCAGGTTTCGTTTTCTCAAGAGCAACACAAAAATCTAAACATTAACTCTATTGTTTTTAAGGGAGAAACAGCCAGAGGTGACCCCACAGCAGAGTCTGCACCGAGCCTGAGACACAGCTTGGAAGGTCTGACTTCCCACCCGGCACATGTTCAGCTGGCAGGAGCCCTGGATACTGGTGTTAGGAACAGAACTTGCTTGTTCCTCATGTTGCAAGGAAAACAAACAAATGAAAAAACAGGCTCTGTTTTAAGTCTGTTACAGCACAGCAGAAAGCTGAAAGGGAGGTGAGGTCATCTGTGGTGCTTAAAACCTTGCCACTGAAACTATTTAAGCCCTTCTGAGGAACCCTCCCCATCCCTGCCAGCCAAAATGGCAGCTCCTCCTCACCCTCCTCTCACCACAGCAAGCCTGAGTTCTGCAGTGCTTATTGTGATGGATTTGAGATTTTCCGGTCAATGTAATAGAAAATGAACACTGAAATGAAAGTTATATTCAATGTGTTTAACATTAACAACAGGAAATGGGTGTGCATGTACGGGATGCTGTAAGGACAAGGAGTAGCAGAGCTTTGTTTGAGGACTGGTATTTATTCTGTCTTTATTTAACCTTCTTCCTTCCCCTTTTTGGAAGACAGGGGAGAGGATCAGTAATGGGAATCTAGCAGAGTTAAATACACTGAAACTTCTTCATGGTTTACTATAAAGTCCAAATCAAATACAGCTAAATAAGTTACATTTATTTCTTACTCCACTGGAGTTTTTTGTTACATGAGTGAACAGCAACATCTGTTATACAATCCTTTCTCAGAACTTGAAGACTGCTATGTAAATTATGCTTTTATTTAACACAATCAATATCTAACGATACTAAATTCACCTAGGATATAAATAAAAACTAAGATGCAATTCAAAAGAGTCCACACACTATTTAGATTCATCCTCTGTTCTTCTCACAAAAGCTTTTCAGCTGGGTTCTGTCAGATCCAGTTCTTTATGCCCCCAGATAACATAATCAGTCAGCATGCAAATAATCCCTGGATTCCTTTGCCTTTGGCAACTTCATCTGAATTGATGAAGTTGCAGCTCCAAGCCTTATATGTTGTTGTGGAGGGAGTTTATTACAGATCTAGTTGTAAAACCAAGAATAATCAAAGTTGGGGTGTTCTAGTGCTCTAACTCTATCCTCAAAGGTTTTGTGCACTTGCACATGGTGACTTCCTCTGCCTGGACAGCAACGACCTGTACTTGCTGCTGATGATCATTTAATCACAGCTGTCAACAACCAGTTCTAGGCCCAAACTGCTGCATCTGTGTATGTAAGAGGGAAGACTTTTTTCTTGGAACAAAAACCACAATGAAATTTTCTCACTTGAAAAGCAGATTCATTCAATTGACACGATTTCTTTTTTTTTTTTTTTTTAAGGCTTGTGGCTTTCATTGTTTGTTTGTTTTTAAAAATCCAACTAAGCTTCTCATTGTAAAAGGGAGGTTGGATCACTGATGCTGTGCACAGCACCAGAACCACATACAGCAGAATGAAATAACCTCCATAAACTAGGTCTTCATGTGTCATTCAACTGGTTGATGTGCATAAACTGCAGTCACTCAACCTTTTCTAATTCTCTACTGCTGCTCTGCCTTCCCCCAGTCTCCTGCCCTCAGCACCACTGTGCTGCTGTACCTTTAAACCACAGACAGGTTCCTGCATGTGGCTTTTGATGTAAGTGCCTCAAGTGCTGCTCTTCAGCATCACACAGAACAGAGAAAATGGCTGCACCCAAAATGCATTTTTCTGCAGGTAAAAACAATACCACTTTTAGTGAAACTGCATGTTACTATATCTATTTTGGACAAAGCATATAGAACAGGAGATGGAATTTGCACCCAACTTAAAAGATTTCAAAGTGAGCGCAGCAATATTAGTAGAGGCTAAACAATCTGTGTGATTTTACTTTGACCACGCATTTACCATGTGTTCCATGAAAACTGGCATCTATTTTTCTTCTGCTATAAATTTTCAAGTGAAAATTTATCTAAAATACATACCCATAGCAAATATGCATATTAATTACATCCAAAAAGACCACACCAATTTAATAGTGTTGCAATTAAAAATAGCCAGTCCCAGTCTTAAGTTATTTAATAAAACTTGAGAATTCAATTTTATTATGTCTATTAAACTAGTTTTATTTATTGACTAGCTCTTCATTCATCTGACAGTCTTAATAAACTTCCCAAGCCTGCTGAAATTTTGATACCTTTCTTAAACATGATTTAAGTCAGAACTGCATGAAGTACACCAGGTAACATCTTAAAAATATTCTGTGCAATAAACTTATCACAGATCACCTCTTTCACTATTGAAAATTGTCACAGGGAACATAAAAACCCTCACACACACATATATATATAATCCCCATTAACAATCCAGTCTTAAGGTTCAGCGTACTTAAGCCTCATTCTCCACCGCAAATCCAAGAGCATACAGGCCTTTGAACACAGTCACAGAATTTTGGTTGGAAAAACCCTCTAAGATCACCAAGTCCAACCATTAACCCTGCACTGCCAAGGCCACCAGTTACCCATGTCCCTCAATGCCACATTTACATGACTCTTAAATCCCACCAGGGATGGTGACTCCACCACTCCCTTGGCAGCCCATTCCAGTGCTTGACAAACCTTTCTGTGAAAAAATTTTCCCTAATATCCAATCTAAACCTGGTGCAACTTGAGGCCATTTCCTCCTGTCCTATCACTTGTTACCTGGGAGAAGAGACCAACCCCCACCCAGCTACAACCTCCTTTCAGGCAGGTGCAGAGAGCCCTAAGGTATCCATATCCCTGACTTGCCTCACACTTCAGGCCTCCACCTTTACCACATGTTTTTAAGAACTTCAAAGTGCAGTTTCAGTCAATGTAGACACAAATATTTTGACATAGATTTGCTTCTTAAATGAGAGGAAGCTCTCTAGTGCTCCAGGAAGTGAAAGGATGCTATAAACTGGGACTGGAGCTGCAAAGTTAGAGATCTGTTCACTTGTGTCCTAATGTACTACTCTTATTCACATATTAACAGCCTGAAATCAAAACCCACACAAATCATTAAGAACAACCCAGTACTAAATGCTAACCATTGCAACATGTAAAACAGGTCTGAAAAGTTTTTATATCACAAAGTTTGAAATTACAGATTTTAATTCTATACTTCATTCTACTGCTTAATTAACATTACAATCAGGAAGCATTTACCCCAAAAATATTTAACCTGAATCTCCCTTGCTGTGAAATAAGCCTCCTTATTCCTGTGCTACCCTTGGCAAATACAGAGAACAAGTGCCCACTTTATAATTGCTCCCACACACTCGGAGACAAACGTGTACTCACACCTCATATCATGTCTTGGTTTTGTATACACAAGATGCACTAAATCTTTTAAACTTCCTTTAAAGGCTGTATTTTCTACAGTTATTATCAGTTTTGATACTTTTCTATGCACATTTTTCCAAAGTGCAGAGTCTGTAACAGCCCCCAGTTTTCCAGGTGTTACCACACCCACATGCTGCAGAGCAGAATCATTCTGCACTGGAAATACACTGGAAATAGGATCTGTTGCAGCTTTCACTTTGACAATGGATACACTAATGCATATTGCTATAAGTGCTCCCCTAGCATCAGCCAAAATCCTCATTTTTATGCTAGGAGACAGAGGCAGAGATGATTATTACACATGTACGATAAAAAAACCAAAACCAAAACACCTAAACCCACCATCCTGCAGCAACAAACTACCAACACAGAGAGAAAAATAAACCGTCCTCCATCCCATTGGGAATATCCGAGTGTATTACCTAAACCAATTTCTTTCCTTACAAAAGGAAACAATCCTGGCTAAGCAAAATTTTGGTTTAATCAATACCCTGTTTTAAATCCTGGCATGCTTGGAAGCAATATCTGTGCAATTTCAGCTTAAACACACACAAACAACAAAGAGTTCCACGACCCCAAATTCACGCTTACCTGGTAATGCACAAAAAAGCAGCACCACACCATGAGGTACTTTGTACTGTACTCAGATTTTAGGAGGTTTCTAAACATTCAATGTGACTATGAAAAGCCTTTGTTACAAAGGAGTCCCTATGTCTCTCCTTCAGTTTTGGGCAGGAACTCCTCCCCATGCAGCCACACAGTTTGCTCTCGCTTCCTGTCATGCAGCAGACTACAAGTGTCAGAAGCCGAGGGATCCGTATTGTCCTGTCTATCTCTGCTGTGGTTTGCTCCCACAGACTGACTCCAATAATATTTTAAACAGGCAAAAGTTGTTTACAGATTGCCAACAGATGAATGGCACCAGTTAAAGATATCATTAATATGCTTTTAAAATAAAAGGTTGGTGTTCGGGGACTTTGAGACTCAGTAACTGAAACACAGTCCATCTCCTACCTGTGCAATTCTCAATCTTAAACAGCAGCAATGGGCTTTAAACTCAAGGGCAGACAACTATCTCCAAGTGTAGATGTCTCAGCAAACTAAACAGCTGGTAGATACTGGACAGAGCTTTTAAATATTTATTTTACAAAAAACTTTTAGTATTTGAAAAGTTAGGGGATCTGCTAAGCAGGGATTCTTAAATTAACAGAAAGTGTAATAGCAAGAATTCAGCAAAGAATGTTTTAGAATCAGCCCAGAATAAAGAACCGGAGATGAGCCTGACAGAGCACCCAAAGCTGGATGTGAGAAGATGTCAAGGAAGTGCAGACTTTGATTTTATCCCTGGTAGTTCAGCATAACTTATGAGAGAAACTCCATTTTTGTTGATTCTCCTCCAATCTGGAGAAGGAAGCCTTTAGCAGCTGCATCCTATGAAACCTGGTGAATCTTTGTTTCACTGGAGTTTTGAAAGCTATGTATCTTAAGCATCAAGAAAGCATTCAACCTAAAGTTATTGCTCCCTCAGAAATATGAAATAAGACTGTTCCTACCTTAATGACATAAAATTTCCCAGCTCACTTGGGTTTTCAAACCTGCGGATCTCCTCCTGCAAGGGGGACACACACTGGTGTGTGATCATCAGTGTGACTGAGAACTTGAGGTCAATAAACTGACAGGATTAGGTTCCAGATTCATAATCCAAACTGCAAAATATAATAGTTCCTTGAGAGTTCTTATATTTGCATGACAAATCATTCTGCAGACAAGAAATACTGAGTGAGATTGACTTGCTAATAATGAGCCTTCAGTGGGGTCTCTCAAACTGCCAGCTGGGTCACCAGGGTTTTCTAGTACATGTTTCCCTTTGATATATACTCAGTTAATTTTCTTGACCCCAAAAAATGGAATCCATAATCATCTCAAGTGGTTGAAACACAAGCTTTGGACAGCTTTTATACAAGTCATCCTCAGAAACCAGCAAAAAGAAACTACTGAGAGAAAGATGAGATTTGGTTCTTTTTTAAAGCATATGTGGACTCTAATGTAAAGAAACAAGTGCAAATACAGGGAGAAGTAAGATCCTGGAACTTTTCTAATGCTTTGTACGCACACAGTAAATACACAGTGAAAAGTTTCCCGAGTGCTCTACCTTCTAAAATAGTTTCTATGCATGTGTAAGATCCTGCATTCTTGGTTTGGGAAAACTTCTTGATTAGTCATATTAGATGACTGAATATGTTCCCACTACTATTGCAAAGAGACTTCTGTGTTTGTTTAGGACTTAAGTAATAATTGTGTGAGGAGTTCAGGCAAGTATCCATACTGGACAAAGAAAAACAGCTGAATGTCAACAGTTTCATTTTAACAGACCGCTACAATGAACACATTTTTGTCATATTTTCTACATTAACAGATACAAAGTTCAAGCCATATATTTAGCAAAGCCTGCAAACTTTTTTTGCTGCATTCTCTATGTTAAACCAGAATTAGACCTTTCAGGTGCAGGGAGGGTGAGTATTGTTTGATGAGAGTTTAAGCACTGAAAAAGGTATGAGGGCAATCTGGGATTTTCACTTAATTCAGCTCTTGAGTGGATGCAGCTGAGTCATTTCACTTCTAAACCAATAGAGCTTCATCTGCACATGTCATTTAGGCTGAATTCCACCCCAAAAGAAGTGCTTCAAACCTTGTCTTAGTAAATTATTTACAGGTGCTTGAAGAGTCTGTTAAAACATAAGATTAATTCAGTCTAAAAACGTAGTTTAAATATTAGGAAAAACAATGTGAAATGCACTAAATTGACATGAATAAATATGAAGATTTAAGATGTTATGCCTGAGCAAACAATAAAATTCATTTTAAAAACAGCTATCTTCTTTCTCCTTTAATTAAATTATTTGGCAATAATATTCCACATTTTATTAAATATCTTATATCCTGTAAATTATTTTTAACTATATATATCTATACACACAGAGATAATTAATTCACATACCCTGCATCCCTATCTTGTTCAATCTTTTGTGACTTGCTCAGATCTACAAACACAGAGCTGTTTTTGCCAGCTGCCTACTTCCAGTGGGCAAGAATGTCAAGACAAATGTAAATTTGGGTAGGAAGATCACAGCAATTCAAACTTCATTTTTAAAGAAAACAAGCCCTTAGTGAGGTGGTGCAATCTTTCTTCAGAGCAAAAAGTTTCTGCTGAGCTCGGAGGAAGAAGATAAAAGGTGAAACTGATACTAGTGAGGCACCAATTCCTTTGAGAAAAGGAGCTGTGACATCTCTGCAGACAGAAAATGCTAACTGAAAGACCCTTCAGAAAGCAGACATTTTAGGGCAAGACTTAAAAAAAATACTCAAGCATTTCCATTTTGGGGTAATATAAATGCTGTTGGCCTATCTTCCCTGCCTAAAGATGAGCTAAAATCCAATCTAGCCACCTTCTTTTCAGACTTTTCCAGCAGAACACAGTCTATTTTTCAAAGGAAATACATATAAATTCTATATATAAGCCTGCAATTTTTTTTTCAAGGATTCTTTACTTTTTCTTTATTAACTTGTCAGTAGATCTAAGTTATTTCTTAAACCATCTTTCACCCCCTACAGGAAACCCTAATCCTCTGCTACCAGAATTTGTCAATACCTCAGCCAGCATTAAATATAGGAGTGCAATTATTTCAAGTGTTATTATACTCATAGGTTTGTGGTTTCTCACATATAATCCCAGAGATAACGACATGGAGAATTTTAAGATAATGCTTCCTAGAATGTGGAAAAGTTTGTCATGGTTTTGTGAAGACACTGAGAAGAGAATAATTTTAATTTTTACTTCTAGGATTGTAGCAGTCCAGAAGCAAGTGCCTCCCCAAACTGCAGCAGTCACTGCCCAACTGAGCACCCTCAGGAAGTGCTGCAGTTCCCCTCTCATCTCCTCCCAGTATCCTTCCAGTCAGGACATGCAATCTAATCTTCTTAGGATTGCTATAACTGCCCTCATTTCACGACCTTCTCACAAGGCTACTGGACTGATTTGGACTGGCAGTGTCTGCTGGCACACAGATTAAAACTGCTTTCTCATTGTGGCATTATGAGTGTTTTAAGAACACTAAATATAACACTCTCTGAAAAGCTTTACAACTAACCACAATCCAGAAAAAAACAGCACCAGTGTACAATTTTTGCAGCAAACCCAATGTAATAAGTATTTTTAAATGTGCATTTTACAGATCTTCAGAACATTACCTCAAATCATGTTAGGATCATATTGTGTGCAGTGCTCCATACATCCTCAATCAGAATGGGATAGCCCATTTCAAAACATGTAGAAGAACCCAGGAATTACAAAAATCTGTCACCATGAATGAAATGTAAGAGCTGCAACAGATCTGAATCTACTACAAAAAATTTAATCTAGCATTATTTAACAAATGTTACAGTATGTTCTTACATATATTTAGTTTGTAAATTCTTTCTAGAAAGAATAGTTTATTATTATGTTTACATGATATCTAGCAAACTGGAGACCTGTTTTGCTGGCTGCTACTCTAATAAGAAAATTTGTTTCCAGGTTACAATAAATAGAGGACACCATCATATCATTCTTATTATGCATTTGTGGCAGAGTTTAAAAGATAGCCATAATTTTTAATTGCTGTGTACATTCTAACCACAACATTAGCTTTCAAGAAGAAAAGCAAACAAAACAGCAATTCAAGTCCATGTGTGCAATGTGGATCATCTGAACCTGAAACAGTATAGCATCAATAAAAGACCAATATATAGTTAAAAATTGCTTCTAAAATGCTGGTTTCTCAGACTGAGTGGCATTAAATTCAGCTGGACAACAGCATCACCCTCTTAACCATTACAAGCTTCTGAAACAAAGTCATAGGAAACAGTAAATTCACATCACGTGTTCTCGAAGAGCAGCCACTGGTGGGGTGGGGGAAAACAAATACAAAGAAATGGGCAGAGTTTGGTTTGAGTTAAATTGAACTGGGGTCAAGTTCATCTGCTGCTGAACAAAGAAAAGAACAGTAAATGACAGCAGGAGTACAAGGTAACACCCAGTCTATGATTAAAGACAGGAAATCTGCTATATAACAGAACATCCAACTCAGCCTAAGAGAATGACAATTGGACCTATCTGCTTCATCACATGCTGCCTCTAGCTCAGTATTGTTTGTATGTGCAAAAGAGCTGGCATGACAGGTTAACAGCATATACAGAATATTTCTACTATAAATAACAAACCACGCCCGGAACAAAAATAAACTTGTTACAAAGCACTTACAAAGATCCATAAAATAAAACCCTACAACGTTAACAGAATGACCCTATGAAGTATTTTTTTTAAAAAAAACCACATCAATTCTGTGAAAAGATAACATGAAATTATAAGAAATCCTTCCAAATGGGAGATATCTGACTATTTTCATCATCAGAAAAACTCAAAATATTAACTGAATAATTGAGTTGTAATAAGCAGAATACCTACCCTTTACAACGCAAACCATGAATCTTGCAGGTGTAAAAGTCTGTGAAGGTCTCTTCAAGAATGTGTTAGCTGCTGTAAAAGCACAACTTGAAATTCTTGCCCCAAGAAACAGAATCTAAAGTGTTTTTTCTATAACTAGCATGTAATTAACTTGAAAGCACCTCTGTGAACTAGGTAGACAGGTATCATGGCCGTGTTACTTGACTCACAGATGACTTCAGGTGTGCAGGCAGTGAAAGTTTAATAAAACAGCTACTGAACTGAGTTAGTGAAGTCACTGCAAACTCCTGTTACAGCCCTCTCTAGATAGCATGAGCAACAACAGCTCATAAAACATGCACAAAATGTCCCAAACCATTAAAACCTTACTGGAGTCTTTAGGCCAGCCTGCATCACTCTCCTTCGTAACTCACCTCTAAACAACTCACGGATGTCTCTCCAGCACATGTTCATGATTTTTGCTGTACTACTGTATGCAAAGGACCTTGCAATTTACACTATTCCTTGATCCTACAAAAAGATATGGACATTTGTTACAGACCTAAGAACTAACGTATCAACAAACTGCGTTTTGTTGGAATTTCAGATAAAACATTCCGGCGTGACAAGACTAACCTGACATCCCACACTGTGGACAGAAGCCGTGGTAATTAAACCACGCTGAGTCACACATGAGTTTGGAATAATACAATTTGGAATTCTTCAAAATCATCTCACAGGCAATGTTACTCTGCACTGCTTTTTAAATTCAGTGTATACATTAAGAATAAACAATTCTGACATGTGTTTTGGAACTGCAGATGGAATTGACTGCTATCCAGTTACGCAAATGCCACACAATGAATTTCTGATAGCATCTCTATTGTTTGCCAACATAAACCTTGCTGTTCCAAGAGAAATTAGTCTTGTGACTAATCAACAACAGTTCTAATGGTTTGTTCAAAAACAAAACCAATAACAAGCTAAACCTTTTAAAACTCCGCCCACAGAATAAGCAGAGAGACATCAAACTCAACTCTTTTACAAACAAGAATCAGTGTCCAGAGTGTCTACTTGCTCCAGTTTATAAGCCCTAGTCAGAACTGTGGATCATTGAAGGAAATTTGTAGCACTCCTGTTGCCCCTTACATTGCTGCTATCACAGAGTGAAGTAAAGTTTCCCTGCTCCAGGAATGCTGCAGAGAAAGAACTGCAAGAACAGACTTACAGAATCGCTTCTTACTATTTTTAGTATCAGGGATAGAAACATTCTGGTTCAAGCCAGGCCAATGCTGGACAGCGGCACAACAGCACCTCCCCAAAGGCTGACTAAGAGCAAGGCTGAGCAGAGACAGGCAGTGAAAGGGAAGGGCTGAGGCAACTGAACTCTGGGACAGAAGAGCTGGAACCCACTGAAAGGAGACAGAGGACGAGATCTAAAAGGAGCGAGCAATGCCCAGTGATACATCATCTCTTAGAAAGTAAGAAAGGGAACATGGAATTTTTCTTTTCAAAGAGAAAGAGGGATGAGACAGGTCAAGCATCCACCTGGTATCTCCTTAACCTGCTGCAGGAGGTTAGAAGAAAGAGAGGGACTCTGCAGATGTAAAGGGAGGAGCAGCAGCAGCAGAGCAGCTGTGGGAGGGCAGGGATGCCAGCCAGACTTCCCCTGCCCATGGCACGGGAAGGAACCAGTCTCTGCCTGTTGTCATAACAGGAATAATTATTCCACTCACAGCTATGCTGTGATTACACAAAGTGTAGAAAAATATGCTGTCAGTGACACAAAGTCACCATCCTCCTGTGAGGAAGCTATTTAAATTGTGCATAAAAGTACATTAAAATAACAGAAAACCACAAGTGCTTTTTAATGTATATGATAACTTGTGTTCTAAAATCATACTGGATAGACTAAGTATGTATGGTATTTAAGCACATTTGATCTAGAGACAGCAGTGCATAACTTGGTTTCAACAATATGAATAAAGGCCTGTCAATAATAATTCTAATAAGTTTTTGTTACAGGTAACATCTTTGCTTAAGCAAACGAGTATCAGTGAATACAGATCCAGTCAGAATCCAGGATAGGTACAGAGGTGCTTTCTATGGTAGTACATGATTATGTAATTTATGTAATTAATCATCAAGTTAAAGCTAGGAAAGAACTTTTCTCTTTTAGCAATTTTTATCTTGTTGAGATTCCTGCACCCTGAAGGCAATAACTGAAGTCTACAAGTCTGCACAAAAATAAATATTCTGCTTTGTAAATACTGTCTGAAAAGTGTGGAATTCTTCCCATTTGGCATGAAAGACACCTTTTTCGCCACAAGCACACATGCAGTAAAACTAGCAAAGAAACCACTTACATATCTAAAATTGACCTTCAGGATGTTTAACACTTTTTTAATGTCAGATTTCTCATAAATTAGATCAGCCTTTCCTACAAGTGACCACATCTGCAGCTTGGTTAGTTAAATGCTTTTGCAAAACTAAAAAGGAAACAAAAAAGGAGGAAATAGGAAGAAGCCTAGTTGCAATAAATTATCTTCAATCTTCAGGCAACTGCACACTAAACACATGCCTCAAACTATTTAAATTACAAAATGTTGGTTTAGATTTCACTATTTATTTTTAGCACTGAAGTTCTTCAGCCAAATTTGTTGGGGGGGGGGAATGGAGAAATAATCTTAATGGTTCAGATGTTTGTTTAAAGCATGCAGGAAATGATGCTCTCTTGGTGGAACAGTGGAGAGACATATCAGAGATAAGCACAGACAAAACCAGCATCCTCTTCAGCTCTGCCTACAGCCCCAATAATCTTCACTAATCAGGTAACTGCTTTTCTTTTGATTGTCTGGCAGTTTCTTCATAGTCATCTCCAGTGTCAGCATATCAACACTGGGACCAACATGTACCACCACTACTTCTGCAAATATATCTGAATGCTTCAATAGAAAAACAAAACATTTAAAGACTTCCAGTCACATATCTAAGTCCAGAAGTTTATCCTGCTGGTAAAAACAGAAAGTAGGTCATTTTAAGGGAGCAAGAAGGGAGATAGATAAAGAAGCTGAAGTCTTAAACACTTGAGAGTGTCATAGTCTTCTTGAATTCAGAACTTCCTTATTTGTAAGACTGACTGCTCTTACTATGGAAAAAAATAGCACCCAAGTGTGTTAACTCAAGACTGGATCATACCTAGCAAAACCCCACAGAAACTTTAATTCTGACATCTTCTAACTGTGCGTGGGTGACTGTACCAATGTGACCCTCGTTTGATGGAATGCTTTATTACTAAAACTGTTTGCCACCCTACATGGCAACATCACACACTATTTCCACAGACACTAAGAGCAGCATATTCACCAGTCATGCACAGGCACCAGACAGTGGTGCTGAGGAAAGCCACTTACCTGTACCAAGGTTTTAAGGGAAGGGTGGCATGGAAATGAGAAGAAGAGTGAAAGTTAATGGCAACCAGAAGATAAAGCAAAAATGGGATTAATATTGATCTCTGTGCCAAGATCTGTGCTGTTGCCTTCTTTACATTCATTATTGACCTGCCTCTGAATTGCCTCATCCCATCAGGTATTTGTTTCTTCTCCTTACCAAGCCCCGGCCACAGATTGCTCCCCCACCCACATGTCACCTCATCACCCCAGGTCAGTGCTTGTAAAGGCTGAGTTGATAAACCTGCAGTGCTTTATAGAAGATTTCTGACTCCTCTGCATATTTCCACCAGCTTTCTTCCATTTGTATATTTTATCCATTTCCACTCTCTTTCTCTCACGCATCTTCCATGGCTCTCTGCTTTCTCCACCCTGGCTATTCTTCTTTCCAACTTGCAGATTCCTCCTCTTTCCTTCTCCCATCCTATATCCATTATCTTCCCTTGCTATATTCCTTTTCTACTCTAAGTACCACACCCAACACCTGATCTCCTATGTTTTGGTCTTCCCATTGCACTGTCCCTCCAGTGAGGGGTATTCTTACCTCCCCAGGTTTTCTGTTTGATCCTCTGAAATGACAATTCTCATTATAAATACCCCTATAAATCCCTCCATAATAGTTTATTTGCTGGACACCTGACTGTAAAACCTCTTCAAAGCCCAAATTAACCTGATGCCTTGTGTACGCACAGGAAGAGCATATATTGGAAAGACTGCACTGCTTGGTAAGTCTTAATTCAATCTCAACCAGATTTGTTTAGTTAAAAAAAAAATAAAAAGAAAGAAAGAAAGAAAAGAAACTCCCTTCTCCCCAGTGATACCTAAATACTGTTCCAAGTTCTGGAAGTAACTGCTACCACTATCTAAAAATGACAGCATTGGTAGAAACACATGATAGCATCTTAACTGAAAATCCCCAATGAGAGAATTCAACATGATCTCCAACCATGGGGCTTGAGAGAGCTGCTCAGGATGGAAATAAACTGCTTCTGATAAATTTAAGTAAGGAGAGGAAAAGAAGTGCAGAGGAGTTTCTTTGGTAAATGTGAGGCATCTGGGCCTTCCTTATCTTCCTTTGAGGTTTACGTTGGTGTATGTTCAAAGATGCTTTAACATGAGCCCTTATCAACGTGATGCAGAGACCTTCAAAATCAGTGAACTAGCTGCAAAGTGAGGACAGGCAGATGAACACAGTGTTGCAATTTGGTGCTTAATCACTTGATTATTTTTTATTTTTTGTGACTGCTACAATGACCCTGTATTATAGTCTCCTGATGTTCTATATTATGTACTACAGAAATAGCATAGAAGCTGAAAAGAACATAGCTATGAGTAAGTCAGCTCTAGAATTGTGTTTGTTATACTCAAGTGTGGCTCTGTTCCACTGTCAACATTAACTTAGTTCTTTTACCCAATAAGGTTTTAGTCTTGTTGGAGCAAAGACATCAAAGCTAACCTTTTATCATTCACCACCTCTATGAAAACCTTCGTTACTTTAAGTCTGCTCACTGGGCTTTTCATAACACAATTTTTCCATCCATCAGAATAGAGTTAATGCTCAGACACTGCAAACATCAACAGACAGTGAGACATCTTTTCCAGTGCTCACCTATGTTGGTTTCAGCATCCAAACAGACCAAGTGAACAACTGATACAGGTTCTTCCCTCACAGTAGATGATAGTGTGCTCTATTTAAAACACGAAATTAAAATGCAAGAATCACTACTGTAAAAAATATTTTGAGCAGCACAGACCAGTAAGCCTGTCAATGCCATTTACCCTTTCAGCAAAGCATTTATGTCTGGCTACTTAAATGCTTTGCTGGAAGAAGCTCAGAGAAAATTTATCTGCTCTCCTAAGTACAAGTCAGTCCAAATTACAGGTAATGGTAATATGCTATTTATTATACCAAAAGAAGTTTGCAAGGCAGAAAAGCCTTTCCTTTAACCAAAAGATTACTATGACTTAGGTACAACATGCAGTGACAACTTCTCCTAGACTATATCCCAGGCTACAGCACTTACACACGTGGCAAACACACCATTGCCATTGAGCACCACCACTACCAAGGTTTCCAACAAATGGTGTACGAGGTTTCAGAGGTCATAGGGAACAGAGAGGGGACAACATGCCTCTCTGAACAAACTAACCTATGTAAGAAGCAGATCTCTGAAACCTGAAGCAGAAAAGAGTAAAAGCTCCTGATACCACAAGCAAATATTAAGGTTCTAAGTGTCACTTGCTTTGCTTTTTGATGTATCTTTTCAGTCAGTTACTGTGGGAACCCACATGCTTCTGTATTTCCTTGTTCAGCCAACCAAACAGAAATAAAACCTATTCCCTTCTGCCTTGTAGAAGGGACTCATGTAATTTTTGTTATGATTCTTCAACTGTATTTCACATATACAAACTTTCAACAAGATAAGTTTACAAATATATATACTACAGTAAAACAGCACTTAAACTATATGTATCAGTTCAGTTTTCATTATTTATTTTCAGATATGAAAATACACCCTTTTTTGTTAAAATTGGCACTGTAGGTTAACCTACTTTAAACTATCTCCCACACCCCTCATAACAATACAGTCAATCACATTAAAAAAAAAAAAAGCCGGTATATTTTAGAAAGCCTTTTAGGAGGGCACAAAAATGAAAAGTTCGAGTCTAATTGTTCAGCTGTGATTTTAGTCCTTGCAGTTCATGCTTTAACTACAAAGTTACACTGCAACAAAATGTTAGAGTGTGAACAAAACAATACTAAACTTACCCCTCTGAAATTCCAGCCCTTGGTGGAAGGAAACAAGGAAAAATTGTTCTGTTGCTGTTGTTTTGGCCTGCAGGATGAGAAAAGACAAGTGTTTACCTTTTCAGCTGCCCTGTTTTCTGTATCAACAGCAGAATGACAACAGAGGAAGAAAAGAAAAATACAGACATGCTTCAAGCAGCAAGACACCTCAGATTTCCTTGGCTGTACCTCTGACAGGTTTCTGTCTTCAGTGTAGTTACAGGTTTTAATTCAGATTGAGAGCTAAGGGACATGGCAGCCTTACAGGCCTTCAGAGACGCGCTGACTTGATGACTGTCAACAACTTATTACTCCCACTGATTTTCCACAAGGAGAGACAACCCTGACCCAAACAAGCAGTGAAGATGCAATTATGCCATGTGATGCAGGATGGTGCAGGCTGCAGCTGCACTGGATGAGGACACAAAGAGCCTTTAATCCTGCCACTGAAGCCACGCGAAGCACCACTGCAAAGCACGTCAGCCACACTCTGGTGTGACGCTAAAAACGAGAAGCCAACTTCTGTTTTTACTCCTTCCAAAAAAAAGAAAAAAAATAAAATAAAATCTTTCTCCTACTCTATAATTATCACTGTACAATTACTTCTGAAAAGGAACCATAACATTGTCCACTTCACTCTTAATGAGTGCTTTTCACCAGTAGGATCTTAAATTACTTCACAAAGGTAGGCAAACATTGCTGAGATTTTACACACGAAGTCAGATCAAAGCTCGACTGACCTGCTGGAGCTGACCAGACCAACAAAGAGTTTGGCAGCAGGACCCAAGTGCTGAGCACACTGCAACCCCAACCATGCAATTATGCACCTTACAGAAGCTACCACAAATAATAACAGGGACACCAAAACTTGGTTAAAACCCGCAAATTAAATGGCTGCTTTTCAAACCTCACCATCCAACAATAACAGGACGGATATTTTGCAGTTAAAGCACTGAACTAACACGAGTCGTTCCTGCTGCTTATAGTTCTTGAAGGACTCCAATATACCATGCCCCAGTTCCTTTTCTGTAGAGTCAGGATGGCAATAGTTTTCACTGGTTTTCTTACTGTCTTCTCTATTTTCGTGTCAAATATTTGCTGTATGGACGTTTTTCTTATTATGTTCATTAAAACACATCATAGAGTTGTGATCACAGGAGATGTTTTTTGATGCCAGCATAATGTAAAAGATAAAATTATAATCAGGATAATTAAGTAATTTTTGTAACATCAAAGGTTGAGATGTAAATCTTCTCAGTTTTTCCCTCTATCAGCCTGCCAACCAGAAAGAATATCAATATTGAAATGTATTGATAAAGTCATTAAAAAGCCGAAGTCACTACACATGACAGACTTTAACATCAAAGACTGTCCCACTAATAAATCCTCCTAGTACAGCTTTCCAAGTTAAAATATTATGAAACTGAATTTCTAACATAAAAGCCTCACTGGAACAGTAACTGCATTATGAAAAGAGAAAAATGTGATTAACAAAAGTTACACAGACAATTGTCCCAATGGTGTTTTGCAGTTTTTAGTCACAGATGATCTCACAGTGGAACCAGTTAGATTTTCAAAAAACACACTCTGAGCTTTACAGAAAGTTGTACTCCTTCTCAAAAAGTGTGTTTAAACTTATGTTTCAGCACTTTTATCTTCTATTTTAATGTTGTTCTGGTATTTATTTTAGCATTTGATTAAGAACTGCACTAGTTTTATACTAGTTAAGATGAATATAGGGGAAACAACAGATATTTCAACTTCAATATAGCAGGTGTTATGATATTTTAGACAACGTTTCAAGGGAAATGAAGACTACATTAAAAATTATCTCCCCACAATCATTCTGTAATGAGAACTAAGAACTCTGTAATAAGCAATAAATTTGTTGAATAAGCAATAAATTTCACGGAATCACAGAATATGCTGAGATGGAAGGGACCCACAAGGATCATCAAGTCCAACTCCTGGCCCTGCACCTCAAGTAATAAAACATAGTTCTTCTAAAAGCAAGACCTCATTTACCATTTTCAATTTGGTCCTTCACTATCTTATTTTGATCTCTTGGTCTTCCCATCTGTCAACATCAGTGAGAACTGTACTGAAAAAGAAATAGAGTAAAGCAGAATTTTTCAAACAAAGAAAAAAAAGAGGAGTCAGATTAATAGGCATTAACAGTGATGAGCAGACCTGACTTTTAGAGGCACTTACGTCTAAGATAAATCACTCAGGTACTACAGTAAGGCTTTTTCAAATGTCAAGTACAAGACAGGGATGGTCCCTCTAACTGCAAGCACTGTGATTAACATTTGTGAAATGCACCAAACAGATTATCATAGGCTGGATCGCGGCTGAGAAAAGGAAGCGTCGTAATAATGTGTGAGGTAAAAGAGGAGTTCCTCCCTACAATTATTGTAACAATGGTCTGAAAGCTGTAATCTGTAACACTTGACTTTTCCTACCATGGATCTCTTTCAGCTAAAAGACTCCAAAACATTTTCTCCTCAGTACCGCGTTTTTAAGAATGAAAGACTAGAAGGTGGGGCTATAAAGGAACTCTTAACACTGTGGGAGGGAGGGGGTCACCAAACCTGCCAGCTGAGCTTGGTTTGGAGATCGCTATGGAAAGTTTACCTTGGAAACAGAAGCCTGAAACCAAGTCCCTCCATTGTGAGAGAAGTGCAAGCAGAGACCCGTCCCTTGGAAAGGCGGCCCGTGGCGATCCTCAACATTCAGCCTCTTTGTTTGGGTGTGAAATTCCTCCTTCTCCTCATTAGCAGATCTTTTAACTGTTTATCTTCCATTTGATCTTGAAGCTCCAGCCTTGGCAACACAAACCCTGGAAATGGCATCTTCATGCCTCAGTAGCTCCGATGTTCCTTAGATCCCTTGAAACGTTTACAGGGAATGACCAAACTATATTGACTTGCTCACCTGCTCCTTTCCTACTGTGATCCTGCTGTTCCATAAGAGCAATTTAGAATTTTACTGAACAAAACTTTGATTACTGCAGGAACTTTTGACACTGGAGATATCCCTTGAGCTGTGGCACTGGCTTTGATCAAGGTGCTTCTACTACTCTTTTGTACCCCGGGGAGTAAAATGCTTCTGTCCTTAACATGTGTAGGGTTTTCTATTTAGGTTCTCTCGCACACATACTGTGGATATATAATAAAAGTATCTGTTGGACAAATATATCCTTATTGAAATCTTTCTTCAGACACAATTCTTAGACACCAGATGAACGTGCCTTCTAGAATAAATTAGTGGAGATTTTTTGTGCAACATCTACTGTGCTGTAGGTAAATTATATAATGACAATCGGTAAGTAGAAGTGTATAAAGGAATCTAAAAACAACAACATGGGCTGAATGTTTTAAAGCTTCTGTTACATTTACTAACAAAAGTGTATTATCTGCCTTGAAGCATGATGATGAGATAAATGAACAATTTATGTCAGTTTATATTAAACTCAAGTAACTTTTACATCTTCATTTGATCCTCCAGTCTATCTGCACACAGAATCACTGACTACAAGAGGATTTTTTTAGATATGCATATCCAAGCTGTGCATGTTTTGTTTAAAATACTCAGCTGCTACATCCGTTTTCAGATAAAAGCACATTTCACAAATCTACATGAATACTCACTCAGATAAAAAAAGGAAAGCTCAGACCACTTAGAGACAAACTGTGCTAAGTAAAAATCTTTCTCAATCTGCAAAAATAAAGGTTGTTACTACAGCTGTGAATAGTTTACAAAGATACTGTTAAATAATAAATAGTACTTACTGTTCAGAACTGTTCTTTGTAATGTCGTCTGCCTAACCTATCAAAATTGTACACTAAGATACAGTTCACAAAAGCACATTTATTTTAATACACTGGGATAGTTGTGATACTAAATTATACACAAGAAAACTACATTACAAGAAAACTAAATTACATATAAGAAAATGTCAAAGTAATTTATCTGGTGAAGCCTGAGACATAAGAGAATTTTAGCTTTGAACAATAGCTTTGAATACTGATTCTCTTAGATAGTTTAAATTACAGATAATAATAAATTAATGTACCTTTGGTACTGATTTTAAAAGAAGAAAAAAAGCCCATGCTTTGACTTATTTAATAAAAAGCACTGACTTGTCCACTTGAAATCCCAAATATTATTTCTCTTTTATACTAGGCCTGTGCGATTTGGCACTAAAAGGAGATTGTGGAAAATTTCATTTATTTTCCAGAAGCGTAAAACAAATCTAACACAACAGAATTTGGCTCAGAAAGTATTTAAGTTCACACAGAGAGCTTACTTGATACACTTTTCTTGCTAAAGGCAAAGTAACTAAAAAACTGTGAGCATGTTCAGTTTGCCAAGGCCCCGGCCTGCAGACAGGAGCTCTTCAAGCTCTCACTGCGAGATAACTGGGGGTGGGGAGGCCACTTGACGACTGAGCACTCAGTATCTTGAGAGAAACTAAAATATCAACCGAGAAAAAAACCAGATGACTGATTTTTAGCTGCTGTGCTGATTTCCTCAGTGTTAACAATCTTTTATTGTCCTACTATCATGAACTGGTATAAACACATTAAGGAAGAAAAACAGCCCCGTGACTGGCTACACACACAAAGGCATTGCTGAGCAGGTACATGTAGCAGGGAGCTGTCCCACACCTACTCTTTTCCCATGCTTTCTTCACAACATGTGTACTTATACCATTGAACCAGTGCAACCTACTGTCAAATATCCCACCACCAATAAAACCCAAAGAAGCTACAAAATGCATTTTTTTCATTTCTGTATTTGATTGCTTTCCTGTAAAAATTAAAACTAGTTTTGTGAAAGATGAAAAATAAAGTCATTTATTTCTTCATCTGTTACTGCAGGCTAATGCAATAAATTCCATCAATATACACCACTATAAAAGCATCCCCTCTTGACACAATGAACCCTGGTCACATCTGAAAGAGAAATTCCTGGCTACTGGCCAACAGGAGGACCCAGACTTTTCTGCTGTTTGACAAAGGTACAGCTGCATTAATGCTGGGAAGGATGAGAAGAGAGTCTTGTACTATGTTTCTATAACAAAATATCACCATTTCATGAGTATTGTAAAAACTGGGATTATAAAGATTGTTCACTGGCTTACTTTGACCATGCAGCCTAAAATTATTACTGTATCATTTCAGTTATACTGGGAAGAAGAAACAGCAATAAGGTTTATTCACCCCCACTCACCCCCACTTCTGTATCACAGAAACTGAATTCTTTACAGAGAGAACAACTGGTCATTCAAAAGAAATGGCTCATCTCCACCCAACAGTCAGACACAGCCAGATAAGATCCTCTGGACCACGGGGGGGGGGGGGGGGGGGGGGGGGGATAAGATCTGATGTAAAGGCTTAAATGCCCCCATCAGCAGGTGAGAAAAAGCTGTTTATTTCAAATAAAAAGCTGAGAAATCCACTTAGCTTAGCAAGACTGGACCCTCACTGGTTAGACAGAAACAAGCACCTTCACCCAGAGAAAGCAAACAAGGCATTTCTAAGCTGTTGGTGAAATCCAACCAAACCCCATTTTCAGCTAGCCTGGAGAGAACCTCCTAAGCCTCAAAATCCATCCAAGTGCCATTACATCATGTTCTTGATAAAGGAAACGGGTGGCTTCTGAAAACCCTTTTTGTTTGGATTCACCTCATCTGGCTCTTTCTGAAGGTAAACATGAGCCACCGTGAAGCTGTGGTTCACTAACAGGCATTCAGGGAGATCAGCACTGAATAACGAGGCAATGCTATTTTAAAAAAGTAACATTGACTTAGGGGCAAGTCAATTCAATGCACTATTTTTAAATTCCCGTACTGCTAGTTCCTCATGCTTTGTTTGCAAGTTGATATTTTTCTGCCCTATAGTTTGTATTTCAACTGAAAAGGCCCAAAATGTAGGTTTCTAACAAAGATGTCATACAGGATCATT
This sequence comes from Manacus vitellinus, assembly GCF_001715985.3. Classification (NCBI taxonomy): domain Eukaryota; kingdom Metazoa; phylum Chordata; class Aves; order Passeriformes; family Pipridae; genus Manacus; species Manacus vitellinus. The sequence goes on along the minus strand of NW_021939063.1, from coordinate 12,881,426 downwards.
ATACCATTAAGCCTGTAGTCAATTCAGAGGCTTCTCTTTGTTGAAAAATAAAAAACTCCTGCACACCTTTACAAGAGAGCTGTGTGATACTTTCACACCTCACTCTTAAGGACCTGGCACTGAGCCAGTCAGTCAAGGAAGGAAATCTGCTTTTATTAAATATGATCGGTTGTAGAGCACTGTAACACTCAGAATGCTGTTCCACTGAGCAAGATTATTCTTGCATGAAGGGTTTTATACTGAATGACAAGAACCACTCCTGCAATTTCTATGCAGACATTCCAGAACATCTTATCTTGGGATTGTAACAGGCCTGTCACCACCAGAGCTAATAAACCAAACTTCTCCAAGTATACACAGTCATTCCCATGACTTCAGTGTGCTGTGACTACCCCTCCAGAAAAGTCAAATTATACCACAGTTTTGTGTCTACACTAGTTCTGCCCTCTACCACATTCTAAAGGATTGGAGGCAGTCACGGCAAATTCCATTTAGCTATTTTGTCACATCTAGTTCAGTACCTTGGATATAAAAATCTCACCAAAGGTTAAATACTACAGCATTCTGGGGCTCTGCCCAGGACACAACAAAGTATTTTATTATACCATAACCACAACATGGACAACAGAACTTCTCCCACATTTTGAGCACTGTCAGTTAAATAAAGAGCAGAGCATTAAGAAGTGGAAAAAAGTCAGAAATCACAGAATCATTAAGGATCATCGAGTCCAACCTTTGGCTGATCACCACCATGTCAACTAAACCACAGCACAAAGTGCCACGTCCAGTTGTTTCTTGAACATTTCCAGGAGTGGTGACTCCATCCCCTGGGCAGCCCATTCCAATGCCTGACCACCCTCCCAGTGACAAAACTTCCTGATGTCCAAGCTGAACCTCCCCTGCTGCACCTTGAGGCCATTTCCTCTTGTCCTCATCAAGTTATCAATGACAAAACCTTTCATGGGAATCAGTTTTGATATTTATATCAAGCCTGAGGGATAAAGCTTCAACTTTTTCAACCTTTCCCCATTTCTAGAGCTTTTTACTTAGAAATTTAAAAAAAGCAAAATCCCAAGTCATGATACTTTATCTCTTTTTCCTTTGGGAGATGTCTTAAAGACAAACACTCATTGAAACCTGGGAGAGAGCACTTCCAATTCATTAGATTATAAGAATAATAGGTACAATAAACACAACTATACTCAACAAAATATTTAAGACGCTCACAGCTGAGACATCTATGGACAAGCAAACATTTTTAGTAGTTACATACCCAATATAACCAGTTTTCTTTAATAAGCTGCCAGTATATTTATTTTTTTGGAAAAGTTATGTGCACCAAAATGAACAACGAGAGGCCCTGAATCACAATTTAAAATAGTATGTGATATATACAAACAAGTCACGAAGATCACACAACTTTTAGATTTACAAAGACATTTTCACTTGTAAGACTTCTACCTGCTTTACCAGCAGGTTGCACACCACAGGCACCCAAATGAAACAAATAGTGATTTCACCTCCATTTCCTCACATTTCCATCTGCACAGTAATTCCTAATAAGTTAAATAAATAATTCTGAGAGAATTACCAGACCCCTGGGCTTATAAAACTATTTTCTCCTCATATTTAACAAAGTGCTCTTCACAATTTTCTTATTCAGCTTTAACATAATTTTTTAGATCTTGAAAAGAATTAGCAGAGTCTTTTTAATATTTATTGCTTTAATTTCCCCTTTTTTTATGTAGCGCATTGGGTGTTTTCCTTGTAGCCACAAATCTCCTGGGCCATTTTCTTTTACTCCATGACAGTAAAGCTACCAAATCAAGCCCTAAAATGCTTTCAAGTTTAAAAGTTTATTCATATCATAAACACTGGACTGGTTTCCCCTTTGTTCTGAACGAAAGTGAAATAAATACAAACAAGGCAACTATATGCACAAAGGCCAGTTTACACATACAAGGAGAGCTAGATTTAACAACAAATAGCTTCAACGAATATTGTACCCTCTGATATCAGGATATTTAATACAAACACTGACAAATATATTTCTGCAAAAATCAGAAGAGTTTTTGAAGGCAATTTATAAACAGACACTGAAGTCAACAAACACTGACCTCCACCATGTGACTTTTGTGCTCCTGACCTTCGTTGCACAGAGAGGTCAGAGGGTTATCAGGATAGCTTTATCTCCACGAGTTATGTAAACCATTTACCTAATGAATAATGCTGTTAATAAAAACTAAGTTATAATTCCTGAGCAGAAGATTTTGTACTACAAATTAGGCTTTGGAAGTTTCTTTACAACATGAAACGTTTGAAGCTGGTGCCAAATTTTACACCTCATGTTTAAAACACTTCATTGGTCTTGGGGATGATACTTCAGCAATACATTTAAAAGGTGTTTCTATTCTGAAACCAGACACTCCTTTCAACATGTCTGTTTTATGTAGGAGAATGACTTCCTATTAAGTAAGCAAAACCCTCACACTTTCACTGAAGGAATATTTAACCTGAGATGCAAAAGCAAAATGTTTTCAGTTAGTTGTTATTCACAGCTGGGTTCCCGTGGGAACATTTTCTGCATCACTGTTGCCATAGTAATTACTATAGAAACCCCTGAATGCAATGGAGTAAAACCTGTTGAAACCATCGTGCCATTAAAGCTCCATTCAAAATATCAACTCAGGACAGAAAATGTTCACTTAGCTCTTCTTCTGCCAGCAACAAGTAATGTTGCTCTTCAATATAAATACACCAACTACAGTAATTTCTGCCCCAAACCATTTTACAAGACCATACATGAAATTTTGTTAAAATAATTCTTTTACAAGCACAGAATCCTATAATTAAAAAATAACAGTGATGGCTCTGAAAGAGTGTATATTTTTTGTTTGTCCCAGGTCAAAGCACATTCCTTAAAAAGGGCATTTATTGGTAGGAGAGATCTGGAGCCAATTTTTTCCAAAATGCATATATATGTATATATATATAGAAAAAAGTGTATTTCAATGGATGCATGCACACATATACACACACATGCTTTTTCTTTCCTTCCTAATTACTACAATTCCTGCAAAACCAGGCATTAACACATGAAGTGAGACCAGTGGATCAGACAGAAAATGTGAGTTTGCTGTAAAACACATCGGTGATGGGTTGAGCCACCAATGGAGGAATTCAGCACTTGGAGAACTACACAGGTTTTTCCTTTATTTTCACCAGGTTCTTGTTTTTTTTTCTAGACATTCTCCCCTATTATGTTTCCTCCGAAACATTTTTTAATGCCATACCTTTAAATTAGGCACATCTACCTCTGTTCTTACTCTTGCTGATAGTTAATGTCTGTGGGTTTCAAAGAGGTGTATTAATTAGAGACATACACTGCAATATTTCATGATAAAAACTAAAAGCTCCCTAATCACAAACCCAAGACAACAGGCCTTTTCAGTCTGAATACAGAAAGCACCAGAACACAAGGACACTATGCCTTGTCACTACAGCAGCTGAAGTAAGAGGGTCAAACCACCAGGCAAGAAATCAAACATGTTGATTTGATTAATGATGATGCAAAAGTATTTATGGTTTCCTCTATGGTCATTGATACCAGAACTACCATTGGGAAGCCATCAGTGATAGGAACATAAATTATTCTACTCCTTTTAAATATGTTAAGTATGTTTCTGCAGTCAAACTGTTGGATTTTTTCCAATCACTTATACTATATCTCTCAATTAATGAAACAGTCTTTTTGCTTACAGGACAGCACTTTTCATTTCCAAATCTATCAAAAACACTGTTCTGTGATTCTATGAACAGCTGATATGAAAAGAGTTCACTTCATCTGATACCCTCCCCACCTCCAACTAAAGTGGGGTCTTTTGCATGAAACACATCAAGGATTTCAGGATGCTGCAAGATTCCCTGACAATGTTATCTAACAGCCCGACAGGCAGACCTCCCAACCTTGACAAACTTAAACTGAGATAGAATGCATATGCAGCGATAGGAAGTCCCTTGGGAGGAGTGGCACAGCAATGAAGATCAAGTTTGCAAGTCTGATGTTCCCAGCACGGGATCTTTGTTCAGGGTAAAGACTGAATGAGAAAGCAGGGTGGTACGAGAATTAGGTGAAGCAGCACTCACACCCTATGCACAGCATGTGACCTCACGATTGCCATCGGAACGTAAAGAACAGGGATTTGACTCTGGAGTACACACGGTGACAGCAGAGGCATCACCTCTGCCCGCACACGCCTCCGGAGCAGCCCCTGCCGGGGGCAGCGCTGCTGAACATCATTTCCTGGGGCTGCAGCCCCTGAGCTCTGCCCCAACCTCAGCTCTCCTCACCCTGGGATCCTCCTGGCAGGAGGGCCGTGGGCAGTTCAGAGCAACACTTCTGCTGCTGGGCTCCTGCCCAGAGAAGGTGAATGGTTTCACTCCCTGGGAGCCTTCCTCGCCATGCTGGTACTAAGTGGGGCTCTCATCTCAACCCGTACCCAGTTATATTAAAACTGGAGTTTATTTGCTCTGATTTTATTTTTTTTTTAATTTTTGAAGAGATTAAACTAGGCAATGAGTTGAAAAGTTACTGGTAAGAGACTGACAGCACAGGCAGATGTCATTTCCTGAGGAAACCAGGCTGTCTTCAAACCACACACATACAACTTTCTGCAAAAATTTGTCTGGGTACCTTGAAAACCAAAGCAAACGGCCTTGATGTCCTTCTGAGAAAGACACAAGTTGGGCAGGGGGTATTTGGTTGGAGTTTTAAACTCAAAACATCTCATAATTTTTTCTCTTTCAGTAAATCTATGGAATAGGGAAGAAAGTCTGTTATTTACATTGTCATAAAGAGGCAACAACCCTACTCAGGGGAAAATTGCAATTTTTTTCCCTCAAGGTTCATAAAATCAAGTGGCTCTTCTCAAGAGAGAAAAATTTTAAATTACTAGCAAGTGAAAAATATTGAATATAAGGAAATAAACATTAATTTCTGATATGTAAACAAAGAGTTTTAAGATGATCACTCTAAACTCAACTGCACTGTGAAAAAATGCAGCAAAGAAGCATTCCAGTATTTTGAAGTTATCTTTAAGTGGGAACCTGATCAAAACAGTTACATCTTTGCTTTAGTAAAATATAAACAGTTGCAGTACAGTTGTAATGGAGTTCATTGAAAGCAAAAGCCTTAGCAAACAAAAAATTGCCCTATAGTGCATTTGAGATGTAACTGACTGCTAAAAGGATATTAAGGCATTAAATTACCATAGAAGACATTTATTGTGAGCAAGCTCTGATATAATGAGTGCCTTTCTTTGCACACCAATTACAACACCTATAAACATTAACACATCATAAAAATGGGGTGTTACTACACTTTTACAACAGCTTCACACAAAACCTTTGCTATTCTTACAGAAATCTAAAAACATCTACTAAGTACTGTGTGAAGAACCTGAGATTTTAGATATTTGACTTTCAAATAAATACAGGCACTTGTACAACTGAAATTGTTTTCCTACAAGGAAAACTCCCTAGCAAGTTAGCACTGTAAACAAAAGAAATTAATGTGCTTTGTTAAAATTTCCACTTCGTTAAGTCTGTAACAAAGAAAAACAACAGGCATCCATTCTGGTCCCAAATCTTGCTCTGCAGCACTACGGTTGTGTTTACCTGAGCAATTCCTAAGCCACTTGGTTAGGCTGAGAAAACAGTTTCGCAGTTTCCTCAGGGGAAACACAGCTTGTTGTTTCAGTAGACTACTAATTATCGCCATCTATTCACCCAGCAGATGCAAAATTCCAAATGAACAGCGATTTTAGGATAGATTAGATAGTTCCTGGGACTACCAGTACTTTGGCAAAAGAGTCACAGATTCCTCAATGGGGAAAAAAAAATTATTTTAATCACGGATTAAAACAGCTTGATTTGAAAAGGAAATAATGCTCAGGAACTTAACACAAGACCATTTCCTTTAAATAAGGATACCAGAGATCTAGAATCCAAAACAAGTTTTTCTCAGTTCTAGAGCTCTCGGCCAACCTTCCTACCTGCCCTTCGTGACAACTCGGTGTTTCTGTAGGTAGGAGTCAGCTGCTGAAAGGCCTGAGGCAGGAGCATGGTAAGAGAAAAACAGTCCTGCCTGTACTGTTTGTGAGAAAACAGAGAGACTCAACAGTCAGAACTGTGTTCCTCAGAGAGACAGGGACAGCTGCTTCAGTGACACGAAGCTGCACATCGGTAGAGGAATGGAAGGAATCGCTATTGTGTTTATGACTACAAAGTCACCACATATAGTGTTTGCAAACACAGTGCACAGAGTAAGGGGACATTGCACAGTCTTCTTGTAAAGAGGTTATTTGGGAGCTGGAAGAGAAACCTCCTCAGCCTGACAGGAGGAAAGTGCAGAGCACTCATACTGACCTGAAGGACACTGCTGGGCAGAAGTTCCAGTCACACCTGCACGGCACACATACACACTACGAGCAAAACCAGAGAGACACAACCCTCAAAGAGGAAAAGAAATTATTTAGATGCTAAAAAACTACCAAGAAACTAAGTATTACAATATTAAGTCCTACAAAATAAGAGACAAACACCAGCAAGTGGGAGAAGCTTGGCTGAGGCTTAAATGGAATTAAAAGCAAATTAAAGCATTTATTACAGCAAAGCCCCCGTGCAGTCACCGGCGGCAAACACCGCCCTCCGCTGGGCAAAGCACAGCCCTGCACTGCCCTCACCTGCCCGCGCTCTGGGATCCCGCTGGGAATTATCCTGCGCTCTCCCATTTACATACAAAACCCTGATGGCAAGCGATAACTGGAGCTCAGTTTCCTCACAACTCTCCTACTCCAGTAAACGCAGAACGAAAAGATTCTGAAGGAACACATATTCAGCAGCCTATCCAACGTAACACCTATGGGAACCTTCCCTTGAAATTCCCCTCTCCCTGCGTCCAATAGTTTTATTTTATTTTACAGTCATGCTGTAAATCATGATATATATACATATATATTATACATAAATTTAAAACATCCTCCAAATATAACGAAATACAAATCAGAATGAAGAGAACTTTTCATGATTAATTTCAAATCTCTGTTGAAATGAAACGCAAAAGAACCAATTCAGTACCCTGTGACAGAAGATGTGACCAGGCAAACGTTGCCTTGTGCCAGCTGAGTTGCAGATTAAATAAGAAACAGAATATTAAGACCATTAAAGGAGTCATAATTTAACCTCTGGATTAACCATATGATGCACAATGGATTTGAGGTAGCTTTATCTCCTACAAAAATTGACTGGGAATTAACTGGACCATCATAGAAACTTCACCAGATCACTTTCTACGAGTGAAAGGCAAGAGTGGGAAGAGTTTATTATTATTCTGTTATTTAAGTCATAATAACAAGTAGATTATCAAATAAATTTCAATGCTTAATGATAAAGTAATTTAATCTTCTAAATCCTATTTTTTCTCCCCGATTTCTTTTTCATTAGTATGGAGATTGGTGGATATTTCCCCCTATTTTCTGTTTTGCTATGGAGTGCCCCCATGTCAACACAGCACAGAGGAGAAAGATGAAAGAGTTCCTTGGGTCAGTTGCTAGTTCAGAAAAATGAGAGGATAATCAAGGGGAAGGAAAATAACCCCAAACCTTAAGAAATCTGATGAATGGGACAGAAAAGGTGCTATATATCAGGGTACATACAATAAAAGCATAGCATCACTTTCCCTGTCTGCACTTTAATACAAATCTCTCACTGATTTGTAGTTAACTTACCATGACTCACTCACTGCATTAAGTTGTTAGAGAAAAAAGAGATATGAGAGAGAGGGAAACATGCCTAAGCATACTCAGCTACAGTTCACCAGATCTTCTAGTTCTGCTGTAGTAATAAATAATAAACTATAGGTTCTGAATGTGAATGAAATAGCAAAGAAACCTCAGTTTTAAAAAACTTGAGTGCAGTTATTTTTTTTTCATGTATCTAGTCACATACAATTTGCATTTTAATCTGTGGAATAGAAACACATTATATAGCTTTCAAAATAGAGCTGCATTTATCTTACTGTTCTGTACACACTGGGGCTGGGGAGACCCAAAGAGAGAAGCTGAGATAGAATTAGTTTTCCTTTGAGTAGCTGGAACAGTGCTGTGTTTTGGATTCAGTACGGGAATGATGCTGATAACACACAGATGTTTTGGTTGTTGCTCAGCAGAGCTCACCCTGAGCCAAGGACTTCTCAGTGTCACGTGCTCTGCTAGTGAGGAGCTGCACGAGAAACTGGGATGGAAATGGCCAGGGCAGGTGCCCTGAACTGGCCACAGGGATATTCCATAATGTAGGATAAAAGTTTGCTGAGGGGGCTGATCACTGCAGTGTCTGGTGAGCAACTGCACTGTGCATCCCTTGTTTCTCCCTGTCCTTTCCATTACAATTACTATTATCATTATTATTTGTTAGGGGTTAAGCCACAACAACTATGAAGGGTGAAAGGCACTGTTTTCCTTTACTTTGCTTGTTTGTATTTTTCAAATAGAAATGTTTATTTTTTTCTGCAATTATTGTAGGTTTTTTCATAAGGTAATAGAGAAGGAAAAGAAAGTACAGTTGGATGCTGCATATCTGAATGAGAAGATAAGGCTTTATAGAACAAATAAAAACTAAGATTAAATTTCATCCTTGTTCTAAACTACACAAACTCATTTATTTGATGTTTGCGAGATTGCACTGAAGGAGACATTTTCATCTGCTATAATATAACTTCAACTTACAAACAATCAAAACATGAGTTAGGGATGCTGGGCCCTCCTTCCATAGTGTATTAGTTATTAACATTGGTGATCCAAGCCTAATGACCAGTGTTATTTATCACCCTGAAAGGATGCACTTCTCTCATTCACAGAGGGGAAAAATAGAAATAAATTTTAAAAAATGTTAACATGCCAAAATGTGAAAGCCTGGTTCTTTAAATAAAGCTATACAGATTCAGCTTCTCAGTTCCAGTGATTCCTGTTCCAGACAAAAGAGTGACTTCCACAGTCCAAAGTGAAATTTTTTTTATCACTTATCTTTTCTAGATTCACCAATACAGCCCATCCAGAAGAATGGAAGAAGATACTTCTAAAGACAGGTGGACTGAAAGATTTTTATACTTCTTTCCTACATCAAAGTAACTAAAAGTTATAGTTTTTAAACACTATTCATCCTTTAATAAATGTATACACTCCCTGTGAACATTCCATTTACTGGGACGTCAGAGTATAAAAGCCACATCACCAGTCTGCTCACTAACACACATTTATAAACAAAATACCACTGAGGGCAGCCTAAAGATGGGATTACCTTTTCCTGGGATAAAAATTTCTTGACATCGAATTGGAACCAAGTAGTTATTCTAGCAAAATGTGTTGTAACTCCCTCCCTAGGCTAACAGCTGTAACAAAGAGTCATGTAACAATAAAAAAGCAGGTAGAGCACAACAGTCACACATAGCAAATGTATCAGTATGTAGCAAATGTTTTGAGAGACCTAACATCAACAGAAATTATTTTAAGCATGACCAAGAGACAATGTAATCACATGTACAAAATGCAGATGACAGCTTTATCCAGGAAATCTGATGAGTGATGATCCCTCACCAAAAAGAAAAGAAGAAATAAACTCTGTGCAAACCCCCACCAAATATTACCTCAGCCTGGTGAGATGGCTTTAGAAACAACAATCAGTAACTCTCACCTCTGCTTCTACTGCTTTCTGTGGGCCCAGAAAAAGGGCAAGGTGGGAAGGGGGAAGGAGAACAACCTGACACCAGAGAGAGGGACCCCAGCGAGCTGAACCCCAGGTGCAGCCTCACGCTCGGACCAACGCTGCCACCTCGTGGGGCTCCGGCCAGCGGGCAACCTGAACGCTCTGCTTCCTCCTTCTCAAGGCAGCCCTCGAGAGTTTTTTGATCCCATGCAGGATGAGGAAATGCAATGCATACTTAGTTTTGTAAGACATGATGATTAAACATATGTTTAAACTTGTACTTGCCTCCGGGGCGTATTTTCTCCAGTTACAAAGCCCATTTTATGAGCGCATGAGGCAAGTCAGCAACTGGTGACTGTGCCTGCTTTAACCATTTCAGCACATTCTCATCTCTGGCAGTTCGTGGGTGTGCTGCAGGACCTGAGATGAGTCACCCTCTCCATGTCCTACATCGCTCTCCTGAATCTTTATCCACTTCCTTTAAGGGACTGGCTCTCGGGCTGCAAGTCCCAGTGCAAGGAATTCCCTCGTAACAATTTTCAGTTCTACTACTCCTTTTATGGGCATAAGTACATTAATAAACCAGGAAAGTTAGGTAACATATATTATATATATATATATATCTACATTGTAAATATTTGTGTGCTTTATTAAAAATAGTCAGTCATAATTGTTATGTTACGCTAACTATCCTGAATATTTTTCAGCTTTCCAGGAAAAGCACTTTCTGTCTTTGTAATAAGATATTACTAGAAAACAACTAATTTCAGGCCTCTTGCAAATAAGATTAATTTTACCCAGCTATCTAAAGTGTTAATTTGTAATTTATGGGCCTTCCTTTCTGCACACACTGTAACCCTGTATTCCCCAAACATGTATGTGCCTTTTGTAATCACAAACATCTGCAGTTAAACTGCACTTGACTAGAGCCAGTTTAACTCAGCTCTTCAGGATGACTCATTTCTACTGATTAAACAAGGATACAGAGAAACAGGGAAAGTTGTGCAACTTGTTTCTCTTCTTACAGTAATTCCAGACGCATAATTCTTCCTTCATCAACCAGCAGCTGGCAAAAGCTGCCCCAGAATTATGGTGATTTATGGCATGAAACCTTACTTCCCACACAAGTTAGGAGGCAGCTTGAGCTCTTGTCTGTCCTTGAGCTACAGTATGCAGCAATTTAGCTGCCCTGTTCTGATCCTCATGAAGGAAGAAGGGTTGTGTGATTACACCACAGGCATTAAGAGAAGTATCTTTGGGAGATCTACCCACCACCTCACCAGGAAGATGCAGATTTTCAGCTGCTCACCCCTGCTTTCCTATCTTGCTTTTACTCGGAGTCACGGGCATGTTGGTTCAAGTATCTCAGTTGACCCTGTTGTTTCTATTTGTTTTTTTAGACAGATTAATTTAAAAAAAAAAAAAAAGCTTCAAATACAGGTTGCACCTGTATTTGAATAATAACTACCCCAAAATAACTACTTTTCCTGTACTAGAGAGTTTCCAAAATTTTCACATAACCCATATGTGGGCACCCCAGACACGTGCACACTATGACAGTAAGCTTTTGTCTTTCAATGTAGACAATTATGGAGCTTGTTTTACAATTAGTTTTTGTAATATCTAAGTTCAGTATCTAAGCTTGTCTTCCTTCTTGCTGTCCCCACTGGAGCTTCAATAGAAAGTCACCAAAAATAAGTGACAAGTTGCCAATTTCTCTCGAGTGAATTTATCAAAAAGCAAGTTATTCTTCTATTAAAGCATAGTGCAAAAAACTTGACTGCAAGTCATACTCCCAATGAAAGAGATAATAACTCTTCCAAAATGGGAGAGACAGCATGTAAAATATTTAATGTTGTTATTTGCACACCACTGCTCTCAGTCAAGATTAGTGCCTTTATAGATGAAAAAAGCACTTCCACCTCAGACTGGAAAGGAAAGCTGAAAAAAAAAGCAACTCTCTGTTACAGCATAAGACAAAAACAAACAAAAAAGATTTAAGGAAGTTTGTCCTCAAACTCAGCTTAAGCCAAGTCATAAATACAAATTCAGAATTCACTGGAATTCACATATAACAATGCTTGTTTGCTTAAAGATCTATAGACTTATTTATTCATTACATGGAGGTTTTCAGAGAAATTTGGTCTAAAAGTGACGGCAACTTTGTCATAGAAATAGGAGGACTCCACAAGCAACAGGGCAGAGTATTTGGAGACAGAAATGGAAAGCCAAGGCACCACATATTCTGTCATGAGAGACACCCAGACCCCCAAATTTCAGTTGTTAGTTTTAAAAGGATTAAGTTAGGAAGTATTTAATCTTAAGTAACATAATGGAGTGACTAGCAAGATTTCATCCAGCCTAGAGGAAGCATGTTATAAATCCCCACACAGTAACAAAATGTGGAAAATTTCCAATTCTGCTCATTTGTTTTGAAAAACAATGTGCCAGCCAGCTCCTTTCCTAGTAAATGTGGATGAATTGACAGAGTTCCCACATGCTCCCTTATCTTCAGCTCCTTTCTTGCACTTTTCAACATTAAGAAAGTGAGAATCTGCCAAATCAGGAGCTTCTAGAATTTCCAGCCTCTCAAGCCTCGATTTGTTCAGTGCTATTCCACACCAGGTCAGACAGTGAGTGGTCACAACATCCATAATATCAGCTGAATTCCTCAGTGTTCCTGCTCATGGAGAACAGCTGAATTCGATTCCCACATGAACTCTGCAGTGCTACCCTCAGTTATCAGACAGTTACAGCAGTCACATTGGTGCTGCTGCCAGCATTTTTTTGCTGTTGTAATCTTGATTTTGTGTGTTGGGGAGGGGAGGGGGAAGCAACAGAAGAAAGTGAACCATTGCAAGTTTGAGAATTCAGGGATTTTTTTTTATCTGGTAGGGGCACCAAACTAATGCAGATACAAAACACTGATGGACTAGAGTAGCAGACTTGGTAAATGGCTATAACAAGGTAACTGGGAATCTGTCAATTATTTACTCTCCCCTCTGTTTCTAGGGGGCCTTATACAACATCAAAGCTTTTACATGCACCATAAGTGATGTTTAAATGCTTGATAAGGTCTTGCTCAGGGCTTTTCTCTGTGGAGGCTTTTGACTTGATTAAATATTTTACACTGTTACTGCACACTGTTAATAGTATACACTCCTAATCTTGCTATGACTAACATCAGTCCTTACCAATAGTCACGTTTTCATGAAAATAAACTGAGAACCATCAGAATGTTCCAAGAATCAGACAATGAATAAGCAGTAATAAACACATGATGCAATAAGACAATGCAACCTTGCACTTTATTAGCCTGAGAAAAATAATGTTCATTCAGCTCCAGAACCCCAGAATACCAAATAAAATCCAGTATTTTAGAAATCTTCAAATATATACTATATAAATATAAATAAAATTTTTACCACTGTATTTACTGCACCCATCAATTAATATCTGAGTCAGAGATAGTAAAGAATTGAGAGGTCAGGCCTGTCTTGCATTCACGATACCAGCCATGCATCACACTGCTACTGAGCTTCTCAATTCAAAAAACCCCACTGAAACACCACTGACTGCAAACATGATGCTCTTTTTGAACAAACAAGATTTTGGGTTGCAAAGTAGAGAAATTAGCAAAAGTGAAAGTGATATTTTTGGGGATTAAACACATTCATGGAAGTACAAAAGCACACCAAAAGTTGGCTTAAATATTTTTACCTCCACGCAATTCAGCACAAGCCCCACCATTTACATGAAGTAATAACCTGTCTCTTTATAACACTGCTATAGCCTAATACATAGTACTTAAATATAAAAGCATATCACAAAACCTGTGATATTACTCTCTGCCTGCAGAAGAGTTAAATTTCAATATATCCTTAAACCAAACAACTTCTCTTTCAGTAATAAACACTTCAGTGTCAAGACAAGTCAGCCCAAGTTTCTACTGCCCCTGATTAGCACTCCCATGAGCTGTCACACATTACAAGGCAAGACTCTAATTTAAAATTTTAATTTCAAATTTTTCTTACTGATTGAAAATATTTATCAAGCATACATCCAAACATAGAGTGGTGACTATACAAGCAGTCAGTGCAAGTACTCTAGTGGTTCTAGAAGTCTTCATTTCCAAGTAAATTGCATTAAACTAACCCTACAGTGTGAAACAATTCTCTACATCTCAGTGACACATTGAATAACTTGGCCTACCACTGACAGATAAAGGGAGAAACTTGGAGACTGGGTCTGCTCCTGCAGATGAGCATTTGGAATTGTGAATATTTATTTAACCTTAAATCCCAATGTAATTTTACAATGTCTTAAAAAAGGAATCTGTTTTATCTCATAATTAGAACTCCTAAGCATCACAGGATATTAAATAAAAAGATTAATTTAATTCCCGAAGAAGGAATCTAACATCTGACTAATTTAATGAAAAACTACAGGAAGGGAATGATTAAAAATGTTAGCAGGTATGACTGGATGTATGCCAAAGAAATCTGAGATTAGTGTACACAATATAGACTAGAATTGGGGGGGGGGGGGAAGGAATGGAGCAGGACAGACATGACTGAAGGAAATCAAAGATTAGCAAACAAGTAAATTCTGCTATTTTGCACTACTTTCCCTAAGATTAATTACACATTTGTACCAAATCACACCATCCACTCATGATACTCTAATACTTCATAGCATAAATTGTACTGTTGCACTGTTGTAGTTAACATTCCAAGAACTGCCACGAAGCATTCCAAAGAAATGCCATGAAAAAAATGAAATCATATTCATCAAATCACAGAAACATTCAGTTTGGAAAACAATCATTGAGTCCAACCTCTAACATTAGCACTGCCAAGCTACTACTAACCCATGTCCCTCAGTGCCTCATCTACATGGCTTTTAAGTATCTCCACCAATGGTGATTCCACCCCTGCCCTGGACAGCCCGTTCCAGTGCTTGACAACCATTTTAGTGAAGAAATTTTCCCTTAGATCCAATCTAAACCTCCCCTGGTGCAATTTGAGGCCATTTCCTCTTGTCCTGTCCCTTGTTACCTGGGAGAAGAGAACAACCCCCACCCGGCTACGACCTCTTTTCAAGGAGTTGTAGAGCCATAAGGTCCCCCCTGAGCCTCCCTTTCTCCAGGCTAAACCACCCCAATTCCCCCACTGCTCCCTATCAGACTTGTGCTCCTTCCCCAGCTCCATTGCCTTCTCTGAACACCCCCCAGCACCTCAATGTGTGTCTTGTAGTGAGGGGTCCAAAACTGACCCCAGGATTTGAGGTGTGGCCTCACCAGGAATACAGGGGGTACAGGCCAGGATGCCCTTGGCCTTTTGGCCCCTGGGCACACGCTGGCTCATGTTCATCCAGCTGTCAAACAGCACCCCCAGGGCCCTTTCTGCTGGGCAGCTTTCCAGCCACTCTGCCCCAAGCCTGGAGCACTGAGTGGGGCTGCTGTGACCTGAGTGCAGGAATCAGCATCTGGCATTGTTGAACCTCTTACAATTGGCCTCAGCCCATGGATCCAGCCTGTCCAGATCCCTCTGCAAACCCTTCTTAGCCCCCAGAAGATCAATACTCCCACCCAACTTGGTGTCATCTGCAAACTGACTGAGGGTGCCCTCGATCCCCTCACCCAGATCAGTGAGAAAAATATTAAACAGAACTGGTCCCAGCTCAGTACCACAAGCAGGATAAAAAACCCAGTAAAAGATATCAAAAAACCAGTTTGTGTCAATTCCCCATCCCTCATTATATCTGAGTCAGGAGGGAAGCCCACGAATCTTCCTCATCCTGCCCCTTCATGCAAAGGTTTTGTTGAGGACATTCCATAAATAGTAGTAGAACAGTGGGAGATGTTTAAAAGAAACTATTTTCCAGTACTATGATGCTGTTAATTTAATTCTATATAAAAACAGGAGCAAAAAAAAAAGATTTTATATTATTTCCTGACAAGCATCCAGCAGGAAATACTCATTTGCTACTATTTCTTTAATTATTTAGCTTTTCAAGAGTATTTCTCAGACTACAAAACCAATATAAGTTAGCTTTTCCCATATGGGTGTCATGCTTCCTGTCATGAGTTTATTTGGTTGTTTTCTACATGGTAAATAAATAACGTAAAAAACACCAAGTGAACAACAGCAAGTAAAAAATCAACAGGCTCTCAGTAAAAGGCTCTGGTTAACCTGGCTGAAACAGTCTCAAAGCTTTCTCAACATCCTGTTTCCTTCATGAAAACACCAAATTAGGTACTGAAAATCACATGGTCAGTGGCAATTGTCACAAAAATATTGTCATAAAGTGTAAGCATTTGTCCACATCTGTCACTGAACAGTGTAACTGCTTTTACCTCCAGTAGAGAGCAAGTTTTTTTGTATACAAAGTGGGAACTATTGGCTTTTTAATGTCTCCCAGGGCACAAATCTCAGGAGCCTGCACAGCACTGGAGGGTACTGGTACCAGCATTGCACAGCAACAGCATGGGGAGATTAAGACATTTGCCATATGTGAAAGATTCCACGAGTACAACTGGTGCACTGCTGAAGTGAACAGGAGTTTTTCCACTGCCCATCCCCCATGACACCCTGTACCACCTCATCTGCTAAAAACTCAAAACCACAATGAAAAAATACTTCCCTTTTTCCTTCTCTGTTGTTAAATACTGCAGAATTAATGCATCTGTTATAACAAGTGATTATTTTACTTAATTTTCAAACTACATTTCCCAATATTGCTCTCTACTAACCTCTTAGAAAGTTAGAAGTAAAGCTTACCAAACTTTTTCTTGTTCCATTCCTCCTCTGGTACATTGGTTTATTACAGCAGGGCTACTCATGGTAAGTGCTGAGCTTTCAGAATTCATTTTTCTTCTACAAAAGAACAACATCAAAAAAAACAAGAAAAATGCTATATAAGTGAAGATTGTGGTTACTAATTAACTAGAAAACCAAAACTTTAAGACAATAACTTTTAAGACCAAACACAGTGTGTTTTACTCCCTGAAGTAAATGCCCTACATCAATGGGATTAATTGGATGAATACACTGAGAAGGATTTTGGCAGTTTTATGGACTTGCTAGTTATACCAAACTCAACACTGATTGTCTTTTGTTTACTTTTTTGAATAAATGCCAAGAGAGTTGATGTCAGCAAGCCTGAATCCAGGGCTGTGCATCGTGTCAGTTCTGTTAATTCAGACCAGCAGTCACAGCCAGCACTGCCATGGAAAGATCCACATAACATGGGGGAGAAAATTTCACTTTCTGATATGTAAAGATTTACAGAAGCTTTTCAGCATATTTTAATAACTTGAGATCATACTCTGCTGCTTTGCAGAAAACAACAATTCATTCATGGTTGAAGTCACTCTCACAACAGCACAGAGATATTCCAGTGCTGGCCATAGTAATTCCCAAGTTACAACACTTCCAAAAGGTCTGTATGGTCAAAGATGTTTCCAGTAAACGACTTGCATGGCAAGAACAAATGAAGACTCTACATACAGCAAATTAATTCCACCATGAAACACTATTATTTTTTTGTAACAGGATCCACGATGTTAACATGAAACTTCTTAGCCCTACAGCTTTATTTTCCCCTTTTCATTTAAAAGAGAGGGAGGGGGGGAAATATTTTTAACCATCAAAGTCATATTATTCAACTTGATTTGACACCTGGTTTCTATTATGATCAGCACAAAGACCTAATTGATTAACAGAAAACAGGTTCAACTGTATATTAATTAATACCTGCTAGAACATAACCAGAAAAGAGGCTGTGCTTGTCAAGATAATAATCTCTTGCTTTTTTTCAAGAAGGTACAAAGAGCCATTAAAAAGCTGGTTTAACCTGTGTGAAATCTGGGTCAAAATCAAACTTGACAGATTTCAGGGACAGCATGAAAGGCTGAGCACAAGGCACGTGCCCCATCAGTGGCAGGCAGACAAGGCCAATCTTCACAAAATAAGTGCTCTGAAGAGAATGCCCATCTTGGTTTCAAAATTCTGTCCATGCAAGAGTAGATAAACATCCCTGGCAAACATGTCTACTGGACAGAAGTCCCAAAAATCAGCAAACAAAATTTGGTCCTTACATCTTGTTTGTGTGACCAGAGCATGTGGCACGGCCACTTCAGAAGAAACAGAAGGGATTTACAAGGACAGGTTCTTAATCTTGCATTTTTTTAACATCCCTCATAATGGAACAGTTTATTTCTGAGCAAATTTGCTTTTGAAATCCTGTTTTAAAGGTCCAAAAAACTATTCTGAATGGGAGAACAACAAAAGCCTCACCTCTGTGAGGGCAGGAACACAGACTCAGCCATCTGACTTCTTTTTGGATCAGTGCCTGACCTCAAATTTACTCCTGATTCTCAATTTGGATCATGTTGAAAAAAAGGGTCAGTAACAAAAACCAACAAAAACTAAAACCAAACAAACACAAAACAAAAGCCCAAACCAAATAAACAACAAAACCAACCCCCCCCCAAAGAAATCCACACAAAAGCCTAGTAATTCTAGAAGCAGCAGAAGGTGTTGAAAACTAAATTATTACTTGCCTCTCTGGTCTATAATAGCACAGGAAGAGGGGAGTTGTTCTTAAATATATTTTGAAGCAACATTGCAAGAGCCCATACTTAAACATCTTCTGCAAAGTTCCCCTTTTGCAGGAAGCAATTTCCTAACATGGGGAAAGCCCAGATGCTTCAATGATCACACAAGTTATGGCAACAAGAGCTTTACCTCCTCTTGCAGTCACCTGTACCAGTAAGATCAAAAGTTCAGGGGAAAGGTTAAAAGTCGCCCATTAATTCTCAGAGTTGAAAGCTGAAAGATTTAAATTACAAAATGACAAGGTTGCCATTCCAGAAAAAAAAAGGTACAGCTTGCCCTGTTCCCTTGTGAGCCAGTACCACAGCAGTACAACTGTGCAAGGTATTACTTTAAAAAAACAAACCTGATTTTGGCACTCCCCTCCCCACCCTTGGAAATATCTAAGCCAACACTCCATACATATCTCTGCATTGAGACTTCCACACTCAAACTGGAGCAAAAGCAGGGGACAGAAGTGATAAAAGTTACTGTGTTATGAACTTTTCTATGAACAATAAATAAAGGTTGACATGGATTTAACAGAAAATAGATTAAATATGGCATTAATCCAATTTACGTTCTCAGATGTTCTGCAAAACAAAACCACGTAATACAAAGAGGAATACATCTTATCAAATTTATCAACTCCCTCACATTCCCAGCCTGCTATCTGAAAATGTCAGTAACATACTGTACTCCTTCTCCTCGACAACCTCAGCACCAGCAGGCCTTTTGGATACCACGAGTCATATTCTTTCAAGACACACCGGCTCTTGCAGCCTCCACTGCTCCATTTGCAGTGATGGGAGAGATCTGCCCAGACCCCCAGGACCTGCACACACTCCTCCCTTACCCGTGTGCGGGAGAGGAGGGACGAGGGACGGGCTGTGGGAGAGGAGGGACAGGGAGCTGAACAGCGCTGGGCACGGATCCCTCCCCTCAGCCGCCACCAAGAGATGGGAGTGACGAACCCCACAGCGCCTCTCCTGTCCCTCACGGGGCAGCAGCCAAGGGCACACTGCCTTGGGATGGGAGCATCCCTCTAACTTCCCTCCCACACCCAGAAACGAACGATGCTCCAGCAACACCCACCACGGAATTGCTGTCTGCTGGAGCACAAACTCCTGGCACCTTGAGTGGCTTTTGTCCACATCAGCCAGTTTCTTTCAAACCCTCCTTCTCCTTCCTTCCTGTCCATGGAGAAGCTCAACATCTCAAAGCTCTGGGACCGGGTGTCCATTTGGGGTTGCCATCCAGCAGCAATCCTCATTCCCACTCCAAAGGCTGGACAGCAATGAGTCAGACAAGCTGCAGGGATACTCTTTTGTCATCCTCTTCCCGCCAGCAGGTCTGCACAGGTCCCAGTTCACTCTCTACCAGGAGCAGCAGGTAATTAAACAGCTGATCCCCACACAATGGACAAGTTTTATGGCCTTGTCAAAATACCACGAGTTTTTCAGTTTCTAAATGACAAATGGAAAAATCAGTATCTGTCAACACTCTCCAAAGCTGTGGATACGAAATATTACCACTATTTCTCTGCCTTGAAAGCAATCTCAATGAAAAATTCTCAGTCTGTAGATTATCTCCTGACTCGTGTGCCAGGGACTCTTAAGACCCTTGCTTAAGAATAAATAATTTTTTTAAATAAAAACTTTTCTATTTTAAGATGTACACAGGTGATATATTTTTTCAAGCATCAAAAATATTTTATGGACATTTTCTAGTGAACAAAAAGCTTTTCTGTAGGTCTAAAATAAAACTGAATTGTTCTGCTGTGGAAAGAAAATGTATTGTAAGGCTTATACTCTCTGAAAAATATTGCTTATATTCAAAGCAAACCACAAAAATTAAAGGTAAAATTAGCAAAGGAAAATTTTGCATATATTTAAATATATATATATCTACACACACAATCAGACTACTACCACTATCCTCAGAAATTAGCCGCCAGTAATAAAATAACAACATCTTAGAAAATAAAATGCAATTCGAGAAGCAAAGGAACAATGTTCAGAAAAAAAAATACGCTGTTCACAGGTGCCTCTTTCTATATCACCATCCAACTCGTGTTTGGACTTGAACTTTAAGGCATAGGCAAGATACATGATGAAACCTGAAAGAGGAAAATAAATCTATCAGCTTCCCTCTTAACAACTTGAAGCCAGATGCCAAGACAAGTCAATGAATATTAATTTAAGAGACTCTGCCTCAGATGTTCCTCAGCCTCTGCACACTGAGCCTGTTCCAGATAAGGGACATGGATTAGGTGCTGTCCTAGAGATTGTGCTGTGCTGTAATAGCAGGAAGTGGGCAAAAGGCAATTCCAGAACAAAAACATAGGAAAACAATGTCAAAGACTTATTTATAGCAGCTATGATTAACACTACTGTCACTATCTTACTGAGGAAACAGCCTTGGAGAAACATCCTTGCTGGTTTTGAGGAGACATCTCAAATACAGCATACTTCATCTTCTCTGACCAAGTACAGCTTACTAAACACTAGAGTCCCCAGAAATAAGCAGGCACCCCAAAATTCTCTTATTATCTCCACAAAGAAATACATTTTAATGCTTCCATTAAAAACAGTAACTTTGATTATCTGAAGCATTATCAGTCCATCTGCTTTAGAGTAGATTCTTACACCACATAATGGTAGAGAAAAGTCTAGCAGTGGTAAGCCATTAGCTCAACAACTGAAAAGTGGGTTATATTTAAGTGTATTTTATTCATGGTTATTTAATTCTGGGAGTTCTGCAATTGCCCTTAAATGGGCAAAAATAAAGCAGGGGGTAAAGAATCTAGTATAGCACAGCATTCTGAAAACCTACGGAGAACAGCATTGCAGGATCATTTGAACAGAAAAAATGAGAAGGTTCAAGAAAAGTATTGAATTCACAACAGCTCATGGGCTCAAACCAGCCTGTAACTTACATCTAACAATCTTGTTAAAACTGATTCCCTACTGAAAGTCCATTTTCTCCTCCCTTTTTTTTTCCCCTTCCCCTTGTGTTACAAAGTGTAGATACACTTTGATCCTCAGGCTAAAAATATTTTTTGCCTTTCCCTCCACTCCCTATTCATATCTCTAGACAAGTAAGATATTCACAGTAGTGGTTGTTAAAAAATAATGTATCATTCAACAGCTGTTCGCTTCACTACAGTTAAAGCAAAAATAACTAATATCTTCTGATGAAACATGTTCCCACAGCTCCTCACCTTCACTAAAATGCTTTGCATTGTTGAAATAGTCCCTTGTTATACTTAGTTGATAAGAGAACTGCAGAAAAAAGGTTTACTGAACCCTAAGACCCTTCAATGCAGAAATCATTATTCCTTTTAATGAAAAAGAAGGCAATAGCATCACCAGAGTAATGTGCATCTGCTACAAAGAAAAAACTGAGTGTTACACGCCATCATTCTCTCAAACAAATGTCTTTATGCTCACAAAACCCAAACACAGATTACCAATTAGCAAACATGTATTGTAACATCCTTAAAGAGCCAGTTTCCCATTTCCTTACTAGCTGTACAAAAATCTGTAATTTCTAGTGAATGAACATATTTACTCTTGTATTTCTTTCTGAAAGGCCACATTTCCTCACACAAAGTCAGCAAGCACACAGTATCTCCCATCTTGATAGCACTCAGCTCCAAACCAGCTCCCGCCTTGGGCAAACAGCTGTTGAAGGGCAGATTTAAACTTTAAACAAAACCTCATTATTTAACTGCATAACAATAAATTCTGAAAGCAAACTTTCCTTCAAATTGTTTTGCAACTGCCTGCAGCACACTTCAGGGAAATCAGAGAGAACTCAAGAAGCTCTTCAAGAATAAGCAGCAACAACTCAAAGCAGCAGCCAGTGCTGAGAATTCCACGTTGTAGAACCACTTCAACCCAAGCCCAGCATACCATAAACTTCATTTCACACACACCATGGTTATTTCAAGTCAGTTTTGACCTCCATGAACACGTGGCATATCATTACTTACCCTCTCTAAAAATGCACCTGATGCACTAAGGAATGAGGGTTTGGAGGACCTTTTCAAACACATATTTTTGAGAGCTTTTAATCCTGTTCTGAAGCCATCTTATTAGAAACAGTCACCTTGCCTCCTCTTCAGAAGTGCAGTTCAGTTTTATATAGGTACTGTACACAAGTGTATATACAAAAATATTTGTAGGAAATAGTTCAGAGACGTTGCACATTTTGGTGAGTCTGTCAGAACTTTTCCAAGATGACAGAGAAGAAGCTTTAAAATAATCTAATGATCCTGTCTCACAGCAAGTGTCAAGTTCAGCGCCCTCTCCCACACACACACACTTGCTATAGACAGCGAGACAGCCTAACCAGCCATATAAAAAAGGTAATGTTTATTTTTGAAATAGCATGAATGTTGTATTTATTCTCTGCACAGAGGATGTTAAAAGGTAAAAAACAACAGTTAAATAAATAAATAAGTACCAGTTCACTCCAGGCTGAAGCCAGAGCACTGACACAGAACAATCCTCCATGCTGGAGAAATACAGCCTGCTATGAGACACCATTCTCAAATTCACCAATCTATACAGTTACCAGAAGCTTTTGGTCTTTTAATGGTTTCAACTCAAACTTGAGCAGTGTAGGGCCCAGTATGGAATGTTTGTGAGCTTACATGTCACTGTTAGGGATGAAAGTTGATTGACTTATCAGGTAAAAAAAAAATAAATTTAATGCCTCAGTACTCTGTGTCTTAACAACACACAACTAAACCTCCCTTATCTGATTAGGGAAAAAAATCTGAAATTATGAAACACTTCCAAAGACTTGAACAGAACATTTTAAAGAGAATATACTGTTTAGGCAGAATACAGAGAACACTAAGTACTATATTCTATTTAAGAAACAGATATGAAGGATTTTTTTGTCAGTGATGTTGAAATTACATATGTCATTCTGAGACAAATTTGCTTCTCTTGGGACTAAAAGATCCAGATGTTCCTATTTCCAGTATCTGGCTTCAGCACCAGACAGCAAACAAAACAACCTATCCCTTTTATCAGTGTGCAAGGAGAGCTCTCCAGCACTGGCCCTTTCTCTACCCTTTTCTCCCTCTCCAAGTTTTTATTCCTTTTCAACAAAGCAAGCACACAAAACACAACAGTATAATAATGGAGCTTCTACTAGAGACTTACTGCTAGCCTTTAGTCAGTTGGACAAGCAAAAAAGGGCAAAAAGTTATCTGACTTTTATCATAAACTATGATTTCAAATGCAAATACAACTACTTGTAAGCTAAACACACTGTATTGTGTTTTGCAGTTGACACTATGCAGGAAAACAATGTTGAGAGGTTCTTTCCAAAGAATATGAGTATTTATGTTCCCAATTTAGTGACTCATACAGCCAGCAATTTGAGATTCATTTAACTCTATCCTCTTCAAGCTTCTGAATTTGAATAACAACAATAAGTTGTTATTCAAGAGTTGTAACAATAAACACAAAGAATTTTTCCATGATTTTTTAAAATCTAGATTTTATCTAGAGGAAAACTATTTCCATAAATATTTGTGCTGTTTCTGTAAAGAATATTAAAAGGGCTATACAAAGTTAAGCAAATTTAAGGGATAATTTACTAAATAAAAAAGATGTGTTTTCTGAAACTAGCACTGATATTAAGTCTTTTTCAGGTAATGGTAGACTCAGAAAAAGAAAAGAAAAATGAGATCCAGCATGCATACCCAGTGTAAAATTAATGCAACCACTGCCCAACTTCTTCATATCTTCTCATCCTTTCAACATATTCCTGCCTCCCTCAGAATAAAGTTTATCCTCAAAAAGCCCATACATTAAGAACAAATGAAACACAAGAGAAATACCACCCCAGTTGAGACAAACACAACCCATTTCCCCCTTTCTCAGAATCACTGCCAGGGAACAGCAGCAGGTTCAAGATTTTATCTGCCTGGAATGGTGTCACATTTCCTCCTTAATATTAAAATGATGATCCTTTCAGCCCTCTGTCTTAATAATCACGACTATTTCATTCAGGAGTGCTGCACAATTTAATACATCATTGAAGTGTTTCAAGTTGGTTTTGCATTTATTTTCTTGGTTATTTAATACATTCAATGGTAGACAAAAAGATCTATTGTCCTAAAATTATGTTCTTTTCAGTCTTTCCAGCTTTTCACCTGCAATTGCTAAGTGCAGTCAAAATCCAAACTTACATGGGAAAGTTTGCAAGATCACCCCTCCACACAGCAATCAACTCACTTGAGAGAGTTTTTTCTAGGATATTAATTACTTCTGTGTGGGGCATCAACAAATGCTATTTTTGACAGCACCTATTTCTGTAGGCCAGGTTTTTTTAGGGCTCATACTCACATAAGAACCTCACTATCTACAGGGGAACACCAGGTTTGGGGTGCCCCCATCATAAGCACATGTCAATGCAAACGTGGTGGTGCTGCCATCCCTGCTTCTCTCACCTCTCCCAGCCACCTGCTCTGGGCATGCACCAGTTAGGGCCACACACAGGCAGAAGCAGTCAGTCACCCCCAAAATACAGGCTGACCAAAGAGTTCCTTGTGGTCTTCAGGTGATGGTCCAGACAAAACTTTCCGGGGGAACACTACTGCTATATCTAACATAAAATCAGTAGGATTCCTGATACAGTACAGACAGTGTAATGGACATACTCTTCTCCCAGTTATAAACCCAAAAATTTAATTGAGGAAAATGGTGAAATGTTTAAAATAAACTAATGAAAGCTGTACTTCTATTTAACAACTAAAATGTCTGAGAGATGATAGCAGTGCAGCAGCTGTTCTTGTTCTACAGAAACCACACAGGTCCAGATAATTCCTGCCAACTTTCCAAGTTTATATAAGCTTCAGTGGTATAAAAGCCAGTAAACCTTTTTTGAATACAAGTTGTACCACACATTGATTACAACTGCAGTGTTAGGAGGACTATGGGGGTAATTAACTCTATACAGAAAGGGAAAAAATAAAAACAACAGTATAGGGCACCTTTCCAGTTACATTTCTGATTGTATACATAAAGATTTAACATGAAAGGCAAAAATTCTCTTTATTTTATTGTCAAGAACATAAAACTTCTGCTTCTTGTCCAGTTTAAACAATTTTTTGGAGGGAATTGCTGGATTTCACTCCTGGCCATGCCCTCAAGTACTGCCCCTCAGCAGTGGTCTGTATGAGATACACGTTACTTCAAACACCTTCTCAGATCTGAAATCCTCAAGCTACTCACAGCATGTGACTAGGAAGTAAATAAATGTACAGGTACCTATGCCCTTGTGTTTAGGTATTAACAGCCTGGTCCATTCACCAGCAAACCCCTTCAGCTGGATCCTTTGCTGTGCTGAGCACCTGCAAGTTAATCATTGCCCACATTTCAGTACCTGACAGCAGTCACTGCACGGCCAACCCTGGCAGACACTGGGTGGGAGAACACATTTGGTTTGTTTGCACATCCTTTATGTTGCATTTGGGGGTGGAGACCACCACAGTCACATGCTACAGAACCATTTATTTCAGTACAGCTACTTTGTAGCTCTTATAGTCAACAGCAAAGCACAGGTGTGTGTTAATCACAGGTTGCTGGAGCACATTCACCAAGTCCTTTCTTTTCCAATTTTTTTACCTACTGCAGTACAGGAATTCTATAGTCTCCTAAAGACTTGGGCAAGACTGCAGCCATTTTTTAATTCCAGATTTCATATGAACCGGACAACTGGAATCCTCACAAATTAAGAGGTACAATTTGGTAAAAAACCAAAGGGACTTACATAGAGACTACTTCAGTTAAACAAAATAAATCAATGTGTGGTTTATAGAACCCTAGGCCTTTTAGTCTTCCACAAACGTATCATTTCCCAGTTTCCCTACATATTACACAGGAAGAAAGTGGCAACTCTTAACGAATTACTTCTCCTAATGCGCCTCACACTTATACACTGAGTAATAGGTATCTGCAGTACAATACATACACGTAAAGCACTCCAAAAGGATTCTAACTGCATTCATTACAAAATTTGTAGCAGCGGGCAGATGGTTCCCCAAAAAACATTCAGAAAACACGTATCATCAAAAGAGATTGTTCAAAAACCTAAACCACTGAAAACATACAAATAAAACTCTAACACCAACAAAATTTAAGAGGTCAGGTTAATTTTCTTTAACACCTAAAGCAAAAGACTGAACATGAGGAAAAACTAGCTCCTGAGTTAATATGAAGACATTACACATAAACTCCCGAGCAGAAGCAGGTACTGCCCCCTGCAATTCATGAGCAGCAAAACAAAACAGTTTTGTTTAGGGCCATGCTGGCCACTTGCTGGAAGCAAGTCCACATAATACACCTCCAAATCATGCGCACATACGACTCCCACAACTTGGACTGACGCCAGAACAACTGTCTACACAAAAGCAGTCCTGAGAAGAAGTGAGCTATTCAAAACAGAGCGGAGGTCTGGGAGAATGTGCAGGGAATGACACTGAATGTTACAGTGTCTGCACGGGTCACGAGGCCCTGTCACACTGAGAACTGATACGCACGGCTCCGATGGGGAATTGAACAGGATTTCTGATCAAAACAATATGGTTTCTTGTTTACTGAAACTGTGTAACAAATATTTAGTGAAAACAGGCATCATGTCACACATAGAAGAATTTTAAATAGAAGGGCTAAATCCAGTTAAGGACAAGCCAAAGCTATTCCTGTGCATTCCCTTATTTCATTTGCCCCAGGGCAGCTCAGGGTTTTTTTTGCTACCTACATTCTGCAAACCTTTTTGTTCTGCAGTAAATATTTTAACTCCATTTGTTTCCAAATCCTATGTCTTCTTCTATTCTGAACTTTCTGTTCAACTCTGTACAGAAACAACATCCGTCTCCTAACTTGTTGCACTTCATAGACCTCTATATGTGCTAAAGAACTAAGTATGCAACCAAATTAACACTATGACAAGTGTTTCAGGATGAACAAATTTTCTCTGACCTTTCACTGAAAATGCACTAAAGGATAACATTTAACTAGAAATTATATCAGTGAGTGTAGTCATACATGGAAAAGGTATACGTGAAGATCTATACATTCACAAGATGGAAGAACTATGAAGAAAAATAGAGATATTCATTACCAAAGTTGGAGTTCCTGCATTAATGTAAATGGTTCCCCAGTAAATCACGGGTTTGTGCCAAGCACAGCGCAGGATGAGCTGTAACACGCTGGCACCGAGAGTTCACCTGCACCAGCTACTCGAACCGGGGCGCTCGCCGGTCCGTGCCTCGCTAATCAGCGCTGTCTCTCATTACAGCCCCTTCACAGGCTGCCGTGCCGCGCTTCACAAGTGTAAGTCATTACGCTCCGGGGTTGTTTTTTTCCACTTTCCTTTCGGCTCGAACCTCCCCCCACGTCCTCCCCCGAGGAGGAGGGAAGGGCCGAGAGCGGCCCCGGGCCCCGCCGAGGCAAAGAGCACCGGGGGCAGCGCTGGTCCGTGATAACAGCGCGGGGTTCAGAGGCGGCGGCAGCTCCCGGCACCGCGGCCCTTCCTCCTAAACCCGCACTCCTGTAAGATCTGCCACTAAACAAACATTAAAAGTTCTTCAAAA